>NC_049201.1:46694055-47397805 GCF_013347855.1 Anguilla anguilla | reverse complement strand
TTGATACACTACACTATGCGGTCTTGATGCACTGTGGAGGGACATTGAGAGTTGACGGTTGGTTCATGTGAAAGATTGTGCAGTTGTTTCATGTTTTTCGGAGTTTTCATGACAATCACGAGAACAAATATTCATATTTAGTATGGTTTTTATGGTCTCTGTGCGAGTGATGCTCTGGTTTAGGTTTTAAAACCAGCAAACCTGTAGAAAATCTATTTTAATCAATGTGTAAGTAAACTGTATTTTTGGGACACACCTCCTAGTAGCCTAAATCCATCTGTCTGATCCTGTCTGAACCAAATTCCAATCTTCCCTCTCCAAGTACATTTATGGTTTTATGACCCTTTTGTGGCGACATCCACCTGCCTGCGCTGGGTTCTTATAGGAGAGGAACAGGGCCCTCGGGGAGTCTGCAATCAGACTTCCCACACAAGACTCTTTCTGTGTGTAGACTGCTGTCAGGTATGCTCATCTTTATCTTTGATTGTTAGACTATTTTCTAAATTCTGTAACTACAAATTGACTATTTTAAGTGTATAACCTACCTGACATTAAAACTGTTAATGACTTGATTTGTGTGGTCTTGGTCAATGTTTCGTTCTTGTAAAAGCCTTCTAAGTCGGTTTCCCCCAATTATGACTAGGGAACTGCCCGTTGGACTTGTTTGATCACCAAGTTTTCAGTTAAGGCGGGACCGTCAGCAGAACCAAGTTGATCCTGGGATGACCAATATTGGCCCTTTCGGAGTCCCTGAACCTTAATTAGGTTATACTCCCCATGAGGGAAATCTCACAACCGCTGTGTCGTCTGCAAACATCTAGTTAAATTGTCGTTACGGGCGTATCCGCGGTGCGTACCGGGTGAAACTGCGTTGACCCTCGGTGTAGAACTTCAGACGAACTGAGGTCCATTCTAAATCAAGCCTAAATTCTAATTTGGAACATAACTTATTAATGAATATGGAGTCAGATTATTACGAGGGTAAAACCTATTAACTGTTACGCTTTCTTGCTGTGGTCATGGATATATTTGATGTGTTGTTCCGCGCATTTGTGAATATCCTGATGCTCCCATTGGAATGTTGACAGTCCGGCGACAGATCGGATATATCTCTGATGACAGCATAGCCCCGTTTACGAACGGAGAGTAACCTGAATGCTACTGATCCGTTTTGGGCCAGTTTTAAGCGGGATATGAAGCAGCGCCTTCATATCTAACCTGTGGCAACGGAACCAGTGCATTCTTAATTATAATTGTGCCCTGTTCTTACGAACAGAGGAAAATAACTAACATCTCCGGTTTTGAATCACACCAGCCAAGGGAGAACACGCGATACCTTCCCCTCCAGCTACAAACCCTCATTGGTCTAGCTGTGAGGTGTTTACAAGACCATTGCAGTCATTTTGCCTGCTGCCTCGAGACTATCCAGCATTTGCCAAGACTGTTCTGGAAAACTTTAAGGGTCTCCACCTCTATACAGAAAACAACTTTTTGCATTCGATGGTCAAGAGATATGCTTGCTGAACATCAGGCTAACAGAGTTTAACACCAAAAAGATCCATATACTGTGTACCCTCACCATCTATTATGTACCTTCCCTAAAATAAATGTATTTAATAAATAAAAGATCACAGTATTACCAAGGATGTATAAAACAGACAAGGTTTATTGCATTTAACTAAAAAATTATGTAATTAAGTATTTGCTGGTCATGAAGCGAGGTCAGAAACTGTAGCGGCTGGCCAATGATTTGAGCAGATGTTCTCTGTGCTCTGGAGGTGCTTCTTGTTTCGGGTTGACTTATGCCTTCTGACTATGCCCAGCACTTGATTTGTTTGGGGCAATCTCCATGATACACACCACCATCTTCCCAACATCTTTCCAAACCCTTCTGCATACCTGCCTCCCCCCCAACCTTGCTATCTGAACTCAAAATGCAGTTCTTTAGCCCAATAGAGGAGGAAGTGTAATTTGAACCGCAGTGAAAGTAGAGTATTGATTTTGTTTCCAGAAATCACATTGGCACTTAGAATCCCTTTTTAAATATACAGACATGCAGCAAGTCATTTGTATTTTTTTTTAATAAGGTCTCTTGTTTGTGCCACTATATACATGCTGCAGTGTCAGTGATTTAGAGGCCCAATTTACTGCTGATTACAGAATTATAATTTATTGCAATATGCAGCTGGTACATTGTCAGATATTCCCAGCGGACGCCTGGGCTTTTTCTGGAATATTACTGGCACCTTTTCAAAGATTCAATTAGGGAATTGTTCTGTTTCCAGTGTATTATTGCTACATTGTCAATAACTTAAGGAGAAGGGTTGCTCCGTTTTCGTTTTTTTCGTGATGCTTCAGTTTCTGCGTGTGCAGAGTCACACACTGCTCTGCATAGTCAGAGGGCTGCTGAGGGCATATTTTCATTTGGAGATCGGCTGCAGCTACGGTGATTTATGTAGAGCTGCAGCACAGTGGAATCATGGTGCATGCAGCGGCATATACCAGAGTCACAGCCCCCTCTCCTCTCCTCTCCTCTCCTCTCCTCTCCTCTCCTCTCCTCTCTTCTCCCCTCCCCTCCCCTCCCCTCCCCTCCTTCCATATGGACACATTGTAATATGAGTGTAAAAAAGTATATATATTTTTTGATTACAAATTGATTACATATTTTTTTTTCTGATTACAATTACAGATTATTTTTTTGTTATTTTTCTATTTGAGAGTAGGACCTCTGATTACAACTAAGCTCTCTGATGAAAGTCTAGTTGGGTTTGGGAATGGCACAGGAATATCAGCACAGCCTTTGGGCACAATTTTCTCAGTCAAGACACAATAGTAAAACTCTCACAGCAATTCACAACAGTGTCGAATTAAGGCACGGTCAACTCAAATTTAATAATGTTGCACACCTGCAGTGCAGTTTTTGAGGTTGGTTAAAGTGGAATAAATTACCTGTAGGTACAGTATGGTGAGGGTTTTGTTTCATTATAGCCAATCACCGTTTTTATTTCTCTTTAATCTCTTTATAATTCTGTCATGTCTGCTATAGTTGTCAGGGAGTTACCGAGTCACTACACGATTCAGATCAGGAAGGGAGAGGCAATGCACATGCCGACTACAGTGCAGACCTTTTTTTGGCCACATGATAATAAAACAATTTTTTTTTTTTAGCCGGTGGGATGTTCTGTTTGGTCTACATGTGGATAAAAACAAAAAAAAAGATGAATGAAAAGTTAAGCAAATGGATTAACATAATCATACTTTAATTTGCTAGTTGCTAAACAAGCTAACTATCTCCTAGCTCCTTTCAGTGCTCTAGGAAACGGTCAAGGACACAGTTCATCAACCCTGCTAGCCAGGAACTGTGAGTGGGATGACTGACAGCTTTGGCCCCACTAGCTAGCTAGATGGCCAGCAATGGGTTATTTATCAGAGGTGTTCTTAACAAGCTGACATTAGCTAATTAGCTAATTCCCTGCTCTACCAAATACCTGAATCTCCTGCTGGCATCAGTGAGAGACTAATGTCATTGCATGTCGCCATGCCACTTTGATCAACACAGATGCTGAAAGCGGCATCATGGAAGCCTTCCTCTGTCCTGAACAAAATCCCAAAAGAAGTCAGAATTCTGCTCCTGGAAGGTTTCAATGTGTGAGTAGGCTCAGAAAACCGCATATGGAACAAGGTGTTTGTTTTACACAGTTCGTTTACTCAGCAATGTCCTCTGGCTTTTAACGCTCTGTGCTGATCACCACATATAAGTCATCAGCACAATATTCTAGCGGAAAGACAAGCACATGATGTCTTGGCATCATCCCTGCTCTAAGAATTGGCATATTCTGGACTACATAATTGTCGTTCAGGAGGATCTCAAGGAGGTGCTGTTCACAAGGTCCATGTGTGGCACTGATTGCTGGACTGATCGCTGCATGATCAGAGCTAAGCTCAGACAGCAGTTCTGGCTTTCCCACCCAAAACAAGCCCCCAACAAGAGACTCGACTGTTCTGCCCTCAACTCACAAGGCCCAATTAATAGCCTTAGAAGTATTCTTACAAAAAATTTCTCTGCCATTCCTGCCACTTCATTTTGAGGCTCAGTGGTCATAAGTGCACTCCATTCACAAAGCAACTGAAGAAGTACTTGGTGATTCCCGAAAAAACACGAAGACTGGTTTGACAAAAACTCACCCAGTATGCACAGTCTCCTAAGACCAAACATTATGCCCACAAAGCCGACATAGCAAACCCAGCCTCTCACAGATCTCATCTCACCAGCATAGGAGCAGAGACCCAATGTACACTGCACTCCATGAATGATAACTGATGGTTTGAAAAGGCTAATAAAATTCAAAACCTTGCTGACTCCAATAACTTTTAAGCCTGCTATGAAGCTGTTACAGCTGTAAATCTCTATGTAGCCCAAGAAGATGAAGTATGACCCCTGTAAATTCAGCAGACTGCAACACCCTGTTCATTGTTAATAGATCCTCGTGAGGTAGGCTGAGCACTTCAGCTTCTTTCTGTGCTATTTTAATCCCATCAGCCCCACTTTATTAGACTCTATTCAGTCTTCCTCCAGTCTTTTACCTTGACTCCCTCCCCAGGTTCTCTGAGGTCCTCCAGGCCATCAGAGGACTGAAGAACAACAAGAGTGCAGGCCCTGATGGTACACCGACCCGAAATATATAAACATGGAGGATATCTGCTCATCCGTCAAGTTCACCTCTTAATCTATGCTGTCTGAACCTCAGAATACATCCTGCAAGAGCAAAAAGACAAAAACATAACTGCCCTTACAAAAAAAGGAGATAGAGGTTTCTGTGGCAACAGTAAAGGAATTTCTCTCCTTTCTGTTGCTGGAAAGTGCATCCCTGGATCAGGCTCCTAAGTCTCCTAAGCTCCTAAGTCTTTGTGAAAGAACCATGCAAACACAATGAATATCTCTACATGGCTTTCGCTGACGTGGCGAAGACTTTAGACACTATCAACTGAGATGTACAGTGGATACAGCTAGCCAGACTGGGTGTCCCATCCAGGTGGGAAGTCTCAAGTCAGACCCCTTCAGTGTTGAGGTTTGAGTTAAGTCCAGTCCAGTCACCTTTAGCATGTTCGTGGCCACTGTGACCCAATGCCGACTGGACAGCCAGCTTTTCAACCTCCATAGTCTTCAAACACACACTAAAATGCTAACAGCACAGATCTTCGAGCTACAACATTGAGAAGACTGTGCTGTTTTAACACACACCCCAGTGGTCTATCTGAATGTCCTAAACATGGTTTGCACATTTTATGAAACTATCGGCCTACAAGTAAAAATCCAGCAGACCAAAATCATCACACAGTTTGTTTGTTCACCAGCTGAGCTACCAGTCTTCACAATCAATAATAAATCTCTCAATGTGGCGGATTATTTTACATACCTTGGCAATGTTCTTTCTGCATCCTGTTCCATTGACAATGAAGTCCAGTCCCGTATCAACCACACCTCAACAGCCTTTGGTCAGCTGCCCTTGAGAGTTTTTGAAAATAAGAACCTGAAGACCAGCAATAAAACAGCTGTATACAAAGCAGTCTGCCTCCCAACCGTCCCGCTCAGAAACATGGATCACTTACTGAGGCCGCATCAAGATGCTTGAGGCCTTCGATATAAGATGCCTTTGTCGCATTTTGGGAATGACATCAGAAAATGGCTTGCCTCACAATGAGTTTTGCTACAGACACAAACATCATCCATTGAAGCTACGCTTCGTTTATAGATCCAGATACTGGCACTTCCATTTAGACGTTTTTCCATGTTTCGGTGTGTTAAAAAGCCTCTACACTGCAGCCTATTGTAAGTGAATGGAGAAAGGTGTCACATGTCAGCCATTCTGTGGAGCCACAGAGTGTTCTTTTTACAAGGCCTTGAGATGAAAAGCTTTTGTAAAGCTAGTATATGGGATGTGCAGCACTCTTTCAGTCAGGGGAAAACAACGGAAATGAATAAGCTGAGGTTGTTAATGTGAAATTGGTTTGGTGGCCCCACTGCCCTGTCTCAGCCCTGAAAGGGAGTGGGTCAGTCCCTGGTGAGCGATGCCAAGAGGTTAAAATTGATACCTTCTGCCACTCAACTTGGCACTCAATATGGAGATGGATTGGGGGCACGGCCCAGCTAAGGCCTAGTGTCCCATCTGGGCTGGGGCTCAGTCTGTCTGCTAGCATAACGGAGTTTGAAAGTTTGAAAAGTCCAGTCCTGTATCTACTGTATAAAGCAGCAAAAGTGCTGATGCACAGTGAGACACAGAGTGAAACCCACCCTCCTGGTGATCCTCTGCCATGGTTGGAGCTGGCCACCAGACCTTGGGTGTGCTTTTGGAACAATTTCTTAATGGTACAAGGGACAAACCATCAGAAGCTCTTAGTTTAAGTCTGCGTGTGTACAAATGTAGTTTCCTTTTTCCATCCTGTTGTCATAAACAACTTTAAGTTGTTCCTTTTCTGAGTGCATACAGAGTACAGATTCCCTCTTACCATCCCCAGCATTCTGTAGATAATCCATTGAACAGTTTTTCTAAATGTCATGAACTGTCTGCAGTCACTGTTTAAGAAATCTTTCTTCCAGACACAACAGATTTCACAAATTCTTCTCTCTCATTGTACTTGAGGCATTGAGGCTGTTTTCATGCTGTCACAGCAAATTAAGTGAAAAGGGAATTCTGAGAAAGAGATGGTGCTTACTGCTCACATCAAGCAAACAGGTTTTAATTTGGCTCAATTGTTCACCTGTTCCTTGACCCTTTTGCAGACCAGCTTATGACCGCTCAAGTGCTCACAGGTATAGACACACAAACAGACCATCATACATACACATGTACACACATAAATACCCACACAAACACAGTCAGTCTTCACTTAATAGCCATGTACAATTCATAATGATTCGCTGAGCAACAGCTAAGAACTGATGATTCCAGGTGAGTCTGACAAGAACAGAAGAAATTCAACTGTGGTTGTTCCTGCCTCCATATTAGTATGTCATATTAGGAAGCGCCACCCTTCTGCCATCACAGGTTAATTTCGCCATGTTTTCTCCCCTTTGATCAGTGGCCTCCATTTGGAATGCCCAATCATGCTCACTGCAATGCTCATCCAAACCTCTGTCTTCAATTCAGGAGAGAGTAGACAAGCAGGTGCTCTCTTCCTGAACATGTCACCCGCTGAGTATTGGTGGAGTCGCAGAATTTTGACATGGCAAGGTTTATTTCAGGCATTTTGTTTATGTGATCATTTTTTCTCCCTCATGTACTGCCATGAAAACCTGGCAATGCAAGTCCTTTTCAACAAACTTCTCCTGCCATTTCCTCTCCTAATTACTTTGCCAAAGATAAGTCATATTTTCTTGGGAGGTCTGAAGACCTGAGCTGTAGTTGTAACTTAATGCAAGGGCATATTTAGTACCCTTAAAAAAACACATTCTGCCACACTCTTTCAACCCCCCCCCCCCTCCCCCACAACTGTACATTATGTGGGAATACATCATTATCAGAAATTAAAACTGATGCCTCTTGGAGTTATCTTGAGTGTTTGTTCCCTTATGACTAGCCTTGCACCAACTGAAGTCAGGTCAGGTCATTGTTGTAACTTTCATCTCAACCAATTAACTGGGTGAAATGAAAGAATAAAGGAACAGTATTTTTGTGTGGGTTACAAATAGAAAATGGCGAAGTAGAAATAGGGTGAAACCTGGCAGAATTTTGGGAGTAAATAGTTCACCACAAAAAAATCTGAAAAGTAACTGATCTGATCAACATACGCAGAACACAGCAGAATCATCTACACTTCTCTATATTTTAATTAAATAAATTATGTGGCTTTGGCTAGACAACCATATTGTGTATAATCAATATAAATGCATCCATTTTCTACATGTACAGTAAATCATTTTGTAATGTATGTGATCATGCATGCATGAAATTACATGTGAAAGTGGACACACAACTGATACACAGGTACCTTAATGCTAATACAGTATGTGCAAAATAATTTTATGTAATATCTGGAATATGTTTTATTTCATTTCATTTTTTTGCACTTTAATATATGCACTGTCTTCAACGTAGGCATACATGGATATCAGTATGCATGGGAAATTAGAGTTGCAGTTTGTCAGATATGTGCATTGCACAAAGGTTGTTTTGGGGCATGAGGTGATTACAAGTAGACACCCTGCGAGGGCCTGCAAGGGGAGCAGGTTTTGAAATGAGGTGGGGGGTACAGGAAAGAGGCTCTCCTAGTTGCTGTTAATCCCATCGACCTGGTGGGAACGGGCAATGAGGGTGTTGAGGACCTTCTGCAGCATCTCCGCCCTCATCTTGCTGATGTGCAGCACCTCTTCATGGTTTACTTTCTCCTCGTGGTTGTAGTCCAGCGACACCTTGTTGGTGATGAGGGACAGTCCCAACACGCGCAGGCCGCAGTGCTTGGCCACTGTCACCTCGGGAACCGTGCTCATGCCTCAAGGGGGGAGGTAAGGCGGGGGGGCAGGTGGTGGGGGGGCAGGTAGGGGGTGGGCATAAGAGAGGGGAGGCAGAGGGCAGGGGGATAGACAAGGGTGGAAGGAAAGGAGCTTAATTAAATGCCAGTCACCTGTATGGGGAAATACACCGCCAGGATCCCATTGCATCATTAATAAGCCGTCCATGTTTCCCAAGCCAGTCCCTGTTCTTGCTGTCAATACTTAATGAGATTGCTTCCCTCCCAGTGGGAGGTAACCATGTCATTATAAGTCAAGTGTCCCCAACATATAGCATAGTCTACTTAATGTATGCACCCTCATTCCTCATTGGGTCAAAGGTTACAGTTGTGTGACAAGGAGCAGTGTTGATTCACGTGACAGTAAAGTTGATGTGTTGGAATGGTTCACCAGTGAGAAATCTCAGTGAAATAGGGAGGGTCTACATTCAAGGGTCACCATTTGTCAGTTTGCCATGAATCTCAGTGCATCAGTTCGGTTTGCTAAAGATAGAATGTGTCTATTCTTCAGTATTGATTTCTCCTCTGCTAATTAGTGTCATTCTCCTCTGCTCTGAAGCAGATAGCGCTGCTCTAGCAGCTAGTGTCAGATCATTTATTAATGAGACCAAGGAGATACAAGGAGGGACCAATTAGAATGCTTATGGACCCAACGGCAAAGGAAGAACGGACAGAAGAAATGTCATGTGAGAAGAACCTCTCTGAGCAGGCAGTGGGAGTTCCCCCTCACTGCGCTAAAAGACCTCTCGCTCATTTCAGGCTAGCGCTCCATGCTAAAAAGGCAGTCAGGGTCTCACCCACGGAGTCGCTCCCTAGAATCTGCAGCATGCGGGCCTCGGCGATGGTCTCAAAGTTGGGCCCACTGACCATGCAGTACACGCCCTCCCGAACGAAGTCAGAGTAGCCCAGCTCGGCGCTGATGTCCAGGGCCAGCTTCCGCAGGTCTTTGCTGTAGGCGTCCGACATACATGGGAATCGGATCCCAAACCTTAAAAAAAGGCACCAGATTCTATGTATTTGTTGTTTATTTGAAAGGGACAGAGACAATGTAAGAAACAATGTACATTTTTTTAAAAAATTTAAAAAAATTAAAGACATTTTTCAACAAGTGTTTTTGTTATTAAGGATTATTGTTCCTAAAAAGATGTGTCCCAATTATCCACATCCTAGCCATTACAAAACTAATTCTATAGTCACTTAACAATTTCTTGGTTGATTTTGAGATAATTGTCTTAGTGAAAGATCCATTTGTGACCAAGTATGAGCTTCCTGGTGAGGGATACCACATTTATTGCCAAAATGTTTTAGTCCTGGCTGTAACTGATTATTTCATTAACCCTACAAAGATCCGGACCAGTACCCATAACATCAAATTAAAAACAAAGACTGTATGAACTTGTTAGTGCTTGTGTATGGTGTCCTTTATGAGGCTGAGGGAGTAACACCATTAACCCATAATTTATTATGCACAGTTAATTGATAAGTAATACATAACCTATCCGTTACATTAGCGTTAAAACAAAGGTACTTGGCAGTGTAGTATAATGGATATGAAACTGGCCTTATAACCTACGAGTTGCAGATTCGATACTCGGGTGGGATGTTGCTGTTGTGCCCTTGTGCGAGGTACTTAGCCTGCATTGGTTCAGTATATATCCAGCTGTATAAATGGATGCAATGTAAATGCTGAAAAGCATGTACAAAAGCATGTAAAGAACCTTTAAAATATATATTTTTTTGGTGTGGTTGCATGCGGCTCAGTGCCACAGGCAGTGTGGTAAACCCGCTCCCGGCGCCCGGAGCCTACCGCTCATCATTGGGTCCGCACAGTGGGTGCTGTCCTGCGAAGCCCGGCAAGTTAATGTGGTCCTTAATGATCATGATGTCTCCCACTTTGAAGTCCTGACACAGGCCTCCTGAAGCATTCGTCACAATGATAGTCTCCACTCCCATCAGCTTGAATATCCTCACGGGGAACGTAATCTAGGAGAGCCAGGCACGTCAGACAGTTGGGAACACGCTCCGTTCATTCTAAAAGGTTCTCATCTTAAAGAGATTGTTAAAATATAATTTTGGTTTTGTTGTATGTTTTGCAATTGACCAAAATGGGTTTTGTGTGCAATGAAGCATATGCAAGATACTTACCAAAGTTTCGACAACCTGCAGGCTTTATTTGGTTTGGGATAAGGGCATCCACAAAAATATGGTTTAAAGGAAGAAAATACACTTAAGTCCAAAGCAGCTTGTACAGCAATTCTAGGTTTCTAGAGGCTATACATATGGACACTTTAATTCTATAGCATGGTTTCACAATTATAATCTATACACAATTATTAAATAAATCTATATTTTTATAAAAATTTGGATCATTTGTTGTGCTCTTGAGTGCAGTGGTCTCAGGTTGAACTAGTCCCAAATTAAAATTTATTTAAAAAAAATATATAATCAGGCTATATAAACCCACACAACCTCTGGAGGCATAACATCAATGCAGAAGCTGCTTTACAGTTACTTTAAACGTATTTTCTTTCCTTAAACTACAAACATGCAAATGCCCCATTACCAACCATTAGCTTATAGGTTGTGAGAAACTTTAAGTAACTAAAACATCCTTCACCATGAACATCTGTCTGGGCCAATAGAAAGCATATACTAAAACAGAAATAATATACTTTTAACCCAGAAAGTAAACTATGTACCCCTTTAAGGGAGCTAGTTACTTGGATGGTGTCCAGGGAACAAGAATGACAGTGTAGGTTTGTTTCTATTATGTTTTTGGAGTTTGAAAGATGGGATTTGAACAAAAGCAAAAAAAAAAAGAGAGAGAGAGAAAAGCCCATTTTTTATCCGCTAAATCCATACTGTTCCACAAAGTTGTAGCTTCAATAAGTCAGAGCCTTCTTGCTCTCTGATTTACAGTCGTGCCCTGTAACCGAATGTGACTGGCAATGCCAACCAGCTCCAGCCATCGAGGAGTAATTGAAAAGGCTCTCAGTTATGAATGAGATAAATATAGGATTGTACAGGAGCCCATTACAGGATCTGTCACGGCGTAGGGGTATGAATAATGCACTCCCCTGCCTCAGTATAGAGCAGCTCAATAGGGATGTCATACCTTGTCAGCGGCCCTTGGACTGACAGGCCCTGGGCGACGTGTGAAACTGCCAACAATGGGCCTGACAGCACAAAGCCAGGGAGTGTGACTGTGGGGGGTAGGGGGGTGTTGGAGGTTAGCTGATAAACTGACAAGCAAAGGTGTATTTTAGGTTTAGGGTGGCCCACATTTTACTGCCGGGCTTCCTTGAAGCTTTTAAAATTTTATCATAATAAACTGTGGGGATTAAATATTTTATCCGCGGAATGTTGGGGAGACAGGGGGATGGAGACACTAAAGCCTCATAATATAATTTTATATCAGTGTTCAGGGCTGTTATGCTCATGCTACTACAGGAGTGCAAGCTCCTGATCTGCAGAGAGGCACATCACTTAATGATGACAACTGGCAATCTGTAGCTGCCTGGTGAACGGCTAGGGAGCACTGAGGTACCGCTGCTAACCCAGGGAAGGCTGTCTGACTGAAAGTGATCCTATAACCCAGTGTGGGCTCCTTAGGGCTTTTCACGCTGAACATTTAAAAAAATTTAACCCTGGAATAAGAAGCCTCTTAGAAAGGTGAAGTTTCACACAGGCATAATTCATAAGCATGATAACACCAACCTTAGACCAGGGCTTAGCTGACCCTGCTCCTGAGCTGCTTTAGCTCTGACATTTTGGGGATCTCCAGAAGTAACCCAAAACATGGTGCCAAAATAGTCACTGACAAGTGGGGTCAGGCTTATCATATGGCACTATTAGACTTCATTTGAACACACTCATGATTATGTGTTTGTCTTTCCATCTCCAACTCTGCTCTGCTAAGTGCACTGCATTTCTCTGCTTGCCTCCAGTCTAGATAAACAGATACTGTATCTGTACCTGTTTTCTTTTTGAATATGTCATTATTTTTTGATAGATCGTTACATGAAGCGAAATTGACATGGTTACAATACAAAACCTCTATATGCCCGTAATTCTAACACCCTGCCAGCCAAAGCTAAAGCTAGCTTGCTTAATATTAGCAACCCACTAGCTAGCCGACAAGCAGCAGACCATAACGGTATTTGGTGTGTACGTGCAACTTGATTTTCTCTGTAATTATGACTGAATTATTGTCAACTTGTGTAGAGGAGTATACTTGTTAGCAAGTATCAGCTAATATTACCTCTCTGATCTTTCCAGTATAAAATTGCTTAAAATTACCCTGCTGAAAATATCATCTTAAAACAGACTAAGCTGGTTTAAGATGTGTTTTCGACACTTATTTCTGGTCAACATACTATTCACCAGTTGACCAGCCAATATAGTAAACCAGTTAACAAGTTGACCGGCCAATATAGTAAACTAGTTAACCAGTTGACCACCTGCTTACTCTACGTGCTTAACCAGCTTTGTCTGGCTAGAGACAAGCTTTGACCAGCAGCAGACCAACTACAACCAACTAGCAGTGTCAAAAAAACTAGGTCTTAAGTTCCAGGAAACAGAAATCTGTGAATTCTTTGCTGATGTGTTGTTTTGATACTTTTTTTTACATTCAAAGAAGGCCTAGAAATAATTTTAAATGATTCTTCAAAAAAACAAAAAAAAACAAACAAACAAAAAAAAACCTATAAAAGCCTGTGCCAAAATGGACTTTCTTTCTTTCCCCCTTGGCTAAACGCCAGGTTTTCAGTGTGCGGGGTTAACTGGGTGTTAACAACCTAAGTCCAGTGAAATCCTTTCTACATAATATTTCTATAAAATGATAATAATATGTAAACTTTTGTACAGGTAAGGTAAGCTAAGTCGAAAATGCCAAAGCATTACCCCTATTCTGGATAGGGAGAAAGCAATACGCTTTTTTCTTTTCCCAAAAATGAAGCGACCTAAAAGAAATGAGTTTTATTTCCGGAGCCCATGGGCTCTGTAATACTACCATAACCCATACAGTTAGTATTTACAGTGCTCCTTTTCACCTGGAGCAGAACGAGGTGGATCATTAAGTAGGCCGACCGTTAGCGAGCGACAATTAAATAGCTTTCAAGCTTAGACATGTTATTACATATTGAATTATCTTCAGGTTTAACTATACAGTCGTAAAGCATAGTTTATGTTGCTTTCTTTCGTTTTGCCTGGTCGTGTAAGGATACTGCACGGGACAGTTTGCTTTAACTCCAACCTTGCTAGTGAAGAGGAACGGTTTACATATGACCTGTTTTACGTATATGAATATTAATGAGTGCAGGATACACGCCCACCCTGTCCTTGTCTGCCAAACAGGTCACAATAATTAATAGTTTTTATTATAATTTATTACTTAATTTTTTTTTAATGATTATGTATTACAAGTTATAATTAGATAAAAATGTTGAAAGTAATATTAAGAAGACAATCTATTGTCAGTTCTGGGCAGCATAACCACATTTAGAATCCAGTTTCCTGGACCTGTAAACCACCTTAAACCAGCTTTTATTCAGCAGAGCGCTTTATTTAAAATTTTAGTTATTACTCATTTTCATGGTTAATGAATTTGTATATCATTATCAACATATCAGATAGTAATCTTACAATTCCTCAGGCAATTTCATTGTTTGTTGATTTATAATCATGGATCCAATCAGTAATCAGCAGAAATTCAGTTGAAAGATTTTCATGTGTTTGCTAATGGATGTTAGCTAGGGCTTTGGGGTGCAGATATCAGTCCTGAACCCAGAGTGCTAAAGCTTAGCCCTGGGTAAACAAATGCAGAGGGAGGTATGCTAACTCTGGGTCATTTTAGCCTGGGAACTAAAAGCTTTAAACAGGTTGGGCCTGGACATTTTAGTTTACTGAACACATAGACTCTGGTTCTAATAAAACAATTGTCTCCTCTCAGTTTGAAGGGATTTGAGTCACTGTCTGTTTTTTAAACATGACTGACCATAATTTCTGCATTTGGAGCCCACTGGATCTCAAGCAGTGACAAGGCTGTGCAAAAATTCCCTTCATCTTGCCATACCTCTTGCACAGAATCATTTATTAGCCATTTTAATTTCTGATTACTGATACAATCTCACCATTAGCCTTCCGCATTATTAAAATGACCCCAGGTATGAGTAGTTGGTGGTGGTGGGCCATGGGGTTCAATTCTCTGTCCCTCAGCACACAGTAAGTTATGAAATCCTAATTAGCGGCAAAACCAAAGTCATGTTGGGAGAAAGTAGATACTGACCTGCAGAGAAATAATTGGCGAATGAGTCTGAATGCCAGATGACTTTTCCAGCTGCGTGCTTTCTCCCCTCTCTCACAGTCCTCTCCCCTGACCCTTCCCCCCAATAAGGAGAGCCGTCTAATGAATATTTCCCCTTGTAATACAGAAGAAAGGAGCTCAAGTCTCCTGTGTTTCCTTTGTTAAAGCACGAAATGCCCGGAGGTGGCCTTTACAGGCAGTGCACAGGGCAGTGCATCCCAAAGGACTGCTGACAGAGCTGGCACATGGTGACCTAGAGCAGCCCTTCAATCCTGCTGCAGAGAAGACCAGTGATGAGCTGCTCCATCACAGTCACTGTCTGATTAAGCCTGCTCCCAGACTCCTCAGAACATCTTGAGGGAGTGCGGCTCCCTTTGTCACGTGGTATGCTGGAGGACTAATAATGCAAAAGGTCTAATTAACCTTCTTGATACATCTCTGCTCTGGCGAAGAGATTGGACAACAAATTGAAAACATAGCTGAGGCTACAGATGTGAAAGGCTAGTGGCTGTTGTCAGAGAAACGTGGCTGTAGTACATATCCCTTAATCTGAACACAAGCAATTTTTCATATTTGCTAGGATTGTGTGAGGATAAATCGAGGTATGATACAGTGTTGTATTTTAAATGGCTGGTGCATACAGTAAGTAGGCATTGTGATACACTATTGAATGTTCTTTAAGAAAAGTGTTTGCCGTTCTCTGAATAAAAGGGGCTCTTGTGCTGTAATGTTCATATTAAAATGAAAGATTGAATAGACATGAAATAACACATGTAGATGTACTATTACTCAGAGACAGTGTGAAATAATTTTAGTAGATTTATTGTTATCAGTTATTCAACAGGTACTCAGAGAGAGCACGGTCATTCAACTGCAAATGCCATGTCCACGTTGTGACATGAACAGCTGTAGCTTGGGATTCTGCCAGTGGATTATATGGAATTGTGTGCATGTGTGTGTGTGTATGTATGTGTGTCACACCAAGTGAAATCATGGTGTGATGCCAAAATGCACTCAATGTCGAGAGAGGGGAGGCAGGCAGGGCTCTGTAACCAGAGTTGGATTGGCTGGGGGTAAATTTAGCCTGAATTGATTTTTTCCCCCCTCCTTTCTCGAAAGCATCATGACTTGGAGCAGCAGCCGATGACAGAGGTGTGATAGAGTAGGACATGTCTGCACCATCCAATCCCTCTTAAATTGCGTGTGGCTTGTTTTATGTCTCCTCTTAAAGTCTTCAAATGCCATACAAACACTTGAATTTAGTCTACTTTAATGTGACGAAGCACTCAGATGGCTAAAGCCTTGATAAGGAATGCTGGCCAACTCTTCAGAAAACCTCGAGGCAAATACGCCAATGAAAGTGATTTATGTTTGTGCCTTTGGTCCCTCTCACACCACTTTACAGAGAGGCAGGGGGGGAGGGGTGGAGGAAGTGACCTCATCCACCTCCAGTATGTGCTGTGTTCAATGATGCATGGCAGCCATCTTGTCAGGGGCAGGGGACACCCCAACTCTTTCTTCTAAGAATCATGGGATCTCATGTGACCCAAAGTTAATCACATCCTTAACTATGTTCTCCCTGTTTTTTCACTTGGTCATTTATTTCCACATGGTCCGGAACAAAGACTCATTGTTAACCTTCTGAATAAATGGCAGCAACAATAGGTTTCAGTTTCAATGAGAACAGTAGTGTAAGTCAGTGTCTAGGTGTCAGTTGAATTGCTAATTCCGTTTCTTTCAGCCAGTTACTCGCTCAATCAATCAAAAATCCAAAGAAAAAAAAAACTCAGAAAGAAAAATATTGTTGATTGTCTTGATTGATTGGAAGCAGACATGATAGGTAGTTTCATTAACATGTAATTTCATCTATGCAACATTTTAAAGAGAGGTGAATAAACAGCCCCCACGAACGCCGGCGATTATTAATGGCAACTTTGATTGCTTAAGCAAAATCAGCAGGTTGCTGGTCAGCAGCTAAGCTAGGATTGAATATTTCCCACATAGGCTACATAACGTTTTATTCAGCGGCAACTGGTGAGCTGAAAATTTGTGGGGCGCAAAACTTCACTTTAAACTAATCATTGATCTCAACCTGTTTTCATTAGTAGCCTTATTTTCCTTTATAATCAAGTGTGCCAACAATCGGATTAATCAAATGACAAGTAGCCTAACACACAGCGTCTTCATACCGTGTTAGGGGGATTAAATTATAAATTCAATTTATCCATTAAAAATCCGTTTTAATCACCAAGTAGTCTACATTTAACAAATAACATACACCAGTCTGTTATCTACTATGTTAGCTCTCAGAATAACCAGCAAAAACAAAACCTGCACTTCAATTGTGTTTACAATCTATCTTACGCATTGCAAATATTTGCCATGAATACGAGTGCGGAGAAAGAAGTGTATCCGCAAATAATGTTGATTAAAAATGTGCGCAATTTCGTACAAATGAAAATAAACGTAGGCTATACGGCCTAGGCTACTCGCTAAAACTGCCTATTTGGGGAGAACTGGCTACATATGATAGTATTGAGTAGCCTATTTTGTGGATTAATTGTTTTGATACTCAAGGAAAATCAGGGGAAGATTCCGCCACTGCTTAGCAATTAAAACTGATTTTTCTAAATTGCATTTGTCATTTAATCTCCCTAACACAATGCGAAGAAGCTGTGTCCCTTTCCATTTGATTAGTCAGATGTTTGCATGCTTGTTAATCACTGAAAATTAATTCAAACAGTTTGAGATCAATGATTAGTTTAAAGGAAAGTTTTGCAGTATAAGAAAGATGGATAAAGGAGGAAAAAGTAGCCCCTTTCCCACTGCAGGGCCGAACGGTTCTGAGCACGGAGAGGAACGGTTCCAATGGTGTTTCCACCTGGAAACGGTTTGGCGCGGAACGATTACAAACCGTGCCCAGCACGATATTTTCGGCACGGTTAGACAACCGTACTCAGTGCAGCAGAACCGTTCGTGTGGGCAGGCTTAATGACGTATTCACTGATTGGTTTCACATTACGTCAGTTTTGTGCCTCCGCATACGGTCTCTTCACGTCCTCTTCGGTAAGCTAGGTCAGTGGAGAAGCTAATATAAATAAAAATCGTATTCCGTCATAGCAACAAGATAAACCCGACAATAGCCATGAGATATACAGCAGTGAAAACGCTGCTCACTTAATAACGAAATAAACGGGACAAAGTTTTAAAAAATGATACCATGTCATTCTACAGTCAATAGCCTATCTGGGACTAAATATTGAATAGGCTAAATAGGCTACATAACCTTACCATTGGATTTATGCGTAGAGATGTCCCTTTTGAGACCGAGTGGTCATATATTGTCTTGGACTATCCATTTGTGAAATATATTTCACGCATTTTGATGCCTGCATACATTCAAAATAGCTGTGCATAATACCACATGTATCGTTTACTACGTTGTTCCCGTTTTTAGTACAGTCTGGCTTGATTGACAATTCATTTATTCAGTAGGTGAGAGTATAGCTTTCTAACGATGTATAGCATGTCTAATTTTGCTTTTGGAATAGCGTTTTATAGGTCAGCGTAACCGGAAATTTTCTTATCATCGCATTCACTTACGCATTAAGACGCTGCAACGAAACGTTGTTAACGATTTTTCGTAATTTCTTGGAAAATACTATTATTATTGAGAACTTCTGGGCATAGCTGAGCCGTATATTTGCTGATAGACCTATCTGACATCGTTTTCTGGAGCAAAACATAAGCGGATTGAACTCGTTGATTTACTGTCTCTGAACACAGATAGAAATATTTCGGTTATACACGTTATTTTTGGATTGAGAGTCTTTAAATAGGTTAATGATATTATATAATGTGGATATTTCACACTGTAATGTAAGCGTTAGTTAGCAGTTTTTTGAATGCATGCAACAGTGATGGTCAGTGGAGGATAGCCTACGCTAAAAAGAAAAACCAAAAACAGACCAAAATACACAGAATCCTTGTCCGTTTCGTCAACCAACGAAACATAACATAACAAAAACAAAACAGTATGGGGAGCGACAACAACAACTGGCGCATATTACATTCACAATGGGACGCCGTCGCTGATCCACTTGCTGTCCTCACTAGATACTTCCTAGTCCTGGTTTTAGCAGCCCGACGGTGGAAACAGAAACCGTAACCATTCCCACGAGTACTGAGCAGCGCGGAACGGCACGGGGTAGCCCTGGTAACGGTTCGGCCCTACAGTGGAAAAGCGGCAAGTGAGGACAAGAGGAGGATGACCGATTATTTTCGTGGGTAAAAAAATGCTTCTCAGCATTAATGACACTCAATAAACTTGAAATATATGATGAGCTTGCATCGATAGTATACATTCTTTTTAAAACATTGTTTTCCTGAATTACAATTATTCGCACAATACATTAAAGATACAACTATTCTGAGCTGAGACATTCATTGGTTTGTACCTTATTTCACCCACCTCCCACCGGATCTCAGGGTTCACCCACCTCCCAAATCCCAATTTAATCCTTGTCTATCATGTGTTGCTATCTAATAATAGTAAAAATGCATCTGTAAATGAGCTTCTGTAAATGCATCATAGAAACAATACAACAGTGTGTTGGCATTAAAAATAAAATGTACTTTTGAATACTAAGGTTTTTTAAAAGCAAGTACTCCAGTACTTTAACTCAAGTAAAAATTTGACTGAACAACTTGCACTTGTAGTGGAGTAATATTTGACCAGGGGTATCTATACTTTGACTCAAGTAATGGAGTTGTGTACTTTGTCCACCACTGCAAATATGTATGTATGCCCTTGCACAAATCAGTGGACATTCATTTAAATGACAATTTACGAGACACAAGTTGAGAGATACTTTATTGGATAGTGACACGCATTTGTGACTCGTCTCTTATTCATGGAAAATGATACACGTGTATAATATTGAGACTAATCTCTCCCCGCAGAGTCCCCTCTGCAGTATCGTACAATGTGCTTCCGATTCGTCTTTACGGAATCAGCACTTCTCGTGCTGTTTTCAGCCTCCATCTTCAGGCCTCACAATTTTTGATAGTGACAAATAAAGCTAATAGCCTGTACAGGAGTAGATGTCAAGGGAAGAGCTTCCCGTGAATTCCCTTGTCCTTGTTAAGTTACTGGGAGGCCCAAGGCCACTACAATCAGGGCACCCTTAAACTCTGCAGACCCCAAGGCTAATTTAAGCAAAGAGAAGCTGGGTGATAAATACGGCAAATATTGAGCCTTGCCTATGCTGTGCGTGAAAAGATTATAAATGAGAGGGACAGGATAGTAATATATTCAGACTGAAGATACGTATGTGGGAGATCAGTGAAGGGGACTGCTAGTTGCATCGCAGGGGGGAAAAACACCAGTGTTGTTTTTCTGTATTGCTTTATAGAATTCTATTTACATACTCTGTGAAAACCACAGAGTCCCATTTACATACTTAGTGAAAACCAGATTAGTCAATTTACATACTCTGTGAAAACCTCAGAGTGACATTTACATACTCTGTGAAAACCACAAAATTTGTTTGCATATTCTGTGGAAACTACAGAACACCTTCAAAGACATCAATGGAAAAAGACTGCAGCTTTATCGGAATACTGATTCACTTTCAAGAGCCTCTTCTAACAAAGTCCATATAAGGTAAAGTCTCCATCAATACCTATACCCTTTGTGTGAATTAGATAAATGTTACTGCAGTGAAATAGCCACAGATTAACTATAAATCATTAGTGAACACAGCAAGCTAATGTAACCTCCAATATCAATGTCAGGAAAAATTCATTGGCTGTAACTAGATAGATAGTTATTTCTAACTAATTATCTATTTCACTTTGTAGCTGGAAAGATCTGGTCAATAAGCACTTAATTCCAACAACCAGTGAAGTACCGTATAGTACGCTACTTTTTTCCTTTTAGGTTGAAGGTAGACTGAGGCTTGTGATGATGTCCTCACGTCTGTAAGGAAGAGCACATGTGCTCTCACATAGTAAGAAGCACATTCTAGCTTCTTCTATTACTCCCAGTGTGCTGGGAAGAAGGTGCCGTCAAGTATGGAAGTATGCAGAATGTATTTTAGGGCATGCAAATAAGCAAGATATGGCAATGCCTTACTATAGCTTTGTTTACTTTCAACAGTAACTTACCTTACACAATGAATATCCCTCGTAAAGGTGAAATCTTCCTTGCATGAAGACGCAGGATTTATCCTTAATGTGCCCAAACACCAAACGGCCTTCATGGCCAGGAACTGCAGAGAAAGAACACAGTGGGGAGTCAAATGAGGCTGTCCGAAGCCAAAACAGTACACAGCAGAAATTCAGAATGTGGGATTTTTGAAACAATGTTGTTTACACATTTTCCATCCAGAAGTTTCCATTTGAATCCAGTTGCTATCTTTCAGCCAATTAACAAATATTCTTCAGTGCATTTTAACTCCCATCTCAGTATTCCATTTTCATCATATCACCATGTTCACTTCACACACATACACACATGCCCACGCACACACACGCACACACACACACACACACACGCACTCATACATTCCAAGTTTTATGTCATGGATTATGGACACCTCTGTCCAGACCAGGTTTCATAGAGCAACCAGACATTTATAAGTATGTCTAATAGCTTTAAATCATGTTCCTTAATGCCGATTGGATCCACCTCCTTTCAGAGAGCATAACCAGAAATGCTTTTTAGAAGGGATGCACAATAATATTATGGTCTTACTGGTATTGGCTGTTTTTTTTGGATCATGGCCAATATGATGGGCTATGTGATGATGTAAGATATACTAAATTTACAAAGTAAATGTGGACACCTGACACCTTAAAACATCCTCCACTCTTCTGGGAAGACTTTCAAGTAGATTTTGGAACATGGCTGCAGAGATTCGCTTCCATTCAGCCACAAGAACATTAGTGAGGATGGGCACTGATGTTGGGCATAAGGACTGGCTAGCAGTCGGCATTCCAATTCATCCCGAAGGTGTTTGATGGGGCAGAGTTCAGGGCTCTGTGCAGGCCAGTCAATTGAGTTAATGGACCTTGCTTAGTGCACAGGGGCATTGTCATGATGAAACAGGAAAGGACCTTCCCAAAACTGAAGTGCACAATTCTCTAGAATGTTATTGTATGTTGTACCATTAAGATTTCACTGGAACTAAAGCGCTTAGCCCAAACCAGGAAAAACAGCTCCAAACCATTACTCCTCCTCCACCAAACTTTACAGTTGGCACTATTCGGGCCAGTACAGTAGGCACTATGCATTCTGCCAAACCCAAGTTTTTCCGTCAGGCTGCCAGATAATGAAGCATGATTCATCACTCCAGAGAACGCGTTGCCACTGCTTCAGAGTCCAATGGCGGTGTGCTTTACACCACTTCAGCTGACGCTTGGCATTGTGCATGGTGTGACCGCATCGCGGCCGCAGCCGTTGTTGCTCCTAAACGTTTCCACTTCACAACAGCAGCACTTATAGTTGACTGGGGCAGCTCTAGCAGGGCAGAAATTTAACAAACTGTCGTATTGCAAAGGAGGCATCCTATCACAGTGCCGTGTTGAATGTCACCGAGGTCTTTAGTATTACCCATTCAATGTCAATGGAGATTGTGGCTGTATGCTTGATTTTATGCGCCTGCTAGCAATGGGTGTGGCTGACATAACCAAAACCACGAATTAGATGGGGTGTCCGCATAGTAAAACGTCCATGTTAAAATGTGTAAAATGTGTTTATTCAGCTCTTAACAGACGACACTCTGGAATGTGGGACCAAATGCTCTCTATTAAGTGTTGAATTAACACAGGACATTTTACTATATACTTTTGGAAATGTAGTGTACATACATTAGAGAAGCAATGCTTTTGATGCACCATGAATACTGCAAATCAAGTGAAAATATTATGCTCAAAAAGAAGCCCAAACACAAGCATAGCAGAGACCAAGTAGCTCTCTAGACTCATGCTCTCATAATATCTCAACTCATAAAATTTGTAATCTACTGCTCTTCTACTTATTCCACTTGGTTACAGTTTTGTGATATAATGTATAATAGAGTGGTATTGGCATCAACCAATATGATCAGACAAATATTAGCTATTGATGTCTGTCTGAAAATTAATATATACTGCAAATCCCAAATCTTTGTGAAGGTGGGAGTTCATTCTCTTGCAGTATGAATTGACCCCTAATATGCAGAGGGGTCCGGGTCGGAATATCTGTTAAGCAAAGAAATAATAAAATTTTATAATCTCAGTATGTACTCACAAACACATGGAAAAACAAAGATTTTTTGTTGTTGTTGTTGGTGAGCTGACCTAAGCTGTTTAACAGCTGTTCCATACCACCAGCTGACAATAAGTGAACATGTTGATTTATTCTTTACTAAGTGGCCATTATAACAGTCAAATGATAATATGCTCACAAAACAGCACAGCTCCCTTTTGTAAAACTATTTCACAAGGGGTGTGAAACTTTAAATGAGAAGGGAAAATAATGTTTAGTCATTGGAAATTATGCTAATTTAACCTTGGGCTCTGATTGGTGAGATTTGTTGGCTCCTAAAAATGCTGTGTAATGAGATATGGCCTGAATAATTACAGCTGTGTGTAGAGTGGCCTTTTTTTTTTCTTCTGCAGGCACTGAAGGATAGTGAGGCAGCTATTAGAGGGGGATCTTAGACTGCTGAAAGAATTTATTTGGTAAACACTGGAAATTAATGAGTAAACTGACATTTTAATGAACATGTCTTGATTTGCTGTTTCCAGACAACTTTATGATGCAAATAACAAATCGCACATCAATTAAAAAGTCAACCTTATGAGCAGATTTGAAGTCAAACTCAAATCATCGTCCCAAATGTAGTATTATGCATGCTCTACCAGTCAAATCCGGTGTAATCATCAAATGATTGCAGAGATACATCTAGCTGAAATGAATACAACCAGGCAATACATCCTTTTGTGCACTTCATTTCCAACACAAGGACAATAACAAATCAATGCAGCTTCGAAATGATTTAATTTAATGCATGAATGGAAAATAAAAGTGCTAGACATGAACTGAATCTTTATTTTTGCCGCATTATAATTCATACCTGCCTCTCATTAAATCTGGGACACAACTGGGACAGAACTAACATATTTATTGTGCTGACTAGAATTTTTAACATTTTAAATAATCTAAAATTTTAAATCTAAAAAGTGATTAATTTCAAGTTCGATTAGCAATCCATCTTAGTAACTTGGTCATTATTAGTAAGGTTAATCTATTTTGCTTCCAAAGAGTTCCACTTTGTTGCCAACTAATGCTTGATGGGGTCAGTGATAAACTGAGACAACAATTAGTGTTTGTAATTAAAAGGCTTTACTGAAGAGTTTATCAATAGTCTTCTCCTAACCAACAGTGACAAGCATAAATTAACAAGAGGATAAGGGTGAAGACACCAAAACTAAACGGAATCTGTAAATTGCATACCAATCCATTTTTTTTTACTCCAACAGTTCTTAAAGATATTATAAATAATTGTCTTTGAAATTAAGATAGGAACCTCAACTGGGCTACAGCTATTGTGAGTTATTTTATCATATGGAGGAACCACAGAAACACATGAAAACGTTTTTGTGAAATATAAATACAGATTTGTAAATACAGATTTGAAAGATTGCCTATCAGAAGTGGCTCTATGGATTGTAGGCCCTGCCACCTCAGGTCACCCCATCACTGCTAAATTACAGTCTGAGGGTCCCTGTCAATCAGGGCCCATGGTGTTTAGTCCTTTCTAGGGTGGCTTTCTAGTGACAACACCCTCCCCACCCTCCTTCCCATATGGCGCCTGTTGACAGTTAACACTAAATTCTATGTACAAGAGAAAATTAACTAAAAAGGTCAAGGCACTGTTTATCATCCTATTTGATGCCAGTGAGAGCACCTAGTCTCCAACACACAATTCATTCCAAGCATTGATTCTGAAGATAATTTCTCTACAATTTGGCCACTCTACCTGCTATTCATGCATTATTGCCAAAATGTTTACATACTTAAAATATGGATTTAATAAGTTCCACATTGCACCACAAAACTATACTTTTACATCTGTCATATCCAGGTTGTGGGGATAAGCACTTTTTCTATTCATCACCATAACACACATGCTTCAGCGCAACTCCTGCATGCTGCTAATGTGATACCACTAATGTAGGATTTTGGTAAACTGTCACATACATGGCCGTTGCTGTCAATGCCATTTCTGATTCGTGACCTCATGTCCACACAAAAAATGTGGAAACCGTTGGAAGAAGCTTTTTTTAGCAGGGCTGGCACATTAAATATTGTGGATCTTCAATAATCAATTTATGATATGAAATGTATTTATGCATTATTTTCTAAGGAAACAAAAATACAAGTAAAAAAGTACATTCTTCATATTTTCACAAAGGAACTTGAATTTTGTGTTGAATTTCATATGGTGGCTTAAAAGGAAACACAACCCAACACAACATCATCATTTCTGCACACATACAAATCAACATTGACCTTCTGCACTGTTTTCACAATCGCCACAAAACTTTACATGGTTGTGCCATTTTATAAACACTATAAATAGAACAAAACCTTTCCTTGTATAGGAGCACACACATACCAGAAAAAGGAAACTGGCAAGTATGTAAAAGAAAGCAGATGCTAAGCCACAGATGGAGAACATGTGACCAGCAGCATACACACACGCGTGTACTTGCAAGCACACGCTTATACGCATCCAAGCAGGCATGCTCACACTTGCACACCACATACTGCACATGCACAAATGCACTGGGGTGGACGCCTTTGATTAAATGCTTACCTGTGCTCACAGGGAAATTGGGGATCTCTTTGTAATGGAAGGTCTGCTTGTTGAGGACACAGTCAGCCAGGAGGCCTAGCCCCGACCCGCAGATCACAGCAATTTTTGGCCGGTGTCTTGTCTGGCTCAGCAGCCATTCTGTAGTCAGCTTGTAGTCTTCAAACGAACAGCAGCTTCACATGAGATAGGAAAAGCATATCAGGGGTCTAGAAGGGTCTGATAAATCTGGAAGATCATAACCATTTTTTGCTTTGGGATCTTGAATCTGCTATCTAGAAACTGCAGCCAAGAGATAACCTGCTCATATAGTTCCAGATATAGATATAGAATTTCCAAGAAATAAGGAACAGAGTTAGAGACTGTACTCATGAAAGAGCTGAGTTACTTGGTTTTATGGCCTGTCCTCTCCTAGGTATTCTAACAGAAAATGTACAGACAATGCAGAAAAACCAGTGAAGCATGGCTATATAAATAGGAAAACACAGGAACGTTTATTTAGCATGAGATTGGTGTTACTTCCAGCAGTTTTGAAACGGAGGCCCAGGGATTTGTATTTATAATGAAACAGCTCCAATTATTGTTAGCCACAGAGAATAGTTTTGCATTACTATCATTCTCAGTCAAATCTGGTTTCATTGTTAAATTGAATCCAAAAATTGTCAATATGCTTTCTGGAGACAGGTCTGAAAATGCCTTTGTGTGGGAGGCCACTGTAGCAGTCTATACTGTAATGACCATTGCTCACCAATTTTAGCTGATTACAGGTTGACTTCATTCCTGTTTTAACAGGGGTCTGGGGAATTTCCATTGGACTTGTACATGTGAAGACTCACGTGCACACACTCCCATGCATGGACTTTAATGCACACTCACACTCGAACACGCACAGAATTAAAAGGAACTAAAGTACTCAATCCCCAACGCTACCTTCTACGCTATAGCTCTTCACCTCCACTCACTTCTCTGTCTACTTCCATTATCTAACAGGCTCATATCTAAATCAAATACTGCTGATGTTTTGAATTTTGGTAGGCTTTTGTTTATAATATATCAATATGCCTCAGCTTCCCACAGCTCACTGATGTTGTTCTCACATGAATTTGACTCTTGGAATGCAGGCCCATTCGATTAATACAGGCATACAGCATACAGGTTTATAACATTATGACCCATGGCTTACTTTATGTTTTGTACGTATACATCGGAACACTTGTCTGCCTTATCTCTCTTTCCTTTAATATTTAAAAGGGCAGTTCACCCAGAAATTAAATTAAAGTATTTTTCCGCTTGCACAGAGATGTCTGAGGCCGCTTGACCTGATACAACAGAGATGTGCATTACAAAGACTCAACAGCAACGTCTCTATCCAAATATAATGCCACGATTACTCACAAACATCCTCGGAGCTTAATTTGTCCACGGTTTCATTTCTTCTACCGAAGTATGCCAGTTGTGTATATCCGAGCAAAGTCTTGTGCAGGCGGACTAGTATGAAAAGCCTGTCAAATCTCAGCAAAACTATCTGGATGGATAGATAGTACTCTGGGCAAGTGGAATCATACCTTGATCTATAGAATAAACTAGCCAAACTGTGTTTGTGATTAAAAAATAATCCACTCATACCCATTTCCATTAGTTTGTCAAAGTTACAGTTATCCTTTACTTCCAGCCCCTATCAGTCATCCAGGTGATCTCTGTACGGGTGCAAGCTTGGTGCCTTAGTTTACTGTTAAAATAAATGTGAGAACTTGGCTGAATGCAAAATCTTTAAAAGAGAGTACATTTAAAAAAAATATATTTAGTTTACCATGCATTTCCTCTAGTGTGCATGATCCAGGCTGTGGTCCTGTGCAGTTGGAGAGCAGCTTCGCAATAAACACGTATTTGCTAAGATAAGAGATAAGAGCGCCCATGGTCATCGTAAAGCATGTCGCCGTCAAGCACTGGGCCACTTTTCATTGGCTGGGTTTGAGGTGGAACACTAAAATTCGTGTGACATTCTATGGAAAAAAACAATGGTCACATGGGCATCGCAGCGTTCCTCCTACACATGAAAGGACTGGTGTTACGTGTCCAGAAGAACGTTGTAGTATGTGGTCATTTTGCCCCTGTATTTAAGTTACTGTACGATAACGGCTAAAGGTTATTGACCTAGCCGAAGCAAACAATGTCAAGGCACTGGTACAAAGCTGCAAATATGTACAATCTGCAAAGGGGAGGGTAGGATTCATCAGGAAAAACTCAGCAGGGAAAAACAATCAATCCAGGGTTCCTTTAACCCTTTGTGGTGTTCTGCTATACTCCGTTTCACTGCTGTCACTTTTGAAAGCCTGATGAAGGTGTTCTTAAGGATCTGATGCTGCCGATCGATGTTGAAGCTCCACAGGTCCCGCCTGTCAGGGGCTGCATATTTCAAGCAGAGGAACAGTCTAAAAAGGGCCACTGGTGGATAGAGTGCCTGATTACACCTGACACCACTTATCTGAGGGGACTTAGTCACAACAGGTGTGTCACCATACTGTATGATTACAAAATGAAAATTGTCTTTGTGAAAATATTGTTCCACATGTGTAATGCAAAACCTTCAGCAATACATTGTAATTTAATGTCCTGGATTTAGTAAAGTGTACTGTACAAGAAAAATAATAACTGAATATGTTTGCAATCCTCATAATAGATTGATTATAATATAATAGTGGATGTATTCTGCATAATTACAGGCTAATCCCCGTCAGATACCACTGTAGGAGATTATTAGACTAATTGAATTATTCAGGAAGCTGAAATTGAATGAACAGAAGGTGCTGCCTGTTTCCTTTTCAGTGTCTGTAAAATATGTAGTTTTGCTTATCACAATAGAACACTGCTTTTTAAAATAATTTTTCACTGCACTGTTTACGTACTTGCAGTGCTGTGCCACTGATTTTTGTTTGCCTTCCATTAATCTTGAGAAGTAGGTTATGTACCAGGTGATATGCGATTTCAAAGATTAAATGACGTACAGATCTTAACCCCTTGACACATTCGCATCCTTCCATCTATCCATTATCTATACTCACTTATCCTGGGCAGGGTCGGGGGGGTCCTAGAGCCTATCCCAGCGTGCATTGGGCTAAGAGGCAAGAATACAGACTGGACAGGCTGCCAATCTATCACAGAGCACACACACCATTTACTCACCATTCACTCACACACTCATGCCTATGGGCAATTTAGTCTCTGATTAGCCTACCTGCATGTCTTTGGACTGTGGGAGGAAACCGGAGTATCTGGAGGATACCCACGTGGACACGGACAGCACTACCCACTGCACCACCGTGCCGCCTAGTACATTTGTACATTTGCATATGCTGCTTAATTTCACTGCAGACAATGACAATCTTCTCATCAAAAAAATAAATTAACAAATCCTTAGGAAATCCACACCAAATGTTTACTTGGAATGTGACAGCAAGGAACCTAAACACTATGCCATAGAATAAAGAAGCAAGCTAAGGCAGACGTTTCAGGCATCAGGTTTTTGCTTTATGATTTTGGGCAACGGTCCTGTCAAAAAACTGTAGGATTAACCTTTCTGTCCTCTCGATATCAATTTCAATTTCCCAAATTGTTGCAAGCTGTTATTCATTATTTATTATTATTGTCCATAGATGTAGTAATGGCATAATTAGTGGTAGAAGTGATAATGATGGTGAATAATAGTACAGTAGTTATAGTAGTAGTTGCAAAAGTAGCAATAATCCCTTTGTTTCAAACAGTGATTGCACAATTATATAATACATAAGGAAATCACAAAAAGAAATCATACAGTGTTCACTTTGCAGTCCATACAGTTGCCAGCCATTGAAAAGACTCTTCAGCTTTATGAATGGGGAAAAACTGGTGGCTAAAGTTATGAGGTGCATTTCCTCAACACCTGAGAGGGGACCACAGCTGCTGTCATGGCTGATAATCAAATAAAATTATCATTGTACATAGACAGTGAAGCTAGTTAAACAACAAAGACAGATACATTCCACCCAAACAATGAAAAGAGCTTTCACAAGGTGAAGATCCATATTCCCTGAAAACAAAGCAAACTTCAGTGGGTTTTTTCAGTGACAGTGGTGTGTTCATTTCAGTGATCACGTGGAAAGGGTCCAAGGGTGATGTAATTGTTACACAACATAGAGACTGGGACATGTGTTCTGAGATAAGATGGCAAGCAAGTGGTCTCTGTCATGCTTCTATACTGTGCTGCACATGGGAATATAGTGTCAATACATCACCCATTGTACTCATGCATGTGGTATTGAAATGCCACCATGCAAAATATACAAAAGGGAAAAAATGTGTGAAAAGATCCATGGATATAGCTTAATTTAGTTTGTCCTTGCGATGCTGGTTTTAGGTAGAGTATTTCCCCAAGTTGAGCTGATTGTGAGTGTTCCTTGAGATCTCTGGCTTCCAGTTCACTGATTCATATTGGCTACGGAAGTAGGCTGTCTATTATACAACCCCAAACACCCCATCATATTGTTGTGATGCAAAAAACTGCACTTGACATTTGCTGTCTTGTGGTGGGAAACACCCAAATGCATGACCTCATACATTATATGACCAAAAGTATGTGGACACCTGACATCCAACATCTCATCCAGAATTATGGGCATTTATATGAAGTTGGTCCACCCTTTGCTGCTATAACAACCTCCTCTCTTCTGGGACGGTGTTATTCTAGATGTTGGAGCATTGCTGCATGGATGTGCTTCCATTCGGCCAGAAGTGCATTAGTGAGGTCGGGCACTGATTGGGCGATTAGGCCTGGCTTGCAGTTGGCTTTCCAATTGATCCCAAAGGTGTTGGATTGGGTTGAGGTCAGGGCTTTTTGCAGGCCAGTCAAGTTCTTCCACACCATTTGGAAGAAATCCAGCTGCCACACCAGGCTTTTGTCTCGGAAGCTCCCGCACCCGACGTCTCCTCCTCCTTAATGCGAGAGCTTCCCTGAGTGATAGCCGGGAATGGTCAGCACTCAGCCCGCTGCCTGCTGTGCGCTGCCTCGGTGGGGGCGACTACAGAATATAGCGATCACTTTTCAATAATGTGTAGTAAATGAAATGACTAGTTGGCCATCCACAATGATATGAATCGATTCGAAGAAACATAATGGCTGACGCACAGACCTTATTTATTAAACGTTTTGCAGTGCAGTGGCTCAACGTTTGTTGGTGTGTGTGCAGGAGTTCCAGATACAGCTAGCTTTTTTTCCCCGAATCTGAATAATAACAAGCAACTTTGGGTAGAAGAAATATCTGTTTCCATCGCATTATTCATGCTTTCCCGAATACAGTATTCGGATTTGGATACATCCCTAATTGACAGGAGTACTATCTGCAGTGGAAAACAAAGTAGCCTACCTGGTACCAAAAGTGAGTAGAGTTGAGCCGGTACCATGCGGTGAAAAAGCGGCTTAAGGGTCCTAGCCCAAACCTTGAAAAACAGCCCCAGACCAAGGAGTGTCCAGATACTTTTGTCATGTACTGTACGCTTGGTAGCATGTGTCTCTGGTGTTAACTTGTTTGGATTTGTTTGCCTCCGCTAAAATTAATGCAGAGTAAGATGTGTCACATTGTGTTACCATGCAGGATCAGAGATGCTGGAGCCCTACACTCATGGGCATCCCCGAAGCGGGACATGACAGAGCAAGGGGGTCCCAAGCTGCCTTTGTGCCAAGCGTCACCCACCAATGTGCAAATGCCAGGCAGGGTTCATGAATTTAGAATTTCACCAGCTACCTCGCCACGTACGGTGACCTGGGGTCTGCTAATGCTCTGGAGAAATTAAATGTCACTCAGCTTGTTTCCCCTTTCTACGCCTCTGTTTTCTCTGCTTCCTGTTTATTTACTCCACAGGAGTTCCCATTTACCATTTCACTGTGGGATTGTTGCTGGTTCATTTCAACAACCTATCAATTCTTTATGTATTTTAGGACATTTTTTTCACTTTTGAGGATCACAGAGGGAAGAAAGGAAATGACTTTCATATGCTTCATCATTGTGATTTCATTGCAAAAATATATATATATATATATTATATTTGCTAATAGTATTCATGTAATTGTGCATTATAAACATAGTAAATATGTCCAAGATCTCTTGCTGCCATGTCATAATTATAGACACCCAGGGGTGTTCAGCACTTCATTGACATTTAGTTGAACAAGAAACAAGGAATTTCCCCAAAAACGCTCATAGTTTGTACCGTGTCCCATCGTATCTTGTCCTCTCTGTTTTATTGCCTTCTTTTACAGGCACACCCTTTTTAATCACTTGTTTATCACAAGAAACACAGACAACCATGAAACAAGGAAGTGCCTCTTGATTTATGTTTCACATGAGTATAACATCATAAAATGAATTGGTGTCCCCCTGAAGATAATTTCCTAGAGTGCAAAAAGGGCTCAATTTAGCTAATTAGTTGGAGAAAATAGATTTTTTTTTGCTACAAAGGCTAACTTAAACAGGGCAATTACAGATTTTACTTATGCAACTGCACAAGGGCAAAGGTTAATGATCTGTAAAAAGCAACAATATGAAAAATGCATGGTGAAGAGCTCTACCTGTTGCCACTGAGCAAATCAATAAGTCACAGTTGCGGAAATGCCACTGGCTGCTTCTAATTTATAATATATAGATATTCATGTGCTCTCAGGTCAATAGGTCTGCAAGTCAAGTTTATTTTGTCTTGAATATTTTATTATTAAGGTGCAATAAATTAAACTGTGCATTGAGAATACAGAATATCTGACAATAAAATGCATCACATCTTAAATTATTTTACACCTTTGTGTATTAGCACAAGCAAACATTAGAAATGACAATACAATTAAAATGTGATTTTAAAAACAAATCATTAAGCTTTAGTTTACTGTACATGAAAACAGGTAAACTTTTCAGCTCATGTTCTAAAAGTTCAACCTTTGAACCTTGCGAATGGTTTTACAAAAGGCCCAATTTTATTTGTTTTTGTAACATGTTTTAACATGAAGTTACATGACAATTACAGCAGTAAAAGCTGTCTTGTCAACCTCAAAGCACTGTTAGAAATTCACAGAAGGGATTTGCTTCCATTCAGTCAGAAGAGCATTAGTAAGGTTGAGCACTGATTGGGCACTGATCGCAGTTGGCCTTCCAATCGATCCCAAAGGTGTTGGATGGGGTTGAGGTCAGGGCTCTGTGCAGGCCAGTCAAGTTCTTCAACTCTGTTCTCGACAAAACAATTTCTATATGGACCTCGCTATGCGGACCTACCCAAAATGCACTTGCGCCATGTGTTTAGACCATGCACTAAGGTCATTAAATAGCGCCCAAGTAAAATGGCTACATCCTCCTTCCCTTTCCTACGATCAGAACTGTACTCATCCATGCATTCCGTAACTGTGATCAAACCCCCCAAACAATTTGTCATTCTGCATTGCTGCTGCAAGGCTGATCAATGTAATGACATGACTACTTCACAACCTATAGTAGATCAGTGTTCTGTATGCACCGAATTACCAATGTCAAAAAAACTTTCATTTCCGCCCCACTAATTGGGGTCAATGTGAGATCCATTATTGAGATGAGAGGGTGACTACCTGGTGGGGTCTGCAAGGGCCTGGAAGTAGTTCCTTGGGGTCCTTACCAAGGACAAATGAAAAAGTATAGTTTAGAAATTTGTATTTTATTTTACTTGGCTATTGTGAACCAAATACCTATGTGGTATAGATCTCTAATTCATGATATTATGTTCTCAGAATACTTAAATATTCGTGTGTGTTAAATGGTCACTGCATTGGAGTGAGTGTTGGATAAAGGGGTTAAATGTTAACTATTGGAGGTCTTCACCCTGAGGATGGCCATTACCTAATAGTGATTAAACGTTATTGAGATAAAATACTTGGGAACCCATGGTTTAGACACGGCATGCTGTGTTAATATTACCCTCAGAAACCTCACATAAAAAAACACTGTTGGGAAAAAACAGCCCAAAAGGTTACCCAATGGGCTGAAATTATTTTGTTACTGTATCATATTTCTTCAATCAATGATGCTAGATTGAAGAGAAAATAGAAGAATTTTTGCAGACATCAATTTTATCCGATCTAGGACTTCCTGTTTAATGTTGTATAATGAAAATTATATTTTTTTCAAAGAAAAAAGAATGCTTAATGACCCCTTAAATTCAATTTTCTCTGTGTTAAATCACTTTATTTTTTCAGCATGAAAAGGTCTGCATCCCTGTATAAATGGTCTCAGAAACAATTGAGAAAAAAGATTTTAGATAAGTGATTTTTTTATCTAAAGTGAGGAGAAAACTGCATTGCGCATCAGATCATGGGTATCTATTGAATAAATCCCAGTTAATTTTTTTGTATGACAGAGAATTCGCAACTTAATAAAGTAGTAATAAAGTAGTCAACCACAAAGATGCATCTGATCAAGAGTAAGGCTGTGTTCTGTTATACATTTGTTCTATTTAGAATGCATAGAAAATACTATTGCCATGTTGTCTATCATGATGCGTTTTGTATATGCATCAATGCATGCTTGTATGTGCTCTTCGTTCCCAGACATCACTATGTTGAACACAACCATCATTTACAAAAGCAACCACTGAAAAAATCATGTTTAAAGTAACTTATCAATACCAAGTTAATATTTTAAATGTTACATTTCATGACATATTTCTAATATACATCATGAAAAACATTCAATATTTAATTGTCCCTTAAGTGACAGCGGCAATGTTGGTAATAAAATAGCCATAGGTTAGCAATGACTTACTAGCTATCATAGCAAGCCAACGTTTACCAATATTATTGATAGCAAAAATTCAGCTAACACAGACTCAGTAATTAACTATTTCACTAGTTCGAAGGACCCAGTTAATAAGCCGTTATATACAGATGCCAGAGACCAACCAAGTACAGTACTTCTGTGACTGTCTGTTAGGTCAAACGTATTCTGATGCTTGTGACAATGTTGAAGAGTAGAGAGCAAAAACAAGAGAAAGAAAGAGAGAGGAGAGAGAATCTGAAGACTCCAGCCCATGCAATGCACAAGGCTGCAAAGGGCACTTTGTGTGAAGAGAAACCCTGCAGACTGACACTGTTTGATATGTATGTTTCTGCTGAAGGCTAGTCTGCATTTCATATAAAGCTGAGGAGGGCAGCTATACAAACACCTGCAAGTCCCTGTTTGTATAATATGTTCTTTTCTTCATTAAAATCTATTATACAACAGCTTGGCTGTACACTCAATTCTGATTGCCTCGGAGGTGTGCATTATTTTTCCATAAATGCCCAGCTATTAAGTAGCACTGGCAAAAGTGTAATCACTGCTCTACATTAATGCACATCAACAGCCTGACTCAATAAAATAAACACAAACAATCAGGATTTTGTAAACTGCTAGTAAGCCCACTGTTGCAATATCATCATACTTGCAACAGTGTTAAGGATCTCCAAGTCACATTTCACATAAGGCATGCGTGCAGCCTCTGCCAACTCAAGTATAGTCAGCTTGATGTCCATGAATGACTGTAGAGAGCAACTAATCCAGTTACAGCTTTTAAAAAAAAATGTTTTGAATATAACAGCCGGCTAGCCATCTATCCATGATTTTAAAAAAGCATACTGTGTGACCTTTTTGACCTGAAACCAAACTGGAATTTAATATTAGATAACGCGAGTGACAGAGAACCTAGCATAAAACTAGCTATCTAATCAAGTTGAGAGAGGGATGAGAAAAACGCATTCATTGTTAAGTAGTATTGGGTTTGGGCATTTGCTGGAGTACTTAAGAAACATTTCCACTGCAATAGAATTGACTACTTTGAACATTTATCTTCATTACAATTTTGCTTTTTGCTGGATAGCCATCAGGATAAAAACCTCAGGGCTGGGCATTATGCTGTTTGAATGCCCTTTGTGGAGGGAAATTTAATTATTCCACATCATATCCCTGGCACAACAGCTTTGCTGAATTCTCAGTTCTGATTGGCTGGGAGGTATGCATTATCCATCCATAAATGTCTGGGTATGAAGTAGCACCCCTCGGTCATTATCCCTGGCATAATAACAATAAATGCAAAACATGATATACGAAATACCCCAAACTAATACTAACTACCCTACACTATTTTCATCCCATTTCTAGTTCAAGGCTTGTGGTCAGTGCTCCATAGATACATGGCCTGTGTCTGTGTTACATGGGTACCTGCCTGGGAATGTGTTGTTTTTGTCAGTGTGTGACAGACTTTTAATCCCAGGAATGTCCACAGAGGACTCAGGGAACACAACAGACTGGAACACAGGACCAGCTCACTTGGTTCTCTTATGAAAATAACAGAAGTTTTAAAGTGGCAGAGGTCTAGAGATAGCAGACTCACTAGCACTGAATGTGATGTGATCACCCTTCTAGAAACAAGTTTGCAAGGTCCCATAGACATCTGGCAGAGAAAATAACTTTATACTCACAAATTTAGGGATGTCAGATCAAAAATATGTAATGGGATATGTCATTAGATTCATTTGTCTATACTTGTCAATACTATACTTATTTGTCTTAATCTATAGAGATATTAGACATGGTTCCCATCCAAAGTGAATATGAAGAATTGTTTTTACTTGTAAGGAACAATTTCCATCATTCCAGCTAATCTTAACAGCCTGCTGTTTTTCTTTTCTGATGAATGTCGCTCGTTAGCACAGTGATGGCATACTCAATTCCATAAGGCCTCGTCAGTGAGTATTTTCCATGCTGTAGGTGACACAGTGTTGCAGGAAAGCTACTGTCAATCAGTGGAGAGGAATAACGTTTACTGTTGGCAGCTGGGGGCCCATGGATCCCTGCTGTGATGCTGGGAGTGCTTAAAGCAGCAATAACCAGAGGAGCTCCAGCAGACTTAAACCCACCTTACAGAAACAGTTTCATCACACGGCAGATGCTCAGCCATACTCAACCGATGGCATATCCTAGGCTTGAACCTGCAAGTATTTGGGCCCAGGAAGCATGAATGGCAAGCACCTTTAACACCTAATTGCTTTAGGTGTGAATATATATAATCTGTATGATTAATTAAAAAAATGAAGCCAGTGGAATTATCAAGAACGTAAAATAGACCCCATACAAATATTCCAGGGAAATCCATGCATAGCATACTGTTTGGGGAAGCAGTTAAAAAAAAATTCACATCAAGATGTGCTACTCTTACTTGTATTTTGTGTTGTTGTAATAATGAAAAACATTTTGATTGCTTGCTTCTAAGAGGTGGTGTAAAGATGTTGAATGTAAAAGGAATACAGCTTTTACAGATGATATTTATTGATGTTCTATGACTTATATTTATTTAATTTTACAGCTAATATAATTAGCTTGTTTAGTCACAAAAAATTTCCCAAATTGTACATATTTGGTTTAGCATACAATAACAGCTCTGTACCATTAGACAAAATAAAATTCTGTGGCATTTATCACCTGATTAAATATATGTAAAGAGACTTTATAGTAGGATGTAACTCAAGAACCAATACCTTTCTAAGAAATAAAAATACAGCATGTAACAAATATAGAGCTGAGCTCTGAACTGTGGCTAAATCTACTAACAAAACAGACCCCTGATATGTTTGACTTTGCATCCAGGTCAGATGGTGCCAAGCAGATGTGATGAGCTATCCTGGAACCTATTATCTTCTTATTGTATCTTGTAGAGGCCAATCAAGATTGGCCCCTCCTGCCAAGTGCCTTTGGTACATGGTTATTTAATAACATCAGCAAGTGATTTTCTAGTTCTAATGGTCTTATATTTCTGTACCTTATGATTTATGTCTGATGCATTGCCAGCTGAGTTTGGTACTTCTGATGTTGAGACTGACACTTAATCACAGCATTGCAGGAAACACACTTAGAGGGCTGGACATTCTAATCTGATGTCCTGGTGATTTTCTGATTGTTGAGAGAAAGGGTGACATTGGTGAAATGTCATCCTCTCAGAAATGCTCAGAGGTTCTGGTCTTCAGTCACTAACCACAACACTTCATGAATGTTCAATAGGTACACCAATATCAGTCAAGTGATCTGAATGTGTAATGTTCACAGTGACATGTCCCATATAGCATTTTGCTAACAGGCAGTGTGGAATGGGGCTGACTGGAGTGAAACTGAAGCATGAGCAGAGGTGGCTTTGTATGTAACACCAATCCGGTCATCTCAGCAAAGCCCACCAAACAGCTTTTTTGACCTACACTGAACCTGACATTCATTCACTTCCACCAATGTCACCCTTTCCCTCAACAATCAGAAAATCACCAGGACGTCAGATTTGAATGTCCAGCCCTCTAAGTGTGTTTCCTGCAATGCTGTGATTAAGTGTCAGTCTCAACATCAGAAGTACCAAACTCAGCTGGCAATGCATCAGACATAAATCATAAGGTACAGGAATATAAGACCATTAGAACTAGAAAATCACTCACTGATGTTATTAAATAACCATGTACCAAAGGCACTTGGCAGGAGGAGCCAATCTTGATTTGCCTCTACAAGATACAATAAGAAGATAATAGGTTCCAGAATAGCTCATCTCATCTGCTTGGCACCATTTGACCTAGCCAAACATATCAGGGGTCTGTTTTGTTAGTAGATTTACCCTCAGTTCAGAATATAGTTCTACATTTGTTACATGCTTGATTTTTCTTTTCCTTCTGAAAGGTATCGTTTCTTAAGTTACTTCCTACTTCAGAGTCTCCTTAGTATGTGCATTCATTTAATCAGGTGAAAAATACCAAAGATTTTCTTTTTGTCAAATGGTACTCAGCAATTTGTTTGCAGGCTCAACCAAATATGTATTCACATTTGTGAATGTTACGGCCGGCTCGAAAAGCCGCAACAACAAGTCCAATGTACCCAAATCCAAAAACTGATTTAAAAACACAAACCCAGGCATTTATTAGAATAAATAACAAACTAATCACAAACTAAAACAAAAGAAAACCCACAAAGTTCAAACAAAACAATCTTCACAAAAACTACAAACCCAAAACCACAAGACACCCAAAAGAAGATCCCAAAGAAAGACTCTACACAAAAGCCCCAAAAGAAAATCTCCCCTGCCTCATACTACTTGGCTTATATTGGGCCACAGGCAGGTGGAGGCAATCAGGCAATTAGGAAATTAAGCAACTACCTCCACCTGCACTACCCAGGCAAGCAGAGGCAGGGGACGTAACAGTGAAAAAGAAACTTTATCCAATAATCCACCTTCCAAAAACACCTTCCTTAACATTCTTGTTGTGAGCAACTGTCCATATGATGTGACCACATGGGCTACCTAAACAGCTTTCAAGATGCATAACTTCAGAGACATAACTGCAGTTAGCAAGCAGCTGTCTAAGCAGCTATTCTAAGCCCAAAATGCAAAATTAAACCCAAAAAAATATTATATTTGGCCTGTAGCAGGAATGAATCTGTGAACTATGATGTTCTTTATGTTGTGCTGGTACTTCTACTTGCCCAGTCACAGTCAGATTTATTGATCTGGCTCGCTCTGCATGGACAGCATAGTCACAAGTGGGCAAAGATACAGCCCTCTCACTTGGTCCTCTCCTGCTCCTCAGTTGACAGCGTATGTATGTGAAAGAAACAGAATTATTTCAATTAAAACAGCAGATTAATAAATACTGTTCTCAAAAGTAACCAGAAGCATTTAGGTGCTGTTTTTCAATAATTTTAATCATGTTTGGTGCATGCCCCTGAACCCCCCTAGCACTGAAGTATCCCCCCCAGTCACCAAATCTCCCCTATGCCATTAAGCTCTAGTAAATAGTTTAAGTAAGCATTCATATTACAAACTTCTATTTATCCTAAATATTGCTGCAGTGTTCCTGCACACACAATGAACTACGTACCTGGTAACAAAACATCACTATTCTTCAGCTAGGTAGCTGCACTGAGAGTCGTTCCATATACAAGAAACACGCTGCCAACTTTAAATGTGGCACTAGTTACCACACACGTACACACACCTATGTCATAATCACACCAATCACTGTAGATATGGCGTCAAATGACTACACGCTTTGTTTTTATTTATTTTTTTACAATAATTTGGCAACCAACAGGGACTGTGTATGTCCAATTTTCTACCCGATTGCCTGGTACCCACACTGCATGGGACCCACAGTAGAATGCAGACCCATTGCTTTCCTCTGGAACATGTGGCTCAGCCACCTGTTTCTATATGTACCATTGCCAAACTTGCAAAGAGTGGAATCGAAGTAAGACCAATCGTATGCAGCTGGTATGCAAACCATGGGTGCCCAATCGCCCTGCAGGTTCGCCAGGTGAATGAGGACTGACTGAACTCACCCATACACTGGGTGATGCAATAACCAACTGTACTTAGCCCCCTACAGTGCTACTGGCCTGTCTGCGCTGGTGCGATCCGGATTCGATCCAAGACTGCATAGCTCATCCATGCACTACAGAGAATGAATGCTGTGTGAGCATAGTCATAGGCTGGTTAAAGCTTTATTACATTGTCTTACTAACAGTTCCAAGTAGGCTGTGTAAGCTGAAAGAATGGCGCAATATAACACTATGCAGTTTGGGCAGTGACGTCTTTTGAGAACACTGACGAGAGCAGTCTGGCTGAATGTTAGCGAATGTTAATATAGCACTGTCTAATCACATTTCTGTTGTAGTTAGGCGATCTAACAGTTAAATCTGTCTGGTTAGCATAGCCAATAATCAGGAAATATCCTGCTCAGGTAATGTTGCAAGTTTGTCAACATACAGTATGTACCTTGCGAAAGAGTTACAAGTTGCCCTCCATTTCTTGTTTGCACTGCCCTCTTCAAAGTTTTCAAACACTGATTATGCAGTGGCTGGCTCTGGAATTTCAATACTAAACAGAAAAAACCCCATTCTAGCAGAAATGCAATGTTTATCGCAGGCAGTTGATCAGATATGAGTAATGTGACTAGCCATTTTACAGTTAGCTTGTCAATGACTCTTAAACCTAACCCAGCTGTGATCCCTTACCCTAACAAACTCAAACTCTAACCTAACATAGTAAAAAAAGAGCATAGTGATACATAGTAAACAGAGCAATTATACAGAACATAATGATCAATAATCTCAAGCCCAGGTAGGACAAAATAATGGACAAAGGCCTGTCATTCATCCCAGCATTTACACAAACAAAAGAAAATCATCAAAGGACAAAGACATTCACACTGAGAACCTGGCATACTGCAGGTTCTGAGGAAATAATGCAAATCATCTGAGAGGACAAAATCACCCTATAAGCACTAAACCCAGAAGTGCAAAAATAAGCGTACGTGGGAGAAAAGTCAAGCATTAGTGGAACTTCTAAAAAGACCTATTGTTATGAAAGCAGCAGACAAGGAAAGTGTAATGACAATAATGGATAGAACTCAATACATAGGAGAAGCAACCCATGCAGTTAAATAACACAGGCCACTACAGAAAAGTTCATAAGTCAACGGTATGGGAATATTTTAGTTAGCATAAGCAGCTGGCTGTAGCTTAGAGGAGGAAGGTCGCCCAATTTGTAAAAAGTGCTGGCAAGAGGAGCTAATACATCTAACCTGAATGTGTATTTAGGGGAGCACCATCCCTTGCTTTTTGCCAAATATAATGTAACGTCTTGAAATTTGCTTTAGCAATAGCTAGGTAGTGAGCTAACTTGCAGAGTGAGAGGAGAGTGTGTGTGCTTGTGTGTGTGTGTTGAGTGTTTACGGGTGCTGTGTGTTTGTACACATCAATGTTGAAATAACAGAATCAATTGTATGTCCACCCTTTTATTTTATTTTTACGTAAAATCAATGGAATAAGTACATTCTTTAAATTTTATTCTTAAGAAGACTAGTACTATATGCTACTAATGTACAGACATCTGAGCGTCACTTAACTGTCATTACAGATGTAGGTCATATTAACATGTCTTTATTTTTCTTTCTTTTAGGGTAGCAGTAGCATTTGCACACCAGCCCACAATTCAGGAAGCATTTGAGAAACAAATGGCCTACGCACCCATATCAAAGCATACAAGACTTAATGTTGTGTTGTACTTCATTGCCAAGGACATGATGCCATTTCAAGCTGAAGAGAGACATGGGTTTTTGAAACTCACGAGGATGGCAGTGCCTCTTACAAATTGGCGTCAAGAAACTTATTTTCAAATAATTAAATCCAGAAGAGGTCAGAGTTTGTGTAGAAACATGTGGCAGATGGGGTGTGATTTTCTGCAACTACTGATCGGTAGACCAGCAGTAGTGGAAACAAAGAGCCATATACACAAGACAGGAGACAAACAAGTTACAACATCAAATGAGGAATGAGACAGTAGTGTGACAGTAATTAAAAGCAGAGCAGAGGTTAAAAGCAGGAGCATACTGTATCAGTCACAGAGTCATGCAGGATTGCTGTACAGTGCTTGCAGCAGACAGCACATGCTATCTATTGCCAGAGGACAATAACATTGGCTCTTTACAGATGGTCTGCCAACTTCTGGGGCCTCTAAACGACTTCACAGATCTACTGGGTTCTGAAGGAAGGGTCACACTGTCATCTTTGAGGCCTATTATGGAACACATTGGATCTGCCCTACTGGAGGAGAAGATGGCCTCTGATGAAGCGAATGAAGAAGGTAAGCCCACTCTGCATTAAATCGGAACCCCCCAGGACACATGTTAATGCCAGATGTAAACAGGGCATATGGCTCACAACGAGAGGCACTTTCATACTGTACTGTATACGAAGTGATGGGAGCTGGCTGGCTCTTTTTTAGAATTAGTGGCACTGGGAGTGGCTCAGCGTACAGTACTCAAAGTAGGAGTAAATTTAGTGCTCACTGTTTGCATTTGCAAATCAGAGGGCTACTTGCAGCTGATTGCCCCTCCCTTCTCCAGATGATATAGGTCAGAGGACACAGCAATAAGAAATAAATGGGATTGGTTGTTTTTCTGAGCTCATGATTATAATTATGAAATGGTTGACCTCCCTTTGACTGAGATACAGGGTACATGCATTGTGTGGAGTTTCAGGAGGTAACAGTATTGTTAGAATTAACTTCTGGAAGTGTAAGGTAGTTGGGCAAAAATATAAGCAGGGTTCCATTTTGGTGATGTTTGGATGGCCATTTGTAGAGGTACACTAGGGCAGCACACTTCAGGAGGAGATGTCAAATTTTGATGATTGTTTAATCAGCTCCAAACATTTTTATTGGCTTTGCAGAGATCCTGGGGTAGTATTTGGAAACTAAATCTGGCTTTGTACAGTGGCACAAGTGCATGCATTCATTACAGAAAAATGTAAATACATATTTTTTTACATTTTTCAGAATATGCATATCCAGCATGCTTACTATCTGATGATAGTCATATTGGTATAGGGCTGCTGTTTCTTTCAAGCCTTGAACTCTGTATGCACTGTGTTGTTTCGGAGGTGATGAGATTTATTTAAACTAGCCCTTTGCATGTGGTTTTCCAAAGTAACCCAAGGACATATTCATCGAGTTAAGGAATTCTAATTACCAGCACTTATCTGAGAAAGGCCAGTGGGGGAAGCTTTTTCGCCTTCTTCAGCTAAAGAACTCATAATGGTATTCAATCAAGACATAGATTTGTCGATTCGGGTGTCTCAGGATTTGTTTAGACTTGCAGTTTGAAGCAACACAAATCAGATTTTTTCACACATCCATTACACATCTGATCTTTTTCTTGAAATCTAAACAGCAAATAATCAATAATTGTTACTTTCAATCCTGGTTTGGACCACAGTCATATATGGTCCTAAATTCAATACGTACTGTAGCTGATACCTGGCAAGCAAATTGTCTGAGCGGCCCAAAAAAATAAGTTGCCTTTCTTTCCCTTCAACACGTTTATTGTAGCTGCCAGGATTTTTGTTAGCGTAATCACATGGCCATGTGTGACGCATATCCGTGTTTATGTGAAGGGGAAACACACTTTAAGGCTGTCCAATCGAAGAAGACAAGCACGCACTGAGTGAGAGGCAGGAATACACCCTGGACAGGTCACCAATATATCTTAGGGCACATTCACTCAAGCAGTCAATCCTATGTGCAATTTAGACTCTCCTCTTATTCTAACCAGGACTATGGGAAGAAACCGGAGTGCCCAGAGGAAAGAGAAGCCATGCAAATGTTTTATTACACACCGACCCTGGTGACACTAATCCCAAATAGACAATAGGTAACAACTAATGAGTCATGCAAAATAGGGTTCGTTTTTAATCATGGTTCTATTTAGAGATTAGAGATGAATAGATTTCCATATACATTCAGGACAAAGTAAAAAAAAATGTCACCTACAAGTGGAGAAAATCCAGCAGCTTAAGTATTTCAAAAATAATGAAATTCTGGCTGAGCTGATTTTAATTTCAGTGAATTAATTTTCTAAATAAATACATATATACAGAAATCGATTTGCTAAAGCAAAAAATATCCCTCAATGTAAGGTAGTTTTTTTTTATTAAAGCATTACAGAAATCTGTTGCTTATTGTACACTGTACATTGTGCACACAGTAGATAACGTAGAGTTGTTTTCAGCCAACAAGCATTTAGTACGGCAAGCAGTCACTCTGAGGGTGCTAATTAAGACACTAACCAGATCTTACTTGTTGCAATTATATTGAATGTTATATCAACGTCTGTTGATGCACACAGAGAAGGAGAGGAAAATGGAGAGAGTAAGAGAGAGAAATTACAATTGATAGAAATACTTTGGGGGGAAAATGGAATAGGTTGCAGACTAACATTGCTAATTCTGTACTTCCATGGATACTGATGAATTTAACTTAGTTATAATTCATATGCTACTTTTTTAACAAACGGGATATCCTTTTATCTATTTGCAAATAATAGAGATGCAAATTTAAACACATGCTACTAATCTGAGAATGTACGTGACATTGATTCTCTTCCTTTTACACTGTTTTGGATTGCATTTTACTGTATACAGACTGGCTCATTCAGCCTGAACTTGGCAGTAGTCAAAACATTTGTCAAAGCCCTTTACAGGCAAAACATTTGTTTTTGAATATGTCACTTTCTTTCCACAGTACCTCCCACTTGTCTACACCTTGTCAATGTGGGAATGGATTTTCCCTTTTCATAACTGTGTCATGTTGACTTGATGTCGTATTTCTCTGAAACACAACTTTTGGCTTTTGCTTCACGTAGACGAACCTCGTACGTTGATCTTCCACAGGGGGAATGTAAAGTTGTTAAGCACTGACGTGTAACGACCGAGATTTCTGCAGAAAGGTGAGATTGACACGGACATCTTTAGCAGGACTGACAATTTAATGATGGGTGAGAAGATTACCTCCCTACCCGTGTCACTGTCACGTCTGCCTCGGCGAGTGGCAGGTCAGACAGTAGATGTATCTGAGCGCAGATCTGAATCAGTCAACCCAGGCAGAGGAAGAAAAAAGGGGAGGGGCCTGTGAAGGGAAAGCGACCTTTCTGTGGGCTTCCACAAATCCCTACCTCTGAGGGGCAAATCTCTTCTGGAAAAAGCAGGTGTCAATCATTCCATAATTGGTCAATTTGTCTTGTTAACCCTCTGAGGTCTGTCGGTTTCCGTTGCCTTTTTTCAAACCAATGTGAATTACTATATTGTTCAATTAATGTACATTAAACTTGTATGTTTGTCTTATATACCATGGTGTTTTCAAAATGGTGGTGGGGGCTCTGTGTGTGCTGGTTTTCATTCCATTCACAATTGCAACCCTTGAATTTTAACAAGCTGTCAATTGTTCTTAATTAGACAGTATGTATGTCATGAACAAAAGTCCCATATTCACATCCCGGAACTTTTAATCAAATAGATCGGCTAATACTTTTATTGTATTGGTAAATTAGCAAATGCTCCTTTAGAAAGCGGTTACATCTTTAATTGACTAAAAAAAATATAGACTGAAAGGTCAAATCATGACCTTGGATAAGCTTAGTGCAGTCATCAAGATATTATGAGAACATCAAGTACAAATCTGAGAAATTATTCAAATGTGACTCCTGCATTTACTACATTTGACCAGATCTACACTATTAAAGCTGTGAACGGATTTTATCTGCCAGGTTGAAAAATAATGTCCTTGAGAAACCCAGCTGATGCATGTTTCCTTTTGAATAATTCAGGGTGATTTAAACTCTCTGTTAAAGAAAAGAAAAGATCTTTGCTTGGCTATAAGCATAGATGCCAATTATATACACTCTATTGATAAGATTGTACACTTGGCTGACTATTTTATGCCACAAGTAGATGCACTTTATTTAATGTAACAGAGCATTTTATCTTTCTTCCTTAGTAAAGTTTTTGACACACCCCCTTTCCTGAGTAAAGATGATCAAGATGCCAAAAGGCTACTTTTAGAGAGGCTTGTTAATTAATAGAGTTCTGGCCAATTCCTCAATTTCAATTAATGAATCCATTCCCCTTCACTCAACACACTTTGCAATGTTAATGGTAATTCATTCTGTTGCCCCTGATCTGAATTCAAACTGCATGTTGCTTTTGCATATTTTTGAATTCATTAAGGCCCAATTGAGACTACGCCTTCTTAGGAGTGGATCTGTATTATTGCTTTCAGAATACTGAAAGTCTTTGCTCTTCAAATATGAAACACTCAGAGCTGTTTCCAGAGTGGCCCTCCCACAAATTGTCAGATTAAGTGAGACAGAAGTCCAAGTAAAAGAAGATCAAGTGGAAGCTTGCAACATTGCTGCTATCCCCTGATAAACAAATTAAGACACTCTCCCAGGAAAAGTGCTTGCTTCATGGGGCTAAAGTTAACTTCCACCTCAGATCATTTTTCTTTTGCATTCTGGTGTAAAACTCTGATGTAAAACTCTAATTACATCTAGAGATGTAAAATCTAAAGAAAAAAGGAGATTTAGTAAAACAAATATGCCGCAATGTAAGATTTGTACAGTATTTACGAATTTGCAGTCATAGAGTAGCTGTGATCATTTGCAATAGGAATCATATCATTTGTTTTATATTAAAATGTCTGACAAGTTTAGCAGTAATTTTGGTTGAAGTAAGAATGGCCATGTCTCTCTTCTGAAAATGTGTCTGTTGGCTCATCCATCACCAGAGCTTGTCACTCATCCAGCGCAATATCTCGGACACATCCAGAGTCTTACATCAAACAGGCTTGCGCTGCTCTTCTGTGCTTTACCCCATTGGTTTCAGCACAAAGCTGGACATCGCTTTAGAGAAATCCCTATGTGAGCCATTATCTGGAGGGAGATGGTGCTATTTCAAAAATATCAAAGCACTGCTTTTGACAAGCAATCAATATGAAATCCAATGACTTGGCAAGCAAAATGGGGTCTGCCAGTTTGCCTGACTTTGAATGCTCTTGAAATAGTTTGTGGCAGCAATACACAACCCACACAAATGTTTTTGGATGCCGTGTTGGGGGATCCCATTTATCAAAACCCCAGAAATGAAACTGTTACAAAAAGGTGCAGATTTGAGGGACACATTACAGTGAAATGTTGTTGAGGAATGCACAGAGCATTCCACGTGCTGTGAATGATTGACACTTCCCCCACCTCTGTGCTGTCTCTTGTGGCGTTCATTTAAATCCCACTGCTGGTGATTCATCGAGTGACTTCAGTAGGAAAAGCTCTGGTTCAAACAGGTTCAAGAGAAACTTTATCTTATCTTGTCCAGGTATGTTGTTTTATAAGGCACTGCCAGTGCTGTCAATATTGTTCCATCAGCACAGGGCATTCTGCTCTCAGAAAAATAAAATTAATTGTTTGCACCACAAATCTCTCATACACATTAAAAAACTATTCATGTACAGCTTACTACAACTAGACTGAGGCATAAAAGATGGAATAGATCAACTTTCCTCAAAAAGGTTCTAGTGGCATTTCACAAATATGGAGATTAAATATGAAATTTGAGAATTAAAAAGAGCAGAGCCTTTGAACAAATGTGTTGAGAAAATTTGGTGCAGTCTGTTGATCTGGAAGAAACATAAGAGGGGGACATGTTACTCCAGGAGCATCTTCCCCCATCTTACCATATACATTATATAGACCGTATGTGGTATATTTGTTTTAGTCTAGTTGAATGACAAGAGAAACCATGTTTTTAAACATGGTTTCTCTTGTGTTAATGCTAATGAGAATAATTTTGTTGGCTACACCAAGAGGAAGGGTCGCACTGCAGGCACGGACTAGGCTACTGTTGACATGCCTGAACTACGGCTATTTAAGATTGGTAATTTCACTCCCACACTCGGGTCAAAATGTTAATCAATGTCGCCCCAATCAGAAACTCCAGCCTACTTATTTAATCAAGGGAAACCCCAGTGAAGGTCATCCCACAGGAAACGACTCCCCCCCCCTCCCCCAAAAGAAGCCTAACCTGCATGTCCTTGGATTGTGGGAAGAAACCCCCCCCGAACGAAACCCACGCAGACACGGGGAAACACCACACAGAAAGGCTCCATTCCGGATATTTGCTGGGATGTTATTAGACAATGTTCTTTCATCTGAATTATACATGTTTCTGTTCTTTACCTTAAAATTTCATTTCATTTAAATGGGAAACTCTTTAATTGGGACTTAATTTACTACTTTTTTAAAATCCTTTGACAACCCTAAGATTCGGGGCAAACAGCATTGTGATATCCGAAATGGATACCCTTGAATTATAATGGCGGTCGCTTCCTCTTCAGGTCCTGCCCTCATATTCAGATTAAGTTTAAATGAAAGACACAAAGTCAAATTGATTTCTGACCTGCACGCACAGCAGGGGTGAATGTTCTGATGTGTGCTGTATACCGGCAGGGTGTTTAAGAGAAGTTTTCATCCTGTCAGCAGTGTGCCTTAATTGAGCTCTCTGTGGTGTTAAAACCCACTTCCTATAATTTTATGCAGGGCCAATTATGAATCCTGCATGCCATTTTACTGATCCATCTCTGTGCATAGTGGGGGTTGCCAAGGTAGGAGCATGTGTTAAGGAGAGGTTGTTGTGTGATTAAAAAGTCTTCAATGCATACAATGCTGGATTTTCTACTTGAAAATATAATAAAATAACTATACTAAGGCATGATGCACTGGCAATCTCAGTCTTTACACACTTTAGCCAAATTTGTGCACCTTTTAGCTGTATTTGTTATTCTAAAATGTGTTCGGGATGTTTCAGGGAGTGGCGCTCTTTTGTGTGGCGAAGGTGGGCATGGTTTGGGATCAGATTCCAGCAAAATGTTTGTTGCTAGTCAGCTGCTGCAATGGCAGATGCTAAGACGGCTAGATACAGCAAAGCAAAAGGACAAGTCGACAGGGCTCCTTCAATACCTAGAATTGGAACTGCATTTCTTCCGTGGCATCAGCTGTCAGGATTTCGGGAGAATGGACCCAGATGCAGAGTGGGGAAAAAACTCATGAGGCGTCAGAAGGAAAATTCAAACAAAGACTTTACTTAAAAAACAAACAGGGAACAATCAAAAGGCCACGAGGGGCAAAATCACAAAATCACAACAATTCTTAAGAACAGAAAACACAAAGACCTCAAATCGCCAGGAAAAAAAAAAACAAGAAACACGCAGAACAGAACACGGGCGGGGCTGATCACGAGCAGGAACGCACACACAAACACAGGCAGAAACACAAGGAACCAGCACCCGAGTCAGGGAGACAGAGAACTTAAGGTAGGAGTTAGGGGTTAGGTGTCTTGCTCAAGGACACTTCGACATGCCCAGGGCGGGGTTTGAACCGGCAACCCTCCGACTGCCAGACAATCGGTCTTACCTCCTGAGCTATGTCGCCCCATAACTGAAGTGCCGCCATCTGGCAGTGCATAAAGGAAAGACAGAAACAGGGCCGAATCCTGACATCAGCTGAAGTTTGAAAAGTGAAACGGAGTTGGCCTGTTTTCTGTTGGACCTGTAGTAAAGTTTAATTTATGTTGTCTAAAAGATATAAATTCTAAAAACAAAACATAAGGAATATTTTTGTACGTTTTAAAATATATGTTATGTAAATATATGAATATATAAGAATATGAATATGTAGAGGCATATTAATTACTGTTACTATACAAATATATAAAATGGAGTAATAAAGAAATATATGCACAATAACATATTGTCATCTGTACTGCACATATTGGAAAATGTACTTGTTTTCCTTATTTTAAAAATACAATATTATAACTTTGGGTTTTTAAAATGTGCATTCTCACTTTTGAAGAAATTCTAGTTTTTTATGCACATCCAAGAGAAACAATAAAGAAAGTGATGCCATTTTCCTGTTTGCTTTTGGTGCAATAGAAAGACAGCAGCTGAAAATGAAGAATTGCAGTGCAATAAAATGGCCCCATCTTCATGGTATTTGCACAGTATCCCATAACAACAGAGAACTGTAAGACCAGTGACCATAAAAGAAACTATTGGATTTGTTCCAAAAGATAACTACTGTTGGTCAGTGCTGCAAAGCGTGCAACATTGACCTTTGTTTCATATGGGATTTCCACAGACAGCAAGCAGCCACACGTACAAACTGTCAGGAATGGCGAGGGAATGGACCCAAAAGCAGAGTAAAAACCCAAGAACTCCAAAAGGAAAATTCACACAAAGATTTTAATAACAGAAACCCAGGAACAAATGCAGGAAACCGAAAAATGCCTCACCGGGCAAGTCCCAAAAACTCAAAAGTTCTTCAAAAAAAAAAAAAAAAAAACAGAAAACAGAAAATCCAAAAATCCAAAAAGCCAAACAGAGGCAGGGCAGAAACAGGCGGACAAAAACAGGCTCGGTGAAACACAGGCAAACTCTCAGGCAGAAAACACAGATGCAGGGACACAGGCAGACATTCAGTGAGAACCACAAGCAGGAACACAAGGATCCAGCACCCAAGTCAGGGAAGAAAATAACTTAAATAGACAAGACACTAACGAGACACAGGAGGGCACAATGCACAATCAGGCCACAGAGCGGGAAGGGAAAACGAGACATAACCAAAAAACAATAATAGATACAACCATGACACAAACAAGCTGGTTTTGCGGCGCCAATTGCATTTAAGTTAAACACTGCTGCTAAACACTGCTGTGAGTCTAATGGGAGTATTTTATCTAAATAATATTGTATGTAGGCCATAGATATGATCAACTCTGTTTAAATTATCTCCAGTGACAAAAAGGTTGGTATTTATTATACTCGAGAATCATTACTGTAGGCGTTGATGATTTGTCATGGTGGAACAAAATTCAGTACCATGACAAAATAGGGCTTGTTCAAATAAAACACACAGCAATGCAAGATAGAAGTACAGTATTGTCAAGACATTTTTAAAACTGAAGGTTTTGTTCATGTCAGGTCAACCAGTTTTTTCCCCTTTTAAATTGAATGCCATTAATTCACAGATGTTCACTTTTTGAATACGCTTAAATAACCTTAATGTCTGTGTGGATTTTTCCACATTGTGGACATAATGTCCGAGGGAGTATTGGCAGAAATCTTTACTCTGTTAAATTTTGAGCATGATGTGAACATGTACTTGGGCATATGGACTGTACCATAACTCATTGAATAGGTTCAAGAGATCAGCAGGGGACTGAAAGGTTTCTATGTTTCATCATGATAGAATGTTGCTTTTTAACCTGCAGTTTAGACATCAACATGTCTTGTGCTTGCAGTGGGCCAAAATTGACCTAATTTACAAATGCATCATTGGATAGATACATTTGTAAGCACATGAATAAATATGAGAACAAATTAACATATTTCAGGAAAGTTGATGAATTGATAAATAGAGGCATAAATGCAAGAATAAATAAATCTTGAATAAATGCATCAAGCAATTAACAAAGGGGAAATAAATGGATTTTATCTATTTACCAATTAATTAAATTTATATTTTTTCCCATGTATTACATTTTTCATTTAGTTTGACTCCTACGTGTATTGCAATGTGTTTCTGCTGATTGTTTTTATTTGTGCTCTGCTACTGTGCAAATGAGTTTCTTCGATCAATACCCCAGTGGGTGGCACTTAACACCATTATCTCAAAACCAAGAACTCTTAATGCATTTGTATCTCATTTGGTTATCCTTGTGGAAAAAGTATAATTTGCATTCTTATTCTTTTAGTGTTGGCTCAGTTGCCTCAGTCCCTCCTATTTTTTTCAATAATAGCAACCATTTGACTGCAACAACTCTCATGTTTTATCACAAAAATGTACCTCTGATATTCTCACCTCCTGAGTCATGCTATGGCTTCCCTTGTAGTTGTAGTTGACTGATTAAATAAACACAGTAAATATATCCACAGTATAGACTGAGATTTGCCCTTCCCAAACTTGTGCTGATATGCACCTGGTTACGTATACCTCAAAGATGACATTGCTTGAAGGCTAACTGATAATCAGCTGAAATTTCCAATTCTCTCATGGTGGGTAGCAGTAAAAATCATGCACTGCCATGAATATAAATATCTCCACTGCTGCGATTTTTGTGACCAGGGTGAGCACTGCAGTTACCTATTTTCCTCAAGTGTGGAGTCAAACTGTTTAACCCAGTTAAATTTGAAATGCATTAGAGTAATGAAGTGTAATAGTGCTAACAGAAAGGATTGTATACTGGCAGACATTTTACTTCTGCTGTTTGCATTGCTCAATTCTAGTTACCAGTTAGTGTTCTATTATCCATTTTTTATATTGCAGTCACTGTTTGTGAATATTCATGACAAAAGAGTCATATTTAAGAAAAAACAGATATAAGAGGAACCGAATCACTCTGGATAAGAGCCTGCTAAAATAATTCTGCTAAATGCCTGCAACATAATGCAAGCAGTGTGATATTTCTGCCGGCAACAGTAACTGATGAGATGAAAGAAACTTAATTTCTAGAGTAAACACAGCTATGAGTGATTGCTTTCATTTGATGTAATTCCATAATGTTACCATTCTCAGTTGCGATGTGGTATGAATATCCAGAAAGTCCTTTCTATGTGATATGGTGGCCTTGACTCTTGGTGAGTTATGACCTTTCAGTATTTGGCACTGCGGTAAAATCTGTAAAATCCTTTACAGCGAGGAGCAGATGACAGGTTTGTTTCTGTGACCTCTGCTGCCGCATAATCCAGCTATAGCTGGAACTGTGGAAGCCGTGGGAGTTTCATTCCCAATGTCAGAGCGGATTATCGTCCCGTGAATGTCAACATGCCGGGAACTCTGTGTCAGCGAATCAAATGAAAGAGCCATGGCTGTCGGTTACACCCCCGCCATTATATGTGCCATTGTGTGCGCAGATACGCACACTGTAAAACCATGGAGGTGGTTCTCAGAGGCAATCATGTGCTTTGTGCCCTCCTGGGGAAAATGTTCCAGCATTGAACAGTAAATGACTATGGCGAACGTGAAGCGGAAGCCGGTTGGAAGAAAAATGAGTCAGTAATTACCTCCCCCCCCCCCCCCCCCCCTCCCCCCGGAACCAGCGGGAACCCTTTGGAGAGACGCAAATTATTTCAGCTCAACTTATACTTTCTTTAACCATTCATTGTTAAAGGTGTAACATGCCACACAATGTGGAATTTAATGAATATTGCAGAATCCTAACTGAATTCACAGAGAATTGGGCATTCACTGGGACCATTTATAATGGTGGAAATTAACTAATTTGGCAGGAATAGCTCTCTTAGTTGGACAATATGCAGCCCATACTCCATAAATGTTGGTATTTTTGGAACTTATGAATCAAGGTTAAACATTTATGAACTCGTAATTGCAGTTCTTATCATTGCTGTTTTGTACGGTCTGGGGGATATCTGTGTTTTGGCAGCCCACAGGGCCCGATGAGAGACATTATGTGCAGGCTGGATGACCGCACCCCTGGCACCAGTCTGCAGAAAGTGTGGAGTGGGAGCGGCGTGATTGGGGATTTTACTGGAGGATTTGCACGTCTCGTGGAAATGCCTGCCTCACCCCTACCACCTTGTCTGCGAGTTCAAACTCAAGGACCTGCTCAAACATGGAATTTTCATCAGGAAAAATGCAGGGTTAGGGTGGATGTGTAATTTTTGTTTAGTTTTGTTTTTCTTTAGTGGCCCACCCCCTAAAATATTCGGTGCTGCCTTCAGGCTGCTGAAGTGGTCTGCCCGTTTCCATTAGGCAGTACTTATTTCATATCTGATTTTGAGGATATGACTGTGATATCTGATTATCATCAAGGCTCGGATGATTGTGATTATTGAAGAGGTGCTCCACAACAGTGGCTAAACTGAATACTAAATCACAGAGCAAGAGCTCATTGCTTGTTTCAATACTTTTTTCAAACATTTTGTACTTTCCAGTTTCGTCTTGTCCAAAGACAAACCCCCTCCTTGCGGTTTGTTTTGGAATTCAAGGTTGTGACTGTAGACCCGTACCATTGCACCAGTGTCCTCCATCATTTTTGGGGTGGGCACGCACTTTCGCCTCCTGCTCTCATGCGTGGACCCATTCTCATGCATCTCACACATCCCTTTGCCTAGCAGTCAGTCCATTAACTGGCCTGTGGAGTTAATATGCCAGAGGACTCCCCCTGCTGCAGGTAGTGTGTGGATCAATTAACGCCTGTAATGAATGGAATTTTAAGCAGAAACTCATGGCAAAACTGAACTGAATGTTCTGTACAAAGAACTGAAAAAAACCCGGCCGATTTGGATCTTCTGTATCCAATATTCATGCATTATATAGACATAGAAATCAATCCAGTCAGTGGATACAGACTTTATCTTTTGCATTGCTATACCTCCATAAATTGCTGAATAAATGAATCAGTGGGATATTTTTTTTTTGTCTCATTTCAGCCCCCACCCTTCCCCCCGCATTTTACAACACCCAGAAAAATAGCCACGTCAGGAAACATAAATCTAGATCAGAGACAACCTGCGATTCTCAGTGTACACCCAACTCTTTACCTCTGTGGCTTTTGAATGGCTCAGACGGGGAGTGCGTCCCACTGAATTCATAAACAGAGCAGACCATGCATTTCCATTTTCTGCACAAAGGATCTCTATCAACAACAATGGACAACTCTAACATGCAACAGTATAATTATCAAAGCCATCAATAGAACAGCATCCATCATTAAACAACATGTTTTTGTCAGTTTGCATTTCATTTATAGAGAGCCACAAAAATTGGGCTGGATGGATAACAGCTGTCCAGAGGTAGCAGAATGAAGATGTCTGGCTGGTGAGTAAGATTTGATTATCTTCTGAAGATAAAACGTTTTCCCTTTAGCTTGCTAATAGGCTAGCGGCAAGGTTTTTAATTTGTTGCAAGCCAATATACTCTACATGGCCAAAAGTATGAAGACACCAGACATCCAACATCTTATCCAAAATTATGGGCATTAATATGGTCTACCATTTGCTGTTAAAACAACTTCCACTGTTCTGGGAATGCTTTAAACTAGATGTCAAAGCATTGCTGCAGGGATTTGCTTTCATTCAGCCAGAAGAGCAATAGTGAGATCAGGCACTGATTGGGCGATTAGTTGGCTTTTCCAATTGAGCCCAAAGATGTTGGATGGGTGCAGTATGCTTGGAGGCATTGTCATGCTGAAACAGGAAAGGGCCTTCCCCAAACTGTTGGAGAAGTACAAAATCATCTAGAATGGCATTGTATGCTGTAGCATTAAGATTTACCTTCCCTGAACTAAGGGGCCTAGCCCTAACCATGAAAAACAGCCCCAGACCAAGGGGTATCCAGATACTTTTGGTCATATAGTGTAGATAGCCAGTGGAGGCACATCTGAATGGGTGTTCTTTAAAGTTATTGTAAGCACTGTCACAGGAAGGAAACAGGGTTAAATGTTAGATGGCCTGTTCTTATGAATTTCGAAATTGTTTTTTTTCCCTTATATTTTTATGTATTGTTGTGTTGCTACAGTGTTTTGAACTGAAGCTTTATGCATGTATCTTGGGCAAGCTCCTCCTGAAAAAAAAGATTTTGATCCCAATAAGACTTTCTGTTTAAACCAGGAATAAATAAAAATAGCTGGCAACTTCACAGAAGAATATTTTCATTGTGAAAAATGAGTATGCACTTTATCTAAATAATGATTGATAGGCCCAAAATTCAGTTATGACGCAAGGGTTTTGAAACAATAGCCGGGTCATGTATTTAGCTGTAACCACTGATGTTATTCTTACTGAACACTTGCATTCACATCCTTACAGCATAAAGGCAGCAGTGTGTCATTTTGCACATTGTCAACGAACGTGTACCCTTTTCTTGAACCATAATTTTGTAAGATACCCAGGCTGTCGATGCTTAATGAATATAAATGCGTTTGTCATTGTCTGTAAAGAGTCATTTCGCAATGTGTGATTCTCAGTGGCGGTGAGTCTTATGTTTTTGTTTTTTTTCGGAGCCCTTGGGAACTGTTGTTACTTCTATTCTCTCCCTGTGTTAGGGCAGGTCCAGAGAGCCTCCTGCCTGCAGCATTCAAATGTCACTGGGACCGACCGCAGGAAAATCTATTACAGTGCTCTCAGCTCCTTTCCAGTGTCAAGGTCTGCATTTTGAATATAAATTACCGAGAGAATTTAAGGCTAAAGGGCAGAAGACATTTGTGTTCTGGCATTAGCGGAAAACAGAAATTGAGAGGGCCGTGGATGGGTAAGGGAATTCAATGGAGCAGAGAGAGTACAGTATAGCTCTGAGAGGAAGAAGAGGTTTCTGATTACATGCAGCAGCACACTGCCTATGGGCACAGAGCTAGTGATGTTCAGACAACGGCTGCATTTTAAGCTTTTCCAATAGCTCCAAAAATGCTAAGTCATTTAATAAGCAAATGGAGAATTGCAGGGAGAGTGCGGTTTCTCTGGCAATGATACAGAAAAAAACTAAATATGCCTTATTTCAGAAGGGTCTGGCATGCTTCCTCTAGCTGATTATTCAATATTTCACAAACAAAAGCAACTTTGCAAGTGATAAGTAATATGCACAAATCTGATATTGGTGGCTGAGTAGAGGTTCATAGTTAGACTGATCTGCATGCAGAAAATTGCCACTCTTCTATGTAAGTTGCAGGCGTTTTTTTGGCTATTTAGGTCATATTTAATGATATCAGGAAAGCAGATGGACAGGTGGGCATGCTGATGAAGAAAATGACAAAATTGAGAACTTAAATTTCAACAAATGAATTTAAACAGTATATGAAAGTCTAAATGTTATGGGGATTTAAAGGATTAATAATGATGGAGAAGTCCATGTGCATTCATTAATCAATGAACCTGCTAACTTATTATCTCAGGTTGTCAAAGGGGACTCACCACATCAATTATTTATCTGACAATACTAAAGATATTACGATGGTAGAAATAAGCTAGGTTGTGTTAAGTAACATTAGACAAATTCAAGAAATGAATGAACGATTTTTTGAACGAATTAACGATTCTTCATTTTCTTCTATCAATATATTTTTTAGCCAACAAGGTGGACAAGAATATTCTCCGAATCGCAGCACACCACAGCTCAAACAATAGACTCAATAGCCCCATCTTCATCTTGCATATTGTTCATGTGAGGACTGAAGCTGTTGATATCATTGTCAGGGCTGTCACATCACCCAAGGGCCCATGACAGGGTCCTGGGCCCAGCGGGTTATTGACAGTCGGGGACAGTCTTTCCCACACATGACGGGGCCTCGGGCGTCGTGCTTTATCTGAGGCTCTGTCATGAGTCACCTGACTATTGACAGGGGCTGAAGAGACCGTGAGAGGGAGGGGATCAATGGTGAGATTAAAGTGTAATCGCCCTCCCCCGAGACTCGAATGCTCTTCGCGCGTGTGCCGATTTACTCAGTGAAAGGGTCGTTGGAATCGCTGCCTCGCTCAGGAGAGATTGATCCGGAGAGAGAGAGAGAGAGAGAGAGAGAGAGAGCCCTTTCTCCATTGTTCCTTTGCGCTCGATATCTGTAATTGTGTGGCCCTGTTGTGTGAGAAGGATTATCACATCTCCCTGCTTCACTGATCCCTGAAACCTCCACTGTGGGGTTTAGGCAACACAATCTATACTATATGAAACAGGTGTTGGGAATTGTACAGTAGTCCTTTTCGATTCAGAAAATTACACATCTCTGTCGCTTCTTTTGAGTTACTGCAAACATGCAGACTTAGATTTTCTTCATGTGAAAACTTAATATTAATAAAATAATGCAACTGTTATAGTAATGTATCTAGAAGTACATACATACTAGGACAGTTGTTGTTACTCAGAGTCATACTGTAGCAACTAGCTGTATTAGCAGGATGAATGAACGAGGCTAGTAGTACTAATAATTCATATTATAGATCCTGTTCAGTCATTGTATTTCTGAAGTACAGCTAAATCATTTGCACTTATTTTCCAGGAAGTAGTAAACTATAGGTGGTCCTTCAAAAAGCCCAATAATCAAATCAATGTAATGTCTCTTCAGGGGTGTAATCACTGACACACGTCATCTAAATGCAATTTAACAGAGTTCTGGGGGTAGACGATTATAGACTGTGAGAAAAGATTGTGATAATGATGATAATAATAAAAAGGGAATGCATTCCACAGCTGGTTTCCAGAACTGCAGCAATGCCTGTTTTAATCTACCTTTCATTCTTGGTGCATGGGTCATAAATCACACTATTTTATTACCTTGGGAAAGAACGATTTTGAATCCACCAGTGAGGCTGTAGATGCATAAAAAGAGAGGATTGTGTGTGACTCTTCAAAAGGCTGTTATGGTTAAGTGATGACAATTCGTCTTGGAATATCAGTTATTCAAGAACCCCACACGTGGATTGAGGATAAATAGGGTGTAGCCCATATGTATATGCATTGGGTTGGAAATCCAATAGTAGCAACAGTATATTATTAATGTTTACAATTCTATAAATATCCCATTAATAAATAATGGGAAGCAGATGTGACGGTTAGCTTTCAGCTAAAAGCATTACATTTCAGTGCCATTGGCTTACAATTTGATATGTGTAACTAATACCCGTGTTTCTATTGTGATTTAAGCTACACAATCAATCAGGGAGGATTGTTATGTTTGTAAATATTCTTTGCATCGACAACCATTGATGCTTTTGCAAGCTGCATGTTCTTTTCAGGCTCTGACACTGCCAGTCTACCCCCTGCACTATGGAGAGGGCATCTGGTAAAGGCTCCGGTGAAACTGGCAGCCGGTGAAAGAGTCAACAGCCTTCCTAGGACTCCCGCTAAGGTTGCCAGGTATGTCAGACACCATGGAGATGGTGCTCATGGCAACCGAGACCAACGGAGACGGCTGCTGCCGAAGAATGTACTGCGTTTTGGACCCAGCAAATGAGGCATCACTACACAAACAGGGATTCTGTTTTATTAGAAATGAAATATACTCCACTATATATTTATACAAAGTGGCAATTTTCCTGTTGAAAGAAAACCTGTTTGTTCTCAGTCCTTTGATAATGATTTTTTTACATTTTGAAAACAATTTTAATTTAACATTTTTTGTCAAATAAATGGTATAGAAAATATACGGAACTGAACCAAACCAAAACTGTGAGTTCTGTGACCCATTGCACCTCTAATAATGTTCCCACAAGTATGAGTGGCATAAATAATGGAAATATGCAATTAAATATGCAATATTTATACAATGAGCCACTCTTCTCAATCAGGAGCCCACTTATCTGACTGTGTAACTTATAAAACACCATAAAATTCTAGTCTTCACTATGAAATTGATTAAATTAATTGGATGACTGGTCCTGAAACAGTAAATGCAGAGCCATTCTTTCTCACTCCTGCAAAAACAACCTTCAAAAGCAACCTTTAATGAAAAGCTGGCAGTAGTCATGTGACTGGTAATGGTCCAAGACAAACCATCCTATAAAGACCAATCCATGAAATGTATTTCCTTTCAGTAACCAGTACATTATTTGTTGAAAAAAACAAAAAACATTCAAATGCATAGAAATAAGGAACCTACAGGTGTTTGTGTATTTCCCAGCTCTGCATTACAGAGAGAAATTGAAGCCATACCTCGCTGGCCACTGGCATGCTTGTGGTGGACACAGTGTTGAGAAGCATCTTGGGGGCTCAGCCACTCACGTAAGGGCCCCAGGCCTGTGAGATTCTATGTGTGTGTTTGTGTGTGTGAGTGTATGTGTGCGTGTGTGCGCGCTTACGTGCAACGGCAATTTGACTGCTCTGGACTAATCATTCCATGGCCACACACTGGTGCAGTCATAAACATCACAGGCTGTGGAAGGCAGCTGGAAAGACAATATAAAGGCCACAGCGATCTTCAGGCTGTGGTACAGTCACTTGACCCTTTCACCCCAACAACACCTTGGAGGCATGAGAAACAGATGGCCAGGACTCAGGCCTGGTTGTCCAATACCCATGCTATGAACTGAAAGAGAGCATTGCATGTACAGTACATGTAAATAACTTGGGATGATATAATAAATGTGGTGGCCTGTGAATAATACCAACTGAAATGCAGGACTGAGCTTTTATGCGAAGGTATAGGGAGGTTATGATCCCAAATATGTATGGATGGGAAAGCAAACCCATATTCACACAGACATCCACATTACGGGCTTTGAAGTTAATGGAGTCAGATGAACTTGTTTTCCTCCCTGACATCAAATTTAAATCCTTAAACATGTGTACATACATACATACATTTCAAAGTTGCATAAACAAAATTAAAATAAAAAGTTAGATTCAAAATAAAAACGTTGGATTAAAAATACAAACCTCCCCCTTTGGCTACAGTTCAAATCCTCACTACGACACTTGATCCATGCTGTGATCCCATCTCTTTCTGCATTCCTCCTCTCAGAAGATAGTGGGAAAATACACAAGGAAGGAAGACTGTCCACTCTCCTTAACAAAAATAATTTTTTCATTTTAGCACGGGAGCTCAGTGTTTTTTTTTTCTTTCTTTCTTTTTGACATTACATTACAGGGTAACCCCCTACTTGTGTTCAACACTGGCAATTTGCATATATTCAATCTTCGGTACATTTGCATTCATTCTGACCTTGAATAGCTGCAAATTATGGCTTTAGGTACAGAGTGAAGTGGTTATCAATGCCTCCTGTACTTTGAATCAACTGATTGCTTTTTAAACATTACCAGTCAAAGGGTTTCCATTACCTCCACGTGACTGGACTGGTTATTTCTGAATGTAATTGCGTAGCTAATGTGTGGCTTGTCCTTTGTTCCATCTTTGTGGCAAATGTCTGATTAGTTCTGTCTCAGTGTGATGATCAAAATGTCAAGATCAAGGACAGACCTCATTCTCTGGCATACATTACATAAAAGAGGCAACAGGTGATGATGCTTTTAGGCAAATGCACTATGTTTATGCAAATCTGCGAGATGACTGCGGGCTGTTTATTTAAAACAGGGACACTGGTTGAGTCATGTCTCCCCCCAAAGATGAATCGCATGCAAGATGCTGCTCAGCTCCTCGTACAGTAGGTCATTCTGAGAAACTGTGTTCCTCGTCTCCTCTGTCCATGGTTCTGAAGCAGCTCCTCTGTTCTCTCAAATCTGCTTCATTGTACTTAATATCACCAGAAAGCACAACTGCCAGACTCCCTGTCCCTGTAGCTCAAATGAGTACAAGATAACATTTCAACACATTTTGCCTTAATATATCCTCGATTTACCACCCAATCCTGCAGTCTGTCCATTGAATGACTGCGGGTGTGTGGAGAAAATCAGGCTGCGCATTTAAAACTCAGACTGCAGTAAGTTAATGGAAAGGGAAAGTCTGGTAAGAGATTAACACATTTATTTATTCATTTATTTATCTATTTATTTATAGTTAGAAATGAAGCTTTCCCTAATACAAATATGAATGATAATTATGTACAGTGAGCTCCATAATGTTTGCAAGACTATTTTTATACATGCTGACGTGTACAGAAGCATCTTATCTGCTCAAGTTCAAGTTCAATGCCTCCAAACTCATTGGACAGTGAACAGCAGGACAATAATCCCAAACATATTGCCAAGTCATTCACCTGATCTGAATCCATCTGAACATGCATCTCATATGCTGAAGAGAAAACTTATGGCAGCTAGCCCCTGAAGCAAGCAGGAGCTGAAGATGGCTGCAGTAGAGGCCTGGCAGAGCATCATCAAAGAAGATGGTCAGTACCTGATGTTGTCTATGTGCCACCAGTTTCAGTTCTAAACGTGACTACTTTCATTTACATAACATTCAAAAGCTCAAAAGTCCCCAAATCTGCTATCTTGATCACATTTTATAGTGGATACTGCTGCAAGCCAGCCTAACTTGCTCACACCAAACTTCATCAAATACAGTATTTATGCTGAACTAAATCCTCCATATCTCAAAATTGAAATTTTCACATTGCCTTTATTAGTGAAAAGGTGAGTGTGGATCTTTTCTGAATTTCTTAAACCTATGCACCGCTTTCCATTTCAATTTATATAATATATATAATATATATGTCATTTTATACAGTAATTACCAACTTGAAAACACAGGCTCTGGTTGAAGTAACTGTCTAATTCGCTTCTACATCTGTGGTGACACTTGTTACAGCAATTTATAGAATCAACTGCCATCAACACATAATATCCTTTCATTCATTAAGACAATATTCTGAAACATATGAATATTTCAGCCACTAAGCACCAGGTTTTTAATTAATCCACAATTAATTGGAGATGTAACATTATCTCATAGCTGTATAATTATCAATTGCATACTTGAGTGTTGGAGTAGGAAATTGTTTTCCATTATTACCACTTATATACAGATATGTACTTCCTTTCAAATGACAAAAGTAATGCATACAGGTAGTCATCTAATGAAACCTCAGTTTAATGGATGCACAGCTTATTGCGTAAGCTTTCATTAAAGCTGATTACCATAATTTAAATTAAAAACCTATAGTGGCAACCTTTGCTTTCTCTTTATATTGTCAAATGTCTAACAGCTGAACCTAAAATGATTTAAAAGGAGATGCTTCTTGAAAACAAATAAAAAGCTCTCTTGATATTCAGGTGAAAGCTGAAATTACAGGTGTTTCAGCACATGCTCTTCTGTGATAGATGCCATTTTATTTTCCTTCGGTCGCTTATGTTTGGAAATATGTGGAATCAGAGTCATTTGTGTGTTTATCTGTGACTGAAAAGCCAGAATCAATATTTCAAATACAAACTTGGTGTTGGCTTTTTTGTTGGACTATAGAAATCCATAATCTGCTGCGTAAACAAAAAAAGTCACTCTGGGGGAAAGACCTGAACAGGAATGGATTGAGGCACATCCACAGCAGAACTGCTGCATACAGAAGGCTCGTAATGCACATTCAAACTGCAAAGTATAGTTCCCGCCTTCCCTCAAGACTAAAACAACAAATGCAAAACAATAAATTATGGAAGTGCATTTAGTTTCCATTGGTGCAGTGTACCTATTCAGACCTTGACAAACTGCCACTATTTGAATGACTGCTGACAGATAAATCATATCCAACAGCCTCAGATGGCCAGCACCACCTGTAAAAGGATCCCAGATAATTGTTTCCTGTGTCTGTCACAAGAAGTTGAAACTCGCTCATCGAATAATGCTGCCAAATTCATTCCCTAAATTTGCATCCGCCTGTCCAAATGTTCCATGATGAAAATTCTTTCAAATTGGAAATACATTTTTTTAACTGAACGATAAATGGGTTGAAACACTCTGGTGTTTTCCCCTGCTTTATTTTTAACCACATAAACATTTAAATGTTTCCTCACGTTTTAACAATAAAAAGGCTAGAGCCAATGCAATCAGGCATTTGGACTTTACAATGCATTTGGTTAAGCTCTGAATAGACTACAGGATGGCAAAATCACACAAGTGATTTGTTTTGTAACATAACGTTTCATGATCTCTATGAAATTAGGCCACTGTGGGTGCTGAAATCAATTCAATGCTGAATGATGGTTGGCGCTTGGCAGTTTAAGGTAGTAAAAAAAGCGACCCTTCTAATGTTAAACTTCCTCCATCTCTTGTTCTGACCTTACCCCTTTCTCAAATGTTATCTTGGTACCTCAGGCTTATACATATTGGCAGCTCCTACCTTATCAAATTCCAAATATGTCCACTGGAGGATAATAACCTGCTTTCAACAGCAGGGGTAATTATCTGCTGTGTTAATCTGCGTTTTGCCCAGGTGGGCCGGGTTGTGCCGTGCCATCAGTTAATCACCATGACAACAGGAAAGCAGACAGGCACACAACCGAGTGCACTGTGCGCTCGCGGGTGGTACTGACTGCCATCCTGTGCAGCCTCATCCCTGCACAATCTCAGAAAAAGCAGCATGACCCCATCCAGCACAACGTACAAGATGAAGACCTTCAATAAGGCGTTTATCAGTGAGATGATTGCAGAAACATTCCTCTCGGGGGAAAGCCACTGAGAGTTTAATGTGGCCTGCCATCCACACAACATCCATAACTAAGGGTGCAAGACTGAGATGCATTAAGACAAAGGACTAGAAATCAAATAAAGCTGAGCGTGTTGAAAAATGACATTGTTTTCCAGCACATCACTAAATTCACTGTGGCTTACTGACTTAATGTCCCAGAAAATCCATTCTCATTTCCAGCAGGTCTGTGTGTGTGTCTGTATCTGGCCAAGCAAAGGCAGGAAAAGACTTGGATACCCTCACAAAAAGATCACAGATGTGAATTTAACATTTGCACACATGAATGAAAATATTCACATGTGAAAATAATGTCCCATGAACCTGACATTTTCACATGTAATTGGCCTTTTCACGTGAGAATGAAAACTTCTACATGTGAAAAGAAAAGAAAAAATTGAAAAATTAGCATTTTCACATTTTCACAAAATTGTGAACTACAATTTCCACATAAAAACAAAACAGGTGACTTGAAATAGCATAAGTTACTGTTATGGTTGTGACCTACAAACTATCACATTCAACCTTACGGCCTTAGGTGGTCAAAGACACACAGCAGAGATGTGTTGCTTTGTTCGAAGCCATGCTTAGACTGATTTTATTGCAGCATGTACAACTGTACAACCATAAGAAACCCTAGCACCTACTAGTGTTCTAGTAGGCAATAGCAAAGATTGCACATGCATTAAGGTTTCCTTTTTCCACTCTCATCTTATAAGTGTTATTATTTCTATAGGTCACATGCCTACTCTTGTTGGGTGTTCACATATTTGAAAAAAATATGTTTTAGTATGGGTAATAAGAGAGGCAGAACCTTTTTAGTCATTCCAAGGAGAGAATTTTCTGGAACCCAGCTCAAACAGTGAGCCTGCACATGGTTTTGAGAGAAATTCAACACAAGGGTGTATATTTTCCATCATAGAGCATTGTCCAGTCATCTCAGCTATGAGTGCGGTCAACCACCGAAATCTCTGTGGGCTAGTCTCTATGTTTCTCCATTTCTTTTTTCCAAGGGGAAGATTTTTATCTCTGTTTGCTTTCAGCAAATGAGAGAGTTAGTCAGTATTCCCACCAGGATTACCACAAGAGACAAATATGGATGACCCTTGTTACATCAATGTTGCATCACATCACAGCTGGGATACTAAACAAACACAACCTCATGAAAATGTGACAAGATCATGCTGAAGGAGCTGAAGTACAGGTTGACAGATATGGATTTTTCAAGGCCAATATTAATGCTGATGTTTAACCCCTTCTGTGTTGTCCCCTTTTAAAACACAAGCCTGAAAATGACATTCCCCCCAAAAACATAGTTACTTTCCTTGAAGCCTTTTGACTACAGGCCTGGATTCTTCTGAAATGTAACAGGTGGGAATTTGTTTTCCTGAATTACTCTAAATATTTCTGAAATAATATAACTCAAACTCAAAGCTCAAACACAGTTTTTTCTCAGGTAAAACATAATATTTTTTTAAAGGAAATAGATAATTGTAGGAGTGCCTGGTGGGTTGGAGTCACAGCCACAACACTGGACAAATCTTGGCTCAAGTTTGATGACAATACCACCAAAAATCCCAACACCTTTGGGATCAACTGGAAAGTCAACTATGAGCCAGGCGTAATTGCTGAGTCTGTGCCAGACCTCACTAATGCTCTTCTGCCTGAATGGAAGGAAATACCTGCAGCAATGCTCCAACATCTAATATAAAGCCATCCCAGTAGAGCGTAGATTGCTATTGCAGTGAAAGGTGGACCAACTCCATATTAATGCCCATAATTTTGAATGAAATGTTGGATGCCAGGTGCCAACATACTTTTGGCCACGTAGTATGTTTAGGTGGGTTTCTAAAAAGGCCATTTGGAGACTCCAAAAGGACACTAAGTAGCCAAATGATATTTGTGGATGTCTAGGGGTGTAAAATACTATATTGTATACGACATACTAGCTGAAGATGTTTGCAGAAATTAGCTTGTTTCCCCCTGCCTGTTGCTCTCCCTATCCCCCCATCCCCACCTCCCTCTCCCCCCTTGCCACCTCTCACATTCGGTTTTGGTTTAATTTTCTATGCCAGAAAAGATGACATCAGTGAACATTAAAAGGAGAGAGCGTGTTGAGAGCTGTGTTAAACACTTGATTTTTGTAGCCTACAATAGAAAGTACTGTTGTTTTTGCTATTGTTTAATTACATGTATCACTTCTTCATTAATGTAATGACAAAGGATTTTTTTAAAATTGTGAAATAACCTGCTTTCAAAGTCTGCTTGCCTATTTCTAGTTCCCTTTTCTGCTGAGCAGTCAGTCCATGAGGCTCATATCCCTATTGTACTTGAGAAAACTGTGTCTTACAGCATAGTTAGATGAACATCGGTATAGGTACCGAACTGAAAACTCAGCTAAAACAAAATGTTATGGTAGGAATTGTAGTAAAGCATATAATAAATACAGAATGAAAAGTGTGAGGTGACCAGGTCTGTGGTCAAAAGTGGTGTCCCATTGTCGTATGGAAAGGTGCCTTGATTTAGAGAGCAGCCTCAACTCGAGACAGTCTTTCTCTAGATCAGGAGTATGCAACCATATTCCTGGTGTACCACTGATGTTTCTGGGTTTTGCTTCATACAAGTTTGGTTGCAAAAATTTTATGGATTAATATGAGCCTGAGGCTGAATATTCAGAGCCAAAATGGCGAAACTCTGCATACCCCCAGCACATGGCCACCTGCATTCATTAAGCCTGATAAATATTCAAATCATGCAGTTTTATGGAACAAACAGCTGGGACATATCTGGCCCTCCAGGGCCAGGGTTGCTTATCTGCTGCTCTAGATGTCAGGGGTCAAGACTGGAAGCACAAGACAATGAGGTTGCATCCAGCGCTATGCAAATTACATTATGAATATATCCATAAAAGCCCTTGGATTCCATAAGTCACAATGGCAATTACTGTAGCATAGCGATCCAGGGTGACATAGGTTTTGGTTTGGCATTATTCTTCTGAGTCACCCCGTTGCAGAAGTTCACCCGAGGGATGGAGAGCGTAACCTCTTCTTCGCCTTAATTTTCTAATTTCCACAGATCTAAGCACCCTGGAACAGGAGAGGGGGATTTCAAGATGGGGAAAAAAGTGCTTATGTTGTTGCAGAAAACTCCCCTCTGAAATAATCCACCCTGACGGGCTTGCCCTCACCTTTTCTGGAGGTTGCACCACAGAGGTGACCATTAAGCTGAAACTGCTGAGTCAGGGGCTTTATAAATAAACAGTGTTTGATGTGAATGTTTAGGAACTGCATTTACTGTAAGCCAAGAGATCGATTATGCAGCTGAAGCCAAAGAGAAAGACAACATTTAAATGAGAAGGATGGCAATGAAAAAGGATTTGGCCCCTCTGCCCAGTCTTACCACAATGTGCTTTGTTCTTATCAAGAAACTTTGATTATATCAAGAAAGCACTGCCAGACTTTTTTTTTTCTCCTGGGCCTTTCCCCCCTTACTGATATATCTTCCTTCACTGATTATTGTAATCCATAATGCTATGAAAGTAACTAAATAAGCAATGTATATAACATTTATTTATTTCATTCAGAAATGTAGCCTATTAACACAATTAAGGTTTACCTGTTCTGGATAACTTCTGAGACCAACGAAGACCAAGACTGCATCACAATTCCTTGTCCTGTATTTTGATGATAAGATTCACTTGTGTTGCTATAAATATTGCAAATTGCAATGCGCTCCTGAACACCATTACAAAATGACCTCGAATCATGTGAATATTTAAATAATGAAGCCTAATTGCACTTTATAGATTTTAATGTAATCAATTAAAACAAGAGTGCATGATAATTGATCTTTGTTTTAATTAGATTCACTGTTATATTTTGAAGAAGCTGAATCTAAGTGAGACTGAACTCTGATCCAATTGTTTAATTGCGTGTCATAAGGTATGATATATGGCAGTGTCATAACTGTTTTATTCAGTGATTACCAAATGCCCATTGTGTGTTGTTATATTTGCATGGTGCACACATTTAACCTTGAAAATGAATTTCACAGTAAACTGTAAACTTTCCTTAATTAGCTTTAATGATATTTGTTTAGAAAGTATTGTCACGTGCATAGTCCTCTTCCGCTTAATCATCATGTGATGTAAGGGACTTTTCACGGTTTCTGAGAGTTTTCTACATCGGTTCCACCCCCAAGGGTGTCATTATGGTGTTACAGACAGGTCTCATATATGACCGTAATGGATGAGATGCACGTTTGGATTAAATGTACTTGCTCTAACCCAAATTTGACGCCATGCCGATGACAAATAATTATTCTTGTCGACAGCACACAATCTCTCCTAATTTCCAGCTGCCTGTACTGGCACATTTTCATTTTGTTTAGATTAAAGAGCTGAGAAGACCTGCCTAAAATCAATTTTCCAAATACGAAAGTCTGGCCAGAGTGATATTCTCGCAGGGAAAAGATATTCCCATCCATCTAGTTATACAAGATTGCTCACTGTTCCTTCCTGTTCCTTTAGACAACTGAACCACCCAAGCCAGGGATGAACAGAACACATAAAGTCTGGTGAGAAATATGTGATCTGAAATCCAGATTAATGGTATACGCTATTTTACAGACAGGTAGCAAATGAGAAAAAAATCAAGGCCTGAATTAAGTTTGCCTCTCAGTTAGTGTTATCTTTGATGCATTGAGGCCCAACCCAAAAAAAAAATGAAATACAATTTCTGCATCATTTGATGTCGCGAGACAGGCCTGGTAAAAAGTTCCATGCGTTTACGTTATCACAGATGCTGTATTTCTGGAAGTAGGTATGTGAGGAAATCACTGAAAAGTAAGCTGTCACTGGTTGTCAGAAAATATGCACAGTTGTGACTTTATCAAGCAAGGCACATTTTTTATTTTTTATTTTTTGCTTTGCTCTCATATAGCACGGAGTGATGATGGTGGAGCCAACCCTGGGTGTGTTCAGAGCTCCCTCTAGCGAATGAAAAGGGAAACAAACAGGATAAGACATTGAAATAATAAGCATGAAAAAATACACGCATTGCAGCGGTGATCCCATCACCTTTCATGCTTTTGCGGACATATTTGTACTTCAATGTAGACCTAGCTGGATTGTATAGGACAGAAGCTCTTGTCAAGTTTTGTAAAGTTGAATTCTAAGCCATTTTTCATCTTTATGGTGGGCTCCTTCCTCTGCATTCATTTAATTTACCAAATATTTATGCTTTTCAGGCCAATTATTTAGGCCATCATCTTCAAGAAACAGTTTTGAGTTACAAGGCACTCTTTACCACTACCACATGCTCAAATATGGTTGTGTGTCTTTGAATGTTTGATGTTTGATGCTTCTCAAACTGAAAATTACATTCGGAAATTGTTGATTGCATCACAATGGAAAAAAGGCATCTCCCAATAGTGTCAGTCAGGAAGATTCACATAGCCTTTCATATAAATTGCCTTTACTGTAATCCGTGGGGAAATCCCAGATGGCATGCTGGCAGTGAGGCAAAGTAACATTTCAACCATAAGTGTATCAAGCATTTCAGTCATGTGGCACCTCTGGCAGCTGTTTTATAAAAAAAGATGAAGTAAGGTGTTTATTAGGGGAATGACACCTCTCATTTTCCTCTGGCCCATCATTTCCAGGAGGTAGCAGATGGATGTATGTTATATGATTGGACAGCTGGGACCAGAATGGGGGTAATCTCTCACACATCTTGCATTCATGGCTCAAGGTCAGATTTGTTCTCTTGGCTTTGCAGATAAAATGTTTAGGCTGTATTATGTATTTTTCCTGACCACCAGGGGTCAGTGTGGTCCCTTCTCTTCTGGTCAAAAGGACTATGGAACCTGCAAGACAGTTAAATTATTCATTTAATCACAGATCACAAATTTACAGGTTTTCTCCATACAACTGAGACCATTTGATAAGAAGGGAAAACATTATTTGCCCATATTTAATTTCTCTTGTTCAGGAAGGCCCTTCTTTTGACCTGACAGTGATGCAGTGGAGAGGGTGCAGAGGATAGACCAGTGATCATTGGTGTGCCACCCACTCTTCAGCATCACACACACACACATGCACACACACAGACCACACACACACACACACACATGCACACAAAGACAAAGCAATCACAATGATGAGTGAAAATGTCTTTATTGTTATTATTACTGTACAGCACATGCAATTTATTATTTTTTTTAAAATTTTATTTATGTATCAACATGTTCATAAAATTTGAGGCACATTTCCAGAGACTGCAATGGAATTAATTTTATACCACCAGTCTTAAACAGTTTCATCACAAATTGGCCATTTGCCAGCACCTGATGTTCAGTCTGTAATTTCTCATCAGAGGTGGATTATGTGTGGTTATATGTGAGAAGTTAAAGGTTTTGAGGCATTGTCATGTTTTTGCTTTTCCAGAGTAAAGTATATCGTAGCGGATATAGTAGCTTGGATGTAAATGTGCAAAGTTAATTCAGACATCCCAAGAATGCTCACATCTGTAATCTCTGCAAAAGGCTCATTTACAAAGTTTATTGACTCTAAGGATAATGGCAATAAATGGCAAATTATCTTCCAGGACAATGTTATTCTTGCCATTAAATAAAAATTGATGGCTAGGATAGCATTGTCCTGGAAGATACATATAAGTATAAGTGGTAGCAACACTTAATATGACGAAAGAGAAGATGAAATGAGATGTGGATAACAGTATAGCTGTCTCGTGAGTGGCACTCTAGTGGCACTTCCTTCTTTACATGTACTGCAGGGCTAGTTTACCTGGGTCATTATCCGATTTCCCCCACATTGCTGCAGTGGAGTAGTTCACTGTCTCCCTGCAAGAGTCACTGTACCCGTGACTTCCTCAACATCACTGAAGCAGACCAGTGAAGTAAACTTGACCTGGCCCTGTAATGACCAAGTAATACAGGAAATCATAAGAAATGCAAAAGCAACAGGGATGTATGGTTTAGAAGATTCAGATTTGAATATTTGTTATCCTCACTGTCTTTAAAAAAAACAAAGTTAGCTTTCAGTAAATTTATTTCAAACATAATTTCAGTTGAAGGTGCGCATATATATAAATAATGAAATAATATTCAGAGAATTATACAGTTATGTACATAAAAAAAGTATATAAAATTAGTATGTTAACAAAAACTATATGTTTAGAATGTAACCAAAAATCAGTTGCAAAATGTATAGGTATGACTTGTTTCTTCTAGAAAAATCATTGGATAATATTTCAGCAGCAAGATAAATTCCTGCATCAACACCATGCCTCTTCAGAGAAAAACAAGAAATAGGATTACAGTAGCAGTGTGTGTTTTTATACTTTAGGAATTCTTTAAAATAGTCTCTACGTATGTGAAACTATAATCATGTGCTTCGGTCACAACTTGCTTTCACTGTGAAACTAATTACAATATATAGGCTGACAGATTAAATTAATTTGACAACCTTGTACAAAGTACGAAGCCTGTTCAGTAAGCCTGGCCAAGTAAAAAATAGAGTTAGCTTGGCATTAGATGTTATTGCCTATAGAGCTGTATATAGCCTTGTTAAGAATAGCCATGATCCAGGTTGCACAGACAACTGACATTTGAAAGGAAAATCTCTTTGGACTTCAATAAATTGAAGTTCTTTTGTACTTATGACACATGTTCATGGCAGACAGCAATCAATTTTCATTTTAAATTAGAATCATTAATGAGGTTTGCTGTTTAAAAGCCCGTTAGTGCCACTGTATACATTGTGCAGTGTGATAGATAAAGATTGCCAATGTGATCTTTGATGCCCTCAAAGTCCAACCTGTCAATGTTCCAGGTCAGAAATTTCAGTCTGATTGTGTCCCTCTCCCGGTATCTCTATGTTCTTTGGTCCCTAGTGCTCCATATCACTCTCCTTCACCTTCCCCTTGTCCTGCTACTCCTCTTTCATCTCCGTCCCCTTTTGGGGCTGGGAGTCGGTTTTCAGCCTCCCCCCGCCTTCATTCGCCTTGCTTGGAGCATGCTTCTGGCGCCCCCTGCTGGGCCTGAGGTATTAACAATACAAGAGAAAAAGAATGGTATCATTAAGGTGATACTTGCAGTTACTTTCTGTGCTAACACCTTCTTGATTTTCAGTTTTTCCTGCATGTTCAACGTAAAGCTCAAATGCAATCAGTACCACAATGACACCCTTAAGTGGTGTGCTTACAGCATGGCATTAATGCCACTGTACTTTAAAATCTGGGCATGGTGATTAAAAAAATCATCATTTCACACCTCTGATTATTACCCAATTTTCATATGTGTCCTTTTAGCTTGCGTGTCCGTCTGCCTATGTGGGCTAATTTGGCTTCTGTTTCTTGCTGGTTTTTGGACTGTGATGTACTTTGAATGCATTGTTTGTAAAGTGAAATTATTACAGTTTATTATCATCATTTGATGACCAGACATTATGATAAATATTGTCATAATCCATGGCTGTATTTGCATGGTCATGTCCCTATCATTAAATTGTTGTTTTACAAGGCCACAAACAAAGGCACATTGATACATTGAATACTAAAAGAAAAAAAAAAAGAAAAAAAAAAAAACATTTTCTTGCTTGTGTAATTTTACAGCATTGTGTCCTTAGATGGGATTCAATTTTTAAATGAATACACACTACAGTTATACACACTACAATTACATTAATTAAATCTCTACATTTATAGGCTGTTGGATACCTGTTAGTGTAATTGACACAAAGGTCACTTCGAAGGATCTTGCTTCTTCATTTTCACTGGTGCTAATTTCCTGCGTGTTTTGAAATGGTTGTCTTCACAGATGAAAAGCAGGATGCCTGTCACAACAATACAATAAGCTGGTCCTATCATGAAATGTGGACTCCTCTGAAGATGTTACTCAATTTAGTGGTGTGTCCATCTCAGGTTTGCTAGCTTTTGTTCTACCCACAACTGTAATTCCAGAATTTTAAGCTGTTCATTTTTGTTATTTAGGAGATATTGCATGTTTATGCAAGTAAGTAAGTAAGTAAAATGCCATGAAGAATAAAAGTCCCATGTTCACATTGTGCTTATTGTGCTATATAGCCAACAATTACATAAAATATGGTGACAAAAGTATTTAACTGAACACATTAAAGATTTGGGTGAATCAACAGGCTCCTAACTGGTGAAACTGTGGATATGGCCACTAAAACGAACCATTTGGGAGTTAATGAAGCATTCAGAGACAAAGCTAATGATAATGAGCCAACCCTGTTTTGTGTTAAGGTAAGATTAAGGTTTAGTTTAAGGGAAAATGATGAAAGAACTTAAACAAGTGTTCAACAAAATACTTAGGAGCCTATCGATTCACTTCACTCTTTAATTTGATCAATTAGATAATTACAGCTATTTCTGACATAATATGCCTCAAGAGGGCAAAGAATCTCTCTGAACACGAAAAGCACTTAGGAAAAAATAACAGCTTGTTAAAATGCTTGGGTTGCTATTGTGGTTAAAACGAAAACCAGTTTACACAGGGGGGCCAAGACCAATTTTGAGAACCACTGGCCTACCGCGATAATCCTACGAGCGAAAAATAAACTGCGTTGTTTTTAAATTAAGATATCCAAATTGAAGCACGCACTCGAGTGCGCGCGCACGCACGCACAAGTTTTAGCTTGTTGTACGCCATCACCTCCTGTGCTCGATCCCGAGCGCCAGACGCTTAGCTCATCATCACTCACACCCTCGGTCGCGCATAGGCACTAGCGTAGCAACCAAGACCTCGCAGCCTCTTTTTAAGCATCACTGCGCACATCCCCTTCGGTATTCAAGCTTTGCATGCAGACACAACGTCCTGCGTCGTCACAGCAAATACAAAATACACCTAGGGTCCAAGTTCCGGAAAGAAGAAAAACTGAGCTCGTGTAAAGGATAAATAACGGGCGGATGGAAAGATGCTGATGTAGCTTTACAGGAGAGCTGGTACGATGAAGGTAGGTGTGTTTCAACGTCTAGTACAGATAGCGTTTCAATGTGCGATGCTTCCTACTGTGTTTCGTGGCACTGATTATTTCTGTCGAAGGGAAAAACAGGCCTGTGAATGTGTATGCGAAAACGAAGAATTAATTATCTTGTTGACAAATGCCGCCCGTTTCGGGGAGCGCATAAATATTCAATGAAAAACTCATTGCATCTTTATTATAACAAGTGTGACATGCTAGATGGTTACCGGTGACAAGGCTTTGAGTCAGAAATGTACCGGTCTCCCAATAAGATATTTTTGTCCTGCGCACCAGGCAGCTGTGTTCCTGTTGAAATAGGATTGCCTCCTGAGTGCATGGTTGCACCCTCACCTGTAATAAAACTCTTATTCCTTCAAGAGAGACCACTAGCTGGAAAATAAAACAAACTATCCTTTGCACTGTCCAAACAAATGGCACGGAAGCAGCCTTGGTGTGCTGTTTGTTTTTCATACACACAAGGGTTATTATGTGAGCTTGTGTGGCTAACTAGCCTTTTCCTTATGTAACCCCTTTCCTCAAAGATCCTGTTTTTGAAGTGCGGGTGTGCTACCTATTTGAGCTTAACAGGCCTAACTAAACTCCAAGCCATGTAAACGAGTCATTGTTGGGCACTGTTCGAGGTCAAATTCTGGACTCATGCCCAGGTGAAAATTACCTGTCAGAGAGCACCTTTAATGTAGGGTGTCCAATCACCTGCATGTACACTCCTGATGCATGTCATTAGACCCTTGAAACTCTTGTTGATTGGCCAGGCAATGTGTTGCATTCTCAGTCTGCAAACACCTTCACTACTCTCAACCTCTTCACCTGGTCCTGTTTGTTCACCTGTGTGCTAGATATTTTTCAAGAATGGAAGAGGAAGGATACAGGATACCTCCAGGATATCTGCCCTTCCACATAAAAAAATATCCAATTTTTTTGTTAGCCCTGATAGTTTAGACATGAGTTTTATAGCCAAGAAAAGGTGTCATAATGTTGTCCAAAACGATGGCTTCTTACCAGGCTGTTGGAATAGAGAAATAAAGTGCTATGACAAACAGTTGCCTATATGGCATTATGTCAGCCAGTGGTTGTGCAGTACCAGTCTGACCTCATGGCTATTTGTTATTCATTCATGTGTACAGTACTTCATGAGAGAATCAACAGATATGTGAGGAACAATTCAGTATATTTTGATCCAAGTCTGTTGCATATATTTCAATATTCATTCCTTCAATCTCTACAGGTCTGTCTTTTGTTATATATTAGATGAATATATATATATATATGTATATATATTCAGCTAATATAGATGCTAATCAATCAATTAATATAGTAACTGAAAGTTATCCTTTGTTCACACATTCAGTATTTTGGATCTGTTCACAGACCATGTATTCATGAATTAATTTGCTTTGTGCTGGATATGCATGGCTATAACACCCTTTTCTTGGTTGGTTCAGGCTTAGGTGGCCAATGCAGAAGGACTAAATCAAGCCACACCCCAAACTGATGCTCTGACATCATGAGAACTGCTCCTGTCCTGCTTTTTTGTGTTTTCCTGCTATGCACAAAAGGTAAGGCGGTTTTACGCACAAAACGTAAAATCACAGTACAACAATTGTGTAATTGGTCCTTGTTAGAATCTTTGAAGTTGTAGAATTAGTAGTAAGAAGTGTTCTAGTAGTATGAAGTATTTTGTTGTAATTTGGAAAAAAATGAAAATGTTTTGTTGTCGTAGCAATGTTTATTTAGTAGTGCTTGAACATAGCAAAAAACATTGCTCCTTTGCGTGAAGTATGTCAAAAAGAATTTAACTGTCACTGTCTCATATTGCATCCTTTGTTCATTATCATAGTTGAGACACATTCTAGTTAAAAGTCCAAGCACTACAGATGTTGCCTTTTAACAGACATTGATGAGCAACAAAAGCCTAGAAGGGCAACTACAGAAAAGTTCCTGAATAATTGATGGCATTTTTGTTTCTGGTTCCGGTAAACAATTGCAGCCATCTGTTTTGGGCATGACTTAGGATGAGAAATGCTGAATTGTCTGATACATATGAAGGAAACACTGTGAGCTGGTTTCAAACACTGAACAAAAAATATATATATTTGGATAATGATGGCTTGTGTAGTGGTCCTAGGGGTTTACCTGTGGTCCGGACTAAGCTATGCAGGTGTTTCACCCATCTCTCTTTCACCCTTCCCCCCTGCTCCACAGGTATAGTGGCAGAGCAGTGCTGGCAGGGGGCGACGTTCTCAAACACCATCATCTCGCCCAACCTGAAGAGCAGCAGCATCCTGCGCGTGCCGGACGTGTCGTCACTGGTGCACTGCGCCGAGGCCTGCTGCGACCTCCCGGGCTGCGACCTGGCCTGGTACTTCGAGCGCCGCTGCTACGTCCTCAGCTGCCAGCGCAAGGAGAACTGCCAGCCCAAGCAGCGGCCCGGCACCGACTCCTACGTGGCCTTCCTGCAGCGCGGCCCCGCCCAGACGCTGGTCCTGCAGTCCCTGGTGCGGGGGCAGCCCTACCCAGGCCGCTGGCGCCCGCTCCTCAGGCCCAAGGGGGCCGAAGCCCTCAAGGACCTGGGCCTGTTCGACGGAGCCCACGGCTTCGGCGACTCCGCCCTGGCGGATATCGACTACCCCGAGGGCTACCAGAACTCGGAGGACGGGGACGGGATCAGGGGCAGCAGCTTGGTGGGCTCCAAGGCAGAACTGAAGGAGAGCTCGGGGTACCTGGATTGGCCCTCGGTGCCAGGGAGGGAGGGTCTTAACCTGTCAGAGTCCGGGGGCAGCCGAGGGGAGAAGGATTCTCCTCAGGACTCTCTGCAGAACCCGACCAAGAGCAGCCTTTTTCTGCGTAGCTCCGCCCCCGGTAACCTAGATTCTGTTCCAGCTCCACCCACTGACTCTGGCCCTACCCTCATGTCCCCAGTTTCTGTACCAGAAGGCCTCAGTGTGAGTGTCTGCCAAATCTGTTCATCTAGTGACATCGATATGCCCACACAGCCTAGGGAGGGGCGATATGGGCATCTCTTTTTCATGCTGACATTACAGACATTGCTTTCATGTTTATCAATATTGTTTTAATAGGCTCATTTATGCTTTGAATGTGAAGTGGACACTCTGAAAACAAATAATTAAGGTGAAAAAAATACAAAATGGAGGGAGAAAAAGAAATGTTGTGCACGGTTCGTGTCTGGCATTTCAAGCACGGCTGTGTCATAACATGCTGAGAGGAAGGCTGAGTCTTAATCACTGAATGTGAAGCACATCCTGTTTGTTCCTGCTGCCTGCGTAAGTGCTGACTCAGTCTGTACAGCCTATCTTTATGTTGCCTTTGAGGCAAAAAAAAATAATCAATACGTCAAGGGTGTAATTTACAGGGGGATAGGGGGGTTACAACCCTGCCAATATTACAAAACAGGCTAAATACCCCCCCCCCCCAAAATAATAAAGCACGATGATGAGAAAAATAGCCCACTGATCAGTAAGGTTGGGTGTTTCCTCCATTTTAGAGGTTTTTGTGATGGTTGGTAACTGTCAACCTTAACATAGCCTATCAGTTGTTATTTGCATGCATTTTAACAATATCCTATTGCATGAAAGGCCATCAAAGAAAATGCTAATAAAATGTATGTGTTTCTTTCTGTTATGTATATTATCCTTTTTAGGATAGTGATATTTCGCAGAATGTATCCTACAGCAGTCTGGAGACCACACCCCAACTCCAAAACAGCAGTGCAGACTCCACCCCCCAGAGCCAAATGGGGACTTTCCCACCCACAGAAAACCTCCCACCTGTGTCCGATACTCCAGCTTCAACTGCCATCTCAAAACCAGGTATTGCTCTGTTCGAAAGTCATTTCCACTGAGGACCAAAAACAGCTTTCAGTCTCTCTCTTTCTCACTCTGCTGTCACAGGCAGGACCCTGCTAGTGTCCGTGGGAGAGCCTGTGGAAGTGTCACTGCCCAGGAACTCAGTGGAGCTGAACACATCAGTAATATCTGAGCCACAGTCCAGTATGTCGCTCTTTCACTTGTCCCTTGTGACACTGCCTCAGTGACCAAAAAGCATGAATACAAAGAGGATTGTGTTGCTTAGAGAAGGAGTACATTATCATTGTTGTTGTTGTTGTTGTTGTTGTGTGTGTGTGTCTGGTCAGGATGGCATCCATGCTATTGTTTTGGATTTGGTTCTCAAGTCACTAAGGTCTAAATCCCACCGCCCTGAATACACAAAGGGAATCAGAATGCTTGTACTAGATTAGATCTGTGCTTTTCATTGCATTGATGCATTGCATTGATTGTTCCTGGTGCTAATAAGGTTTGAATAAGCACCTGCTGCTTTCATGTTTTTTTTTCTCAGAGACCTCCTATGCTTACGAGTGGAGTTTAATCAGCTACCCAACTGGCCACCAGGGAGAGATGGAGGGCAAACACAGCGAGTCTGTCAGGCTGTCTGGAGTAAAGTCCTTTCTAACTTACCAGTAGCTCTAATCTATATGGCACATGATATCACAGTTTGTAATTAACAGTATTACTTGTTTCAATTTCCTGCCAGCCAATTTCCATTTTATTGCGAAACTCTTGTCTTAAATGACACCTGTGTTGTGTTGATATTAATTTAGATAACTTCGGTTGACCTTTGACCAGTAATTTGATTCGCTATTGCTGCCAGCTGTCCACAGGCCTGTATGCAGTGAAAGTGTGTGTGACCGGGGACGGCGCCTACGGAGAGGGCTTTGTGAACGTTACCGTTAAGGCCGGTACGTACGGTGCGGAATTCTCCAGCATTCTGTTCTGTTCCAGGATCAGTTGTGCTCCTGCATCTGATAAAGCGGATCCTGTGTTTCTCTCCCCACAGCGGCTCACGAGAACCAGCCCCCCAGAGCCATCGCCTCGCCTGAGAGCCAGGAGGTCACCCTCCCTGCTGGCTCTGTCTTCATCGATGGCAGCCGTACGTTCCTCTTTCCCCCTTATCGTGATGACATGAGAACACAGCACAGTTTATAAATGGATAACATTTACAAAAGAATCTTTTCCAAACTCAGAAACTCTTGCATTGTTTAAGTAAAATAAATGCGCAGAAAAATATAGTTAATTCTGAGATGTTGTTGTTAGGGGGCACTGCAATAAACATACTTGGATTTGCTTGTGACAGTAGAACAATTGTTGAGTTCTCATATTTAGCTGAAAAGACCCACAATGCCATTCTGTGTAGGAAATGGTCCACTAGATCCTCATGTCTGTGCTGCATGGGAGATGGATGGGAATTCCTCAGCTGTTGTGTCTTGGCTGGTTTCTCACAGGGAGCACTGACGATGACAGGGTAGCAAGCTACCATTGGGAGGAAGTGTCCAGCCCACCGCGGAAACTCAAAACCTCAGCAGACACCGCCATCCTTCGCCTGTCAGACCTGGAACCTGGGAACTACACATTCAGGTAATGTGCATCTCCCTGCCTTGGCCACACACTCCGCTACCACATATACACCTGACTATACTGTACCTCTTTTTACCGTGTATACACCTGGTTACACTTTCCGGTAGTTACTAGCTACGTCTTTCCCTTCAACACTTTCAATGATTATACTTGGTAGCTGACAACTTGAAGTCTTATCCAAAGGAGTTAATCTTTTACTGTTATTATTGGATTTTATATCCTTCCTAGTCAGATTTAACTCCAGTTTGTTGGGCAAATGATTAAAATTGTGGCCATATCAGCTCTTTATGTGTGCACCATAGCCAGGGTTGTTTATTGATGTGTAACAGCAGAATCTTGCATTTTTGGACTTAAAAAACTATTTGAAATATACATTCATAAAGGTGATATTACACTAGCATTCAGTCTATATGGATACGCTTTTTCTCAACAAAAGAACCTGTCATGATCTTCCATCATTAGTTGTTTACTGAAGCATATTTTTCTTTTGAATAATTAGAATCATCTATTACTGAATAAGGATGAAAAAATCACATCTGCAAGTTAATTTTTGAACTTGTTCAAGGTCAAGTTCCGCATTGTCAGGGCAAAAATTACTACAGTGCTGTGATAGCCTACCAACAACTTATTTTGCATATGCCCTTTCATTTTCTGTGATATTTTGTAGCGTGGGCACCTGCCACCAGCTGAATTGAAACTGAATGTCTTGTTAGTTATAGTGTATCCTGAGATTCACTTTAGCTGTGCGAAATTCTCCTCCTTCAGGCAGCTTCTCCATGCAGTTTTGACACGATTTAATTCCTTGCTTCATGCTGTAGGTTGACTTGGGGTGATGACAATAATAGGTTGCTGTGCCATTGTGTAAAATGTGAAAGTCATATTTGGAATTTTAAGAACCATTACTTATGCTCTATCTATTTATTTTGTTTACTTTTGTTTGTTTTTTTGTTTTAAAGAAGACTACATTTATTGGACTTTTTTTACCAGCCAAAAACCAGCAATTGCCAGCTAATGCAAACTCTTGTTGTCTTATAAGTCATTTTTATTTGTGTGTGGGGAAAGTTCAATGACAAATGAGCACCAGAAATTCTACTGAATGAAGAATCATTGTAAAAGGAGCACCTGGAGTAGCGCTTGTCATTTGTGTTGTCCACAGGCTGACGGTGGTTGATTCAGAAGGGGCGACTGACTCCACCCTGGCCACAGTGAGGGCCATCAGGCCAGTGGACCTCCCCCCGGTAGCCATTGCTGGCCCCAACCTAACCCTCACCCTGCCCCTCAACCACGTCACCCTGAGTGGCAGCGAGAGCAGCGATGACCACCCTATCGCTGCCTACTCCTGGACCCTCCTTTCCCACAGCCCCGGCAGAGACCCCACCATGGAGGTGAGGTCACCTGTAAACACACTGAAAATAACTCCAAAACAGATGGCAGGGACCCCCTTGGCTTTGAGCAGATTTGTATGTTGTGTGGTGTGTGCTGTTCTTGTACTCTGTCTCTACCTCTACATCTATTTATCTCAGTTCAATTTCAATATAAATGCCTCATTGGCATGACTTATTCAACAATACTGTCACGGTTCTGGGTGGTGTGGGTGGTGGAGGGCGTCCTTGTCAGTTCATTCCCCTGATTGAGCTAATTGGGTTCACCTGCTGTAGTTCCTATTTAAGCTCTTGCTGGCCTGCCGTCCGTGCTTTTGTGTCAACTCTTGTTACACATTAGCCGGTAATTCTGTCAGTGTGTTTTGTAACTTTTCAGTGCTGTAACAGTCTCTCTTCCTCCTTTGTGAAGAGATCTCTGCAGTACTGATATCATTGGTTTTTACCTTTACACTGTTACAGTTCTTTTTATGAGACAGCTTTATTATACTCCTTTTTCTGTTCGGTTTTGCCCTTTTCTCTGGGTATATTTTTGTTGGCTTACCGCCCATAGGAGTATATTACTCTATTCTGTCTAGTTTTATTACTCCTTTCCTTAGTTCCTACCTACTGTTGTACCTGTTTGACTGGGATAATCTCCCCTATGAGTTTTCTCTAGTTTTATAGACTCCTTGGCCTTAGTTCTTTTCACCCTTTCAGGGGTTAGTCTAACTTAGTACGGTATACCTAGGGATATTCTCCCTTGGGAGTATTTATTTTTCTGTTTGGTTACTTTGTCCCCTTCCTCTAGTCTTTTGAGACAGTGTGGTTACTCCACACCGAGTGGGTAGTTTTCAGATCCGATTCTCCGAACCCCCTCCCTTCCTCACAAAATAGCCAAAGTTTGTGTATTTGTCACAACTGTATTGTCAGGACAGTTAAATGTGTCATTGGCATGGCATATTTAAAAACACATATTAAGAGATATTACGATGCAATACAGGTCTCTCTTTCTCTCTCTCGTTGTAGCTCTCCCTGTCTCTGTTATGGGGGAAATGTAATAAATAGTCCAGTGTTGCGTATTGGTGGTGTGAGCCACTTTACTTTCTGGGTCTCTCTCCAGGGTGTGAGGACTCCCCTACTCCAGCTGTCAGACCTGCATGAGGGCGTGTACTCCTTCCAGCTGACCGTCACTGACTCGGCAGGCCAGCAAGCTTCCTCCAACGTTACGATCCTTGTGCAGCCTGGTGAGCTTGCCTCTTTTTCTCCTTTTTGAGCCATCTTTGTCTCTGTCCCCCTTATATGCTAGTCCACTGAACCTTGAAAAATGTACTCGTATCTGTGTGTGGAATGCTCGGCCAAATGATGTAGGTGCTTTTAAGTTAAGTGATGATCATCAGCCAACTGCTTTTGGGCGGCTCAGTCATCAGCCCAGTTAAATTAATAAGGTTCTCGTGATATCTAATCTTACCTTAAAATACCTCTTTTGTCTAAAATGTGATGTTTTTGAACTCAGGGAAACATAGTTCTAAGTCCCCACGAGGCAAATTTATAAATTCTTGATACACTCACCCACACACTTTCCTGAAAAGAACAGTGCTAATGAGTGCTTTGCTGTGTAAAGATAGTCCCTCAGCTGTAGTTCTGTTCTTTCATTGTGTGACCCAGAGGAGAACACGGGCCCTACCGCAGTGGTGGGGCCAGACAGGCAGCTGACCCTTCCAGTGAACAGCACCAGGCTGGTTGGCAGCGGCAGCACTGACGACCAGGGCATTGCCACCTTCCACTGGGAAGCCATCAGGTACTTACCTGAGACTGGCCACTCAGCCTACACTGCAGAATTTTCTCTTAAACAGGGGAAGAGAGGGAAGGAGGGAGAGGGGGAAGGGAGGGAGTAAAGAAAGAAGGGAAGAAGGAAGTGAGAGAGGAGAAGGACAGAAAGTGAGAGATGAATAGACGTAAGGAAGGAATGGGTGAAGGAAAGGAAGGAGAGAAGGGAAGAAGGAAGTGAGATAGGAAAAGAAAGGACAGAAAGTGAGAGATGAACAAAAGGAAGGAAAGCGTGAAAGAAAGGAAGGAGAGAAGGGAAGATAGAGTGGAGGGAGGAAATAAGAAAGGAAGGAAAGAAGAGAGGCTTTAATTCCACAGGTTGTTTTTAGGGCCTCAGTGGGCTCTGCTATGGCTAAACAAATTGAGATTGCTGTGAATTTGAAGGGTGGAGATTGTGTTGTTTATATTGTGAGTGAGACATTGGCTCATGAAATGTAACATCAAGCCTCACATGGAAACCATTTAGTGTTCCAGGGCTTCAGGAGTGATGTTGGCTGAGATTTAGCTTGGATGACATAGCTGGCACTGTTTGCTGTTATTGCACTGTTCCTCTGGTAATCCCTGTCATTGTCTTGAAGTGGTCCTCCTGAGATGAAGATAGAGGATGCTGACAAGGCAGTGGCCATGGCAACAGGTTTGGGGGCAGGCAGTTACATCTTCAGGCTGACAGTGACAGACCAGCAGGGGGCATCAGACAGCGCTTCCCTCACTGTTACTGTGACCGAAGGTGAGATTCAGGGCTGCCATTAATCCTTACAGCAGTCAGGTTTGAATAGGTCCTTGAAAGTGTGTTTGAGCTTGAGCTAGGATTCTGCACAGTGCTTGAAAAAAGACAAGGGTGATTTCAAAAATAAACACGTCGTTGTGGCATCATATTGGTCCTATCTTTCCTTTTGGTTGCTAAGAAACAGGGGCCCTCAATCTTATACAGAAAGGGCCAAGGTGGGTGCAGGCTTTTTCTTCCAACCAAGCTGTCATACGTCTGATTCTATGAATCAACCACTAGTCTTTGCTGAGAACCTAAATTAGTGGAATCACAATGTGTTGCCGCTGTGTTGAAACAGAAGCTTGCACCCACACTGGCCCTTTCTGGATGAGATTTATGATCCCTGGTTTAAGATATCAGTGTACGCTTAAGCACTAAGTGAGCTATGGCAATGTTCCCGCAGCCCAGGATCTTGCCCCTGTGGTCCATGCCGGGGGCAGCCACACCCTGATCCTGCCCAACAACTCCCTGGTGCTGAGGGGCTCGGTTTCCGGGGCTGACCCAGCCAACATGTCCTACCTGTGGGTGCGAGATGGCCAGAGCCCTGCCGCTGGGGTGAGTGGGGGCTCCCGCCACACTCCTCTGAGTTTCGGGTGCGCGAGAGGGGACCGGCTAATGGGGTTTTCTCCCCCCTGTGCGCAGGACGTCCTGTACGGGTCGGAACGGCAGGCCTTTCTTCGCCTGGCCAACCTGGTGGAGGGGACGTACCTGTTCCAGCTGTGCGTGACGGATTCCCAGAGACGCACCAGCATGGCCACCGCCACCGTGGAAGTGCGTCCTGGTAGGGCCTTTCTCCCTGCCTCCTTTCACCTCCTGCCTCACCTCCTCTTTCCCTGTTTCCCACCACTGCTCACCTCTCCCCACTCCCTCTGTCATCTCTCACCTCCTCCCTCATTCTCACCTCCTGTGAAAGGTCCCACCTCCTTTTCAAACATTTTCCCACTTCTTCTGAACCTCTCCACTCACCCTCATGTTATCATACTCACCTCCTCACCTGTCTCACCTCCTCTCTCACCCTCTCTAGTGCCACAAGTGGTTATAATGTGTATGACGTGAGGACCCTTTGCTCCAGACTCCCTGGTGGTTATAATGTGTATGACATGAGGACCCTTTGCTCCAGACCCCCTAGTGGCTAGAATGTGTATAACCTGAGGACCATTTGCTCCAGACCCCCACAGGAGGGACGAGGTGGAGCTGGAGCTGGCGGTGGCCGTGTCCCAGGTGTCCCAGCAGCAGAGGGACACAGTGGTCAGGCAGCTGGCCGCGCTTCTCCACGCGCTGGACTCTGACATCAGCGTGCGGGGGCTGCACGCGAAGTCTGACATCAGGTAACGCTTGCGCCCGGGCTGCCACCGCCACATACGTAGTGAACCCATCTGCAGGGTACTGCTGGGATGCTGAAACCACTTAAGGTTCCTTTTCTGTTTTAGCCTCTGTTAACCAGAATGACTTGTCCAGTTTTTCTCATACGTTACACTCCCATTGAAGGCCTCTAGCTGCTATAAGAAATAGCTGACAGGTGGATTGAGTTATCTTAAAGCTGAGCTTGTGTTCTGACATTGGCCCTAAAGTCTTGGGATGCTGTGTTTGTGTGCAGCACTGCGCTGAGGTTCTGTGTACGAGGACGGGACGGGCCGATGCCGGGCCCCCAGCTCACCCGCTTGCTGCGAAGCCTGCTGCTGAGGGGGAAGGCTGACTTCCTGCTCTTCAGGACCCTCAGGGTGGACACCACTAGTAAGACCCACAATGCACCGCAGGAGGGGTCCAATGATAAATCGCTGACCCTTTTCCAGGACAGACGCTCACTGTCCTGAAGTTTCTGTCAGAAGTAACTGTCTCAGTGTTTTTATATACAGTACCAGAAATTCACAGATGAATGTAATTCAAATGTCTGTCCTCTATGCTCACTTCACTTCATTCTTCACTGTGAGAATAGCCTGCATTTTCCAGCACGCTGAATTCTCCCCACCCTCCGCCTCTGTTCTGTGTGTGGTGCAGTGTGCCTGCTGCGCTGTTCGGGCCACGGCCAGTGTGACCCCTTCAGCAAGCGCTGTGCCTGTGAGCCCTTCTGGATGGAGAACCCTATTCGCCGTTTCCTTGGTGATGGAGTGAGCAACTGTGGTGAGCGCTTCTCAGCCAGGCAGTCTCTCTATACTGTATTTCCACCTGAATTCATGCCTGTATTATCCTCAACCTGACCGTGGTTTTCATCACTCTTACTGTGGAACTTGTATAGCCTTGCACAGGGATTTTGTAAATGTATGTTTTGCTTATACACATGTTTATATTTGGTCATATTTTTTCTTTTCAAATCAAATTTTATATTTGAGAAGGGCGTCCTACTCAGACCAGCGTTCTTTTTTGCAGACAATTTCAGACAAGCTGTGTACAAAGACCCTATGCATATGAAATGTCTCAACAGAATATACATGTGGGAGAAATATACATAGGAGAAGTATACAGAGTTTAACATTTAATGTATAGAAAAGTTTGTGCGTATGAACACACTTATACACAATACTATTTGTAAGGTAATACAGATGGATTGTACCAAGCAATTGCACACCAAGGCATCTAGTTTTAGTAACTCCTAAAATGTATTCTGCATGTAGTGCATATACTTTAAAAGCAATTCTTCCTAATTCTGTTGTGAATGGTAAATGGACTGCATTTATATGGAAAATTTTTTGGCAACTGCTGCACAAAGCGCTTTACAATGACTGCCGCTTATAAACCCATTTACACACTCGCACACCAACGGTGAAAGGTGCCAACCAGCTTGGAGGAAGCAATTGGACTTTCCTGTCTTTCTCAAGGACAATTTGACACATCCAGAAGGCCAGGGATCCAACTGACGATTCTCTGTTTACCAGACAACCGCTGTACCTCCTCAGCTACTGCTGCCCCATTTTTATGGTGTTTCTAGCAAAATCTAGAAAATCTAGAGCTTCTATAAGTTTTTAAAAGGGTGGTGATATAAAATGGAGTTTTGCCAGGAGGGCGTTCTATATAAATAAAATGCTGTACTGCTTTCTCCTTAGAACAAATGATTGCCATGATACTGCATGGTAAAGAAGGCAGTATGCAATAAAACATAATTCACCGCGATTGACTGTATCTAGGGGTTTATATAAATGTGGCTGTGGCATGCATTTATAATGCATCCCCAAGTCCCTTCAGCCAAGAACTGGTAAAATTGTGGCTTGCCAATGCTTTTGCGGTTCTCAAATGTGAAGCAAGACTTGTTTCTGTATAGGAATGCAATTTTGGTATTGTTTTTTTTTTGTTAAATTCATAATATGCATTTTTGAGGAGAACATTTTGTCAATCCAAATACTCAAGTAGTTATATAGTGCAAGACTCACTCAATTTGATCACTGTTTAAAATGCAAAAGTGTGTATCTATTCATTATGAGTTCAGTGCCTATGAGAGTGTGTATTTAGTTTTCCCAGCATTTAGAACCAGTTTAAGGTTTCCCTGACCATTCTGTATGAGTTAAACCTCCACACAACCTTTGATAATATTGTGATCATTGTCATTTTTAAATATTTATACACCATAGGTCCAGGTCTCAGACGTACATTATATTTAGAAATACTAAATACTTCTATATGACACATGCAATGAGCTTGTACCTCTATTGGGTATTAGATAAATGTGTGAAGAGCAGTGGCATCACTAGGGTTGGTGACACCCGGTGCGGTCGACTGTTGGTGTCACCCGATGTTCTGGACGGGGGGGTGGGGGAGGAGGGGTGGTGCTGGCGGGTGTGGGCACAAGGAATTGCGTGTTATGCATTCAAACGGCAAAGCGCTTCTCATCACATTAATACCACTAATTAAATCAACGGCAGTAAACCGCATCGGAGAAATTGAAGAAGCTGTTTCAACCCGGTGCTACACAAAACACTGCACAAAAAATGTATTGCCAGTCATTTTGGTGTCACCCCCCTCTGATGGTGTCACCCGGTGTGGTCTGCACATACCCCCCACCCCCCACCCCCTAGCTACACCTCTGGTGAAAAGGTAACCAATTAAATAGTTAGTCCTCTGCCACAGGGTGGTGATATTAGGGGGTCTTGCCTGCCAGGAAACGTAGTAGAGGCAGAAACTCTTGATATGGTGTTAGATACTATCTAGACTGTAGGTAATCAGGGCACTAGGTACAATTTAGTCAGGAAACTGGCGAGCATCGTTGGGCTGATGGACCTGTTCTCGTCTGTGTTATGTTATGCTCATGCTCCGCCTGTCCTTCTGTCCCTCTGTTGCCAGACTGGAGCCTCCTCTACGTTGTCCTGTCCTGTTTCATGGGCGTCATCCTCATCATGTCAGTCACCTGGGCCTGCGTGTGCTGCTGTAAAAGGTATTGCCTCTGTCGCCTTTCCATCGTACAGGAAATGACATCACATTGAGTGGCTTAGAACATGGGGCTAAGCAGTGAATTTGATAGATAAATGTGAGCTTTAAGGAGAACTTGGGTAAAAATAAGAAAAAAAAATGTCTTGTGATAGCTATCAAATGCATGCATTTGAGTATGGAACACATCCCTTTACATCCATTCAGTTACACAAGCCAGATTTGCTAATTGACAGTCAAAAGCCACACACTAAAAAGCTACACACTAAAGCCATTATGGTGTTGTTTTACACAGTTCTTTGTCTTTAAACAACTAAAGTGTTTTGCATTCCCTGTTCACCTTCTGCATGTTATTTTTATGTGTTCTTCAGCTGGATGATTAACATTTCACACTGTTTTATGCACTTTTGTAGAATTTCAAGGAGAAGGCGAACGAAAGTGAGGAAGAAAACAAAGTACACCATTTTAGACAACATGGATGACCAGGAGAGGATGGAGCTGAGGCCAAAATACAGTCTGTCACTTCTTCTTGTTGTTTCCACACACACACACACACGCACACACACAGTGCACAGTGCTTTTGCCATAGCATGAGCTGAGTTGTGCGGTGTTTATAACATTGTTTAAAGATTACAGGTTAAAAGTTATGGCTTACACATTAAGGCTCAGACTGTGTCTGCCCCCCCCCCCCCCCCCACCCCCACCCCCACCCCCCCCACCCCCGCCTCCTCCATCACAGACCTCAAGCACAGGAGCACAGAGCACAACTCCAGCCTGATGATGTCAGAGTCAGAGTTTGACAGCGAGCAGGACACCATCTTCACCCGCGAGAGGCAGGACAAGGGAAAGGGCTACTCCAACGGCACCGCCAAAAACGGGGACGCCTTCAGCTACCACCCCGTGGACGGGTAGGCCTCCCGGAGCGAGCCTTCAAGGGTATGAGTGCTGCTTCCCAGCGGCCCCAAAAGGGCTGCTGACAGGTTGGAAGAACTGTACACAGAGCCCTGTAAACCTGGCGAGACTTTACAGACTGCCTGGAAATACAGACTGATGAATGTAGATGTAATTATTTGAAATCCCCTCTCACCCCCGACCCTTAAAACTGTTTCTCCTTGACTGTTTTTATGCTTTTAATAACTTTATTTTCGGTTTAAAAAATGTTATTTCTTCAGGTGGCTTTCCGCGACACACAAATCCTCTTCCTCAGAGGATATGGGTTGTATGGTGTATGGGGAATGCTTCAACGATGTAATGATGCAAAAAATTTTATTCTTCATGTAAAAGGTTAAAGGTGTGTCTAGGGCTGTTTAATTCACCAGTTCACCTCATTGTAGTCATTTTAAAATTGTATCCACTAGAAAATTGAATTTCATTAGGTATTTTGTGGAAAAGGTAGTAGTGGTTTTCAGATGGGCATACCAAGGACACACCAAGTGAAAAAGCTTTTACATCACTGATTCATACAGTAAATGACCAAAACAACCAACCAAAGAGTTGCCCTGAATCTGACTTTCTCACAGAAATCCCAGGTCCCTTCAAGGCATTTATATTACAGAACTAAAATATGAAACTCAAGCTGCCTAAAAAACTACATTTTGAGGCTGAACACGGAATGTCTAGAATAGGACTATGCTTTCCAGATTCAGACGCACCTGATCAATGCATATTATCTGTTAACCAGCCTGATTTCCAGATTTGTTTCCAGAATGCTACTCAGTGTACACTACAGTATAATCCTCCCAATAAAGAACAAGGAACTGATATGAAAACAAAATATATATACAGATTTCAATATGTTCAAAAAATATTTGTAAAATGACATGGCACATACAGAAATATCCACTATTCCACTTCAATATATGCAACAGGGCATATATTTAATTGTGCAATGTATTCCACAGAATGCGCGTACAATAACGAGACAATAATTGACTCATTTTATAATTTGTGCTTTAAGTTTTAACTCTAAAATGTTTTATACGTCTGGAACATGTTGGGTAACACATACCTTTTTCTCAAAGGAATATCTGGTTATATAGCTTTGATGAAGAGACAAACACTGCTCAGAAAAGCCATGGGGGTTGGGAGGGGAGGTGTTCAGACTAGCCCAGTCACAGGGTGAGAACTTGCTAATGGGTAACAACCAAGAACCAGGTTAATCTAAAGTGTGTAAAGACGTTTCTAAGGGACACATTTAGCACACACATACAAAATGATGTGCAGAAGCAGTCCTCTGTGAGAGCCATGAGCTGGTGCTGTACAAGCAGGAGAATGACAGAGACCGTACAGGTACAGGAGTCGATGGGAGAAATGAATGATCATGGAGGCAACCAAAATTTACACTAAAGACATCGTAGTTTCATCAAACAAAAAACTTCCCTCTCTGAACACATTGAGTGAAATATCACCATTGATAATTACTTTTGCCATTGTGTAAACAGTCACTGGACTGGTGAACTGATTGTACTATTATACTATATTCTTGCAATAGTACCAGTTGCTCTTTTATTCAGTGTGAACTGATTGTGTTCTCATGTTCTATAAACTTAAAAATGGCACTTTCACAAATCTTACGCATTTGTTTTCACTCTTTTGAACTGACGATGTTTGTTTTCAGCATACAAGCATATACTCCCCTCTGATAAGTCTGAACTTCAAATGCTCATGTAGATCAACCAATCAGGCAAGTGCGTCATGTGGAGAGTTTTCTAACATTTTAAGTACTCAAAAACCTTCAACAAGCACTAGTACAGATCTAAAGTAAATTAATTAAAGTGCAGTGTATCTGTCATGCAACAGCTTCCAAGCCCAAGAATGAACAGTAGGAAAACATTATAATCTTTTTATTCACATTATTCCATTAACATTTACAGTCATTAGAAATACCCTTGACTACTTTGTACAATAAAAATTCACATGAGATTCTTTAACTAATTAGAATGGCACTTATGGACAGGAAAAGATTTGGCAGCACAAAAACCTAGTCATACACATTTCCGATGAGAATGCTTGAGGTTTTGGATGATCATTATGAGGTATAATGGGTATAGGGTACGGTACGTCTATGAATCAATTTCTGTTTATTTAAACAAATCAGGCTAAAACAAGTTAGATCAGACATTACAACATGACATGATAAAAACAGCTGCAATTAAGAACCATTTTAACATCAGTAAGCTATCTGCCTGGCTGGTAAACAATGTTTGTTTATTAATATAAAGGAAAATATTTAACTATAACAATTACACAACTTATCAAGCCTGCAGAATACATATTTGAGCATTTAGTTATATTTTCATCCATGGGCAAGTGAGGCTTCACTAACTGCTAATACTTGTGATTAGCTGTAATCAGGCACTGACACTTGCTCATGATTGCCTAATGTTTCACTTTTTCAAATAAAACAAAATACATTTTCATTGTCATATGAAGAATATTTTCATATGCATCTTTAAACCTTGTTAAAATAGTGTCTTTTACTGGTTTCACAAACTCAAACATTAAACTCAAAATGTGCTTGATACAGGGCCCCACCACAGTAGCTGCCCTTGACAGTACCCTCAGTGAAGTATGGGCATATAGATTCCATCTTAATGTCACAAAATTCTCCCATTGCTGTTCCACAGTACCACTGTTTTCCCCCAATATACAGCTAGTCACAGAAGTGTTTTTATATCAATGTGACACATAAGGATCGAAGACCAGTCAAAGGAAAGTCTACATTTGTGCAAAGAGGAGGACAATGTGCTATATTCTTCCTTGATTGAAAATGTTAAGACCATGTCATCCTGGCCATGATCGCTAACAGACAAAACAACACTGACTGCTAAAGTATGAATTCTACTGGTGATATACAGTATTTATTGCCTGGACGCAAGAACCGCCAGTGATAAGACTGGTGTCTTCTCGTGTATTTTAATAAATTTGATGGCAGGATTGTAGCCAATGCAAATTTAGCTTTCACAGATGATTACATTGATAACAACTGCAAGAACTTAATTTCAGGCTTGTGTTTAGGATTGGAAGCGTGCGATGAATTCAATGTGTAGATTGTCTTGGTTAGAGGAGCTGTGCTTTTAAAATGGCCTGACGTCTCACTGCAAACCTCAGTCCAAGGTGTGTGTGGTGTGTGTGTGTGTGTGTGTGGTGTGTGTGTGTGTGTGTGGGGGGGGCGGGGGGGAGGTGAGAGGTGGTCAGGGTGTCAGGCCTCCGAAGCACATGTACTTGATTTCCAGGTACTCAGCCATGCCATATTTGGAGCCTTCCCTGCCCAGGCCAGACTGCTTGACCCCCCCAAAAGGGGCCACTGCGGTGGATAAGAGCCCCTCGTTCACTCCCACCATGCCCACCTCCAGCTGCTCCGCGACCCGCCAGATCTGACTCACATCCTGGGAGAAAAAGTACCCTGTCGACAGAGACAAAATTTTAAATGCACTTTGAAAGTCCTCGTCCTGCTCTACATAATGTAAATGTTTCATACCTAGCTAACAAAGTTCAATACCCCACAATGATGGTATAATTACATTTTTTGGGCGTGAGGTTTTTGTGCAACAATGAAGATATGCATTTAAGTTGAAGATACAGACATTATAACATAAGGTTAACGTTATGGGGGATGGATAAAGTGACGCATTAGACAGATTAGGCCTACTGTTCCTATGGAGCAAATTCACAGAGCAAAAGCCAAAGGGAGTGACATACAGTTATACAGTTGTGCATAACATACAACACCAGGAACAGGCACGTACACATCATCAGGTACTTGCAGGCATAAAAAGAATTTGGGAAATGAATTCAAACCAAAAAGACAGAAACGCAAGGAAAATTATGGAACATCAATGACAACACTAAAACCAGGGCGCTCTCATGCAGGAACATGCAGGTTCAGCTTACCTGACAAGCCCACGTGTGATGAGTTAGCGATCGTTAGTGCTTCCTTCTCTGTGTTAAACCTGTCCAAAAGCAGGACAATGCATCACCTCAGGCACAGAAAACATTCACCTATATCAGTCCCCATGTAGAGAAACAGTGCTTTCTACCATGATATACTTCTCAGATACTTCAAGCACTTCACGTACAGTAATGCTTAACTGGGGATTTAGTAAAGTCTGCAGGTGCACACAGGGGACCGCAGGCCACATCCCACAGTGCTCGGCGGGGGCGTGCTCACTTGATGACGGGGGCCAGGGGTCCGAAGGTCTCCTCCTGAGTGCAGAGCATGTCGGTGGTGACATTGGTCAGCAGGGTGGGCTGCATGAAGGAGCCCTCTAGACGCTTCCCCCCCCTCAGCAAAGTGGCACCCTGAGACACAGCGTCCGCAATCTGATGCTCCACCTGCCATCGAAAACATCACCCACGTCAGTTTTTCTCCACGAGGCTAAAATGGCTAGGAGGTCTGTGCAAGCGTTGAATCTCCCTGAGGAGTCCATCTTGACCAATGAGAATGGGAACATCCTGCTCAGCCCTTTCTCTGGCCCAGATCCAGCCCTTTCTCCTCAGGTGACAGCAGGTCCAATTATTATTAGTAGCATTTTATGTGGCAGGGACAATGCACATGAATAACATTTTTGTAAATGTGCCAGAGTAAGCCAGAAAAGCAAATTTTCATCTGTAGTCCCTGGACTACAGTGAGAGGAAACAGGAGCACCTAGAGGAAGAACATGCTAACTCCACGTAGAGAGGATCTGGGCCAGCCAGGACTTGAATCCAGAACCACCTTCTTGCACCGGCTATAGTGCCGGATTGGGCAGCATTAGATCACACAGTGCATGACTGCACCAGAACCACCCCCTTAGCTGGCTACGACACCCAGGTCTCCTTGGCAACCGATCCCCCCAGTGGAACCTGTAAAGCCACGCTACGGACAGGAGGGAGGTCGCGTTAATGACGGGTTGACCTTGACGCTGGGGTACCTTCTCGGCAGCCCGGACGTTTATGAGGGGGCCCTGTGTGGTTGTGGGCTCGGACCCATGTCCCAGACGCAGCTCCGCATCCATCGCCTTCCCCAGCTTCTCCACAAACTGGTCGTGGATCCCGCTCTGCACCAGGAAGCGGTTGGAGCATACGCACGTCTGGGGTAGGCGGAGACAAGGAACACGCAACAGGAAGTTATGAAATCAGGGTTTCTGTGCGTTTGTAACACATGTATCTCATGAAAATTTAGGAAACGTATTTATAATATATAATATATAAACTACAAACACAGAAATAAGTCCAGTGGATTCAAAATATACTGATGGTTGTTTACTGGTTTATTGATGGTCTTTTACCTGACCAGAGTTCCTGAACTTTGAACCCATGGCTCCAGCTACAGCCCTGTCCACGTCTGCACTGTCAAAGACAATGAAGGGGGCGTTTCCGCCCAGCTCCATGGAAACACGCTTCACCGTTTCAGCAGCATGCTTGAGCAGAATCTACAGAGGGAAGCAGGACAACAGGGAGAGGAGCAGGAACGTGAAAATCGTCCAAAGTGGAACACAGGTGAAAGTTTATGCACAACCTTCAGGGTTTCCACCAGGAAAATATATAGTGGAGGGGGAAATGCCACACAGCATAAGCAGTGGTGGTGTGAAGCAGGGAGCCATGGTATTCACATGCTACAGTCTACACCTGACCTGCTGATAACATGACTACATGATGCCAATTTTGTTAAATAGCGCCAACATGCCTTTTTTCCTCCCTTCCATGGAGTTCCGAGTCTGAGGTTTTATTGATTTTTCTCTGATATTTGTGGAGGTGCTTGTGATTCCAGTGGAGGCACAAGGCCACCGCTAATAATACCTGGGGGAAGCCATTACCTTCATAGCAATTAGAATGTCACTGTCAATTCAACTTGGATTGCTAAAAACATTGCTTCTGAGGGCAGAAGACTCACTCAGACAGTTGCCTACAACAGTATTTTTGTTGTTGAAACTGGCATGTGATTTCAGCGAGACCCATGGCTTGCGGTCAAGGATGATGACAAATGAAAATGGTTGATTTTATAAATGTAATGCTAAATTGTCAGGTCAATTTTATCGAAATTGCAATGGTTTCAATTTACATTAATGCACATTCAGAACTTAGCACAGCATGAGGCCTTGTACTTTCATAAAGTCAACCAGCTTTCTTTTTAATGTGCACAACGTAAGATTCCATTAGGCAAGCTGCGCCAAACGTGGAATGGACGTTCTAAAATTACACAAATATACACCAATTGAAAGAACTGGAGAGCTGTAATATGGCCCTACCACCCTCGCCCTTTGCCCTTGATGTACCTTGCCAGTAGCTGTAGAGCCAGTGAAGGAGATCTTTCCCACCATGGGGTCCGTGCAGAGGATCTCCCCAACGGCAGGGGTGCGCTCTCTGGAGCAGGGGACCACGTTGAACACACCTGCGGGGATCCCAGCCTGCCCAGCCAGCTGCAGGGAACAGGTAAGGTCAGGTGACCCTTCCCAGCCTCCACACTACAACTGACAACACTCCGCTGAGCATTATTCACTTATCACTGATAGAGGGTCACCGCCAATTTTAGAGGGTAATACAGCAGGTTATCCAGCTTTAATAACAGTAACACTGTGCTTGGGGAGGAATGCTGTAACCCTTATTAAAAGTGGAGGTTTTTCATCACGTTTTTGTGTACACATGTACAGTATGTACATTGTAATTAAAGACTTACAGACCATGCTTTGTATGCGTGAGTAACTTGGTATTTTTGTATATTGAAAATATGTTTTTCTTGAGAATTGATATACAGGAAAAAAGCCTGTATATATATATATATATATATATATATATATATATGTGTGTGTGTGTGTATACACACACACACGTTCCAGCATTCTGGAAATAAAGACACTGACCTCAGCTAGTGCCAGGGCAGAGAGGGGCGTGTCCTCAGCCGGCTTCACCACGACCGTACAGCCTGCTGCCAGAGCTGCGCCCACTTTCCGGGTGATCATGGCGCTGGGGAAATTCCACTGCGGAAGAGGGGTAATGGTCAGAGACGCCCGGTGATATCTGGTGATCCGGCAGGCTATTACAATGAGGCCGTTTGCTCCACATTTTAACAACTACTCACAGGAGTGATGATGGAGGCCACGCCCACTGGCTGCTTGAGCAGGATGATCTTGCGGTCCTTGGCGTTTGAGGACACTACATCTCCATCGACGCGGTTAGCCTCCTCAGAAAACCACTCCAGGAAGGAGGCGGAGTACGCAATCTCCCCCAGGGACTCCTTCATGGGCTTTCCCTGGAACGCACCGGGAAACGACATCAGACTGGGATCAGGACCGCGAACATGATAGACTCTAAGGCCGGGATCCGATCAACATGTGTTCTTAACTTTGACCAAAACTTGAAAGCAAGAATTATTTCCTTCTTCATATACGCAGTTTAGGTAGTTCATCAATAATTAAAATTCACCAAACGTAGTTTATGAAGAAATAGTGTTCTGTTTGCTAGTAAAAGTTATGGGTAAATGTTCACTGAATACAGGCCTTAGTCTGGCCTAAAATGTGCCACAACCTCACAAACATAAAGAGATAATTATATAGAACAGGTTCAAAATAGCCTCAAAGGGGGGTGGGAGTAATTACTTCCTTTATAATATTTATTATATTACACTTTTTAATTCAAGATAATACATAATTCATGAAGTGAAAAATTTTCAGAAGTTATGCAAGGTGCAATGGCCAACTGGGGATGCTTTGGAAATAGCTCACTCTACTGGTGATCTATGATAAATATGATAAACTGAATACTGAAGAAAAAATGCAGTATATTACTTTTATTTTTCAAGCAAGGTCTCACTATTTAGGAATAACAATATGGTACATTACCCCTTCAAATATATAAGCTGAAACATGCAGAAATGTATATTCAAACCTCAGTATTCTACAATATACTTTAAAGTATGAACACGATTAAAACGCCACTCACACACTCCGCAGTGATAAGCTTAGCAAGGTCCTCCTTATGTTGTATTAGAAGATTAAACCACTTTCGCAGAAGATCGCTTCTTTCCTAACATTTAGAATAGGACAATAATGAAATCAGAAGATGTCACATTACGAGCAATGAAACAAAGCCAAAAAATGTTGTTCAAACGTGTTACAAGTAAAATTTAAAACATTTAGTTCATATTTTCAAGCAATCTTCAATTCTCTTGGGTGGATATAGTTTCTCCCCTTTCTTGTTTTTAACGGAGAACCAGTAAAATGTGCCCATTACAGAGACGGGTACACTTCACCTTAGCCGTCTGTTCTTTCCAGGAGTAGAAAGCAGTGTACGCTGCACTGACAGCGTCTCGGGCTTCCTGTGGACCACAATCAGACACATTCGCGATTTTCTTGCCCGTTGCGGGGTCCAGTACAGGGAAGGCTGAAGGTGTAGACACCCATTTACCGCCGATAAAACTCTCCGTTCGCAGCAGGTCCGCGGAAAGGTTGAGGCTGTATTGCCTGCGCAGCATTGTGGGCAGACCGTGTGGAGCCTGGCGGAGAACATAGCAACTCCGTAAAAGACAGAAACTGCCCATTGCAAAGGAAAGGTCGTGTGAGAAAGAGCAGAAAGGCGGTGTTTTGTTTGGCAAAACTGCCACAAAAAGGCCCTGTGTAGCAACTGCACCGGTTTGCCTCTGCTAAGTCGAGTTAAAACCGGACATTAACGCAGTCGCTTCAGGACTCACGTGACCAACTACAGAAATGTGTATGTACAATCGGTGAACGTTTCAGTATCATTAGCTTGTAACAGTTAGCCTACTAGCTAGGTAGCAGATAACCGATTATTGGTTCTGTATTTTTACCTACAGTGCAGAGCGGTAACGGTCAGAAAATGAAAATATATTTTGCATGTGATGTTGCACATAACAGGGCTAACCTCAGCAAAAATCGATTAACATTTATGCGATGTAAGTTAGCTACGTAGCAATGTACTCCAAGCACGCGGAGCAAATGCTCGTCTAACAGTTCAAATCGATAAAACAGTTTTCTCGAATAAAAGGGGTAATTAACGTTACATTATTTTTTTGTTCACCGTCGTCCATTGATCCTTGATCAGACTGAGGAACTAGAAAGCACAATGGTACAGCTAGAATGAACTGGATATGGTTTTGATTGGTCAAGGTATGTTCATTGGGCGGGTTCCGTCCGAATCCCTTCATACCCCTCTCTGCTTCATACACATTTCGAGTATGTGAATTAAAGGTATACAATTTTGTCTGAACCTTTACAATAGCTTAGTGTTTCCCACAGACATCCTGTATTTTGAGTAACTATTATATATACTTAGGGTCTTAGGTCTCAAACAAAAGCAATCAAATTAGAAAATGTGATGTTCATGCTATTCATGTTATTTATTGTGGATTTATGGAATTACTGAATTAATTTTTTTTTTTTTTTTTTTAGCAAAAACAGATTCAAATTCAGAGAAGACAGACAGCCTTTAACAGAGATGGCAAAGCCTTAAAAAACTTTAATAAAAAGATTTTACAACTGTTAAACAAAAATATCATACATATATAAAAGAAAACAGCAGATAATTTCATATTAACATTTTGACTTCTGGATTGGCTGCACTTGACATGATATCCCATGTCTTCATTCATTCCCCTTGAGATGATGGGAGAAGCATATTCACCATTACTTGTCCATCACCTAACTCAGGGGGGTCCAATCTTATCTGAAAAGGGTCGGTGTGGGTGCAGGATTTTGCTTTAGCCCATAACTACGGCACCCAATTCAACTGATTAACGAATCTTGGTCTTCAATCAAACCAAACAAGACCAGGTCAAAACCTAGTATATGGCTGGACCGGCGACCAATGGTGTAACTTCATAACTCGGCCGACCGATGGTGTAACTTCATCACTCAGTAACTCAGTCACAGACGTTTGCGTTTGTAGGGCTGGTCCCGCTGTTGCGGTCCAGCCAAAAACCTGCTCCCGCACCGGCTTTTTGGATAAGATTGGACATCCCTGATCTAACTCCTGGCAATCAAACTGGACTCAGTGGTCGTTATCACCCAAAAAGACAATATACTGGTGCCCAAGTCAATGGGTGATGCTTTAAAAGTTTAAAAGTACCTTAAAAGTTCACCACTGAGAGGACTGAAAATCAATACGAACATGTTCACTTCTACAAAAATGAGTAAATACATGCAACGTGTTATTTTTTAAACAAAATATACAAATCAAATAACTTATAATCCAGGAGCAACACATTACACAAAGGTGGTCTGGGGGAGAAACAAACATGCAACAATATTTAGCAAACAAAGCTAATTATTTTCAGCCATGGTGTATTAAAGGTAGGAATTTTAATTCGATAGGACATCTTTCATAAAATCTGAGCGAAACAGCTGCTCTACCCCAGGTTCACAAGCTTGCAATGAAAAAATGTGCATTAAAACAGCAATGCATAACTCAATGCTCGCCTTCACTTCATTTTAAGGTTTGGGGGGGGGGGGGGGATAGGAGATAGGCCAGATAGAATACTATGCCATAGTCACAATGGAGTCATGAGAGTCACAAACTCATTTGCTAGTAATTTTACCTTTAAAGAAAGTAATAAATGCAATCAAAACAAAACTGGGAAGATACATTTTGTTTCAACATAAAACACAGTGATTTATTGACAGCCAAAGCAACTTGTATATACAATTTTACTTTTGTTTAAAATAAAGACGAGGCCCGGTACAGACATGGCATAGCCGTCTGCATTATTGCCCGTTCCGTATTTGACAATGCCGTGCACAACAACACAGATGACTGTATCTCCTTAACCTGCATTTTATATTGTCACAAAAAAAATAAAATGGCCTTAACTAGCAGTTATCTTTCTACATATTACTTAGCAACAAGTTATAGCTTGTTGCTTCATATTTGGGACCCCCCTAGTTGAATGCTGCTGTCTAATGATGGTCTATGTTTTTTTTACGTGGTGTTTAATTTTAATTTGTCTGATTAATGTATGGTCGATTCATATAAACCATATGTTTAACACCGTGAGGTCAGTTGTTTCTGTATTTACAACAATGAACACAAATTTTATGCTTACGTGACACATGAATGAATTCAATTCAAACACAGCTTAATTGGCCTCAGTGAAATGAAAGCTGCACCCTCTATGGGATTCAGTGTAAAACTGTAAATACAAGCAGGCATGCCCTCAGGAAAAATACATTTAAGGAAATATATTTATAACAAAGTAAAAAAAAAACAATAAATTTGCTGTATGCATGAAAATGTATACATTTTTGTGTGTGCATGCAAGTACGTATATATATGCGCAACACACACACGTATACATACACGCATAAAAACAATCCCAGAAAACTATACACAAACACTTTTTAAGACAAGTACTGAAAGGAGATTGAATTGTAAAATCTGTAAAATACACAGGCGGTAATGCAGATACATTCTCGTTTCCTTTGACCCCACACTCTTCAGCTAATCTCCACAAAAAGATCCAGAGGCTTTCGCTTCCTGTGGTTTCCGTCATCTTCTTTAGGATATTAACTGTGACACAGGAAAACATCAATTTGGACCAAAAACTCAAATGGGAACTACAATTCTGGAAAATGCTGGCATGCAAACAAGGAGCCCAAATGTTTAGTTCCATACAGTATGCACACATCAACTGCTCCAAAAGGACCGATTTAAAAAAGGTTTTTGCCCAATATTGTTGAATCAACTGTATGGTCTACATACTGCTGGATGTTACTTGCCCTTTTGGCCTGAAAAATGTCTCATTTTGTGCAACATGAAAAAGTGGATTAGAACAACTGCTGGTCAAAATTAAAAGTATTAGACCAAAAGGCTGCCCGGTCTCCCAAAGTGAAACCGCGAGTTGACTTTAAATAGGGCTACATTTCTAACAATACCCACACAAGTTTTTTTCTGAGCAACAGGGAACAAGGATTAAATTGTGTACACCCCCACAGGGGTAGCAGTTATTAATTTGGAATTCAGTAACAAATGACCGGTTCTCATTTTCACCTTGATGAAAAGGTGTCAACTACTAGAATGCGATATATGTGGAGGCACTTACCTGCTTCACGGTTTGCTTGATGTAGTCCTTCCTGCTGGACAGGTCATGGTCTGGGTATGTGTCAAAAACCTGAAAATGGTTCAGTATTATGACTGCAGCTGACACAGTTTCAAGTATGACTGCAACACAGGCACATTGCTTCCTGGACACAAATTTTTCCCCAGTCTTCCTTGGGCACTCAAAAACATTTTGAAGGTCTATTTCCTTGCACTATCAATATGTTAAGTTGGAGAATGGATACTCATAGCTTTTACCCACATGATATTTCCCAATATGTTCAGAGGTATCCATTAGAGTATATAAGAGTATAAACACATTTAAATGTTCAGTACACTATTCTGAAGTAAAAGTACTAGGGAATTGTGATCCCTGTCTGATCCCAGAGCTTTTGTTTTCTCCAAAGGATACAGCTGTGGCATCACATCTGCAAGGCACCTCTAATGTATAGGTCCTCACATTAATACGTCAGATGGCTACAAATCTGGGGAGGAAAATCACCAAGCCCCTGTCCTGGATTGTTCAAAGGCCTCCTTCCAATCTATTAAATTAATACAGCCTCAGCGCAACCTTTTGTACACACTATTTGAGATGCCACGTTCAAATTGCAAGGCTGTTAATCGCAGCTGCAGTATCATTTTTCAGTTTGGGAGGGAGGACAGGCACATGTGCATTCTAAAGGGCATGTTGCCAGCTGCCATTTTTCTCTCTGGCAAAGGGGCTGTGCAGTCAGTGGAGAACTGTACTTCCTGTGCAGGTAGACCGCAGACTCGCCATCAACTGGAGTCTGCAGACCGAAACCACCCCTTCCCGGGCAATACTGTGGCTGATTATGCACAGGCCTGAAACAGTCCGGAGTTCACACCAGGCCGTAGGGGGTGTCCCAGCACAAAATCCCAGTGAGCAGAGCAAGTAACCCATAACACAGGAATGTCATATCTGATACAAAAAGCCTGATGCTGCAGCAGTTTGTAATCTAAAGAAATCTCCATAATTATTGCAAAGCAACACAAGGAGTGTTTTTTACACTGTGTGCTTCTTTCTTACAGATGTCTGAGTGCAAATGAGGACACAAAGACCTTTCATTTTAAACCACTCCACTCCTCACCTCTTAAGACCAGAAATCACCTCCTGCCAAATGCTCACTCTGAGTGTTAGCATCGAGGGAAGCGCGTGCAATTTAGCATGCTGGAAAGGGACCTATGAGAGAAGCCTCAGTTGCTCAAACATACGTACTTGCTTGCAGATCTGCTTCATGGTGACCTCCTCCAGATTTGCTCCCTTCAGTAACTTCTTCACCGTCTCCTTCAGCTGCTCGTCCGTCAGTGGCTTCCTCACCATCTTGGCCAAAGGCTCGTCGTCCGAGCTGTCATCCAGGTCCGATCCTGTGAAAGACAGCGATGTGAAACGCGTCAAAAACGGAGCCTTTGCATGAAGCGCCCAGTGTGGCGAATGGGCACAATGGCCTGGTAAACGGGCACAGAGGCCAGGTAAACGGGCACAGAGCCCACGTAAACGCTGCCCCACCTGCGCTGGTGTTGTTGGCTTTTTTCCGGCGCCCGCTGCTGCTGTCGGCCTTCTTGGTTTTGGGAGCCGGCTTCACCGGTGCTGGCTTTGCCCGAGCCGGCTTCTTCTTTGGAGCAGGTTTTTTCACCACCTGCATACACGTGACAAGTCAGGCTGTCAGGAATTTTCCTTTATGCAATTCAGTCAGAAAAAAAATTAAATAATGAAACACTGTATCATGCAATCAACAAATGCCACTTGATGCATCTGCAGAATTGGGGGGTGTGTCATTCTCTGGTACACGCTTAAATGTGTTCCTAGAACTATTCTCTGGAAAAGCGAAAAAGCTAAGTGGCTTTGCTATGCAGGGTGGAAGTAGCAAAAATTGTGATAAAATGGAGTTGATGAAAGTGCAAGTGAATTGAAAATTTGCAAATAATGAAAAGTGACATAAAAACAAGAATGATTTGAATACAACAGGCTTAATGCATAGGCTTAATACTCAGACCCTCCTTTTTATCATTCACCACCACTGTTCTGCACATATCCTTTCAAGTGCACACTGCCAGACCATTTATCATTGCATTAAGTGTGCATTATGCCTGTCAATCAGAGCCACACCTACCAAATTTGATCAAAGTTTTCTTCTGCAGATTGCTAAGCTTCAGTAGGCAAATCATTGAAACAATAGTTTTTATCAGAACACTTGCACGTCTATCATCTCATTTTTAACACTTAACAGCAAATGTATCAATTCACTTGCACTTTCATCAACTCCACTTCCATTTTTTTTTTTTTTTTTTTACTTCCATTTTATTTATTTTTCCCATACTTGGTCACCTCATGATCATAATTTAATATCCATCAAATCAGGAGCTTGAAACTGTTTTCAACAAACAAACAAATAAAAATTATTTTCAAATGTCAAATAATAAACAACCTAGGGTAACGCCAATTACATATTAACTACATTCTGTGACCTGAACACTGCTAGCTTGAAACCCAGTTAAAGATTTGCACGCTGATTTGTCTCACCGTGACTTAATCCTTTTACATTGTGTTCTGACTTTTCATTCTGCTGATTGCACTTACATTTTGAGTTATTGGATTTTTCTCATATCCATTAAAATTTATCTTCACTAAAACTTTTCTTTTGCCACCATGTACATGAAATTTCAGATATGTAAAATGAAACCCAATGCAGACATGATCACAAAAACAGAGGCTGCTCTGCTCATTCCCAGCTCATATTCTACAGCCCAAATAAGAAGTGTCTCTCACCTTGGGTTGTTTAACTTCCTCATCTGTATCCTTGTCGACGACATCATCAGACGAGTCGTCTTCATCGTCACTTATCGTCTCTCGGCTCTTGGGTTCCGGGGCGGACTTCTCGGTTACGTTCGCGTCTCCCTGGCTGTCCTGCTCGTTGTCGTCCTCGTCATCGGTGCTGGAATCCGTGACGATCGCCCGGGACTTGCTGTCTTCCTGCACGTTTTTCCTGTTTGACCTTTGTGCTTTTCTTTTTGAGTCTTTGGTTTTCCGTTTCTTCTTTGGTAAAGTCTGAGCATGACAAAACACAGAGGGAGCATGAAAAAGCATTAATTTTCAAGACTGGTAACAGTTCTGTAAGAAAATTCCATTGCTTTATACGCTCAAATTTTTATGTGTGGCTTTTGGTATGTTTTCATGCCTATGCCTATTCTGAATGGTTCAAGTGATCCATTTATAGTAACATTCAAACAAGCTCAGACAAACTGACACTTTTCATGGGAAAACTAAACTGTACAATAATATTTAAAATGCTGTTCAAATATAACTACTTTGATGGGCCTGCTGAAAATGTATGTTGTTCTAATGACCAGAAAGTGAAAATGTTGGTCCAATGCTCACCCTTCCTGATGTCTTTGGGTCTAAGAGAAAAGTAATAATCCGTTCGATTTTGGCATCATGAGTTCCACTCCTCTCAAGGTCCAGGACATAGCACATATTCTTTAGCACAGCGTTCGTAAACCTAGATGAAGAGGGAAAAATGCTCATTTGTACCATAAGTCTCATAATGCGCCGTACATTTTTGGGATGGTGATTTCAATTATTTCAGATTGAGAGATCGCATAATGTACTCTATTGCAAATCGATTCCTAGCATGGGGAGGAATCTATTTTTAGAACGCACCTTGACCAGGTGGCACCACATAAACCCATAAAAACCCACATCAGTACCAAGGCTTTTGTTTGCCAGAATACTTAAGTAGGCTGTTGTTTCCTTTGCAATGGAATCGCATATTTTGAAAAGCAGGTTTTCATTTCAATTGACGATCGGACATTAGCCTGCTTGTACAACGGCTTAACAACAAAAACAACATAATTGTAAACAAAACATGCATTTGAGAAAGATTTGAGTAGGCACGTATCCAATGAGAAATCGATCAATCATTACTTGCAGCATATGCATTTTCAGGTGGAGTCAGGCAGTGTCAACAGCTGCCCAAAGAACTTTTGGTTTCTCCACTCCAAATGAACACAGCTACACTGACAATCAAATACTCTGTTCTAGTCATAACAAAGAAGCCTATAAATCGAAACATTATTTGCGTAAATAACATTTTTCACAGGAGCATCACAGTAGTCTGTGTACTTCATTTCTGTGTTTGTAGTAAATTGGTCCTGTATTTGTCACAATTTAGATGTTTTTAATTTATCAAAAATATTAAAAAATTAAAAGATTAGTCTGTAAACTCGCCATTCTCTTGCTTTCAACCCAAAATGGCGAATCCTTCAGAATCACAACATACATACTTTTTCATCCTCTCCTTCTTTTTCAAGTAGGGCTGGCTGTCTGCTTCGAATGGGAAACCACTGAACTGCCGGATGTTCTTCTTCACAGTTGACGCCTGGAGAGAGAAAGGAGGCAGAATGGATCGTGGACCTCCAGCAGTTACTGCCAGCATTCTGGTCTTTGGCAAAAACAAACTTTGGTACACTGTGATCCAGAATGTCTCACTACGAGGTACAGGCGCATCAGTACTGGGTTTACAATCTGTACACAGCTTTTGAAAGCTGCCACTTTGATGATATTTCACTAAATTATTTTACTCCAACAAACCAATACAAACAAATATACTGTCAAGCGTTTGAAAAACACCTTTGTATTCCACACCATTATAGATGCTAATATAAGACTGCTAATCTGAATGAGTGAAATGTAACACGAGGAGATATAGATTTAAAATTTCTCATAGTAAGGCAAATAAAATCAGCCAAGTTATTAGCTTTTCGAGTTATAATTTTATTCTGCACCATAGCATGTTATTAAGGCCAATCCTCATCTTTATTGATGTCTAACATTAGTTCTATAAGGACACATCAGAAACAAGTATAATGGCTACAAAAATATACATTAAACAATTTACAACAACAATGCCCAACAAAATACAATCTTGTTTCAAGGCCAGACTGACCACCCAAGTGTTTCACAAAGAAGCAACTCTTTCCAGGTTAATTTGGACACAGACACACACACACTTTCAAAATAGAAAGAAAGAGTTGTAATGAAGGCTTGACAACTTACTGCTCCTGGACGATCAAATATGACCTTGTGAAGAGGCTTCAAGTCCTCCACTTTCATTTTCCCGATGAAATACGCCACACGTATGATGTCTCCCAGTTTGTCTCCTCTTCCTGAAGAAATTAAAATGAAAGACAAGGACCACACAAGGTCACAAAATCTGATCATCTCCAATGAACATACAAAATTTGGATAATTATTTCCTGCCAGTATTAAAGTAACCTTTTGAAAACCGAACATAGTTTCATGATCGAGGTGTTACATGCTTGACATGTGCGAGAATCAATAAGGGTATGCACTGCGTGTGTACTTTGGATACAAGGATTGGAACCTGAGAATGCTCCCAGGCCAACTTTCCATCATCCATGTCCTTGGTTGAAAGCATCATCTGGGAGGTAGGTAGCTGTTTTGAACGGTCCATTATAGTTCACTGTGCAGCTACTACCAATAGTCAACTACAGCTACCATTCATAGGTGCAGGACCATACTCAAGCAAGTGGTTTTGCTACCTGCTTCTAGCAGGACTAACTGGTTTACTTGTGGCTCTTTCCCAGAATCATACATGTGTGAGAACTTGACAGCATTAAGCACTAAAGAACACTTTCAAAAGTTTTTAGTATTAGGGTGAATGTAACCACTGTCTCACATGTAAAACCATTTCTATTTCAGTCAACTCGGATGGGCCCATATGCTAAAACAAACACAATGAATGCAACTACAGCAATGTCCAGTGTATAATAATACATTACTTACCCTGCTCAATCTTAACGCGCTCTTTTGGTTTGGCGACACTGGAGTCGAGTCTCTGCACAGTCTTCTTCAGCCTTTTTCCTTCAATAATTTCACCTGTGTCTTGAGAGGAATGAGCAAAGTCAATGCAGCTTACGTTTTTAAGAATATAACCACACACTGATAGTTTTGAGTGCTACAAGACAGCCAGCTGCACAGCACATCAGCCCTACTGAGTGGTCATCATGGACTTGATTTTAAAAAGTTGCTGAAATAACACGTCAAGTTAAAGTGTATGGCGTTAACTTACTTATTCGTTTGCGAGGTGTAGAGCTACTTTCTTCCTTTTTCTCGAGTTTTTCAGCCTCTTCGTCATCGCCCAACTCTTCAGTCAAAGCACGTTTCTGTGGCTGGCTCTTTTTTGTGGGCTTCAGGTCCCCCACCTCCTCCATGTTCATGCTTGTTACGGTCACTTCACCCGATGGCTGCTAGTTTGACAAGAATGTGAACAGTCAAATCATGCCAGGTGGCTGTGCACTGCATTTGCACAGCGCAGCCAAAGTCATCGAAGAACTGGGTTGATCACATTAACTTTAGCCAACCAGCCAGCTAGCTGGCTAACTAACGTTTAAAAAATCGGCGCGATTTTACACGTCATAAAGATTCAAAATTTGGCACCACGAATAAAGCGAACTAGCACGCGAGATTCATCGAAGAACAATCATAAGTGTGCCAAAATTATAACGAAAAGCCACACAATATAAAAAAGAAAACAGTAACAATTCACACTTTTTGTTCCCGTCCTATTATTTGCCGTAGTTTGCAACGTATTTTGAACTGCGTGTACTAGCAATAGCTTAATAGCTAGCCAAGTCCCGCCCACAAACAATGTTTACCTCGAATTACATCTAACTTAGCTGTCTAAATGTAGACAAAATGTGACGATAATAAAAATTACGAGTTACTGGTCACATCCTACATCGCAAATAGTTTGCTATACACTTCAGAGATCAGTCGCAGTAAAATGCTAACAGCGACAACATACTACACCTTACTATCCACGGCTACTGGAACTCAATATAATTTCAGACAGTTTCAAAATGGCGGTTTGGAAAGTGGGCGGGAAGTTATCGACCTATTCGCGAGGGCGGAAAATGACAGGTCAAAACCTTCACGAAAGAGACCAATCACATTCTTGAATCGTCTTCGGTAAAGCGAGTTCGGCATTGTCATTGGCCCGAGACATACGATACATAAAGAACAATCTAACTTGGGCTCGCCCGCCAGTGTGCAGCTTGATGGTTTACCAAATTCCTACTAGGATATGAAGTAAAAACGAATTTGGTGACATTAGCTTCTGACTAGTACAAGTTTCTTTTTTCAAATTCAGACCCCTAATTATTTTAAATGTAAACACATACGATTATAATAAACAAAGAACAAAAAAATCAATAATTTACACCATAGACTTGTGAACGTCTGCGTAGTTACCAGCTACCGATGCTACGCTATATTTGTATATCCTGCCATTGTATTTTCTGTTTGTAATAGTCTGTAAGACTTTGTTATAACTTAAATTCTCGAAATTTAATCTCTTTAAACATAAGTTACACGGGGACAGGATGCCGTAAAGAATTCAGTATGGTTCCAGAACAATGGTAGGTTTGCAGAGGTTGACACCTTGAAAGTAAATGGGGTCCCATAGTTCAGAAAAAAATAAAATAACCTTAAGAGTTCACACGCCTATTCCATGGTAAATAAACGTAATTATATATGTATTTTTATATATGTAAGCCTATATAGGCCTAATAAAACTAATCACAACTGACACCACAATTCGTGCAGAAAACAGTGTCCACCAAAGTTCTTCATTTAGCATAAAAACATAAATACAAGTAGGCTAGCCTACATTTAATGATGTTTCGCCTACTCAATGTAACATATGGGGCTTTGTGGGACACCTTAGCTGTTGGAAGAGCAGTTAATGGTCATAGACAGTGTCTAGCTTGTTGGATTGTACCTTGGACATTATACCTTCAAAGTTACAGAGAATGTGTAAGCGATCTGTAAAAAGAAGAAAATAGCTCCATGCAGCCTAAAAAGTTCTTCTAAAGGACGTTATCATTATTGATAATATAGTTTCCCGCTGAAACCGAGATTGTGGGTCCGTGAAATGTGTACACAACAAAACATCAATTCATATGAACAGCAGATGGAGCCACACAACAAATAAAGAAAATACATGTCCATTGAAGGTCTGAGTAGGTCATTATAATAAAACTATTTTATTACTGCTGGTAAAACACCTTGTGTCAAAAAAAAAATGTACATAATTATCACACACAATATGCACACTGGAAATGCACCGCATGTTGTTTCTTTTTATGTTGCTATACAGAAGCATTGATCAACATTTTCAGTTTTGCTTGATTACTAACACCAACTGCTGACTATAAAATTTATAAAAATATCTCTGAAGTAAAAATGAAAAATTCAGGTATTAACCACACAATATGCAGTGCTCTTAGCACTCATGAGGTTGCTTTTCAGCAGGGGGGACTAGGAAGCTTACCATCAAGAGCAAATGGATGGAGTCAAATTCATGCAAATCCTTAAGTACCTGTTTCAGAATGTAAGAGATCCAACAGGACAACAACCCAAAGCATGTGGGAAAAAAGAGAAATGGATTAAAAACAAAACAAGACATTCAGTATTTTGGAATGGTCCAACCAAAGCCCAGACTTAAATACACATTGAAAATCTTGTATGACCTGAAAATCGCTTTCCACTAACACTCTGTCTAACTTGTTATTGACAGTACATACCGTTGGAAATGAAAAAAAATTGTAAGGGTTTCAGTAAAAAAAAAAAATTAAAAAAACATATTTTTGCATCATGTATTGAATTTGTTGCATTGGCGTGGTGCAGGGGGGGAAATATTGCATTACAATTTTTAGGTGTAACAGGACAAGATGTGAAAAAGTAAAAGGGGAGAATGCTGTCGGTGGTGTGTGTGTCCCAAATAAACTAAAGTGGAAGGTGAGATAGAAACTACAGAATTAACAAGTGAGACTGTTGAGACTGTTCTGCCTAGTTGGCTTTGCAGAGGTTAGGTCTAAATAGTGTTCACTGTGTGAACTAAACTGTGTTCTTGGCTAGAAATAGCTGTACAAAATAAGTATTGTACCCTACTGAACCTGTGTTTAGCAGTTGTCTATGACCATGAAATGCACTTTTTGTACGTCGCTTTGGATAAAAGCGTCTGCCAAATAAATGTAATGCTGATTAACAATTACAATTACCTGCTGTCAGAACTGTGATAGGTTCATTTGGGTCTTTCCATCTACTGGCCTATATGTATCACTACCTTTGACCATCACATCTTTACCATCCTAATTTGGTAACCTGGTGAAATCATGAATAATTGAAGTTAATATAATCAGCTATTGAAGTGAAATAGGCAAGTGATTAGTGGTACAGTAGATGCATTCACAGTGCCGATGTGCCAGAATAATTACCTTTAGGAGCAAAAAAATGTTCCCTGAGGTCAAAGGAATGTCTAGCTGTAACAAGGAATTGCCAGACTCAGATTCAGATCCCCTTAACATGTGGCCTGAATATGTTTAAATATAGAGAACTATATTTAGAAGAGGGGAATCTCCCAAGAGGAGTTATTCTTATTTCTCTCTCAGTAGCTACAGTGAAAGCTGATTTAAATGAAGCATTTTGTCTTGCACAGTTGCCCATTGTGTGTCTGTTTTAAACACCACTGCTGGGAGTCTTTCCAGTGCCATTGCACACACAACCAGCAAATATTTTCTAAGTTATAGTTCATATAAAACCTACAATAAACCACATCATCTTTTTTTAAATTAACTACCTGTAGTTCATCATAAGGTTAGCCGTTTTTAATCTGCTCAGATGAAATCCCAATTTGAATTTCAACTTTAACAAACACAAAATTGTATTTCGAGGGTAAAGACAACACTGAATTATTTCAAATGAAGTATCATTGCTTTATATCCTTTTAGGTATGCCAAATGCATGGTCTGTAATTGAGATTCAGTTATCACAATTTGTCACGATTTGGCTTACCATTTCTTTCCAATAAGCCTTTTGGTAAGCAATCTATTCAGCATATGGTGTTGTTTAAAATGCATATCAAGCTTTTAATTACACAAAACATAAATGTAAACAAGGGTGGCACAATGGTGCAGTGGGAAAAACGGAAATAAACCACGCAAATGGTGAGACTCATCCAACTGCAGCACAATAATGTCAGCAGTTCTAGGCTAGCAGCAGTTGTAGAGCATCTGCAGTTCCAGATCGTGCATGTGTAACATGTAACAACACCTGTTGTACATTAAATATCTGTTACATCAACACTGAGCTATCTAAGCAGTTTGGTGTAAATATGCACCATATTTATTCAATCTATAAAGTGTCATCACAAGTGTTCAACTCAATGAAGACATTCGCAATGGTTTTGCTACAGCAGTTTTGCTATGGCAGTGTAGCTGAAAACATACTGCAAGACCATTTTGACCCAAGATCAAATTGAATTTTACCAAGTTATGCGATTGATGGGGAAGCTAGCGTAATCCTGGCTCGATACTTGGCTAGAACGAGAGAGACTAGAATGAGTGTCTGGTTGCTTGGTAGTAGGCTATCTATGGTTTTGTCTATTTGCTGGAAATCGTGAAGTAACCTTTCCATATTTAGATTTTTTTTAAATTAGATAAAATACTGATACTTGGTGCCATTGTATCAATACTGTATCTCAGGAGAAAGTATCACAATGTTGTATCGATTTTCCCCAAGCCTTAGTGTTCATTTACATTGACAGACGTGATAGGCCAATGTTGAGGCCTTTAGATGTAGCTCATTTTGGCTCTGTGTTTCATTACAGGTGATGGCAAGTTCTTAACATATCACTGTTGTCTATGATGCTGTGGGGTGGGCATCGCTGGCACTATGGAGGAAGCGGCATAGTAGGCTATTTTATTTATTTACAAGGCTCTCCTTGTGAAACGTCCTTATTATCTCACCATAATTCTGTCCTATAAAACTTCTAATTGCTGCACACAATCCCAGGAATGCATTAGATTAGACACACCCTGAGTAGCCTACAGACCTGGGTAGAACTACACCATACATATGGATATAAACTCCAGGGCTCACTGAGGCTGAACTAGCCTACTTGATACTGCTCAGGCAGTTTGAAGCTCTGGTGGCTGGTCTGATTGCAGGGGAGAGCATATGCACCTACTCAGTATAACCCCTCACATTAATATTTACTTGCCTTACTGATCTTCTCTGTTCAATTAGTTTGTCTGTTTGTTTTTGCTTTTTTTTTTACATTCATACATTTATATACATTCAATTTGTATATCAGAATGCCGTATATTGTTAAATGTTACTTTTTATATTATTAGGCTACTTTTTATTTTTGGCCATGCAAATTGAGAAAAACTGTTGCAACATACACCACTGTGAAAGAAACCTTGGTGTCAGTTGGTCTATCCCTTCATAAACAAAATAAAAAGAAACTAATCTCTGATTGTAGTCGATGTATTATGTCTTACTGAAACATGGCTGAAAGTGATTGAAATGAGTCCATGAGCTAAATGAGTCCTCTCCTTAAATACTGCTTATAGTTAAAACTCCTGTCTGTCCACGAGGAGGAGGTGTTGCCATTATTTACAATTCCTCTATTCAAACAACCCCCGAAAAAAGTATCAATTTGATTTTTGAAAATGTAACCAAGAAGTCATGAACCTTACACAGGCAGACGTTGGTTGGACTCATATAAAAACTCTGTTACAGCTTTTACTGTGTAAGTACTAACAAAATCATTCAGCCCCATATTCAGCTGTTACTAGCGTACTGGATAAACCCGCATCTTATTTATTTAATCTTATCCCACGCGTTATGGTATGACTCTGAACATCACAGAGATCTAAGCAGTTGTGTTACAGTTATAATAATCCATTTGGGGCAAATAACGGTACCTTTACTGGAAGGCAAGGGTAACTAATTCCATTGATAAGCTACCACTGATTTTAGACTACGCATGGTCGACAAGTCATATTCAGTTAGTGGGTAATTTACTGAAGCTTCCAAGAGACTTGATTTTTAAATGATTGCATCTGCAATAGCACAAATAAATCAAATGAGCAATAAAAATTGCTGCTAATTCTGTTCTTCGTTCAGGAAGAGGAATTCATTTACCACGTCCACGTGACGAATATTTCACTCGTCACCAAAAGGAGGAATAAAACTTTTCTGTAAAGACCACGCTTCAAAAGCATTCAAAAGGATAATCGCACTAAAACATTACTGACACAAAGGGAAATCAATAAACCGCAGAACCAAAGCGGATTGATTTTCAGAAAACTAGAACGCACCTAAATTTCACTTGGTTGTATTCAGAAAGAGGAGTTTGTTGCCTAGCAGCGGGAGTTGTCCTCTCATTCGCCCGTGGGATCCGCTCACTGAACATTTTTAAAACAGTGCTGCAAGTAGCCTACCTGCGCCAGCAGAACCAAGAGAACATTGCTTTGCAGCGGGTAAAGTTGGAACGTTTCAGGATGTGCATTTGCTTAGCAAGGCTTATGTAGCACATGGGCCAAATCATTTTAATTATGAACATCGTCGGTACCTAATTTGTTTTTGTAATTAAATTTTTTTTATTTTTACGGATGGCCGTGGTAATATCCAGTTTTCCGTTTCATATAGGCTACATGTGAGTCGAAAACGCATTGCTGGAAGTGGAAGATGACCATCCTTAATTCTTTTCAAATTTAAAATGACAACAACTTTCAGTATATAGGTACGAGGTTTTTGTTTTGTTTGTTTGCATGGGATGACTGCGAATTATTGTGGCACACTTGGTGTGTTTGAAATAGAAGCTGAAGTTAACTGGAAATTTCAGTTCTTTTAAAAACGTGATGACGGGATTGTCATTATTTCATAAGGTAGCCTACTCTAACTTATCTGCCTATATGTTTTCGCAAATGCGTAGGTCACTTTTTATTGATAGGCTGTTGATTGCTTTGAAGTAGACATTTTGAAGACATGATGACATTTATTGCCATAAAGCAACAACATCGTCCGGGAGTAATACCATAAAGCAGTAATACATGGTTGTAAAGGGAATCATTTTGGATTGCTTTTTATATCTTTAATATTCTGAAGAAAAAATATTTATTGAACCGTGAAATGTTAATATGTTTGAACATTTTCCAATTTGTATTTAATTCATTAATCCGGTTTCCTGTGATCTAAAATGGTCATTTTCCTTTCAAGTGGGATAGATGCATTTCACTAATTAGGAAAGTTATAGCCCAATATTTTGTGCGAAGTAATGTTTAAATATTTGAATATTTGAATTAAAAATAGAAAGTGGATAGTTATCTCCTATCCTGATGGTATATAGTTATATTTTCTATGTTTCTAACATTTCCTCATCTTGTCAAGTACTCCTTGAACAATCATTCCATTAATTGCAGTTTATTTGTGAAATTGTTGATTTATGGGAAATGTGTGATATCATAGAACATGCAATTGCTCACACAATCTTTTAAAGTTTTTTTGTTCAAGGTAAAATTATAGGCTAACTATTGACTTCTGTCAACTGCTTCAGGACTAGAACCACAGTGTACACTCCTTTGCCTGGGGCTATGTCATGCTACCATCATCAGCAGTAGCAGCCTCTTGTGGTTCCCAATCTTTTAATTTGTGAGAATGGGATGATGTCACTTTGTCTTAAGAACACTCTGCTAGGTGATGAAACTGAGGAAAAAATATGGTTGGACCTACAAAGCTTTGAAAAAATCAGTCTTGGAAGGCCTCACAAATTGGTGTGTCTGGTATGTGCTACTAAATGCATTTCTATGGGTGAATTTCTCATTTTCCTGAATACTTTGAGCTAATTTCTGTCACAATGTGATATTGATAGTTTCATACATGTGAGTCAAATTATTTTGTAGTGGAGGTGATATGTCAGATATTCATTAGCGTGTCTTTGTATATTTGCAGTGACTGGAAAAAATAATATAACTTATAACTTATTATTATGTGCAATGGTAGATTTGTTAAATATCAGCTGTACAAATTACATAATTGCTTGAACCATGTTTTTTTTTTTAATATTTGATATTATTACTGGGTATCCCAATGGTTCATCACCTTTTGTGGATCAGACATTAAGTCAATGCAGGTCTTACATCACTTATGAAAAATGTTGTGTAGCTGAGTCTTTCAGTGATCACAGACAAGACAGGTGGTGTAGTCTATATTGCATTACACACAGAGAAGAAAAAAATTACAGCTACCAGATACCTCAAAAAAGGCAAAGAGTATTAAAACCATGTCCCCAAATATGGCTCCTCTTCTTTTCTTCACTTTCAGTCTTGGCTCTTGGCATCAATCTTATCTTGTACTCACTGAATTTATTAAATATGCAGGCCTCAAAATTACTACCATGACAATGTTATATAGAGTGACTTACCAAAGAGGAATTAATGATTACAAGAATAGCACCACTAGTTCTATTAATTAGGTAGACCAGCTAAAATATTTAAATCTGAAAGAGGAGGTCTGGAGAACTAGGACACTGCCACGGGCTCCTCATTTCCCCCAGCGTCTGATTTTTGATGAACCAATCTGAGCAGATTCTGCAGATTCATTCAGGGAATGATTCTTTTTGCTTTGGGAGTTTTTATTCAAGAAAAGGGTAAGAACTAAGGATGACTTCTCAAAAGCAGAGTTGCATCTGTTCAGCATTTGACACGGGCAACACGTGGGACGATATGGAACACCGATGTTCTTCATAACATTCAAGACAAAAATGGTAGTTGCCAGATAAAATGTCTGTTGTTGCCAAACTCTTTGTTCTGTCAGCCAATCTGCTTTTTCTTTTTGGTTTTAAAAGATGCAGGCAAAAATATGTGTGCTTATTGTTTCCAAAAACTGTCATCATTTCCTGGGGGGATACTGGTGGGGTGACATGATGTTTTCCTTGCTGATTAATGTTCCTGTGCTTGGTTTAAGTTTATTGTTTCTTTACAACTATTGTTGTTGATGGCTAATTGTGCATTATTTTTTTTTTTGCTCCTACTCATCACCCAGGTCCCCTGTAGGAATCCTCATCATGACCAGTCATTCCTCCAGCCCCATGGAGGTCTTTGGGGACTGTGGCTCCCTGCTATCTCTGGAGTCCAGCGTGTTCTACAGCGAGCCCCTGCTGCCCAGTGAGGACTCGCTCGACTTCTTTATCATCAATGTGGGCGGCAGCCGCTATGTGTTGTCCCAGAAGTTGCTGTCATCATATCCAGAGACGCGCCTGGGCAAGTTGGCCCTCTCCCCCACCCGTGACTCTGTCCTGGACCTCTGCGACGACGTCAACCTCCTGGAGAACGAGTTCTTCTTCGACCGCAACGCCCAGGCCTTCCGCTACATCATGAACTACTACAAGACGGGCCACCTGCACGTGATGGAGGAGCTCTGCGCTGTGTCCTTCCTGCAGGAGATTGAGTATTGGGGCATTGACGAGCTGAGCATCGATGCCTGCTGCCGCGAGAGGTACTACCGGAGGAAGGAGATGAAGGAGTCACTGGACATCCGCCAGGAGGCTGAGACGACAGGCGGGGAAGAGGAGGACTTCTCTGGCGTGGTCTGTGAGGGCCTCCGGCAGCGGCTGTGGGAGGTTATGGAGAAGCCAGACTCCTCGCCGGTGGCCAAGACCTTCGGCACGCTGTCCATGTTCTTCGTGGTGATCTCCATCATCAACATGGCGCTGATCTCGCTGGACTTCGGAACGCTGGGCCCACCGTTCCTGGATGCCCTCGAGTATGTGTGCATTGTGTGGTTCACGACAGAGCTGGCCCTCAGGTTTGCCTGTGTCAAGGATAAGTGCAAGTTCAGCAGGAGCGTCGTCAACATCATCGACCTGCTCGCCATCCTGCCCTTCTATGTGACGCTGGTGGTAGAGAGCCTCCATGGCGGGTCCTCGGAGCTGGAGAACGTGGGGCGCGTGGTGCAGGTGCTCCGTCTTATGAGGTCGCTTCGAATGCTGAAATTGGGGAGACACTCCACAGGTATTCCATATCTCCACCCCTACCTCCACCCTGTTATATGTTTCCTGCTTGTTGCACTGTGGATATCATAGCTATATTACACAAAACATCTTCACTCTGTTTCTTTCCAACCCCAATGACTGACTCCTTAAAGGTACCGAAGGCCATTTCAGTGGTTTGCATTACGGTCATACACATCTAATTGGAGATTATGACCTGCCATCAACAGTTTTACTTAACATTATTTGCTTAACAAGTAAATGCAAGCATTACACCTTTGAGTGAGGTTTACTAATTATTGATCGCGCCAAAAAATAAAAAAGTCACGCTTTTAATTTTTAGTTAAGAACAAGGGAAAATGTTAAATGAATACTTCCCTATATTTTGTTTTACCAGGAAGAAAGTATGCACTTGCGAATGAACTGCAGGCATTTTTATCAGTTCTGTCAGACCATTATTGCATTGAACCCTCGGCTGAAGAGTGGCACTCACAGAGCTGAAAAAGCTGTCTTCATCCAATCAAACACTTTCCCTTGGGTTTTATTTGCTAATGGAAAATGATACAGGGGCTTGAGGCCTGATAGAGGGGCCTCACAGGCACTTTTAAAAAAAGGGCCCTCTCCCTCTATTTCATATTTGAAAAGTAAACATTACTTTGATATGAAATTCTTTTGAGTGAAGAGCAAATTTGAATTATAAACTATTCTGATAAACTTTTCTGTGTGTATACAGCAGTATAATAACAATGTTCTTGAAAAATGCATCATTAAAAAAATTGGACAAGTTGAGGAATGAATAGTATAAACAAGGATTAAACAATATGATTACAATGTTTGACCAAACTAGGATAAGAATTTCTGTACTTCATAAAGGACACAACAGGGAGGAGTGAAAAACACTTCATAATCAAAGGCATACTTGCATTTTTTTTTGCAATGGAGATGTTGGTCCCGGGTTGGGGGGTTTGCTACAAGCCAAGGGCTCTTCTGAGGGTTTTGAGCCAGGATAGGCAGAATACCTTTCATCATTCACTTTTTAAAACTTGCCAACCCACTGACAAAAAGCTACCAAGTCTCATACGGCTGACTTTGATCTGAATTTTGGAAAGGGAGGAGAAGCCAGTTTCCAGATGCAGAAGTCTTGAATAATTGAAGGCGAGTGATGTCACACAGCCAGTTGGAGTGATTCATATTAAATTGCTTCTGCAAGTAAACTGGTCTGGAGAGAGCTTCCACTTTAGGAGTGACAAGTCATTACACTGTAAAAAGCAAGAAGAGATTAAAAACATGAAATGTTCCTGTGCATAAAGATGCTTTGTGACCTAACTTTTTTTTTTTTTTAAGTTATCTGCAGCTTCAAGATGCAAATAGCATTCAAAAATTTGGTTGGAAAATGTAGTCATATAATCTGATGTTTCTGATACAGCCTCTTAAGATGTTTTTTTTTTTCAAAAGATTGCAAAAGGTTATCCATGTTTGGTTCACATTTCACAGTGGTCAGTTATTAAACATTTCAAATGAAAATTTATTTTTTGATTAATTGCGGCATAACCATGAATTAATAGGTGACCTATGACAAAGAAACTAATTTTACGGTATTGTGAAATGCTATTGACTGCTTGATCAGTCTCTTTGGAACCCAGGGTTTTTTCATCAAGCTGAGCTGTCTTTAGAATCAAGATGCATCCTTGAGCCTCCACTATGCTATTACTTCTGTGAAAGGATCTAATTTGTTTAAATATGAGTATTGAAGCTTAATTTGCACATTTGACCTGTATTTCAAGCACCTACATTATAATATAGGCCTATCCCGACAATGCATGTGTATCAGAGCCACACACGCAAAAGCGTGGGCTATAAGCATGTAAGCTGTCATCACGCCTGCACGTATCCATGCATAAATACATAAGGGTGACTAATTGAATGAAAAACCTGAATAAATGAGTGGAGAAACACAACGAATGCAGATGCTGTAACTTGGCCATCCTGTTTATTTGCAGCTAACTAGTGCTTTTCCATCTTGCAGTGTTCGTGAAGTCTTCTGCGAACAGTATTCACTGACACATAGCTACATGTCTGCCTCCTGAAGAGTGTTCTGATCTTTCAGGTGTTTGGGGGTTTTTCTGCATTATGACGATAATCAGCTATGCCTACTAGAGCCTTTGTGATTACTGAGCTAACTAGTGCGCTATTTCTTCTTAATGATGTTCCAAATAGTTGATTTTGGTAAATCTAAGGTTTGTCCTATGTCTGATTTATTATTTCTCAGCCTCATAAGGGCTTCCTTGATTTTGGTTCTGGTCTTCGTGTTGACAAATGCCAATAATAGTCTCCAAAGGAATTCAAAAGCCTAGGATCAAGACTAGAAATTGAATATATATACCTGCACCTGCACCTATACCTGCATACAGGAAGCAGTTCAACACATGTGACGAACCAGAAACACCTGAGAGGCCATTTGTCTGAAATGCCCTCTGCGTAGAAAGTGCTGTGATTTCTATATGCTGAAACCAAAATGGTTAGAAATACCCTTTATTAAAAGCTAAAACTCTGCATTTGAACCACATTTGTTTGATTACAAATGAATTATAGGGTATGAAACAAATAGAGAAAAAATATGGAGCTCACCAGATATGTAAATGATAAATTTGTTATTTTCAGAAGATATTTTAAGCTTTTTTGCCGTGTAGTACAGTTAGGAGTTAAAAAAAGAAGCACAACAGTGTTCCAACAGTGAAGTATTTTACTAGTCCCATGGTGGTGTATTATATAATTTTCTGGCATGGTTTAGGTGTCCATAATCCATAAAAGTTTGATGTAATTTTCTGCTTAATGGGACTGAGCGATCATCTTAAAAAAATAAAATAAAATAACAATAATAATATTAATAATTAAACATTACTAATAATGCCTTGCTTTTATGTAGTCCTTTTTCTCACACTCAAAGTGCTTTACAGTGATGAAGGGGAAATTTTCTGCCACCAATATCTATACTTTGCGATAAGTGTTATGGGATCTTTAATGACCACAACAAGTCAAGACCTTGGTTCCACATCTCATCTGAAGTGTCTATTATATTCACCCCACTTTTTCTTACCTGGAGGATCAAACAGGCCACTTTGATTGTTAGATAACTGCTTGACCTCATCAGCTAATATGGTGGTCCTACACTCATTAATTGACTTTGCATTTAGTCTTTTTTGTTCCAGAAGTGTCTGAACCACTTAGAGAGGAGGTTGCTGTTTGTGACGGTGGAAAAGGAGCTCAGCCTATAAAAATCATGCATTAGTTCAATATGATCAATAAATCAGCCATGGACATGTGCTGTCACCTTTAAATGTGTAGAGAGAATGTTAACATGTCTCGTTCCAATACAGTTTTAATATTTCAAGTTGTTTAATTCTGTACTCAATAGCCAACTCCATAGTCACCGTCTCTCAAACTTCTCAAACAGGCAACTGTTCCTAAAGATGAAGAAGACGTGTGCATTTGCAACTGCATTTTTGATGTTTCCGTTTGTCATGCACAGCCTGGGCATTGATACAATGTGTGTGCTTTCTGTTTCTGTTCTCTTACTTTTTCTGAGTGGAGTATCAGTTGAACATGTGAGCTTGCAATCAATTGCAGCTAGTAGCTTTGGGAAATTAGTGATGGTATAAAATTCCAATTTGGTTTTCAGAAGTGCCTCTCGATTGTTCAGAAATATGATGTAATGGGACTTTCAATGCAGTATGGCTTTCAATACCAACAACAGAACATTCAAAAATGGAGCTTGCAAAATGCCTGCTAATGTCATGACTGTGGATTGAGCCAGAAGCCAGGAAATGCAGCATGGAAAGGAGCTTTGTCACTGCAGGGATGGGCTGGCTTTGTTTTGTTGTTGACACCAGATCATGTCCAAGCTCATCCAGTAACTGGATTATGGGATGACTTGGAAGTCTGTGAGATATTCTTACCTTCTCCTCTGACATGGGATACTCAATTTAGAAAGAGTATAATTTCACAAATGTATTCTACCATGCTATTGATGTCTCCTCCTAAGAATGGCAACTGCTGCCAGAAGGAAGTTAACACCTGCTTTTCCCAATCGTTTAAAAATAGACACAATTACCTTTGCCGCAACAGCCGCCAGCCATGATAAATCAGCTGTACCAGGTCATATGAATAAATTTCCATTCTCTCCTCCCATATTTTTGTGGCCTAACATCAGAAAGCCCTAATACACATGCATTAACCCAAACATGTTAATTTTACGGATGGCGCTTTTCTCTTGTTTTACCAATGCAAACCTCCGGTGCGACACCTTAGTAAATATTTTAAATGCTATTTGTCTCATTGGCATATAAAAATAGCCATAAATATATTTATGGCCCTTAGGGCCATATTCAGTAAATCCTTAGGCACAGTACTTTTTGCCTCCTGATACCTCCCAGAGGCTTCATACGAAGATTACTTTATTCTAGGACTGGACCTAGAATTGATCCTTGAGGGACACCACATCTGACATTTGAACACAGAAGTGTGCTCACCCAAGTTAACAAAGAAGGGACGGTCCCCTAGGTAGGTCTTAAACCAGTTAAGTGCCTGTGACACCCAGCAACCCATTAGATCTGTTATTCTCATATTGCATGTTCAACATGTCTGACAGATTGGGATTTTTGTAAAGTTCCATCCCACAAATACAAGAGGCAGCCAAGGATACACTGCATTTGCCACGTCCAATTTTGACAGTGAAAATCTGGCCCTCTGTATTCATAGCTTTTCATCACTTGGTCTGATAAATTGTTTTTTTTGTCAACTCTCATGAGTTTCACACATAATTTGGAGAAGATCGAAATGTGATGTCGCTTTCTGTGCCATCAACTAATTGGCAATTGCAACTAGAAGATGCCAAGGGACATGGCTTTCCCACTGAAGTTAAAATCTGGAGATCGAGTGTAATTGTTTCCATTTGTGACACCGCTCACAAACAATGCACATGCATTTGAGTGGCTTGCTAAATAGCTGTGTAAGACAAAGCCCGGCCTTTTCATAATTACGTTATAAAAATAACTCTTCTGCTGCTTGTTTTGTTCAAAGGTGAGGTTATTTCACATTCTAGTTTTGTGGTTTCTGTATCGTACAATATGTTCCATTCTTACAATATATCCACTCTTTAGAAATACCCAGTATCAAGTGGCTCAGATTTACCAGTTGTTTCTACATTGTACATGGGGCAATGATAGTGGTTTTACACTTGTGCTGCAGTGAATTAAATTCTGTTTTTTGGAAAATACTGTATGATTAAAGTGGTTATTTACCCCCACTGTGTGTGATAGGAGGAACGATATCGTTCTCACAAGCAGTCTGATCCCCAGCTGAGCATTTAGGACCTAATTGAGAACCATTCAAAGAGATATTTATACTGATATTTGTGAGTTCATATCTTAACACTACCTGTGAATTAATTTCACAAGCGCAGATTTGTGGCATACAGATTTAGGAATGTGGATGTTTTGAGAGGGCAGAGGTGGAAGTGGATTTACACTAACACCAGTAGAAGGCCACTTTTGAGCAGGTGAGCTTTTCTGCACCACACATTATCTGTCACAACCAGAGGTGTCAGTCACAGCAGGTAACAAATTACCAGAAAATAAATTCACAGTATTAAAATATTAAATCTATTTTCAATTTAACATTCTATTCATTTTATAAATAACTGGACTTATAGCATCAACAGATAAGGTTATACACAACCTCAGGCACTGTAGTCTTAAAAAGCACACTGCCAAGTAATGAGCTCAGCCAATTTCCAAGTATTCAGGAGGCACATTTGAGTTACCATGACAATTTTAAGTCAGTTTTCGCTCAAGGTTCTAAATCAAAGGAAAGTGTGAAAGCATTGTGATGTCATTGCACAACAGTCCAAAAGGCTATAGTCAACCTAGATACAGAATTACACTTGGAACATGATGTTTATTGCTATATACGATTTAGTGCAATGAAATCACAGCAACCGTCAATTAACATTTAATGTGTTATTCATTGGGTCAAGCGTGCCTTTGCAGAATGCCACAGTGCCAGTGTTTTTAAGAATATGCCACACCCGACTGTACCTGGCTGTACTGCCCCTGTGATGTTTCTAGGTTTAAGTCTTTATTTATTATTAAATATTTGTTTTTATGATTACTGTTCTTTCTGTTCTGTTACTGTTCTGAGTACTGGTACCTCAAAATGTATATTTACTTCATTCTTCTCCTTCTATAAATTGTATATATTTTTAATTGTTTCTGTTGCTCCTTGCCATAATTGACAAGTGCTTTTTAAAATGATGTGCTGATGATATTCCATCCATCCATTTATTATCTATGCCCGCTTGTCCTGGTCATGGTCGTGGGGGGGGGGGGCTGGAGCCTATCCCAGTGTGCATTGCGCGAGAGGCAGGAAGCGGAACATTTTGATATTATTATTATTATTATTATTATTATTATTATTATTACTCAGAGAGGGGCATGTGGTAACGGTGTACCCATCTTTGCTGCCCTCTCCCAGGCCTTAAGTCCCTTGGCATGACGATTGCCCAGTGCTATGAGGAAGTGGGCCTGCTGATGCTCTTCCTCTCGGTGGGCATCTCCATCTTTGCCACGATGGAATACGCGGTGGAGCACGACCTGCCCGGCACCACGTTCACCAACGTTCCGAGCGCCTGGTGGTGGGCCACCACCTCCATGACCACTGTGGGCTACGGCGACATCCGGCCCGACACCACGGTGGGCAAGGTCATCGCCTTCCTCTGCATCCTGTCGGGCATCCTCATCCTGTCGCTGCCCATCGCCATCATCAACGACCGCTTCTCGGCCTGTTACTTCACTCTGAAGATGAGGGACGCGGCGCTGCGCCACAGCGAGGCCCTGAAGAGGCTGACCCGCAGCTCCGCCTCCGACGTGTCGCTCAGCGTCAACCTCCGCGACGTCTATGCCCGCAGCGTGATGGAGATGCTCCGGCTGCAGGGGCGAGAGAGGGCTAGCACGCGCAGCAGCGGCGGGGATGAGCTCTGGTGGTAGAACAGGGGCGGGGGGGTGGGGGGTGGGAGTTGGGGAACAGGTCATATGGGGGGTGGTTTGGGGATGAGTTCTGGTGGTAGAGCAGGCTGGGGGTGAAAGCCGATCATATGGGGAGTGGTTTGGGATGTGCCCTGTTAGTAGAGAAGGCGAGGGGGTGGGTACAGGTCATATGGGGCATGGCTTTCGGGTGAATTCTGGTGGTAGAGCAGGCCGGGGGATGGGTACAGTACAGGTCATATGGGGGGTGGTTTTGGGATGAGTCTTGGTGGTAGAGCAGGTTGGGGGATGGGTACAGGTCATATGGGGAGTGGTTTGGGGATGAGTCTTGGTGGTACAGCAGGCTGAGGGGTGGGTACAGGTCATATGGGGGGTGGTTTGGGATGTGTCCTGGTGGTAGAGAAGGCGAGGGGGTGGGTATGGGTCATATGGGGCGTGGCTTTTGGATGAGTTCTGGTGATAGAGCAGGCCGGGTGGTGGGAGCAAGGGAAGGTAGTGGTGTATCAAGGAGTTTGGATTTGTCCAGGTGGTGATCTAGTACGTGCCGAATTGGACATTTCTCACATTTTTTTCTATTTTGTAGTTTTCCCACTGTACCAGACAAAGGTTTAATAATGATGTCATTTAAATAGTTTCCCTCTCTGTAAATACACAAAGGAGGAAGAGAGACGTATAGCATCCAGTTTAGAGTTACCCCCTCAAAGTAATCCCCTATGGCTGGCAGAATTATTATGTTTCGGCATCGCTTAGGATGGGCAAAATAGCATACGTAATACTATGTACACATGTATGAGTACTGACACATTGCCCTGGTAACTGTATTTCGTTTAAACAGTATTGAGCCAGAAAGTTGTAAGCATGTACAGAGCCTTTGTACCAGTTATGCTATGAACAGATGGATGGGGGTTTGGTTCTGGGATAGCTGCAATTTAGAAGCATGAAGATAATTCTTGCATTCATATTATGCAACAGTGCGAAAGATATGTATGCTATATGATATATGATATATATATATATATATATGTGCCCCTTTAATATTATCATGAATATCATATTATTAATTGCTTGTAGTTAATGCCCTTGTTTTTTTTTCGTACTGTAGTGTACGACTAATATTTTGTTAATTTGCCACTCACCACTTGTTTTCTGTCTAACTGCTGTTTCTTGCCGAATTTGTTTTGTAAAATATTTTTGATACCATTGGACGTTGTGTTTCTTATTATCTGCTCTCAGGATAATATTTAACGATTAAAAAGATAATTGTGCTCAAAATTGCTGGAGTAATAAAACCATTCATCTCTCCATGTGTACTGCTCCCCCCCCCCAGGGCTGAACATTCTTTCAGAAAGACACAGGATTGCACAGGTGTGACAGCTGTTGGTTTGTCTGCTCTGCTGCAGAACAGCCAGTCCAGTCCAATGTGACACTTTGTGTGTGTGAAACTGCCCCTTGGACACTTCCTGAGCCTGTGTGGGCAGACTGCGCTACTGTGGAATACGAACAATTCAGCACCATAGGGCCTCTTGTCCTTAACTCCATTGTACTATGCTTTTCCTTTTTTCAACGTGTCTGGTTTCACAGTTTCTGTTTGGAGTACTATTTTCGTATTATTAGTCATTATTATATCACTATCACACACTTTTTGGCTTTATGGTTTGGAAAAGAAATGTCAGGTTTTATAAACTCTTATGAAAGCTGTGGCTAAACGTTTTCATAAAAAAACACCTCCACAACTCCACTTTCACACATAGTGAATGAGCTGTTAACATTCAATACAGCAAAACATTCCATTCTGCATGTTTAACTCTGGCTCTGTAGGACAAGTAGAAAGGAATTTTCTGTGGAATATATGATGTATTTCTAGAGCTCCATGCTTTGTGAGGTCTTTCAACAGAGTGATGCAAGTTGTTTTGAATGAATGAAAGATGAACCCTTGAACTACATTAAAAACTAAATTTCAGTGTATTGAGCAGGATTGTGTTCATGCTTTGGAAGCATTTGCCATCATGTCTGAGACTAGTCAAAGTACTGACATTTCTATTTGTGCTGAGTTCAAGTAGGATCTATTCCAAGGGCAGGGTTCATTCTTTCAGAAGGTCAGAACACTGCTATTTACTGTACATACTGCTGTGTTACCAAATTTCATGCAAGAGTCAAAGATTGCCAGATTTGCAAAGCATGTTTTGGTGAATCACGGTCGTATTGACAGCTGTGGATTTTTTTGCATGGAGTATAAAAATATGGTGATTGATACTGAACTCAATACATACTTTTTTCTGAAAGATCATGAGACCAGCAATGAGAGGTCTGAAAGAAACGAGTAGCCTTTTCTCTCTGTGGCTAAATAAACTTCTGTTGTTTATCTCTTCCCTCACCCTTACCCCCACCCCCACCCCTACCCTGACTGCGATATTTCCTCCAGGGCTTCTCTTATTTTTACTACTTATGGTAATTCATGCAGATCATGCCCTTAAATGGTTAGCCAGCTGCAAATTCAACTGAGTCTCAGATATGTCTGCATGAGACCAACTTTTTGAGAGAGAGAGAGAGAGAGAGAGAGAGAGAGAGAGAGAGAGAGAGAGAGAGAGAGAGAGAGAGACTACAATTTCCCCCATTTGAACTACAGGCTTGCTTGGCGCCCAGGAATACAGGCGGTTTGGTCATAGGTAGGCAATTGCTTGGGGCCTCGTTCACCAAAGGGGCCTCGTGAATTTGTGTTTCCTTTTTTTAAATTTTTTTAATTTATGAAACATTTTTCCTTGTCACTCCAAACAAATAAAAATGTGTAATAGATAAAAATAAACCTATCTACATGTAAATGTGGGCCTATCCAATTAAATATCTATATTTGCCAATATTTATTATCACCCACATTTCACATTTAATGGACTATTCCACCTTGACCTCCCTGCATCTGCGCCTAATCAATGACGTAGAAATTCGAGCTGCCATCAGAGGCAGACAGTCACTATGTTACCATGAAGCGTTTTCAAAGCGGATTTGAGAAGAGAAAGAGGAAAAAGGAAGATGCCCAGTTTAAGGAAAGTTTGCCTAAACTGACAAAATTCTTTAATAAAACAGCCAGAAACTCCACGACGGAGGAGCAACGAGTAGAGTGAGAGCACCTATTATCGACCACCCTAAACGCTAGTGTATTTACTTCGTATAGAACTGGACATTGTTACCTATTTAAATGTAGGTCCTGTAAAAATACACATAATAAATTGTCTAAATGTAAAAAAACAATTTCATACATATACATTTAGTAACATTAATACAGCCTTATTTACTATGTCAACTTTAAGCCAAGCAACACGCTCAGAATTATCTCATCGCGACCCATTAAATCCAATGGCGCAGACGTTGCTTCATAATTTCAAACTGCCTTCCTAACGGCTATTTTGTATCCTGCGACTTGAGTTACAACCGTGAATATGTACGGATTCCTAGACATGGGGATAGCGACCACCCTTTCTCATATTAACCTCAAATACGCAAGTCAGGACACTTAGACAGTATGCTAGCAAATGTAAGTTCCATTCATTTATATGGGGTTGTCGATACACGTCCCCTTAGCAACCAAAAGCTAGCGCTGGACCACCTCTGAGTTATTTGCCGGCACAAAAAAATCGCGAAAGTACTTTAAAAAAAAATAACTACTGGAGGATAACGAGGACATTTTTCCTACATAACTAGGTAGAGGTTGTTACCGATATTTCGCCTATTTTTTCATATATAGTTGCAAATCAGTTTACTTTTTCCTGTCTGTCGAACGAAGTTGGTTGATAATAGGTGCTCTCACTCTAGCTGACGTTACAACAGGTGCAACGTAGTTGAAGAAGCTGAGCTAGCTAACGTTAGCAGCCTTACTGCTGCCTCAGCCTGTTGTGCACCCACCGCACCTACTACAACTTCTAGCGTTGCTGTCTCTGCTGGTTGCGGTGAACCAGCTACAGTGTGGGAGAAAAGTGTCAGAGGCGACACCGACAGACAGCAGCAGCCCACCACAAACCAGACACCCGCTCAGACCGGGACTTTTACCCCTAGAGAATAGTGGATGTTCAAATGCTTTATCAAAAAGCATGTACTATACTTTTGTCTTGAAAGAATTAAATATTATATACTTATAATCTTTCTCTTGCCATACTGTCTTCTTCTAACTGACTGAAGGTCATTTGACGTTCTTCAGTTAGAATTCTCATTTGCGTCTGTCCTTTAGTTTTGTGGCTTTGTTAACTGAAAAGAGCTGCCTCCAAATAGTTTTTGTTCACTAGCTATGATTGCGTTAAGCAAAATGGAGAAGGGCCTCACATTGGTCTTTGCCTGGGGCGTCCAAATCACTAAAATCGCCCCTGCCCAGGAGTGTTTGCTTCTGAGGTCTTTAACCCAGAGATCAGACTCTGAAAACTGTGTAAATTTCATGTCAAATTTAATGTCAAAACCATGTCCAAATCACTTGCCATACAGTGACGACGGATGCTTAATTTGTAAATCAGGTGGTGCTGGTGTCAGTATACATTCTGATCGACTCAACGATTAGCTCAGGGTCCTTCCGTACCTTCTCTGCATAATGGTGTACTGTGATGTATTGCATTTTGATTGCTGTAGACTTGTGAGCAGGCACTGAAAGTTCATCCCCTCTTTTCTTCACAAATAACGTATCTAGTTGCTACGAGTATTATAACAATGAAACGATGCCCATTTATCATTAGTTTATTTCTTAGATTCCATATTCACAGAAATCAAAACTTCCTAAACCTTTTTTTGTGATCTCCCAAAGGAAACAGAGCTCAGGTTTTTATGATATGTACACATCATAAAAACAGCAGTCAATAGAATCAAAGTAGCAATTGACTTTATACAATGTCTTGATATAAGTAAGCAAGTGGTTCGTAGAGGAACGGGGAGTTTGTTCCCCCACTTGGGTGGAGGAGCTCTGTGATTGGGACAAGCGAGAACCATTCAAGCGAAAGATGGCAGGGAGTGTAAGTTGCCCTGCTGCAGCAGAGCATTGTGGTCGAGCTGGTATGTAGGGCTGAATCATGTCCTGGCTGCAGTGTAGGCCAGGGTCAGGACTTTGAACCTGATCCTGGCGACAACCGGTAGTCATTGAAGTGACCTCAGCAGGGGAGTGATATGCAAGAACTTAGGAAGGCTGAAGACAAGTTGGGCTATAGCATTCTGAATCATCTGTAGTGGCTGCATGGCACAGGCTGGCAGGCTTGCAAGGAGGGAGTTGCAATAATCTAGACAGGAGATCACCATAGCCTGGATAAGTAGCTGGGCGGAGTATGTGGTCAAGTATAGTTGAATCCTCTTGATATTGTACGGGGGGAATCTGCTGGACTGTGATGTTGCAGTGATGTGCTCCTTGAGATCTAGCTGGTCATCCAGGACCACCCCCCAGGCTCTTTGCGGAGTGAGAAGGTGTCACTGTGGTACCATCGACTATGATGGAGAGCTCCTGTAGTAGGGAGGTCTTGTGAGGGGTGAACAGCAGCTTGGGCTTGTTGAGGTTGAGCTTCAGGTGATACCTGGCCATCCATTTTGAGATTCTCTCATTGACCTGTATGGCAGATGGGGGAAAGAGAAGAATAGTTGTGTATCATCAGCATAACAGTGATAATAGAAGTCATGAGAATTAATGATTGAACCAAGAGATTTTGTGTAAATGGCGAACAGCAGAGGTCGTAGTACAGATCCCTGTAAGACTCCAATAGCAAGGGGATGAGGTGCAGAGACAGACACCATCCAGGTGACCTGATAGGACCTATCTGCAAGATAGGAAGCAAACCAAGACAGGGCAGTTCCACAAATACCCATCTAAGCGAAAGTAGAGGTGAGTAGTTGGTGGTTGACCGTGTTGAATGCTGCAGACAGGTCTAGGAGGATCAGGACAGACAAGAGTGATGAAGCTCTTGTAGTGGCAAGTGCCTCCATCACAGCCAGTCAGGCAGTCTCTGTTGAGTGCCCGGTTCGAAAACCAGACTGGTGAGGGTCAAGCAGGTTATTCTAATGGAGAAAAGACGGTAGTTGATTAAGCATTGCTCATTCAAGGGTTTCAGACAGAAAAGGTAGAAGCGATACAGGTTGATAATTCTTGACATCAGAGGGGTCTAAGGTAGGATCCTTAAGGACTGGTGTAACACAAGCCATCTTAAAGTCAGAGGGAACATGGCCGCAGGCAAGGTAGGCATTAATGATGGAGGACAGGTAAGGAAGGAGCTCACCAGATAATGAAGTTTTGGGACAAAAAGTACATTCCTAATATAAATATACACTGTAGTTTTTCAAAAATGTAAGCAGAAACAATAGAAACCTGTTTGGCCAACTCTGCTGTGAACTATTCAGGAAAAATATACATATATTTATGAATGAAAAAAGTATTTTTTATCAATATATTGTGAACATTTTTTCTGGGAAAAGTCCAAATTTATGAAAACTAAAATTCCATTATATAATTCCATTGATATAAAATATTGGCTTGAATTATAAAGCAGGAGAAAAAAGTCAGCATTGTTGCCAATGGCAGGAACACTAAGTTTTGAATATGTGATTCAAATGTTTACAGGAACATGTCACAATATATCATTATGCGATGAAGATATGCACGGACCCCAAGGTAATATTTGAGCTGACAAGATTGTATACTGACACCAGAACAAAAAATGTTTGTGTGTGGCTACCAAAGCATCTTGGAGGTGCTGGACCCAAAAATAAATAAATAAACTGTGCCAAAGCACAGCGGACAGCGCTGTGGTGCTGAAAAATAACCACATCAATTATAGAATGAATACAAATACTTTATGGGATGAAAGCCAGTTGCAAAAGCACATACGTTAAGCTACATCATGGCAAGAATGCTACATCTGTCCTTAGCAACAAAGGTCAAACAAAAGAAAGTATGCTCTCAAAAGGATATGGCACTTCCAATAATTGATCAATGCAGTACAATGACATATCGCTGAATTTAGCTGGTGATTGCAACATTGCCCAAGTTAGCATGTTAACTAGCTAATGCCATCTAGTTAAGAACACCATTAAGAACCCATTGCTTGCTAGCTATTGTGCCTAATGCCGCTACGCATTCTAGTTGCACAGCCTAGCAGATTTGATGAACTGTCTCCATAACTGTTTCCCAGAGCACTGACAGGAGCTAGAAATTTAGCTTATTTAGCGCAGGGGTATCCAGTCTTCTCCAAAAATGTCCAATGTGAGTGCAGGTTCTTGTTCTAGCCCAGCACTAAGACACCTGATTCAACAAATTAACTAATCATGGTCTTCAGTCAAGAGCTTAATAAGCCAGCTGAATTGAGCTACCAATTGTAGCCCCCCCCCCCCCCCCCCCTTCAGAATTGGAGATGTAAACCACTGATAATTCAAAACCAGTGATGTGTTTCATAATGTTGAAATACATGACAATAACCCTTCACATTTCCAACTGAAGATGATCTAAAAAGTCACTGTGTTTTAAAAATATTGTATTGTGCTGTTAATTTGACATTACTTTGCTCCATATTCAACAACATAAATAACCCGTTCAACATAAATATTCAAAGTGTCACAAGCAGGCATTTGTGCATCTATCTCACAGTGAAAGCGCTCTGGCAAAGGGCAAAGTATGATTTTTCTGTGTTCTGCTACATTTGGGTGACTCATTCGGCTATACGTTGTGCTCAGAATTCAGCAGCACAGTCAAATGTCTTTTGACATAATTAAAAAAAGAACACTACATATTCTACCCACTGGCACAGAGAACAAAAAATGCTAATCGCTCGAGCTATAAGTGGCACTCAGATATGTGTATTTCCATGCAGGGGGTTGGAACTGAGAGTACAGCACATGATATTCTATACTGAGACACAAAAAGCACAAGTGCCTTGTGGGAAATATTTGTAAAAAAAAAAATTGAACTTTGTTAACACGGTGAAATGTCATTCAACAAGTTTCTGAAAGGAAATGAAAACTGTACCTAACTTCATTATTACTCTTCTATATGTAAAATATTCAGGGGTAGGTACATTCTGAACAAGTTGCAACCACATATCCCAAATATATGCAGTTTGCTCCTGACCACAATCAGTTGCAAAAATGGTGAACGATTCAATGTACTAATGCATAGCAAGAAACAGCATAGCTGAACAGAACAATTAGCACATAACCAAATTAAAAAACAGATGACCGTATACTAATTTGCATGTATTATGAATCACGGCATCATGTTTCCCGGAGTCTCAATCCCAAACTCTAGAAACTATCTTTGTCCAGAAAATCTGGTTGAATCATCTCATCCAACTGCATCCCCAGATGAAATAGTAAGTTATTTCTTTGTCAGAAGTAGTAACTGACATTAGATTATATACAAAGCACATTGCCAGAGGTTGGGTGGACTTATCTCACATCAGACAGTATCAGCTGTTGAGGCTAGTTTACTTGTAGCTGAGGTCACCACTGTCCACAGGTCTGAAAACCACCCAGGCTTTTTGAGAAACAGTAAGAGGATCTGACAGCAGCTAAAAGTGAGAAAATAGGCCTCTCCACTCCTATAAAAGCCATCCTGACTTCAGGAGGAGGTATTGTTGTGAAAAATGAGTTCACACTTCACACAACTTCACCTTCAATCCATAATAAGCACTTTGCAAATCCCACCTTACTATTTTAAGGTGCTAGCACCCATGCTAGGGAAGTACAGGCCTAATGCTGTGCAAAATTAGGCCTGAAATAGTCTTTGGTGTCATGTTCCTGCACCACATAGGAGCTACAATTGTCAGCTGTTTAGCATGTCTTAAACATCTTTTTTATTTATTTATTATCATTTATCTAACCAGGAAGGTCCCATTAAGATACAATATCTCTTCTGCCAGGGAGTCCTGGTCAAGATGGCAGCAGGAAAATAAAAGTTTCATATTAAAAACATACCAAAAAAAAAAAAAAAAAAAGGATCAGGAGCTAAAAGGCACTTGTTGCTAAAAGCAATAACATTGTTCAGTAAAAACTGATTTTAACATATTTTTAAACATGCCACGAGAGGGTAAGGATTTCAGATTAAGAATGCCTTGTAACTCATCTTTTTCTAGCAGTAAAAGGAAAACATTTTTTTAAACGAAAATAAAAACCTAACTTTGGTCTAAGTTTTTTTAGAAGGCTATCAATATGGACGCTAAAGGTCATCTTGTCATCAATCCAGATGCCGAGATATTTGTAAGAGCTAACCCTCTCTAGCTGAGTACCATCTAGTGTTAAAACTGTACAGTCAGTGGGTGATGAACGGGAACGTGAAAAAATCATGAATTTAGTCTTTTTAGAATTTAAAACCAATTTTAAATTAACAAGTGACATCTGCAATGAATTAAAAGCAGTCTGTAGGGAAGCCATTGCCACTTTTAAAGATGGCGCTATAGTATAAATAATTGTGTCATCTGCATAAAGGTGTACCTTTGCTGGATTTAATTTTACAGATCATTTATATGCATAGAAAATAAAATCGGTCCCAAAATAGATCCTTGCGGAACACCCGTCTTTACGGTTAAAGGTACAGAATTATAATTGTCAATAGACACACACTGAGTTCTCCCTGTCAGATAATTTGAAAACCAACTGAGCACAGGGTTACTAAATCCTATACAATTGAGTATTTGCTGGAGAAGACCATGATCCACTGAGTCAAACGCTTTGGATAGATCAATAAAAAGTGCAGCACATGATTTTTTTTATCATCCAGAGCAGTAATAATATCATTTGTAACTGATATGGCTGCAGTTATAGTGCTATGCCCTTGTCTAAAACCTGAATGTGTTTGACTTAAAATTTTATTATCAGACAAAAAATGTTTTAGCTGTTCGTTTACTAGGGATTCAAATACTTTAGTTATAACGGATAGTCTGGAAATAGGGCGATAATTATCCAGAACAGAGGGATCTCCTCCTTTTAATAAAGGAAGGACAAATGCTGACTTCCAGGAGCTGGGGATCAAACAGCTGGTTAGACTAAGATTAAAAATGGAGGCAATGGGTCCCGCAATCAGATCTGCTGCTATTTAAAAAAAATAAGGCTCAATTTGTTCAGGACCAGCAGACTTTTTACAATCAAGACTCGATAGAGCTTTATAAACTTGAGTGGGAGAAATAGGGGAAAAATTAAAACTATTTCCCGGGCAACTTAGGGTGGTGGCTACAATGTCTTTACCATCTACAGGGAGATTTGAGAGAGTGGCTAAGCCTGCATTAATAAAATGCTTTTTAAATGCATCTGCTATGTTATGCATACCCTTTATTTCATTTTGATTTACCTTTAAAAAGATCAGGAAGAGTAGAGGGTGTCATAGACCCTGATGAAGATTTAATCAACCTCCAAAATTTACTTGGATCATTAAGGTTTTCATTTATTAAATGAAGGTAGTAATCACTTTTTGTATTTTTTATCAATTTTGTGCATTTGTTTCTTAATGCCCTATACTGAACCCAGTCACTGGCATCATTACTTCTTTTAGCCTTGGCCCATGCCTTATCTCTCTTTCTAATAGAAGATTAGATGGTTTCATTAAACCATGGGTTGTCTTTACCACTAACTCTAAATCTTCTCAGAGGTGCATGCTTATTAATTAGGGCCAAAAAGATTGTTTTAAAATAATTCCACGCCAAGTCAACGTCCGCCATTACACAAACAAGGTCCAAGTCGCTATTATACAAATCATGCGCAAAGGCTTGTTCATTGAGATGTTTATAATTTCTTTTTAAAATAAAACCTTATTCCTAGACTTTGGGTATTATTTTCATGACCTGTTTTCCTCGACAACTCGGTTATGCTTAAAAATGTGTAGAAGATATACTGTAAAAGCACTCCATGCAAATATAAGTGATGAGATTGTTTGAGATTAATTTTTAAATTGCCCATGGAGTTTTTGAGTATCAAAGGGCTCTCAGTTATTATTTCAAACATAATGTGAGACAGTGGCTGTGACCCCCTATTTGTCAGGTGGTCACAGTCTCAAAGACTCCCATGTCTTGCAGCTCTAGGAAGAGGAGAGAGGAGGAAAGTACGCCTCAGCTGTTGTCTTGTTTGTGTGTTTCTGCCTCAGCAAATAACATCCCAATAAATTAAAACCTTGTTTTATTTCATCAGTGATGTGTATCCTTTAGTTTATCTTTCCTCCTAAATTAGATACTTAATTATATACATATTAAATCTACTGCCATATCATTTGTAAATCTGAGAAAGCACAGAGCTTTTTTATAGTTGTCAAGGTAACTAGGTTTTAACTCAAAACTTCTGACGTTACGTATATGATGGCAACATGTGGGGAGTTGCAACACAACCACAAAGGAATGATTCAGACAATACATTGAACCTGAGAATTGGAAATCTAGAATGGTATGCCTGATTGATAAAGGTCTATCATTACCATAGCTGCTACTATTGTTTGTTGATATGTATATAATTACTGTTATGGCTGCTGATGGTGTTTTTTGAAATGTTACTATATGCTGTTACTGTTGTTGGGGTTACAGTATCACCATTGTGAGCATTACAGCTGTTGCTGTCACTGCTGTTTCGATTGTAATTGTGCAAAATAGTGCTGTGCTTCCCAAACCCCTGGGTCCAGAGAGAACAGAGCATGCTTCGCAGTGCAGAGTAAGCATGGAGCATGTGGTCAACCTTGAGCGTCCTCTCCATCGTCATGAACCACCCACTCCCGTGGTGTGCCAGTCTTGTCCTTTGATGTATGACCCGCTTTGCCTGTCCCCTGTTACTTGACCCAATCTATTTGTGGCATAACCATAACAATAGGTCGTTTTCGCAGCCATTTTTCACTTTATTCCCAGTGGCGATTTGGCATATGCTCACATGCGTCTTTCAACCTTCAACAGACTGAGGAAGGGTATCCCTCCTTTAAAGCAGGTAAAAAATATCCTCAAAGAGAGCACAAACTCACTTCTTCCTGCAGATCTACGCAGAATCAGCATATACAAAGATGACTGTAAGTTGGTATGCCTCAATAGTCAGATATTTTGAGATGGGAGTATCACAGTAGTGCAGTTTTTTTAAAGGTGACCTGCATTTGTCTCTGGCCGGGCATCCCATGGTGTTCCACATCTTGTCATTCAATAGAAAGCCCTCTGGACCATTTCACACATGATGATTTCACAGATTTTTGGGATCTGCCCGCATGAGTTGCATCTGCTGCTCAGTCGTCTGACACAGTAACTGTGACAGCTCAGATGGTGGTCTGCAGATCGAAAAGTTGAGGTTTCAGGGCACAGACATGGTATTGCTCACCCTCTGGAAAACAGGTGACTTCAATGCAAGTATCTTAGTGTCAAACTCGGTAAAATCTTATTTTCACCATGAGTCTTTTCATGACCAGCTGTTCTAATTTGTGGCCTTATGTAGAGCAGTGGATATGTAATTTAAAATAAAAATTCATAATCTGGCCTTGGAGTAAACCAAGCCATAAATTTGCTTGAACAATATTGTAAAATGTTCCTCCAAGAAGCAGAGATGGAATGTGATGAAGACAACAGTTAGACTCTTGATCTGTCATGGTGATATTTCAATGGCTCAGCACTTTGGAAATTTTTATGGTTAGAGAGGCAAGAATCCAGTTCATCCTGCCCTTTTGTGTGTTGTTAAGTGTACAGTAATATGTCTAGCATTAATTCAACTCTAATAGTGTTAATTCAGCTCTTAACAGATAACATTTGGTCCCACATTCCAGAGTTACACTGTTAGAGTTGAATTAACACTGGGTATTTTACTGTGTACCATCTCTATTTACAGTATACAGTAAACCAGCCAGGGCTCTTCAGGTTACCACTGCATAAACACTCCCTAGCAACTAACCGGGTGCCCACAGCAGCCAGCAGTCATACCATCATGCACCTTGCTCTTGCTGGTTTGTTGAAGCCAAGCACACCTGGTCTTGGCTTGATTAATACTTTGATGTGAGATCTTCTGGGAAAACTAAGTTGCTGCTCATGAACCCCAACTAAACCCTAACATGTCAGTGCAAACACAAGGACTGAGATACTGTCTTTCAGATGAGACATTAAACTTATGCCCTGACTGACAGTGAAGCCCTCATATCATGTGGGTGATATGAGGGCTTGATAACTTTTTTCATTAAATGAATGGAATAATAATTCAAAAAATGTGTTGTTTACTCACATTCCCTTTGTGTAATATTACATTTTGTCTATAGATCTAACACCATTCAGTGTATAGGGCAGTTCACAGAAGTCTGCTTCTTATCAGACCCTCAAAGGAAAACAGACTGTTTACTGTGCTGACAGAGAGTCAGCACAGTAATGGGTAATAAAAAGACAGTGCTCAGTAGCAAAACATTTGATTGGATCAGCATTATGTGACCTTTAGGTTCTCCATAATACAATTTAATCATGTTTTGTATTGTTGGAAGACTGATGTCATGGGAGAAAAGTTTATGTCTTTAGTGGTGGGGTGCTGACTGAAGATCTTGATACCTATGGGTCGACACCCTGTGTGACAAATATGCAAAAATAGAGGAAATTAGGAAGGGGGGAAATATTTTTTCATGGCATTGTATTCCCTGATAATGGCCATGAATGAGGAAAAACACAAACAAATATATTTTTCATATTTTGCATAAGGTGCATTTTCATAAGTAACAGAGTGTAGAGTATGGATGCAAGGGTGATATTTTGGCATTGGCAAAAAAGCTGTTTCACTTCCTCAAAAATTCTTTGCTTGTGTGTCACCTGCCTCCCTCCAGACAAATGGAGTGAAATTCCCTTTTCAAAAGGGAGTTGAATACTACTAATTCAGGACTGGTTTAAATGCTGAGGTTTGGTTATTCTCTCATCTTGGATTGCAGTTCCCACAGGATAAGTGTCATCAGACATAATTTGCACACAAGCATGATACAAATTCCCTCTCAGGATAGAATGCAAAGAAGAATCTGAATAGTTTAAGTTATTTTAGCCTGAGAAACTCAAACAACTTGGCTTACATAAAACAACATACTTTTACAACATACACGTTTTCTCAGCCCAAATGCTCTTTTTGTAAAGGTAGTAAGTTTGCACACTTTTATATGATGCCACAAAACTTTCTCAGAAAAGCATTATCATTGAAATAGCAAGGCTTATGATATATATTCAGATTTCCAAGAATGTATAAGGTACGACATGAGAGACTCATTATCAAAATGAAGACAGTAGGAATTAAAGGAGGTATTTCCAAGTGGGTTCAGAATTGGCAACAGGATGGAACACAAAGAGTAGTAGTAGGAGGGATCTTACCTGAGCAGAGTACTGTGGGAAGTGGAGTCCCACAAGGATCATCCTGGGACCACTGCTTTTCCTTATTTACATAAGGACATTGAAAGAACATTAGTTGAATTTGCAGATGATACAAAACTCTGTGGTTTAGCAAACAGTTTGGAATCTACTAAAATAAGATTTAAACAGTATCCAGAATTAGGCATAAAATGGAAAATTGAAAATGAAATTCAGTATAGTTAAATGTAAAGTTCTACATGTGGGAAATAATAACATACAGCTGCACTACTTGACGGGAGGAACAAAATTGGAATGTGCTCAGTTTCAGAAAGACTTGGGAATAATAGTTGATCAAAGTCTTTCAGGTTTCAGACTGTAGCAATAAAAAAATCCATCAGGATGCTAGGATATATAACTAAAAGTATTTTGAGGATATATACGACGAGGGGCGACATAGCTCAGGAGGTAAAACCGATTGTCTGGCAGTCGGAGGGTTGCCGGTTCAAACCCCGCCCTGGGCGTGTCGAAGTGTCCTTGAGCAAGACACCTAACCCCTAACCCCTAACTGCTCTGGCGAATGAGAGGCATCAATTGTAAAGCGCTTTGGATAAAAGCGCTATATAAATGCAGTCCATTTACCATATACAAAGATGTTATACTTATGTTATATAATACCTTTGTCAGACCACATTTATAGTACTATGTGCAGTTCTGAGGACTGCACATCAAGATGTAAAGGTTCAGGAAAAGGTTCAAAGAAGGGCAACTAAATTGATTCCTGATATAAAAAATAAAAATTATGAGGAAAGATTTAAGATACCTCAAGCTTAGCAAAGGGAGACTTAGGGGGCACATGGTTGAAGCTTTTAAATTCATTCTGAGTGAACTGGTAAATGGTAAATGGACTGCATTTATATAGCGCTTTTATCCAAAGCGCTTTACAATTGAGGCCTCTCATTCATCAGAGCAGTTAGGGGTTAGGTGTCTTGCTCAGGGACACTTCGACACGCCCAGAGCGAGGATCGAACCGGCAACCCTCCGACAGCCAGACAACCGCTCTTACCTCCTGAGCTATGTCGCCCCCTACAAGAGATTCTTCAGGTTGAGTTCTGTCAGTAGAGTGATGGGGCATGAATGGAAATTGGGAAAAGGTCAAATCTGTACAGACCTCAGGAAGTTGTTTTTTTTACACTGAGAGTAGTTGCTGTTTGGAATAACCAGAGGTCAGAAAATCAAAGTCCCTCCTTGTGTATATTCTGCTCATGAACCAATAGTTCTACCTCCTGGGTGGATATTTGTGCTAATTAGGGGACTGGAAGAAAATACTGGGGAGAACCCTGGATTTTCCACCTCTGGAAATAGCTTATCAGGTCATGTAGCAGAGGCAGAAGCTCTGCAGGTCTTCAATAACAGGCTTGATAGGTGATAGATACTATCTAATTTTGTAGGTAAATGGCCAGCACTAGAAGTATCATTTAGTAGTGGTAAATGGTGAGTAATGTTGGGCTGAATGGTCTGTTCTTGTCTGTTCATGTTATCATCCACAAATTTACTATAAATGATATTAATTATTACATAAATTATGCAACAAAATCTGGTCATTTTATTTTGCATCATGATTACCAAAGAATGTTTAATGTCAAGACATCTATGCTTGTTATTGATTTATATGGCTTTCATATTATTGAACAAACTTGAATAAAACATCCTATTTAGTATTCATTGAAGAGATAATACTTTTATTTAGCACAAAAGAAACACTGCAAAGTTTCACTGACATTTCACAAAGCTGCATCTTACATCAAAACATTAAATACTATTTTAAATAAATAGGCATTTATATTGCAAGTCAAGAATATATATATATATATATATATATATATATATATATATATATATATATATGTATATATATAGACCTAATCTTGTGCAATTTAATTTCAATTTATGAGGCAATTACAATCATTTTCTACTGTCTCAAACCGAGAAGGTAATCAACATGTTCCTTTTCTTCAGTTCAGAACAATGGTGAGAGACAAAAAATAACTCAATTCACAGTAAATATTTTGAGCCACAAAGAAACAAGCACACAAAAAAAATGGGATGCTCTTGTTTTCTGATGAAGATGGAAGTATTGCTTGTGCCACTGAAGGCAAATTCAATAAGGATTTTAAAAATAAACATGAATTTGGCTGTTCAAACACCTGCAATATGAATTGGTCTTCAGAAATAAAAGAAAAAAACATTTGGCAAAAAAGCTGTGGCTTACTTGTCATCACATGTCACCTGACCTATCATGTTCCAAGGGGACTTGGGATCCTCTCTGATGTTGGATCTGTGAGAATTAGAAGGCAGAGAGAAGATTCACGGAGGGTGGAACATAATTATTGGCTCGTGAGTGAGTGCATTTGCTTTCAGCACAGATGTGCTTGCCACAGTGCTCATTGGGGAGCATACTACAATGAAAAACCAACATTAAAAATACTGTCTGGAAAGAACACAAAACAAAACAGAATATGGAACCTGCTTTTCTAAATATTTTTTGCTACTCGCACTTTCACAAAATTTAGATTTAGGCATATTCTGTTGAATACAATGTTCTATATTTCATACACACATACATATATACTATTTTTTCATTTATATAATTAGTTTATGGGGCATTGCTTTCACCTCCCAATGCAATGTTTTTATTATTGCTATGTGTAGCTTGATAAACATTTTGAAAAAAAAAATTATTGTGTGAAAAATTAAATACGCATCATGACTGCGTTGATTCTCTCGTTTTCTATAAAGGATTTGGAAGGAAGCAATAAGGAAACAGGAAGATTGACATCTCCAAAATTGGGTCATCAAAGAGAACATTAAAACAAGTGAAGAATGGCTGATGCAATTGATGTAATTCCAAAGCAATTGGCAACTAATGTTCTGTAAGTGTGTTTCCTCTTTCATTCTTTTGAATTAAAGGCGATTATATTTTCTTCTGGTTGTGAAGATAAACCTTTACCTAGCTACTCGCTGTTGAAATACTTGTTTGGACGGAACTTCAATTAGAAGGGTGCTAGTATTTTTATTAGTTTCTTAACCTCATAATCATCAGTGGAAGAATTTTAAGGCTATGCAAATTTAATGTCTATCCATCTATTATCTATACCCACTTCTCAGCAGGGTTGCGGGGGGTGCTGGAGCCTATCCCAGCATGCATTGGGCAAGAGGCAGGAATACACCCTGGACAGGCCGCCAATCTATCGCAGGGCACACGCACTCACACACTCATACATATGGGCAATTTAGGGTCTCCAATCAGCCTACCTTGCATGTCTTTGGACTGTGGGAGGAAACCAGAGTACCCGGAGGAAACCCACGTGGACAAGGGGAGAACATACAAACTCCACAGAGAAAGGCCCCAAGCTGAGATTCAAACCCACAACCTTTTTGCTGTGAGGCAACAGTGCTACCCACTGCACCACCACAATTATGTCAGCGAAGTTCAAGTCACTAGTCAAACATTAGATAACTTAAATAGACATTAGAAAGCTTATGAGAAGGGAAATAAATGTACAGTATAATTCAGCTGTAATTACTATTTTGAACAGTTTTAACATTTAAAAACACCTGACAATCTAACTGACACCAACACTATAAACTGATCCTTTAAAGCCAATTCAGATTTATTTCATGTGCAAAGATTTTTTTCTTGTCTATGACGTCTTAACAGGTAGCACTTTTGTTTCATTTGATCATTTAAACGGCACATAAAAACACCAACGCCAATCTCTACCACCTCATTGTTGTAAAAAAAGAGACTGGGTAGCAACTGAGAGGACTGCATAATTAACAAGTTGCAAACGGATCTCGGGGTATCTGAGTGACGCCTGGCTAAGGCTGGAATAGGGCCCAAGCTGAGTAATCATCAGAATCAAATATTAATGGGCTCCTTTCAGCCTGATCATCGCTTTTGCTTTGTGGCGCGGGCCACCGCTTTGTTCTCAGGCTGTGGACACAGTTTGGACCCAGGTGGAGAGCTGCAATGAGGTTAATTAACAATCCATTTAGGTCTTTAGGTCTCCATTGTTCCCTCTCCAAAAACAGGTGTGTCCGAGGGACTGCCTCACAGACGCCGCTGCCGGTCTGACACGAGAAGAGCGTCGGCCGGCCACAATGCCACTCTGACTGTGGACGACTCAAAATACCCTCCGTGTGAAGCATGATTCACACCTCCCGTGCAGGTTGAAAGGAAACATTCTCCTTTGAGGTGCAACATGTGACCATCAACACTTCTCTTGTTGAGAACGAATCACCACCAGCTGTGACAGGATAGCTGTGGGCCGCTTCATGTGAAAAATGGAAAAAAGTGAATTGAAAAGATAAATATAAATATATCGATTGCATGACTATACACTGTATATATAATCTAATATTAAAATTAAGATGCTCATTAGGTTCCTTCCCAGGCAGCCAGGGGATGTGATTCTATAAACTCTTTAAAACGATTCTATAAAATGAATAAACTGGGAGTAGATTGCGAGATGAGACTGTTCTTACACCTAGGCTGATGAGTGTTCCCCCCTTTCAAACTGCATTTTTGATATTTTGAACCGATGAATTTCCACAAAATGTGTTTATGTTCAGATGTTTCAGTGATGTGAGGGAAAAAGTGTGGAAAATCAGAGAATGCATTTCCTCTCTGTACGACCTACGACGTGAAACTTCAGGTGGTAGCCAAAAATGGTCCCCAAAAAGGGATAACTATGAAAGTCGCTTTGTGATGTCTGTGCCAAGCCATTATAAATGAGAGGCAGATTTAAAACACACATTGATACAATTTGATTGCTCTTTTTACCTGCTAAAATTCATTTTTCAGCTACTGGCTCAGATTAAACGAACCTCCTCTAAAGAGAAACCACTGGCAGCTGCTTTCCTCTGGGGGCAAAGCTACATCCATTACCAGCTCATCTGTGAAGTGAACATCCAGGGGGATTAATCACATGATTTTATAACAGTTTTTTTTGTTAGTTTTTTGCAACACTATAGAGCATAGACAAGGTAAAATTCAAAGATTGTCCCAGGACATCTTTAATATCAGTGGTCCACTGTGGGCTTCGTTCACAACTTTGACATGTCACCTTGGAAACACCCCTGAGATGTCTCTTGAACATCTCACCATAATGAAGAAAAACCCCAAAACATCTGTCTGGAAGATCAGAAACACTTTTCAGGAGGCAGGTGTGGATGTATCAGTGATTATTATCCACAGAAAAATTATCACAAACAAAACTACAGAGGCTACACAAAAGATGCAAACCAGCAGTTAGCCACAAAAACAATGTTGGCCAGGTTACAGTTTGCTAAGAAGTACCTACAAATGCTTGCAGAGTTCTGGAAAAAGGTCTTGCGGACATAAGAGATCAAGATTCACGTGTATTTGAGAGATGGCAAGAGCAAAGTGTGAAGGCCAAAAGAAACTGCCTAAGATCCAAAGCACCCCCCCCTCATCTATGATACCTGGTGGTGGGACTGTTATTGTTTGAGACTGTATTGCTGCCATAGGTACTGGCTCACTTGTCTTCATTAATGATGTAACAGCAGATAACAGAAGCAGAATTAATTCAGAAGTGTACAAGCATTGTATTTGCTCAAGTTAAAGCAAATGCCAGTGAACTCATTGGATGGCATCCCTTCCTACAGCAAGACAATAATCCCAAACATACTGCTAAAGCAACAATGGATTTTTTAAAAGCCAAAAACTGTTAAATTCTTGACTGGCTAAGTCATTCATCCATTCTGAATCCAATTGAACATGCATTTCATATGCTGAAGAGGAAACTGAAGGCGACTAAGCCTCTGAAACAAGCAGGAGCTGGAGATGGCTACAGTACAGGCCTGGCAGAGCATCATGAGAAAATACTCAGCACCTGGTGATGTCTATGGGTAGCAGACTTCAAGCAGTCATTGCATGCAAAGAATATGCAATAAACATTGCATAAAAAACAGTGTCTGGAAGATATTTAACTGGTTATATTTCAGTGAAATTTGGGATGCGTCAGGCATGAACGGCAGTTTCCTCATGTCAACACGTGTATTTCCAGAAACATATGTACACTTCCAGGACACGTCTGTGATATGGGGATTTCTGGATTTGGATATTGCTGATTAATTCATGGACGCACGCACTTAAATTTCATGGCATGTCGAGCATGACCATGTCTGGTAATTTATGCCAAGTGTGTGGACAGGAACAGCAATAGTGTCCGTGAACAAAATTTTGTCCATTTCTGACACAGAACTGTGGTTTCAAACATTGACATATGGACTCAGGAAAGTCCCTCCATCCCTCAAAATCAGGAAAAAATATGTCTTTGTCCTAAACGTTATGGAGCTCACTGTATTTGTATATGGCATTATCAAAAGTCATAATGAGTTAATACAAAATGGAGAAATTCGAAAACAAAGCATCCTTTATTTGAAATAAAATTTAGATCACAACCGCTGCTCTAAAAACATACTGTCTTCAGCAAGACACTGCTCCCAACTCCCACAATCGGTCATTTGTAGGTCAACTACATTTGTTGGCCAAGTTTAATCTTGTGTTAACACTGTTCAGTTTGAACAAAATCATAAAATTTAGATTTTATTCAAAAATTATTTTAGATTTGATCCTCTGCCATGGATCCTTGGAGGAATCTTGTCATGATTGCTGCAATTGTATCCTCCATAATGGAACTATAGAACTGCAAACTAAAATTTGAAAAGGGTGATAATTTACATGTCAAATATTTATATCAAATCTGATTAGTTATCACAACTCCAAGTTGTTCCACTTCACCGGGTGTCATCTCCCTTTCCATGCCTTCGTGTCTCCTCGTGCTGCCAACTATCCCAGGATGCCTTGCGAACATAGCCAGCCGCCTCCTATTTAAAAAATAAAAAACATTCCTGTCTGTACTAGATGGTTGAAAGGATGCAGTGCATCTGGGTTTTCATGCCAACTCCTGGCCTTAATTAATCAGTTAGCCCTAACCTTTACACCATCTGATATGTTAGCTACACGTCTTGATAAGCATTTGAATGACAGCCGAAGACTTTTGTTGTGTCCCTTTATGAAAATTTTTACTGTGATCTAATCTAGGAGTGAAACAGGGCTGATTCATATGGCCAATTAGCAAATTTATCCAGGGCAATTAATGGAAATAAAAACCTGCACACACACCGGCCATCCAAGACTGGAGTTTCCCACTCCTGGTCAACAATATAAGGAGATGCATTTCAAATAATGTATTCTTCCTAGGAAATGTGGCTGAGGTTTAACTACAGAACAGATACCTTTTTTACACATTGGGGATCACAAATCATGCCCTCTTGGAAAGGCAAAGGATTCTAACTTAGTAAAACATGGGTGAAAAAATGGGTTCATCAAAATGTCTACGGAAAAGAAAATGTCAACTTCTCGGACAAATGAGTCCTGGTGTAAACATTCGTGTTCGGTGAGTTCTCGCTCATTCTCTTCTGAGTGCTGAATCACGGGCTTTGATGAAAGAGCTGAAGTTGCTGAGAAGTTTCTCATTCGTTTTGTCCTCAGAGCTGAGATCAAGCAGGACGTCCCATGAACAGTCACACTCTCCCCTCCCCCACTGCGTCAACTTTTTTCCTGGGACAGCAATACGGGTCTCTGGAGTGAACAAGGGCACGAAGAGGCAAGTGAAATGTAAATTCTCTGCTTTGAGGCCTATTTTGGTACTCAAAGCTGTTTCGTTTTAATGTTGTTATTTAGGTCAGAATGTAGGTTACATAAAAATAAGAGTGAGAGAGATGAGAGAGAAATATAAAACTGATCTTTGATTTCAATGTCTGCGGTTCTAGTAACAGCCATTCAGAAGAAAAGTAAATCAAGCCGCAAAGAACAAAATACATGAGCTGTAAACAGGTACATATATTTTAAAAACCTTTCTTCCCAATAAGTGTAATAATGCCTATCAAAACATTGAACTCAAATTTTCTGCCACCAAGGTTTTTAACAACTCATAGATTGCAGATGTTGCTCTTTCAAAAGGCTAAAACATTATCCTAAGATATTTTCTTTACATTTTCAGTAAATAGCAACAATCATAAAGCCTTTAAAAAATGGAATAGAATAGAAATAGAATGTATAGCATACATCACTCTGTCAAAGCCTTAAAATACTAACATTTTGTTATCCAAGACACTTTTTTTTTTGCTTTTGCAGTAGATGGCAGACTGCTCAAACAATCAAAATAAAAACAGACATATTTGAAACGGACAAATATGACAGCAAATATATATTGTGTTGTGGTGAAGTAGCAACCCTATAGCCACGTAGTTAAGGGTTTCCGATATTGAAGCAATTTGTTTACCGATTTGTCACATTCCAAAGGGTTCCACTGTTACATACGTAATAAATATTACCGAATAGTAGACTTTAACAAGCAACATGTTCCTCTTGTGGTTTGGGAACCCCCTTTTGTCTCTTGTGGATGCATCAGTGAGCTGGAATTTGTTGTGTAACCAGTACCACTAATGACAACTTAATCTAAGCAGGCCTACCCTTTCCAGGCACTGCATTGTGGTGACACAAACGTGTCTGCTTGTAGCACATGCACAGTGATTCCAGTCTCCAATTCAGGTGAGCCATGACATCAGTGGCCACTAAAATTGACAAGAACTTCCTTTGATTTTCTGCTTTCTCATACAAACAGCAACAGTGGGACATAATGGATAGAGGTGTGGCCTCGTAACTATGAGGTTGCAGATTTGATTTCCAGCCAGGCCAGAGATAGCCGTTGTACCCTTCAGCAAGGTCTGAACTGCTTACGTAAGTGGTAACCAACCCTGTTCCTATAGATCTGCCATCCTGTAGGTATTCATTTCAACCCTAATTTGGCACACCTGACTCTACTAATTAGCAGCTCACAAGATCTCTAGGCTGTTCAATGACATGTCCTTTGTTAGGGTTGGAATTAAATCTTACAGAATAGTAGATCTCTGGGAACAGGGTTAGTTACCACTGGCTTATGTCAAAATGTTCATAACAACTTTTTCAACACCTCTCAAAGCATTTTGGACACCTGTCAAAACATTAATCCTGAATTTCCCATTGCCAGTTATTAACAATTCATTGGATGCATAAGTTTCATAATCTTTCAAAAACAAAAAATGAATAAAACAGTTACTATTAAACAACTATTTAACATACTCATAAACAGATTGTTGAGAAGATTCATATTTTCTGGAGTTCACTTAAAGAAACTCATTTTTATTTGCTTCAATATGTGGTCACTGTGATGACTGCTGACTCATTAAACAGACAGATATTGGTCTGGCCATTCATTTTACTGTAAAAAGATGTCATATGTGACAGGATTAGAAGTGCAACTGGGTCAGTCTCCACCATTCCAGTGTCTGCATGACAGTGACATTCAGTACAAAGGCGTGGGCCGGGTATGTGCAGCAGGTCGCTCTCTCCCTCCTGTCTCACACAAAGCCTTAATGAGGCAGTGCAGCCAGTTAACCTGCCATGGGCACAGGCTCCAGAAAGCCTCTTGGAGGCACAACGTAAGGCTTGGAAGATATTCAGTCCCGTTGCTGTCGCACACTGTCCAGCTCTGGCTTGGTGCATCAGCTCTGTTTGTTATTGCCTCTAAATTTTTTTAAGTCGGTGCATCACTGCCATCAGAACTCACACAGTCAGAGTTCATGTGGCATGTTATGAAAATCTTCCAGGCTGCATTCTTGGAGCTAATCAAATGGCTCAGCTTCAGGTTCTTCTACTTTTGATTATTATTAATATTATTATCATCCGCATCATCATCAGCGTTATTGTTATTGTTATTATTGTTGTTGTTGTTGTTGTTGTAGTGGTAACAAAAGCAGTTGTACAATCATAAGTATTAGTTGCAGCAGAAGTAGAATTTTTATTTGCTTAATTATTTGTGGAGATGCCTGTATCCATGGTGACTTACAGAACATTTGTAAATGTGTGGGCAGGGAAAGGAAGCAAAGTAAAGTCTAAAGTGAGACAATACAAGGCTCTATATAATATTTCCATTAAATGTTTAATATAAAATGTGCTTTTGTGTAATTTTGCTTTTAATTTAGAGTGCAGACAGCCTAGCTCAATGCACATGGCATGAAAGCAAACTGTACCATCATGTACAGAGGGTTCATACCAGTTCAAAGTACAGAATAATGAAACAAGCGTTTCCCAAAGATCTCTTTCTAGGCCCGTTGCTATACCTGGATAGAATATTCATCTGTCACTGAGCCTCACTTGCCTAATTAGACCTTTTTTCTGAATTGGAGGCTGCTCTTTCAAGTTTTCCTCCCCTTTCAATGCAAATATTTAATTCGTCCTACACAATGAAAGGCACCAGTCATCTAAATCAGTGGTTCTCAACCTCAGTCCTGGGGGCCCATTGTATATGCTGGTTTTCATTCCAATCGCAATTGCAATCCCAAAACTTTAACAAGCTGTTAATTTTTCTTGCGTGCTTTCATGTTAGGGGATTCTTTACCCTCAAAGCCACATTGTCATAAATAGCTAAACAGGCCATGAAGACTGAAAACCAGCATACACCGTGGGCCCCCAAGACCAAGGTAGAGAACCCGTGATCTAAATAAACAGACTCAAACTGTCAGAAACATGCAAAGTGTGTGTTTGTAATGTGTGTTCATAACGTAGTGTCCACATCAATGGCTTTCCTCAGGCGTGTGTCCACTTCAGTGGACTAAAAGATGTAAAAGTAATTCAGCTGATTTTAACTGAACACTAGATTCTATCGTGTTTGTCTTTCATTTCTGATTCATTATTACAGAACAGGAATTTTTCAGACTAGACCTTCATTTAGAGTAGATCTGAAGATCTGCTGAATCTCTTACATTATATCTCTGTATCTCCAGTGCCCTCTAGTGTTCAAATGAAAGGGTTGCGTTTACATATTTCTTGTTAAATCTGCTCAAATTATAGCAGGGCGTCATGTATAATTTTATGTCTGCAATGAACTGCACTGAATCACTGGCTCACATGATAGTCAATATGTTGCCTAAGTATGAAAATCCAGTCATAAATGAAGAAACTTTTCTTTTGGATAGTATCAAAAAACATGGTATTTATTTCTATCCAAGACAGGAAAACAATGAAAAATACATAACATAACATAATAATAATAATAACGTCAAATATTAAACAAATGTTTAAACAAAACTATTTAAGAATATTAATTAAAACCCATCTATGACATTTTCACAGCTCATGGCTGGCAGATTCACCACTTTACAGGTTTGAGATCCGTTGATAATATTGATCCTTCTCAATGAAATGTCAATGTTGTATGCCTAAACAACACATAAAAAGAGAATGAGTTGTCTGGCCAAAGATTTGTCTGATTTTTCAACCAAAAGTAATGTGGAAGTGGTGTTCTTTAAGGTTGTGTCAATGCATTATTGAGTATCACAGTTGTTTTGATAAAGTCCTAGCCAAGCCCTATTTTCTCTGTTCTACATTTAAATTTGTAATTAATGCCAGATTTATTCAATAATTATTAATATGTTGTCTTCTTTGATCATGTCCTGATTATTGCCTGTCTGTGGATCTGTATTTTAAAGACACAGTTGCGTGGCAGATTTGTCCTGTGGATTGGTTCTCTCGGTACTACAGGTACAACACAGACACCATAATGGTGAGAGAACTGGGATTGTAACTCCAAAGTTGCTGACTTTATTTTAATTTATGAGGCAATGCCTCTGTACCCTTGAGCAAGGAACTTAACCCATATGTCTTCAGCGAATATTCAATTGTATAAATGGATTGTATACATTGCATTTATTGATTATAAATCAATTCTTGATTCTTGGTGATATCACACTTTTATATTCCTAAGATCAACACAAACGTTCGATTCCATCACTTAGGAAAGTATTCTGATAGGATCCAACAATGTCCCAGAGTCACAAAATGGGAACCAATCATCATGCAGAGTGGGCAATCACTTTATTTTGCCAGTGTTTTCCCATTCTTTCAGGCCGAACATTTGCGTGCATACTCAGACATGCTTGTTGCTGAGGTGGTACTTAGATGTTTTAGTGATCTACGCTTTGTTCTTACCATTCCTCTTGATGATTTTAAATGAAATTGGATTTATTCAGTTTTTTTTGAAACATCATCTTACACATTTTTTGTTACACCCTAGACAGCTACAGTGGGAAATGCACAAATGAACTCAAACATACAAGAGGGGACAGATAATGGGACAAATGATAATATATTTGAATGAGAAGTCACTCCCACCGAGAAAAAAAGTTTTTTTCAACCACATATGAATCGAAATGCATCAATTGAGACATTTTTTTATACTTACAATACAATACAATAAGCTCTTATATAGCGCTCTTCATGCGTACATCCCAGGGCGCTTTACAAAAAAAAAAAAAACTACTTGTTGAACATGATATTGAGAACATATTAAAAGAAAAACATACTGTTAAAATATTTGATTATTTAACAGCAGAGCAAAAAGAAGCAACCAGTGATCTGAAAAATGACCAGACAATTATTATCAAACCAGCTGAAAAGGGAGGGGGGTATACAAATGCAGAATACTACTAATGGAAAAGAATACCACAAACAATTGACAGATGAGAGATTTTATAAAACTTAAAGGGAATCCCACTAGTACATTCTTAACTGAATTGTAAATTTGAGTTCTTGCATATTTTAAAGGGGTAAAATTTACTAAACATGAATTTGAGCTCCTAAATACACAATTCCCTATAACACCTACTTTTTACATGATCCCTAAAGTGCACAAAAAATAACCTCACCCACAGTGACCAATAGTGTTTGTTATAGACTCCCAGCCCTATTGAAATATGTGGACTTTGTTATCACACCTATCGCGGAAGGACTCTCATCTTTTGTGAAGGATTCACAGGATATGATTTCAACAATAGAAATATTCCCCATTATAAAGAGGTAATGGTAACATTTGATGAGGTTTCCCTATATACAAAAACATACCACATTATCAAGGCCCTAGATTTTGTTTCTGTCCCAACAGGGGGATTTTTTGGACAAAAAAAGAAACCTACTTTCAAAGGAATGTTTTTTGAATATGGCAGAATTTGTCAGATCTCATAATTATTTCTATTTTGACAATGAGTACTATTTACAGATACAAGGAACAGCCATGTGTTCACCAATGACTCTGAGCTACACCAGTCACATTAAACAAAATAATAATTAAAAACTATGGTATTGAAACATTCTTAGATTACATTTTTGTACTTTTTGAAGAAACCCCAGGAATTGAAATTTATTTAATTAATTTCTTACTGCCAAATTTGACTTTCTCTACTTTACAATAGAATCAGATCTCCTGAAAATGATTTTTTTAAAAGATAAATGGATTATAAGGAAGGACAGGAGCTCTATTCTGACTTCTGTGTAAAACCAGTAGATTGAAACACCCTTTTGAGGGCTGCAAGCTATCATCCTTTGAAAAAAAAGAATCTCCCTTATAGCCAGTTATCTACACTAAAATGCATTTGCAAAAATATTTTTAAAACAATCTATAAAAAAACTGTAAACAAATTCTGCACATGCGGATATAATGGAAAATGCATTGAAAGGTGAAAACTAAAATTGAACTGCAATCAGGGGAGAGTCTTTTTAAAGAACAAAGAAAACCAGACAACACATCTACTTGTATAATTAGAAAATATAAAAAATGGGTGGAGAAAATGAAAAAAAAATTACTTAATCATTGGCATATACTCCAAAAAGATAAAGCAATTATTCTAAATATACCCAAGCCCTTCCCGTCCTCCCAATCATTACTTGCCAGTATCCCTGACAGAAACTATGACTGTGGTGCCTGTGTGCAATGTAGCATCACAACTAAGCGCAGGCGGTTTAACCATTTACTTAGAAGGAAAAGGATAAAATAAAATGAATAATTTTGTTTAATAACAAAAAATTATTTCCATAGAAGGATAGTCAGGTCTCGTAATACCAGTTATCCTGTTGCAGAGCACTTTATTCAACCTGATCAACCCATCTCATCCCTAAAACAGATGGCCATGGAAAAAAGTACATAAGCCAACAGGGGGTGTGAACACATTGAGTCCTTATGGGCTCAATACTGAGTTTGACATTAGGCCATTCAAATTGTAAAAATTATTTTTAAATGTTTATTTAAATGATTTATCTAAAAGGTTTCCCCATGTTTATCATGCCAGTGATTTATTAATATGCTTTGCATGAGCTTACTTATTGAATAATGAAATGAAAAATATTTATAAAAAATAATACCCCTAAAAAACTATATTTCTGTATAGTACACATTCGTAAATTAAGACTCATTGCCTAATGTATTTACTTGCATTATGATATGTAATACAGAGTGTAGATATTTGTAAAAATGTGTTTGTAAATTGATATGTTTCTGGGAAAAAATTACTTGTTAAACATTTTTTTCTTTTGAGCAGTTGTATTAGTATAAAACAAAGAATTTTCCTTTTTAAAAAAAAATATAGCTCATTACCTGCATTGTTTATTTTAAAGAGCCTTCTTTGTTTGAGTAGATCAGTGGTGCCACACTCCACCCAAGGCCATTAGACAAGTGTGAGGGGATTGAGCCCCTTACTGGGTTGGAACACCACCAAGCAGGAATGTCTGCACGTGCCGGGGCATGAACTGATGCTTAACTGTCAGGCGCATAAACCGGCTGGGTGTAAACACCACAGAACCATATCTGCAATGTTCTCATGTGGAGGAGACCAAGCGGAATCACTGCAGACACTGTGCATAGCACCCAGGACTAGTTGAAAGTATTTTAACCGAAGACGAGCCCCCAAGTGGAAATTACTGAGGAGGCAGAGTATGTGGTCCACTCTGTTGAAGGGCAGATGGGCTTCCATCCGCTGAAAATTGAGGTCCAGTCCGATGATGATGGCCATTGTATGGGATGGAGAACTGAATGGAAACTGCAGTCCTTCATTAGAACCAGAAAATACACTGAGTAGAACCCATTGAGCAGTTCTGATGGATGAACTCTCCCTATTGCACCCATTGACTGTAGAGAGAACAATTCTTGTTGGAGTATTTCAGCTGTAGTTAATCCGGGATGACTGTCTGTTTGAACATTCAGGACCGTAGGAGCTGGCAAAAACACTGCAGCCTATAGCCATGGGTCATGCTAGTAGCAGAGATGGTACATCGCCAACCTATGCAATTCAGATCCAGCCCCTTCGGTGTCCTGGATCTTTTGGGGAAGTGAGAGTTAGGGACAGAGACATGCATTTTATAGTCTTCGCCTGGCTGTCTGTGATGCTACTATTGCTGCTGACTTTGTCTGTTGCTGAACCCTCAGTGCTGGAGATGGATGGCGTTGCAAAAGCAGTGGTCATAGGTGGCCTATACCATACATGGGCCTGGGCACCTCATCCAAATGCGGTAAATGAAGCCACTAACTCCAACGCCTTCACTTTGTGCTCTAGGGCCTGCTGAGTCTCTGGTCCAAATGCCTGTCCAGGGGTGACAGGTAGCTCAGCAGTGTATTCTTGGATGGTTCTTACAACTGTAACTGCACCAGCCACACACCTTGTGGCAGGCTAGCACCAAAGTTGACATAATTGCTATCCATCAGGCCTTAGCCAACATTCATGGACTGGTGAATGGAAGATGCAGCTTGAAGCAACAGGGAGAGTACATAACGCAGGTGCCCCACCCCAGCAGCCACACTATATGCTTGTTAAATCAGATCATCTGTAATGTGACACTCTGATCAAGGGCACCTTGTTGAGGGTCTGACGACCTCCAAAGGTGGAACTATCAATGCTACATTGTCAGGCTCAACAGGGTGCATCTAAGCAGGCCTTGCTTATCAGCGTCTGCTATAGCCACCAATGCCCTGAAGTCACCAGACAGGTCGGTCCTGCACCTAAGGTTAGTGCAATATTTACTGAGCTCTGCTGCAAGCTTACGGGCATTGGAAATGTTGAATGACCCCTGCTCCCCAGTTCTAATAATAAACACTCATGTTGGAGGAATCTGTGGGAGGATCCAGCACAAGCATAGTTGGAGCCATAAGGAGAATAGCTTTCTGTTGTGAAGAACCACCCAATATGTCATCTGTGACCACGCTAGTGTCCCGGCATGACCTCTCAGCAGATGCAGGGTCCTCGTCATCAGGCGCATTGTGCGGCGGGTCAAAGAACATTGACTCTCGACACTGCCAAAAAACTGTGCTGGAAAAGTTTCAGAACAAGGGCGATGTTGTTGAGCAACTGCAAGCAGCCGGTGTAGGCAAAATAACAGAGAGAAGGGAATACCTTCGCTGCATTGTAGCAGTTGCTTCATTTCTAGGGAAATTAGGCATTGCATTCCATGTGCACAATGAATAGGGGTCAACTCAAAATCAAGGCAACTTTACAGAATGCATGAAGCTTCTCAAACAATTTGATCCATTTCTCCAATAAAATTCTCCCTCCCACACCACCTACCAGTCTCATTCCATCCAAAATGAAATAATGGCATGCTGCTCACAAAAGGTCCCATTTCATCTGAGAAATGAAGACATCAAATATGTATGCTCTCATGGCAGATAAGACAAGTAAGAGGCACACAGGCCAGCTTGTAGTGTGTGCGCGATAGGTAAAACCTGAGGGCATAGTCAAGGAACTCAGCAAACTGAAGGGTTTTGAGGCGCAGTCAATAAATAATGAAATTGAGGAAACGTTAAAATCCAACAGACTGGACCCTCTGAAGTGCATCGCACAAGCCGATGATGGTGCATTGGTCATGAGCGGAGCAGCAGGTGGTGTACAAGCCTGCTATTGAAAAAGCCATCTTGAAGCAGTGTACAGTTGAAGCCAAAGGTTTACATACACCTAGGCTAAAGACATTCAAGCTCAATTGTTCTCAACTCCAACATTTAAGTCAATTAGGGTATCTACTTTATTTCCATAAGAGGTAATTCAAAATAATAGCTAAAATACAGATTTATTTAATCTTTTATGTACTATATCAGATTTTCAGTGGGTCAAAAGTTTACATACACTTTGTTATGTTAGTATTTGGTGGCATTGCCTTTTAATTGCTTAACTTGAATCAAACGCTTGGGGTAGCCTTCCACAAGCATCTCACAATCCTTTGCTGGAATTTTTGCCCATTCCTCCTGACAGAACTGGTGTAACTCAGTCAGGTTTGTGGGCCTGGCCTCCTTGCTCAGGCACGCCTTTTCAGTTCAGTTCACAAATTTTTTATCGGATTCAGGTCAGGGCTTTGTGATGGCGACTCCAATACTTTAATTTTGTTGTCTTTAAGCCATTTTGTTACAACTTTGGAGATATGGTTAGGATCATTGTCCTGCTGGAAGACCCAGTTGTGACCAAGTTTTAACTTTCTATTTGATATCTTGAGGTGTTGCTTCAGTATTTCTACATAATCTTCCTTCCTCATGATGCCATCTATTTTCTGAAGTGCACCACTCCCTTTTCCAGCGAAACACCCCCACAACAACATGATGCTGCCACCTCCATGCTACACAGTTGGGATGGTGTTCTTCAGTTTAAAAGCGTCACCCTTTTTCCTCCATACATAGCGCTGATCATTATGGCCAAACAGATTAATTTTTATTTCATCTGACCAGAGAATACTCCTCCAAAAGGCTAGGTTTTCGTCCTGGTGATCACCTGAAAACTTCATTCGGGCTTCTTTATGCCGGTCTTGGAGTAGGGGCTTCTTCCTTGTGCGACAGCCTTTCAGGCCATGGCAATGTAGGATTCTCTTAATGGTGGATGTATATATTTTGGTACCTGATGCCTCCAACTCCTTCACCTTTGTTGTTGTCTTGGGGTTCAGTTGAAGTTTGTTCAGCCCTGGGAGTTAATTTGTGCTTCCTTCCTGAACAATGCAGTGTCTGTGTGGTCCCAAGATTTTTATATTTGCATACAATTGTTTGTAGAGATGCTTGTGGTACATTCAGTTGTTTGGAAATTGCTCCTAAGGAGGAACCAGACTTGTGGAGGTCCACAATTTTGTTTCTGAGGTCTTGGCTGAATTGCTTAGATTGTCCCATGGTATCAAGGTCAAAAAGGCAGTGGCTCTAAAGGTAGGCCTTTAAATACAGCCACAGGTGCCAATTAACTCACAATTAACTGCTAATTATAACAGTTGGCCAATCAGAAGCTTCTAGAAAGTCATTACATCAATTTCTGGAATCTTCCAGACAGTCAACTTAGTGTATGTAAACTTTTGACCCACTGGAATTCTGATATAGTGAATTAAAGCTGAAATAAATCTGTCTCTAATCGATTGTTTTAAAATTACCTCTGATGTGAACAAAGTCGATACCCAAATTGACTTGCCAAAAGAAATGTATGGCAACATGAAATGTACAGAGTTTGAATATATTTAGCCTAGGTGTATGTAAAATTTTTGCCTCAGCTGTATGTTTATAAAGTCCATTTTTCAGAAATGTAGGCCAAGGATCAGTTTCTGATGCCTGTTTTAAATGTGTCAGTCAAAATGTCTCTCATTCTCTAGGGTATATTAATCAATATATAGGCATATTTATCCATCTGTCCGGCAACCAGTTCTTATTATAGGGTTTAAAGTTAGAGGGGCTGTTGTCTTATTTTAAACTGAAACTGGTTAATACTGAGAATCCGTTTTTGAGAAACACCATTCTATATTGGGCCTAATTTACATATTTTGTAGTAGGCTATGATTGTTACATTCCCTTTGTTGTGATTCTTGGCTTGCACAAATGCAAAATATTTCCTCGTCATAATGCCATGGAGCTGCGCACGCTGGCTACTAGCCAGAATGTGTTACCATGACCTGAACCACCACTTGAAACAAACACGACCTGAGGTGAAAGCTCAATCCAAAAAAAAAAAGAAAGTCTAATCAATGACGGTGCTTTCATTCTAAAATTAGAAAAATGAAACAGCTATTTAGAATAGTATCCTGGCTATGGGTATGGTTACCTTCTTAACCGCCCTGAAAAATCCCTTATTGCGGTAACGTCAGTTTAAAAATAAACACAATATATAGAAAAACACACAAATTAGACTAAACGTAGTTCTTGAAATGCTATTTCATTTGCCCTTTGTAGCCCATCAAATGTTTACAATAGTCGACTTGCATCCCCTTTAATGACATGGCTGACTGATCTGGACCGAGGGAAACGTTAACATCTAGGATTACATCTAAAGAGCCTTTAGAAATATTCGGGCAAATACCTATTTACAGCCACGCACAGCCGACTACTAATGACGTGAGCAGTTCGTGCTCAAGAGAGCCTCACTTCCTCAGCTGAGGAATTAATACGTCTGTGCCCTTGTTGAATTCCAGAGAACAAAGACCACGCGAAATGTGTGCTACTAGGTCTTGCTACGTTTACCATTTCAGTCGTAATATTAAGTGCAAAAGTTGTCTTCTATTTCACAGAAGCAGGCTTTGAAGCATACATTTTCTCCTAAATAGCCAAAAACATAAGTCACGTTCTGTTTAGGAACATACTTAAGATATGGAGATCAAGTTAAAAGAGCGAGTGTGCATTTCGTATAATATTGCAATTACAACCTAATGAAATAGTTTACCATGTCAAAAGTGGTACTGTATAAATTAAACGTTATTAACTGTTAATTCAGCTAGCCAGCGTTTACAAAATCCACACTAAATGGTCAACCAGGCCAATCACTTTATTATCTTAACACTAAACCCACAGAAAACGAGCAGTATGCGAGTTCTTAAGTGAAATTGTAGAAATAAAAACAAATATAAAACATGATTGCAAAACACCGTGTTTATTAAGCTAAGACACCGAAGCCCTGAAAAATCAGGAAACGTGTTTAAAAAAAAATACTTCGTTGCGAAGTGTACAGTTGATTACCTTACAGAATACAAAACAAAATCCGTTGAACTCCACGTCGGAATTCGAAAGGTCAAGCACCAAAAAAACCTTCCAGCTTTATGGCCACTGCCCTCTACTATGTAGTCCAACCCACCGTTGTTTTGGGCCAGTCAGTTCTGAGAAACGTAAGTTCAATCTTGGAAACAGCACCCTCCCCCCCTCTCAGGAGGTCGACGTGCCAACAGCGGAGGTTAGCCAAATGTGTCCAGATAGTTAAATCACCGCTTTCTTGAGTGCAGCTCCAGGGATAGTTGGCTTTAGAGGACCTTGGGTGGGGCGTTTAAATTTAGCTGGTGAACCTAAACAAATACAGGTAGCAGGCGCCCTGATAACTCGTACTGTAAACAAGGACAGTGTTATTCTTAAATATCGCCTGCTGGCGTGCCAGCTACACAGACCTGGGAAAAGGGTTGGTCAATTAGCAAGCGTGCTCACAACCCCAAATAGGTTCGGAAATGAAAAAAAGCTTAAACATTGCCAGACATTTCTTATCTTAAAAGACCAGTTACAAAAAAAAAAAAAAAACACACACAAAAAAAAAACAATTTAAACAATTTGTAGAAAACACCAAAATGTTTGAACACGCTAACTAGCTAGCTAGTATCGTTAGCATTTACATGTGAGGAGGTTGCTAGCTAGTTAGCATGCCATTGTTATTCGCTAGCTGTACATTAAACATTTAAGTCTTATGCAAATAGCTAGCTGCTAGGACTTTTTTTTTTTAATCTCCGGTCAGGTAACTTAAGTTTCTTCGTCCACTCCCATGTCCTTGTCCATCAGTCCATTTAATTAAAGATGGCATTTCATAAAATACAATCTCATCCCATTAGTATTGCATACTGCCGGCCGAGTTTGAATGATCTGCACGTTCCGACGCAGTGAACTGCAATCGCCTGACTGCCTCTTTAATGAGATTCCCAGACAAAATCAATTCCTGGAGCAACTGATGGGGATCATCCTCTTCGTTTGAAACGTCAGCCGTCTTTCGGTTCCATGATTTAAATCGGTCCCATTCCTGATCACTGGATCCCGGGATGTTGTAGGGGCTGGCCCGGCTACGTAGTCCTCGATTCCGGAGACGAATGCAGCACCCATTTCGCCTTTGCAGTGTCGCGGAACTGTTGTTAGTCTGTTTGGCGTTGCTACTACCGTTGCTGTTGTGGCTGTGAAGACATGACATCGCCTTTTGATTAGCGCTCGCATTGTTGTGTAGCTGCAATGCTTCGCCGATTTTAGTAACAAGAGCGTCCACCTCTTTAGAATCAACGGTGACGGACTGCTCTAAAAGAATGTATTTCTCCTTTCGACAGGGCATTTCTTTGTATTTTTCAAATAATCTTTGGGAGATTATTTTTTAAATGAATGGGGTTGTTAAGTCTGCTCTGACCCTCACCACGCTGCTCAACGGAAAGCGACTCCTCGGCTTGATTTGTAAACAATGGGTGACGCATGATCCGGATTCTACCATTATGAGTAGGGGAGCAAGTTACCTAAGATGACATGGTAGTCTGTAATAATTGTACCATTATTTGTCATTTTGTTTATGTTTATTCTGGATTTGTTATTTTAAAAAATATAAAACATAAAATTGATTTAATTTACTCTATATTTTCTTGTTGTATATATTGTTTTTGCGCTCACGTTGTGCTCCCCTACTGCCTTTTTTCAGATAAGACATTCGGAATGTAACGTCATCCTGTAAAGGGTTACATAATTCTTGAAACTGCGGAGACTGATTGCTGGGATGTTATTAAAAAACAGACTTACATTACATATAGATTTTTAAATATTATCTCAGGGTATTTTCTACGGCAGTATTTATGGATATCAATCGAATGTGGATAGGTATATACGAACATTGCCAATTAGCTGCAGTCATGTATTTTTCATAGTACTACATATTTCTTTAGGTAATTGTTATACTAATTATGTGTTTGCTACAGCTAAACACAATGCATGCCCTTGTATAAAATGTATAAATGCATTCTTGGTTGTATAAACATTTTCATGCGTTATTTAAAATTTAGTGTTGCTAGGTAATCATCTTAATGACCTTCCTTTTCCGACATGAAACAATAGAATCATAATGCAGCCGACGAATATAGCTTCTGATATTATTATAAGTTCGAGTCACATAGCTGAGATAGTGAAAAGGAAATTTATGAACGTATGTGTGTAAATTATATTTCACTGGGGAAAGTGAGCTCGCTAAATTATTGTTTTAACCATTACTCTCAAGAGTAAAATTAGTGCAGCCTACCGGCGTTTGCAACAACAGGAATATAGCTAGTATTTTAAAAGAATTATGAATATTTCGTAAACGAATACCGGCCAGCCCAGTTATGTTTTTAATACAATTTTTTAAATGAATTCCATTGTCAAACCGTGCTGTGCGTTCAAGTCAAAAGGAGGGCACCGCACGATTAGTCAGTGGTTCTGATATCCATATAAGGGATTGCCAGCAGACTCACGTGGTACGTGTGCTCAACTGAACCGTCTTGTTTTTTTATAGCCCCTCTGGTCTGACAACGTTGACTTGATGTGTGGGCAACAGGCCGCTTGTTTGTGATACTGCATCGCTCGGTTAAAAATAAAGTGCTTCTAAATGAATTACAGTATTTGCATAGCATGGATAGATTTTAATGACCATGTTTTGTCCTGCCACAGCCCGATTTTTCACCATACTTAATCTATTTTGGTTGTATGTTTATGATATTAGCAAGCTGCCATAAAAGCTGTGTCTGGCCAACAATTCATTTTTGTCTTAGCTAAAAACTCGTTGTGTAGTATTCTCAAATGGACGTTACATGAATACTCTTACCAGCAACTGTGCCCTTTTCCAAAGGTGGAGGTCAGTGCAAAGGGGAGAGTGATGTTTATCTGTGAAAAAAAGAGAAATAATTAGATTTGAGTGGGCTAAGGAGGGTTCTACTATGCGATGTCTTAAGAATTATACTGCTAATTTGCATGGTGAAATCCAAGAAACTGGTGTAGCACGTAGACATTAGTCATGAAACTAAAATGGAATAATTAAACCATTTTTCGTTGTTTCACACATTCAATGTTCAACATACCTTAGCAAAATTTATAGCTCGGTCAACATAATTTGGCAATATTACAGTGACATAACATACATAACACTGAGCTTTGGTGTTGCTTTCCTGTTTGTTTGCAGCTCATCTGGTAAATTGAACAGAAGACCAAATATGGACATTTATTCCAGCTACTGCCCAAATGATAGAGTAGTTCACTGGTTAATGAGTTCACTCATTGCCATCATCAAGTATTTGAGTTGTTTTGTAATTACTGTTGCAGGATAGTGCTTCTCTTCAAACATGCAGTTATACTATATAAATGAATCTCACTCACTACAGCTCATTGAGGGTTGGTTTAGTGTGCCAGTTCTTCTTCTGTGGTTTGGCAGGGGGGTGGGGGGTACATTTGTCTGATCTTCTGATGGCATTTCCAGGATAACAGGAAGTGTGGTTTGGTTTGTGTAAAAGCTGAAGTTGTACTCAGAATGTTTTTCATAACTAGAGCACTTGTGGTCAGAAAAGGCACTTTTGAGTTTTGTAAAATGTGCATGTGTCATCAACTCTGCATGATTGAAATGGGTTTTGTGTACTCATCTTCTCTGCTAGTACAACATAATGTAAAACATTTTTAAGCATGATTATTCCAATTAGTTGCAGCCCTGCCTCTATACCCATGTGATAACACTACATAAGATACAGATTTTGTGAATGAATAAAGTGTATGTTGTTACAGTTTTTCTCGATATCTAACACACTAAAACTGGTTCTTTTAGCAAAAACTCCCAAATTATTACTTCAGTTCTCAGAGGACCAACACATCTCTCAAAACTATAAACACTTTTCACTTGTTTTAACACATGCTGCAAATTGTTAAACTTTTTCTGCAAATTTCTACAAACAAATGCTGTCATGAATCACTGGTTACACACTGTGCTCATGCAACAAACACTAGTAGTCAAAACAGTTAACTCAAGTCATCACAACCTAAACTCAGGTAACACACCTTTCTCTAGGTGCAAACACTTGGCAGCAAAATTGTTTACACACTGGTCACAATCTCTGGATCAATAAATAGGGCCACAGTTTGCGTCTATGTGCTTTTGAACAATGGATCCTCAAAATGGACAAGCTGTCCAAAGATCAGGAAGACAAAGGAGACGAAGAGGCAGGAGACAATTTGTCCCAGACGAAATACGTGCCACCTTGATTGACCATGTGCTGGTGCATGGTATGATGATGAGGGAAGCTGGACAGAGAGTTCAGCCAAACTTGAATCGTTTCACAGTGGCATCCATTGTCCATACTTTCAGACAAGAAAACAGGTACTATAATTTACTGTAATGTTACATATTGTATCTGCTGTACTACTGTGAGAGGATATGCTGTCTATGTAAGGTTGAAGTGTATTTACAGACTATATGCTCTTTAGATTGTATTGCTGTTTTTGTTTATAGTGCTGCATATACTGAGTTCCTTTTATGAATGCTACTCTCCTTTGAAAATACTACATTTTTTTGTTCCTTCAACTGTGTTGTGGTTACTGTACAGTACTTTTCACTCAGCATCACTTTTCAGAACTACAAATACAGTAAAATATTAGGAAATTTGCACACTCCCTCATTTGTTAGTAGTGTAACATTGCAAAGATCAAAATCTGAAAACCATAAAATAAGTAGAATAACCAGGAGAAAATAACACCTGAAGTACTGCTATAAAAGGTTTTTGCAGTAGTGCTTTGAATTTATCTCACTGGTGTGTTATGGGTAATCTACATTGTCTGTGTTTTCGATGGCTTGTGTGTGCCATTTGAAGGCAAAGTTTAATTTTGATGGAAGAGTATATGTTTTTGAGAAGATAATCTGAGTTTGGCATGGATGTTTGAGGTTTGTGCTGATTGATGTGTAGTTTTGGGATTGTGTTAATAGTTCTGAGAAAAAGGGGAATTGTTTCATTAAATGTGTCTTAGCAATAAAAAAAAACTGTAAATAGAGGATCACATCTCAGCTGATCTAAAGCAAACTTAAAATGCTTAAGTTTTCTTCCATAGCATTAATCTTTTCCTTTGTAATTTGATTTTCTTTCATAAAGTATGCATAGGTCTAATATATAATTCTAAGTTAAGTGGATTTGTGAAAAAATACATTACATGATTGATTTCCATAGGATATGAGTTCATGAAGTTTATATAGCTTTCAATTTGACATATTATCCATGTTAGTCATTAATACAGCTGGGTAAATACTGTATTCCAGGAAATATTTCTATAAATATTACTGGCAACGCTGCTGAAAGTGAAACCTCGGAGAACATTGACACATGACAAACATTCGCCCGCTAGTTTATTTCATTACAGCATAGGCTTCCCCGTGCATGCAGTGTATGCTCCCTGTAACGTTGCATAACACAGGTAATAACTGCGATGAGAGACTCCCCCACCCAGTCCCAGGCCAAAATGCTATGCAAATGAAGGCCATTCAATTAATTTAAAATGTCAGTGTCAACAGTCTGTAATCTTTGTGTGAATTGAAATTGGGCTGCATACCTATAACTTACTGTACCCTGATATCAGTCTTCTGTTGTCAAGTTACATAATACTTGCTGATCAGCAAGGATAAGGCCTGAGAGCACGTGTGCTTCCTGGGTTCATAGCAGTCCTAGCATTCTGGTTTTCTGCCTCATTTAACTTAATTTGCATGGGAGTTTTCGCAAGATTGCCCCCAGTAGAGGTAATGTACTTTGCAGTACCTAAATGTTGAAGGGCTGGCCAGGTTAACAAAATTTTCTTCTTTTTTTCTTTCTTCTTAGAATAAATTAGGATAAATAGCCATGTACAGGTACAGTCTCAGTCAAAACTTTAAAAGGGGAATTCCAGTTTTTCCATCATGGAATCCCAACCTTTCTTATGAAGAAAGGTCCATTGGTATTTGAAAACTAATCCCAGTAAACGTATTGGCTAAGCTGAATGTACTTAACCAAGCACACAAGTACTGTGAGCAGATAGTTTTCTTAAATGAGCATGTGTGACTCCAACCAAAGACCAGCCCTGTTTTCTTTTTTAGGCGGGATGACTTTAGATGCATTTATAGATCTAGAGCTCAAGATATAGATCTAACTGTGTCCTGAGGCTCTACCAATGTAATTCATTTGTAAACCTCTGTGCACTGTACTTAGTTTGCTGTACACGATGAAGCAGTTATATCTAAATACCTCTGTACCATATCTATATGTACAAGTTCACAGCTAAAAGGGCAAGTGTATTTTACAACCAGACCTTTGGACTCTCGCCATTTTTGCCTAGCCAGCAAATAACTTTCTATGCAATGTTTGTAAACAAAACACCATGACCTAGCATTTAGAAATTACTATATTAATTTTCCATGCATATTTATAATGCAGAAAGCACCGCATATAATGTAATTTACACATGGTAAGCTTTAATATTATATCTTTCCATAGCCTGATTTGCATAGCATTTGTCTTAACACTTTAACAAAGTTTCTGAAGAGACGGGGTTAACATTTAAACTGCCTGGAGAGCAGAACCTTATCTCCATTTTTTGTTTAACATGGTCATATTCCGACTCCATAAAGCTTATCCATTTACCATGCTGAGCAGCACATGGAACAATGTGTTCCAATATTTTCTTTCAATTTCATTTCCTGGAAGTTACATGGCAACAACACAAGGAGGTAGGGTAGTAACGGATTCTCTGAAGAGAGGGGTGAGAGGTCGGGTGCAGGCATGCACACGGTTGGGTTTGGTGTCTGCAGGCAATTTGAAGGGCACTCATTTTCTCAGAAGGCATGAGAGCCACATTCCAGGAACTCACCTTTTTTTTTTTAAAGGCATGACAAGTACATACAGAATGTCAACAGTGGACTCTGAGGGAAAATACTTTTGTACACTTTGTAAAAAGTCTGTCTTAACAAATGTTTTAGTGTTGTAATAATGAGTTTTAAAATCTTTTTTTTTTCTTTTCTAAAGTAGAAAATATTTGTACCAAATATTGAAATGAATCAAACTGTCTCACCTCATTGGAAATATTTTTGTTATATTTAGCAAATATGATTTTAGGTCTAAATGTAAGACTAAAATGCATTGACTTTTTTGTTTTTGCAGCACAAATGCAAGGAATGATACTGCCAAGTAACCTAGGAGATAATCCGTAGGCAATAGAATGAGCTAACAGAAAGCTTCAAGTTCCTGCAAATGTAGATTTGTTTACACATCCATTGTTATGCTGTTCAGAGAATATTGGTATGTGCATGTATGCGCACGCATGTGTGTGTGTGTGTGTGTTTGAGTGCCCCTTTAAATGTGTTTTGTAAATACTTCCAGTGAGTATTTTGGGTATGTTCATTTGAGTGTTGCTGGTAACAGAGTTAACAGGGACAGAAAGCAGGGGAGACCTTGATGTTGTTTTAAGTTGTTTCACTTCACAATCGATTATTTCCTAAGACATGTACTTGCCTCTTTGTGTTCTAGTTTGGGGGTTTAAAAAGCATTTTTGACTCAGTTTATTAGTGAATATCCCGGATGAATTGCCTGGATGAGTCAGTGGGTTTCTGACCTATCAATGCGACTGTATTTAGGAACATAATTTATTAATACAAATTGTTTTAGTTCACGCTTGTTTAATAGTGCCACGATCAAATGTCTACAAAATAATTTACAAAGCTTATCTTGTGACATTTCTCAGGGAAATAAACTGGTTTTACATTTTTGTGACATATGTATATAATTGATGAAATTGGCTACAGTACCTACAGTATATTACATATTCCATAAATGTCAGGGCTGTATATATTAGCATGCATTATCATTTTCATAGAAGTGATCCTTTTTTCATGTTGAAAGAGAAAGCACCTGGGAATATAGCAGCAGGGGTTGTGTAAGGATTTGCATTTGGCCTGCCAAATATAACTGACTCTCTCTCTCTCACTCTCTCTCTTTCCCTCGCTTCATCCCTCTCTCTCGCTTTCCTTCTGTCACGCTCACAAATCTCATTCAGACTAATTTAATAAATTTGGAGACAGTCTGTGAGTAAGATTAATGGAGGTTGTGGTGAGTGTTCCTTGCCTGGGTCCAAATCCTCAAAATCCTAACTCAGTTGTTGTTTCCTTACTGCCCCGCTCTGACACAAACAGGGCCTGTTTTGCTGGTGCACGTGTTGGAGCAGCGCATTGCTTTGCCTGTGTCACTGAGCCAAGAGGCAGTGTTTACTGTCGGACTCTTCCCCCGCCCCCACCCCCCGCCTCCGCCTCCCCCCCTCCCCCCCCCAATCACAATCTGGCTCGGCTCCAGCCCAAAGGCCAGTGAGTTTACTGGCAGGATATATAACGTAGAGAAACGCTCCTCTGAACAGAGGGCGTGGGCATACTGTACTGTACACAGCTTCAACATGTCTCCATTCAGGAGTAAAGCACTTAATAACTGCATAAGGGAAATCTGAACCAGTGCCAAAATACATACACTCGTCTAATGACAAAATGATGATTGAGCTTTAAATTGCATAGTTGTTTAAAAGTGTTTCTCCCTGCTATATATGGGAATCCTTCAGTAACAGACCTGACCATCAGAAATGTGATGTGTGTTTGGAGGGCCAGGCATTAATGAGGACACAAAAGGACAGAATGTATTTACTAGGAATTATTGCATTGGGTTTCCAAGGTGTTTGAGATGCGCTTAGCACCCGGTTATGCTTTTAGTGCAGGATGTTTTTCAGATGGCTAGCCAATTATGTTGAGAGCGTTTCTTTTTATAAATGACTGTGTGCACTGCCAAATACTGAGGAGCTTACAGCAATAGCAGCAACCTGTTGCACTAGTTAAATTTAACCAATGGCTAGTTTGAACATAAATTCCACATAAATTCTAGTTAGAGTTTCGCAAATAATTTAATTTAAACCAGTTGCTTGAACTGAGTTATTTCCGAGTTAAGATGCGGCTTCGGATTTACACCTATTCTGTATTTAGGTGTAAGGTGATTCCTAAAACAGCCGTTGATATGGCATATCAATCTGAAGGACTGAAAAACTTGTTGGAGGACCCGGATACAATTCCGTGCAGTATTGGCCTGCATCGGCAGCTCGTTCTCTAGACAGATTACATTCCTTGTTTGTATGATGATGTTGACATGCACCTGCGCTTTTGTTTTCATGGCCGAAACTGGGGCCTTTAGGTAAGGGGCTCTCAAACTCTGTCTGGGGGACCGCTGTTTATGTTTATGTTACAGCCTATTGACCAGTTAAAGTTGTCTTTGTAGTTCTTTCTTAGTATTGACACGATGCAGGTTTGACTTATTTCCCATCACTTTGTAAAAGATCCCGTATTTTGTATTCTGAATTTTGTATTCTTCCTTTCCGTAGTTGCCTTAGTCCCAGTGTCCAGATGTCCACATTCTCAACAATTAGGATCCCACCGATTTCACCTGGAAATATGATTGAATCGATAAAAAATTCAGTACTTTCAAAAATGATAATTTTCCATATAGAATATAACAAAGTCTGACTGAACTAAAGTCCTAGGATATGAATATGGGACATTTTTTCTTCATGGAATCCGTAGATATTTCTGACAATGACGTGAGAGAGTAAATCCATTAATAGACATTGAAAATGTATGATTATTTTCAATGAAGAGTTTCATGCAAGCCGGGTTGTGCAATTAGGATGGAATGAAAACGATATACCATGATCCTCTGGGACTGAGTTTGAGAACAGCTTCTTCAGAATCCCTGTTGAAATGTCCTCAGTTGTCCTCATATGCAGTGAAAGGAGGAGGACGGAGATCGGTTTATCTGTGTGACACAGGAATGTTCTGTATGCCACTCATGCATGTGCTAATAGATGTGATGATGACATCACGGTGATGGGAGCTCACTTTATTTACACATGTACCCTGCTGCACCCTCACCCCGGCTCACTTCAGCGTCTGATGTAAGTTGTTTTTCCGCTGCCTAACAGCTGGGCTCTGCTGCCTCACTCTACCTCTTGTGAGAGGAAGAGGTGGAGTGAGCAGGCAGGCGGGGAGATCGTTATCATCCCTTTGACAACTGATTTAATTCATTTCTACGTGTAAATGTCACCATCCTGTTTGTTGCATCAGGCACATAATATTTATCATCACACTTGTACACTAGGTTTTTCTTTCTCCTTCTCTCCCCCTTTCTCTCCCTCTCTCTCTGTCCCGCCCTCCCTTTCTCTCTCTCTCTCACTCTCTTTTTCTCTCTCCCCCGAGCTCTGTCCATAAAACAAGCCAATGGAAAAGCACTTGTGAGAACAGCGGCCACACAAGGCAAAATACAAGCACACCCTTCCCACAAATCTCTGAAGGACATCTCTAAACGTGACACCCTGTTTGCTTTTCAAAAGCTGCCCTCCGGGTGTTGGGTTTGGTGCAGTACTTTGAGACTCCATGCCTCAGCATGCATTCATATAACACTAGAACTGGGTTCCATAAACACATCGCATGTAGTAGAGGTCAAAGAATCATCTACACTGCACCACCCCTCTCTCCAATAGTTCGATGACAGGTGATTGACACCTGATTCCCCTGATATGTAGAGTTCAGTTTTGTCATGCCAGACTGAGCATACAGTATACAAGGACAGGTTGTACTTGTGCCCAGAGCAAATTACTCTGCTATGTTTGTGTCTACCTGCATCAGGACATCTTCTACAAGCATATACTGACTGCACCCACTCTTCGCCTCAGACCAGGCCTGCTGTGGGCAAGGACGGTGTTAATGAAAGTGCTGAAAACCCAGCTTACGTTACACTTTATTACTCAGTATCCTTATTTTCTCGCTGTTTTAAAGACTTACACAGACCTTCCCTTGTGAATCTGAACCTGCGAAGGGCCAAGTTTCATAACCACCGCCTCTACTATTCCTAACCAAACGAGACAGGCAATTTTCAGTAAACAAAGGACAAACCTTAACCACTGCCATTGCAAATACAACTATGAATTCTATCCAGACAGTAGGGTGGTGATCAGGCCTTGGATGTATTGGTGCAAATGAGGTGTTAAAGTGGTGCCTTCGATCAGGAGCTTGGGCTGGCAGCCAGAAAAGTTATAGGTGAGGAACTGCAACTGTTTTGTTGAGCAAGAAGTCTGGTCTGAGTTGCTTCAGGTTCCTGTTTTAATGGATAATGCTATGCGGCAAACTGTAAGCTCTCTGGATCAGGTTGTCTGTGAGGCAAATAAAGAATGGAATAGAATGGAATGTAAATGCCTGCCTGTAAGTTGGTAAATCCAGTAACTGGTAAAAAAAAAAAAAAAAAAGCCAGACCTTGTGAAACGTGAAAGCAGGCATGAGCTAAAGCTCTTTGCCACTGCTGCGCTGTACATGCTAGCAGGCTTGTATGGTTTATCTATGTCTGTGACTATATTGGTAGTTCATTTAACACTATATACTACTAGATAATACTGTTGTCAGGTCACTTGAAAATGCTTATCTGACTGTTTTCAACACTAATGGTACAGCTGAACTCAGAATTTCTTGTTTCGCTGTTAGTAACTAAGTGTTAATTATTCTTTTCTGTTGTTTTTTCACCTAAGCTGACCTGAATGTACTTACGCACTTTATTTTGGAAGCTGCTCTGTGTAAGACTGAGTGCTAAATGGATGTAATGCATTGCAGCGTAGGGCAATTAGTGTGGCAAATGTCAGGTCTTTAATCCACCTCTGAGAGAGGGCGTGTGAGGCTACGTTCACAATTACACTGATTTCACCTTTGTCCAGCGTTGTTTGGAGGAAAGTGTGATGGCAGAAAATTGTCAAAGTACTGCTGAAGTGAAAAAGAAATAATATTTGCGCTCAGATGATCCAGTTTGTTCTGGTTTTCAGTGACTGGCTCATGCACCTGAGTTATGTTTGCCTGCATGCAGCAGGCCTTGACCTGTGAGGCCTGCAGCTGTCTTCTGCTGCTCGGTCTGCTGGTATGCTCCACGCTGGCAAGACGCGTGTCTACTGTCCTTAAACTCCTTAAGAAGTACAAGACCTGAAGGCCTCAACTGTTCTCTGGTCCTGGTGCAGATGCTCTTTTTCAGGGACCTCTGAAGATGCCCTACACCCCTCAAGGGTGAACTGGTGAACAAGTTGCAGCATTTACAGTCTTTACCAAAAGAATCACATGCAGCTATATGCTCTAATAGCATCTTAATTTTATGCAATTTAATTTGACCCTGTTAAATTGCAACACCCTGTGTTGATGACAGTTCTTGTTTTAATGACGCTCATGTATCTTGTGGCTAATTCACCAGAATTGCAAACGAACATTGAAAAATGAAAATGATTTCGCTTAAGAAGTGAAGCTTGTCAGAGACACGACCATTAATCAGTTGGGTCTGGCGGGATATCCAGATATAAATAACTTAGTGAAGACGGTTTGTTTTTCTTCTGCAGTCCCCGCTCTTTATACAGTATATTGGCCTTACAAAAAACGTATATGCATTGTGCCACTAGAGGGCAGTAGCTGCATAAGATAAACTTAATAGATTGTTTATATTTATTTATTTATTTATTTATTTATTTATTTATTTATTTATTTATTTATCTATTTATCTATTTATTTATTTTGCGCAAGTTGTAGTGTAAAATACAACATATTCCACATTCCAAAATAATCATTTACTTATAACTGACATATTTCAAATGGACACATTTCATTGTTGTATGCAGGGCAGGAATCTCACGGGGGCCATACGGGCCATGGCCGCCATGCCCCGTCTGTTTGGCCTTATGCCCTTCAAAAAATGATATGCCCTGCGGCCACAGTGGCCTTGATGCCCCGCCCGCACTGCCCCTGCTGATCTCACCATTTTATCCTCTGCCTCTTTCCTGTCAATACGGTTTTTAGACACCAAAGTCTTTTGTTGAGATTCTGCATTCTTATTGGGCAACATCAAATGAAACACTGCGCACATAATCAGTGGTGGGTTTGATTTTGAGCCTGGTCCGCTGGAAAACCGGGCTATTTATGACGATAGTATGTGTTTGAAAGGATCACACCAGCTGTAGCGTCAACACAACGTCTGTTTACTTCCGCATTCAGGACACCCACAGACAGAGCAACACAATTCAATAGCCTGTTGGGGAATATGCAGATTTAATCATTATCTTATACACATTTATGCATAGTCATTATTGATATATGTCTTTAATGTCTTTTAATTCATTACACTTTCTGCAGTAGGCCTCACACCCTGTGCTGTGGGCCTTTCACTCCATGCAGCTGGCCTTTGGAGTATGCAGGATATAATGGTCTAATTGTCGCCTGAGGGCCTGGAGCTGCACCTGCCCTCAAGGCCAGTGTACAGCCTGGTACTGTTTACCTTATCTTTGGTCACCATGAAAGAAGACATAGCTGAAAGTTCAATTTGGGAAAAACATGTTTTTTTCAGAAAAGGTATGCGACGGGAGGGAGCCCGCTGTACTGAAGTGATAGATGGTCAAGGTTGTTAGAGAAGACGTCTTTGTTAGAGAATTTGAAAATGTGGAAGAAGAAATGTGGAAGGAAGGCTGAGCGGAGTTCATGGTCAATATGTCAATATATATCATTATCATTTATATTTATCATGCCACTAATTAGATTTCAGTGCCAGGTAGTAAACTGTAGTAAACTGTCAGTGCATGTCATGTGCAAGATAGGGAGGGTCGGGTCAGAGTGAATAACAAGATGGGTCGAGTCAGGTCAGAGTGAATAACAAGACGAACAAGCAGCGGAGGAAGAAGATTCTGCAATACAAATATTATTAAATTAAAGAAATTATTTTGTGAAATAAACAGCTTATTTATTTCACTGATAGTTATACTATGCATTAAAAATACGATAACCCTTATCCCTTAAGTTAAATTCATTATTTCCGTGGACTTCAAATCATTGTTTTATTTGATGGCCTTGCTGCCCTGAAATTTTGGCCTTTGTGCCCTCAAAAAATTGACTACACCAAAGGCCAAGTGGTCTTGCCCCTAAAATGATGAAATTCTAGGCCTGGTTGTATGTGTACATTCAACAGCTGTGCATTAATGTTTGCGCATTTATCTACTTCATGATCTTATTTGGGGCCTATTCAAACTTGAGATACATGTACGCAAAGTCAACTTAATTCTAGAATTGTGCACCTCAGTAGATTGATCGAATTCAGAGTTGAGTCCTTACATGGTGCACCAGCAAAGCGGAGCTGGATGCACACATGGGATTGAGCATGAGGGTGTGTCATATTATACTCAGATTACCAGATTCACATTCTGATTTAAGTGCATTCTTTCCACATGCATTTTACTCACAAAAAGGCAGCTCGTCTAGTGCACTCCAGGGAATATCGTGCAACTACATGTGGATTCAATAAATTTATGTAGATTCATTTTTTTATCAGGTAGATTGCTAAATGATATACAGTGCTGTCTGTAATTATCAGGTCAGTGACATCATTTTTGTTGTTTTGGCTGTGTACTCCAGCACTGTGGATTTGAAAAGAAACAATGAATATGAGGATCCTACATGGATCACCAAATATGAATGTAATAATTACCCTGAAATTTAAGCTGACAGTCTGAACTTTAACCTCATATTCATTGTTTTCTTCAAATCCAATATGCTGGAGTAGAGAGCCAAAACAATACAAATTGTGTCACCGTCCAAATACAGACTGCAAATAATTATGAATGTCAATTATGCCATAGTTTAAGTCCAAAATAATGTCCATCAGCTAATAATGAATTTGAAATGAAACAATAATGTTGTTTCTGTACATATGACATCCTTCATTTGAACACACAGGCCTTCCACGGGGAGAGCCAGACGAATGCAGCCATCACCATTCTGTGAATGCATAGAAATAAATCCACCTCTTGATTTGACAAGCACTTCATTTAATAGATGTTCATGCTACAAGCACCTCCCAATATTAGAGCTAAACGAGAGAGCAAGGCACATCTGAATGCCTGCATTGATAGTACGTAACCGTGACTAGGCCAAAAAGGCCTCAGCAGATGCATAAATCAGCCAAGTCTGAATGGAGCTCTTCCTGCTCATCAGTGGTAGGTGATACTGTATTTTAATTTTGATAAGAAATACTGAAAAAATGCAGAGATCCAAGGCAGAATATATTTATATTTTAATGTCTGTTTTTGTCCATTTTTCAGAAGCAAGTATCAAAGAATATCAAAGTATAAACAAATAAAATTTCATTAGGCTATATCCTCCTGCAAGACCTAGCAGGAAAGCATATTGATGTAATATGTAATATTTAGACAATAGAATTGGATGACAGGAATATGCAGTGAAAATATTAGCAAAATTATTTAATTCATTATTATTGAATGTTCCTTGTTGTTTAGGTTTCAGCATAGTACAATAGATGGTTCTTGAGATTAGGGCCACAGACTTATGTGCCCTACAGGGGACAAAATTGAATTGCATTTTATGAGTGTTTATGCTTTGAGGTTTATAAATATTCTGAATATATTTTGGTTAGAAAAGTGTTTTGATCTATCTCGTTATTGATTTGATCAATGTAGTATGCTTACTGTCTGGGACTAGTCATAAACTTTGACTTCTCTGGATTGGTTAGTGAAGTACATTAGAGCAGTAAGTGCATTTTGTTGTATTGTGTCATGTGTACTTCTCTTCTGATGCTTTCCTGAAGGAAACCATTAAAACCCTTTTCCCACAAATCCCCTTTCTCTACCTAAATCTATGACGGGTCGATCAAAATATTCAGCCTTTTGTCCTGAAAAAACTCTTAAGTCTTGTTCAAAATGAAAATGGTTGTCCTTATTTTTGGTTCACAGATGGGTTTTTAAATCTGTAAACAGACCAGCATACAAAGCCGAAGATATTCTCAAATTTGATAAATCTGTGTTCATTACAAATTGTTAGTTTTTCGCCCTGTCTGAGTTCTGTTGTGCCTACAGTATGTGCTGTAATTTCTGGACCTTAATTGTAGAGTTACACATCTCGCAATTACTTCCCTCTGGTGAACTTTGCAAATAACTGTGGCACTGTGACACTGGACTAGTTCCTTTACTAGACAATGTTCAATTGGCTGAGAACACGGACCGGCCAGCATTATTGGTAAAAAAACAAAGGGCTTGTGGATCAGTGGCCCTCAAGCATTCTTGGTTCAGGCAAGGTCATGGTGAAGGGACCCCTTCCTCTCTGTGTTCTTCACCAAACCACATGCTTCCCATTCATTCTGATTCTGTGTGTCACATGCCGAGGCTGAAGAACAGGACAGGTCGTACTTAAGCATTGTCTTACCCAGCTGATCTGTTGTGCACTGAAACGAAAATGGCTTGAACAAACTGGATAAACATACATTTTTTTACTTGAATTTGTTACATCTATAATTTTTAGGATTTCTTAATGAAAATGTTAGGTTCATCTGAATTTCTGAATGAACACCTGAGACTGTTCTGTTAAAGATGATCAGTACTTCACTGTTCATTTATTGTTACAAAATCATATCTAAATGCATGCATTAATTATAAATGTATGATATGGCTCAGAGAAAGAGTTTGGACCAACCATACCAAGCCAAAAATATTTCATTAGCAAATATTAAATGCCTTATCTTTACATTTTCACTGTTTGAATGATCACCTGTGGGTTTGAATGATTTATCTGTCTCACTGAAACTGTCCTTTGTCAAAACACAAACAGGAACAATTTTACCGTTGCATCCTGCTCGTCATTTACCTTCCTTCAATGGCAATTACCAGATAATGATCCAAATGATAAGACTAAGGAAATTGGTTCATTGCCTCGCAAGTTTATGAGTACAGGACGGGAAATATTTGCTTATCCTGATTTAAACTCCCCCCCCCCTCCCCCTCCCCCCCCATGTTGTCTGGTTGCAGACATGGTTTTGGCCTTTGGCTGTTGTCTTTGAAGGGATTTGGTTGCTTCTGTAACATGTGAGACTATTCTTTTTAAATGGCATACTAGATATGCTCATGTCTAATAACTGAAAATACAACAAAGGCTCGCTCACAAAGGCTCAAACCTATTTTGTTCTTCAGTGACATGAAAAAGTTTGTAGACTCATAAAATGTTTTTTACAACAAATAATTCAAGTGATGAATTCTGTGGGAGTACACTACTGTTTGTCTTGTCCTGCAGGCTTGCTTTTTTACATTTTATTATCTTTTTAAATCAATGCTGTGAGATCCACTTATTTCTTTAATCAAGTAGATGGCTCCTCCCGGAAATTGAGCAGATTATATCAGCTGATTCACATATTATTGATGTAAAGGTCAGCGATTGATCTCTGGTCCTCAAATGGCTACATGGCATGTCTGCGCAAGTGTTATATTTTGTATGTGTACATATTCATGACTGTGTTTGCAAACTCGTTAGACAAAAAAAGCGTTCTGGGACAAGTAACCTCTTTGTTTGCTGAAGACTGCGCAGTGTTTGGAAAGACTTTTATTAATACATATAATAATTTCCCTTTTTGATAGCAAAGATAATCAGTTTCACCCTGTGGTTATTGCTTTCTAGAGGCAGCCACACAAGAAGATCTTTACTGCTATGCACACATATCTATTTTTACCATTACTAACATTTGATACAGAATGGAAGACTGATAAAGAACCACAAAACATTATTCTGTAATGCAAGAAGCAGGCAGATTTATCTAATGAGGAAGCTCACTGCGATATTTATAGCATGTTTACAGCATTTATTGTGGCCCTAAGGTTACACAACGTCGAGCCCATATCCGAGAAAACTTGGAGGGCCCCATTTCATTTGCTGATTGTTTGCTTTGTTCTAATAGGCAGTTATTGACCACAGGATTCAGTGTTCCGTGGATTAATTTTATGGAGGGTTTATGTGAGTTTTTTTATTCATTTAAATTCCGCTCCGCCAGATACAAAGGCAGCTCAATAGATAATTAACTGTGAATACTGTTGTGTGTCATTTGGAATTGATTTCAGATCGATGATTGTGACTGATTAAATCGGACAGCTAGTGAACATTCAGTTAAAATATTATTTTTTTAAGATGATAGATCGATGAAATGACAGGATGCAATGTAATTGGTAATAAACAAATGAATGTACACATGCAGACCGGCTATGGAACAGAATATCTGCATGGCAGCCTCTTGGAAGTCAAATAAGAACAAATCGGCCAGTGTTTTATTATATTTCTGCATCGTAGCCTTAATGTGCGCTCCCTTGTTCTGTGTGAAAAGAAACATCGGCGGTGAACTTTAATTGGTGCTGTACCCTTGTTATCCATGTTTCTCGTGGGCTGCCGTTTCCCTGGGGCAGTGCAGAGCTGCAAAAAGGCCTCACATGAAATCGCGTGGCTATTTTAAGTAAACACAGATGCCACACACAGTGGCTTCAAAGCAAAAATTAATTCACTCTGAGTCTATACATAAAAATTCATTTGCATCTCTTTTTTACCAGTCGCTGTTATCTTTTTGATTGTTCTGTTGGCTCTTAAGAAGCCACCTTTGAACAAGGGGCTGAGGCCTCGTTGTGTAAAATAACCTCTGAGAACGCAAGCCGATCGCTTCGTCGTTATAAAGGTCAGCGTGCGCCTTTACTGTGCGCTCATTAGCCTGTGTAAAAATACATTTGCCCTAGAAAAAGGGGGCGACGGGGAAAAAAAGGGCAGCGGGGTGCCGGATGCGCCTATTCCGTGACGGAGCGGCGGCGCGTCTGCCTGCTCTCCGTCCGCGCGGCGCTCGCTCCGCGGGGTTTCCCGCCTTTCGCGGGTTTCCGGCCGGGCGCGCCGAAGTGCGAACCGGCGCTAACGCCAGGAGGAGCGCCCGCGGTGGTACGCGGCGGCTCTTCCGGCTCGGTGCAGCTGCCAGGGCGCGGGATTTCAGAGCCGCCGCCCCCGTCCTAACGCGACGGCACAGGCGCCGCGGAGGGAGGACGGGAGAGGGGGGAGACGAGGGCGCGCTCGCCTCTGTCAGCCGAACGCGCCTCGCTACCCAGGAAGCGTGCGGCGAATGGAACTGAGCGCGTGTCAGGACAGGGTCATGCATATTGAATCTCCCTCCGCTGCGTTTTGGCAGCACGCCACCCTCAGCAGAAAGTCGTGTTCGGAGTCAATTACTTCATGTGCCATCATCATCAATACCTCGTTAACTTGTTTGTCTTTTATCATTATCGTTATCCCTGCAGTGAACATTGTGAAGTCACACCTCTTGTAACGCAGAAATGGCTCTGTAAAAATGGATGCTAATGTATTGAGCCTTTGCAGACCAGGCAATAAATAGCACCTCCATTGTCTGTACCTTCTGTGGCAGTAGAGATCTCGATATGCGTGGGTCCTGGTTGACCATACTGACCATTTGCTCAGTTGAGATGAGCTAGACTATCACAGGCCTGAGTCAGCCTCACAGGCAGTCAGAGGTGGTGATGCCGTGCGGAACCGATCTGAAATCACCTGGCTGAGGTGTCTTCATCCTCAACCTGTGGCTATCGGATCAAATACAAGACAGTACAGCAATGGGGCAAGTCCTTTTTTGTTTTATGCCCATTTTGGGGACACCTGCTTTATCCTTCTCTGTCTGACAGAAATTCGAAATATTGCCTGTCGGAGTTCTAACATAGACGATATTCTTATTTTCTTGAGATTTTGTTAAGATTTTTAGATTGGGGCATTAAAAAAATCTTCTTCTTTACCCATGAATTGGCTTTGCCTCACAGGCGGGTGTTTGTCTCTGGTGGTTTTCCTTTATTGAGCAAGTTTTGCGCTGGTTTTCAGTGATAACAGTTTTAGACAGGCATGCAGCCGCTGTGTAGTCGCTGCTTTAATGGATCCGGGACTCTGACCGCATGGGAGCGATCGGGCTGTGGAGGGCGGTGTAGGACGGGTCGAGGGTATCGGCGGTACGGAGAGCTGTTGTGACATGTTCGCTTGGCTCTGAGTGCCATGCGCCCCCACTGTTTTTTCCCAGCCGGTCCCACTGCGGAGGGCTGTGACACGGAATAGCCGCACGCTGAGAGTAAGTGATTTGTCCCGCGGTCAGAGTGTCGGAGGGGGGCCAGAGAAAGAACACGGGGGACAGATTATTTTACTTTCCATCTGATATTGAGGGGCTTCCAAAAGAGAAAGCAATATGGGAAAAACTGAGCGATAAGAAAACAAAGAGGAATATGATATATACTGAATATTTTGACTAACTAATTGTACAAATGTCTGCTGTGACAAATGCTGATTGAGACTCATAATCACTATGGGCCTTACAACAGAAAGTTTCATTTTGCACAATTGTATTTTGTTTCTGAGAACTCAAACCCTTAATTGAGGTAAAAGTTGTGAAAAAATGTCTTCATCAAGAAATCTTTCTCAAAAACATGAGTCAAAATGTTTCCTCCCATGGAAATTCTTGTGAATAAAATGTAGTAGGTATGATACCATTTATACTTTCATAATTTTAATAAATTTGATGCCCATTGTGGGGCTGAACACAAATTTCTGTTTATCAGAATCCCTCAGTGATAAGCTTCAGCTTCTAGGGATGTAATGAAACACCAATGCATCGAGATGCAAATGTCATGATACAAATGCGTCCATCTTTTGTTCCTACTCCTGTTCCTTCTCTTTTGTTCTCCTGTGGCATTGTCAGTGAGTAAATCTTTGTTAAAAAAAACTTTACTCATAAATTAATAATTGCATTAGGAGATGTTATTTTATGCTTTATTCAAGTAACATGTTAATAAGATGATGTTCTTATCTAAATACTTATCACATACATAATATCTGCAAAGAAGAAAGCTTTGTTATTGTATTTACTTTTTTACTACCTACTACACCTGTAAAGGTAAAGAGGTGAATGAACTTACCAGGGATATATGTGAAGGAAAGTGTTATATTCGCCTAGTTTCCCTGCAAAGAAGCATTGATGATTATTGTATGTACACTTACTCATGTAATTCTCATTTACAGTTCCACACCTGTCTTCAGTGAATTCCTGCCAGTTACAACACGTGGTGTGTTCCTCGGATGATGAAAGTTTAGCTCGCTGTTTCGTTCAATTCATGCAGTTCATTGAATGACATTGAATGAGAATGGTATGGGTATGAATATGAGGTGATGCACTTGCCAGACTCCCTTAGTCATCCATCAGCATGGGGATCAGAACACACACAGGAAATGAGCCAAAGGGGTGAGGACCTTCATAAGTCTGACAATGGCTATAAAATATATCTCAATGCTTGAAAATACCCATCTCCACTATGAGGACAATAAGTAAGAAGTTTAAAACAACTGGAACTGTGATGAGCCTGTCTGGAAGAGGATGCAAGTGTATTTTGCTCCCTCATACAGAGAGGAATCAGCTTTTATTTAATGGAATTTACATGCATATGTGTTTTACCATTTTACAGAAACAGCAAGTTTTTGTGTTGAGTCCCCCATTTTCAGCTTTGCAAAAGTAAGTTAACGACTGTTTGTAATGGCTGTTGTTTGCTGTTGCGCAGGTGTTTCCTGTTGTATTGATTGTTCGCACATAAAAAGCAGTGAGTTGTTTTAGCCTTTGTTTTCATCTGTGAAAATTGCATTTCGAGTCAGAAGCATACACCATCATGAAAACCAGAAGACTAACTGTGACTGAGAAACAACTAACCTGTAAGCTGAACAGAAAACAGAATAATTCATTAAGATAGATAGTACAGAAACTGGGTATATCAAGTACAGCAGTTTGAAAAGAAACCACTGATGGATACAGAAATAAACACCATACAGTTTGGGCAAGGAAGACAACTGTATTTGATGATCGACGAGACCTAAGAGCTGTGAGGAAAACCAGCAGTCTCCAGAGGGCAGGGGTAAAAATATCACAAGCCACCATATGCAGAAGACTTTCAGAGCAGAATTATAGAGGCTACACTGCACGATGCAAACCTCTCATTAGGTAGACCTCTCATTTACCGAAATGATGGAAAGCTGCAAGTGTGGAAATAGGAAGGAACAGCCCATGATCCAAAGCACCCCCCCTCATCTGTGAAACATGCAGGAGGTGGTTTCATGGCTTGGGCATGGACGGTTGCTTCTGGAAGAAGCTTATTCTTTATTGATGATAGATATACTGCCTGGCCAAAAAAAAAGTCACACAGTCTTTGTTGGATCGCCTTTAGCTTTGATTACAGCGCACATTTGTTGTGGCATTGTTTCGACAACCTTATGCAACGTCACAACATTTATTTCCGTCCAGAATTGCTTTCATTTTATTAATTTATGCTGCAATAAAATGAGGTCAGCTGATTACCTGAATGTACTGACTGACCAGGTTATCCCATCAATGGATTTATTTTTCCCTGACAGTACAGGCATATTCCAGGACGGCAATGCCAAGATTCATTGGGCTCAAATTGTGGAAGAGTGGTTCTGGGAGCATGAGGAATCATTTTCACACATGAATTGGCCACCACAGAGTCCTGACCTTCACCCCATTGAAAGTATTTGGGATGTGCTGGAGAAGACTTTACAGAGTGGTTCAACTCTCCTGTCGTCAATACAAGATCTTCGCCAAAAATTAATGCAATTCTGGACGGAAATAAATGTTGTGACATTGCATAAGGTTGCCGAAACAATGCTACGACAAATGCAGGAGACTTTTTTTTTTGGCCAGGCAGTGTAGATGGCAGCACTAGGATGAATTTGGATGTGTACCGATTTTGTCTGGGTAAAACCTACAGCATGATTATGTCCCCAAGAACACTGTCTATGGAACCAGAGCATTCATCAACTGAAAAAGTGGTTTTGGACTGGCCATTCAGTCACCTGACGTAAATCCAATCAAGCATGCATTTCACTTGCTGAAGAGGAGACTGAAGACAGAAACCCCTCAAAGGAAAGATCAAGTGAAAGCAGCTACAGCAAAGGCTTGGAAAGACATTTCCAAAGAACATTTAAAAAGATTGGTGATGTCAATGGGTCATTTTGATGCAATTTGGCATTTAAGAGCAATCCCTGTTTTAGATCTCATTGCTTTGATTTACATTTAAGTTAATCTGTTAACTTGTACACAGCTAAAAATGAGGGGACTCGACACGAAAACAGCTGTTTTTGTAAAATGGTAAAACATGTACGCATGTAAATGCCATGTAACAGCTGATTGTCTGTACTTTTGTCTCACATTCATCTTTTGATCTCAAATCCAAATGTCTTAAGTATATATTGAAAATAACTACTTTCACTCTACCATTCCTATACTTTTGGAGGGCACTATATATGGCTTTTATATAACCTGCCAGTCATCTTGTTCTCTAAAATGCTTTGGCAACACAATCCTGTTTATTGTTATGGCAGTGAAGCTAATTTCAATATGAATGTTTAATTTGAGAGATTGGAATATGGTCAAAGGGAGAACAATTCAGTTCATCCCAATAAAAGATAATAGCATGGCACATCCACCAATACTCACACAAGCAGATATGTCACAATTATTAACAGAACTCTTCTCATTCTTCATAATGGTAATCTTACCCAGGAGCCCTCATCAGTCACCACACACATTGAAACATCAATATACCATGTTTTATCATACACTCTTTTCAACACTGTTGGTCATTTTATAGTACAGTGTGAGTATACAAAACCTGAAGACATGCTCACTATCAGTTGACCCCTATTCAGTTTTGTTCTTCCTAGTTTATGGGATGGACAGAAGAAAAACTAGGAGACTGCAGACAGAGAACGAGAGAAAAAGCAAGAGTGAGATAGAGGTTTGAGAGAGAAGAGGATAAATAGAAGAAAAGAGAAATGGAAGGATGGAAAGAAGGAGATATGGGGGACGAGGAATAGAGACATAGGATGAGAAAACGAAGAGGCAAGGAAAAGCGAGAGAATGAGAGCGAGCGAGAAAGAGAAACGGGAGGAGCGAGCTCTCCACCTGGCCCTCCTACGCGGTGTGCAGGGTGAGGCGGGCTCTCACGCTCCTAGCCCTGTTGTCATGGCGCTCCTCCACCCAGCTCGGGTAATGAGGCACCGCTGGGCCCGGGCTTGAGAGCGGCTGTCACTGAGGGAGGGAGGAAAGGGCTGAAGCGCTTTCTGTCTGTCTGCGGGCACACCTTTCCACACAGACTCCCGTGGGATCCTCACCGCCTGGAGGAGAGCCTTGAGGGTGTCACTTCAAGGGGAAGATCCCTCCTCTGTTCTCCTCGCGGCAGCCCGCGCGCGTGTGTGTGTGCGCGCGCGCACTCCCGCATGTGTGTCTTCTCTTCTTAACGCTTTCTTTAAAAGTTTCTTTCCTCTGAAGGAATGGATTTTTTTCTTCATTTTTCAGCTTTTAAAGTTTTCTGCTCCATTGTGTCTTTAATCTCTGATACCTGCATTTGGATTCTGTTTGTAAATATTTTCTTTCTCTCCAGGAATGATCACGGTGTAGAAAGGATAGGTTTGAAGGTAATGATTTAAGCACAGAATGGGCGCTGTGGAGAGAGGCGCTCTTGTCTAACTAAATGCGAATGCTTGTTGTGTGCTGGGGGGAGGTAAAAATGTGAGGAAGCTTGTATTCCCATAACTGTATGCATATATATGTATGGCGCTTTTGTGGCTTTGCTGTGAGAGATTTTCACCTTCTCTTTCCAGAACATTGATAGAAAGTGTGTGTGCATGGGTATACGTTGCTGAGTTTGTACCAAACACTTCCTCTCTTTTGGGAGCTTGGCCTAGTGGTTGTGTGTGTGTGTGTGTGTGTATGAGAGAGAGAGAGAGAGAGGCACAGAGAGACAGAGAGACAGAGACTGTCTGCTCTGACTTCTCTATCTCCTTGGAGACAGCCTTGGCTGTGACAGTGTTAGCAGAAGCCCCCAGGCTGAAAGGTGAGCCTGTACCCCTGCTGGACATGAACACCCCCACACTGCAGTCTGGAATTACAGCCCTGCAGCCCCACAGAAAAATCAATTACAGCCCTGACAGAGAAGGCTGTTTCCGCTGTGTAAACAGTGGTGTTACAGTTGTGTAAATACTTGTGTTAAATCTGTGTAAATATAAGCATTACAGCTGTGTAAACAGTGGTGTTACAGTTGTGTAAATAGTTGTGTTAAAGCTGTGCAAATATAGGCATTACAGCTGTGTAAATATGGGTGTCACAGCTGCATAAATAGGCACATTACAGCTGCGTAAATAGAGGCATTACAGCTGTGTAAATGGAGGCATTACAGCTGTGTACATAAGGGTGGTACAGTTGTGTAAGTAGGTGTGTTACAGCTGTGGAAATATGGGTATCACAAGTATGGGTTGTATAAGTAGGGTCGTGACAAATTACATTAAAATCCCTTTGAAGAAAAACAGAGAGCATCGTTGCTAATCTCAAGATTACAAAAGTGTAATATTACCAAGGCACAGAAGGCCCATTTCCTAATCAATGTGTAAAATTTGCCAAACAAACTAGCAATTAGGATTTTAGATGGAAGTAAATAAAACCTAAAAAGAAATTAGCCCAAAATGGAATCCAAAAAAGAAACAGGATAGCTAGAGGTTCAGGAGAGTCATGCTGCAGCCTCAAGTCGTTGGTCTTTAATCTGCATCAGGTGATAGGCAGGGCATTCGCTTATGATAGTATAGGGTGTTTGATAGGTAGGGGGGTGGGGGGGGGGGGGGGGTTGTGCCCTGAGGTTGCAAAATTGAAAGGTCTGGTTGATATATAGGGTCTAATGATCTTTCGAGGACAAATCAGTGTGGCTGCCCAGCTGCCCAGCAGGCTAACACCAAAGTATTGAATTTTATGTTAGTGTATGGAGATGGGAAGAGGAGCGACATGGAAATATACCCTCACAGAAAGCCCAATAAATAGGCCTTTTACAAATATGCAAATACTGCCTGATCAAGTACTCTGTGACCAAATTGGATTTAACCCAACGAATGTATGGATTTATTATGCTGGATCTCAGGAAAATATACATGTTACACTGAGTACCAAGCTGCATGGCATCCCAGGAGAAAAAAGGGTATACTTGAGTGTATTAAAAATATAATTTAAGTATACAGAAAATATTATTATTATAGTATTCTTTTAGTTTTTGTACTCAGTCTAATGTATGCTTAAAATAGACTTCTTAAAGCATACTTCCAAATATACAGTGTGTCATCAAGTACTTTAAATCGGTGTACAAAATCGCATATACCTGGTATTTTAGTGTTGTTATAAAAAAATATACTTTATTTTCATGCCTGGACAGAATACTACTTTAGTAGTCTACTTTAACTTCACTTGCCTAAAAGTGTATTGTATTATACATATGAAAAGTGCACTTTGTTTTAATCCTGGTAAATTATACTATTAGTAGTGAAAGCATACTTTAATTTCTTTAATTGGAAGTATAAATCCATTCATTCTGAAAGTTTACTTTAAATACAATGTTATTTAAATGTATTTAAAATATACAGTCAAAAACAGATACTAATGTACACCTACAATTAATGAAATTAGAGTATACTTTCAGTAAGTGTACTATTACCACTTTTCTAACACTTATTCTGGCTAAAGGCTATCCACTGTAGAGCCCTGTTGCCAATTGTGTTGTTCTTTTTGTTTCAATAATTGTATTGTTATTTTGTCTGTAATTGTCAATAATGATTTTATGCATTTCATTTTCATCTTATGTATATAAGTATAAGTATATTCTTTATGTTATTCATTTGAGCAAAGCAAAGTCTGAGCAGAACTTCTACTTGAAGTATATTTGTAATGGAACACATTTAGAACACTTACAATACTTTAAATAATACTTGGGAGATTCATTTAAATATATTAATTTGTTTTAAAAGTATCCACATGAAGTGCCAAAGAAATATACTTAAATATATTTTATTACAACTTAATGGTACAGTCAAGTGCACTAATTACAACCTAAGTACACAATAAGTACTATTTTAGTACAACTTAATTCAATAAAGTAGGTTCAAAATAGTACATTTCAAATGTATTGATCATTAGCAGATGGAAATATACTAGCAGAGGTAAGTATACCATAAGTGTATTTTTGTGAATTTTCTTTTCACCTTGGTTGTCCTTGCCTGCAGCGTTCAGGGGTCACCCTTGTGTGTGGTGTTCACAGAGCAACGTAAGCTGTAATGCAGTTGAATGGGATTCTTTTGGACCCTGTTCAGTGTATGGTCACTTAAACACACTAAATACTGCTAGTAATTTAGGTACTGAAATAGTCAATTATCGGTTTTAAATATTGGACTACAGTCCTCAGGGACACCCTATATATCAATGGTAACCAACCCTGTTGCTTGCGATCTAACATCCTGTAGGTTTTCACTCCAACGATAACACAGCACATCTCATTCAACAGCTAGAGGTATTGTTGAGTTGCTAATTAGTAGAATCAGGTGTGCCAAATTAGGATTGAAATGAAAACCAACAGGACAGTATATCTCCATAAACTGTGGGCTGGTTACCACTGCTGTATATGCTACTCTTCTATCTGTGGTAATTCTCTAGCCAATTAGAGGAGGCAAAGTTTTGATTTTCAAAAAGACAAGGCAGCTTTGTTTTGGCACCTCAGGCTCTCTCGGCCATCTTCTTCTGAACTGAATATCATAGAGCAGTGGTGCACCACTCCGGCCCGGGAGGAATGGTCTGCATGCTGGTTTTTGTCCCAACCAATTTCCTTCCTCCTAAGTTTTAGTTTTCTGACTGCTTTACAAACTACACTGGTTCACTCCTGTACATATATCAGATCAGGATATGATTGTGCTAATTAAATCAATTAGAGCTGAGGTTGGCGCAAAATCCTGAAATGGATCGGTCCTTGTTGTGTTTCCCTATTAAAGACCATTAAGAATTCAGGACCACGCCACCATTGAGACTTGATGTCATATTTTTTTCCACAGGGGGGAGACAAAGCCACACCTACCTTACATTTCTGAAAATCTCTTGCTCTCCTTCTCCCCCTCCACTGCAATTACAGAAATGTGTAAAGCGGCGGCCACCTCAATCTGTCTTGCCTTGAGCTGAGAGAGCTGTTTTTCCTCAGATGTGGAAGGAAGAAATGTGTGCTCTTACTGAAGAAGGGAAAAAAAATACTTGAACAAACCATAAATACAGTTCATTTATTTTTACTGGGAACTGAGTTAGATTAAAGTATTAAAGCATATTGGGGGAGGCAGTAGTAATTCCACATGTCAGATTGGCTGGATTTTCGGGAAGATACATCTTCTCCTCATGTTTCCGGAATTTTCTCTCTGCCATTGTTGTCGCTCCCTAACACATTAGTATTCGTTTTACTTACACGGTGGATGAGTTCTCGGCGAGCCTCACGCGGGGAGATTGCTCTCCGCCGAGCGAGTGTGCCACGGTCCCCACGGTTACCGCGGAGCGGGGGTGGCGTGCGCCGCTCAGCCGCGCTCACGCTCGTGTGAATATTCGGTTTAGGGAACGCGACCCCGCCGCCCCGGTCCCAGAGAGCCGCTGGGATTGTTTTGACCTTCAGATCAGCAGCCAATTTAAACCCAAGAAACCAAGTGAGGTGAGTTAAATGTGTAATAACTGCTTTAATCGATCAATGGAGTGCTGTGGAACAAATAAAACCCAGCAGACCCTGCGGCTCGCCTGGCCACTGGTCTGGGGGCTGTCTGTGCTGCTGATGGGGGGGAGTGGAGTTCGCTGGCATCCGGCTGCAGTGTGATCGTGATCCCCTCAGGACAATTCTGGCCCTGGAGAGAAAGAGTGGTTACCACATCCCAAGTCCATTCTAGGCCATGTGTCCTGCACCATCTGTCCCCTTTTTCCCTTTTTCCAGAACCAGCTTTTAACACTGATTTCATTTTATTTCCCCAGTCTTTAATGCCCAGTTGTATTCACAGGCCTGTCTCATTGCTGTGATGTCATCATCAAGCACACCATGTCCTCTTTCTTTCCTCTTCCTTTTCAGCTGAGCTGCGCAGTTTCTGCGCTGGAGGAGTATGTTTCATGTGCAGCCAACGCAGGCAGTCTGCGGGCAAACTCTCCCTCCCCGGGTGTTGCTACGGTGAGTTCTGTGCCGCCCTGCATGGACACAGTCTGGACACAGTGGTGACCGGGACACTCAACACTCAATTCCAGACCGCTGTGAACACACACACACCGGAACTCCACGTCTCAGCAGGATAATCCTGCGGCACCCCTCTTTAAACTGATCCTGGATCAGCTCGGATGCAGCTTCCCCCACCTGAGAGATTGGCTGGCCCCAGCCAACACTGCTGTGCTCGGTTAGGCATTCTATGAGTCACTGCACACGGCTGGCAGAAACCAAGAGGGAAGAAATCTCTTAATATATCAATATGGATTTTTTTACTGAATGTACACTGTATTGTAAAAATCAAGAATAAATGTGCCTTGCGTGTATTTCCACAACTGAAGTACTTCTATTTCCAGTATCTAATGATTTGAGCAAAGTCAAGTTTGTTTTTATCACATACAGATACATTCATGCACAGACGCAGGCACACGCACATATTTTTCTGTGCTGCTGGGACCAGTTAATTTCATATATAGTGAAGATGTTAAAAATCTGCCCGGTGTTTTCTTTGACTGACCCAATGTGTAAAGAGATTTTATAAAAATTAATTTCCTCGACTGTTTGTGGGGATTCAATAGGCTATGAAAATGTATATTCCATACCGCTCTCCTGTCGGGGTTCAAAAACAATTCTGAAAATGGGGGGAGGGGGGGCTGAACAAGCAGAATAAATGAACCGGCTTTTCTCAGGCAGCAGAAAATTTGTCACTGCCAGCAGATGTGGCCAGTGCTGTGGATCGCGTGGGTGTGCAGAATGCTGATCTCCCCAGACATCACAGTCTGGGGCTTGGCTGCAGACGGCCTCACAGCAGGAACATGAACACTGCAGGAACATGAACACAGTGCAGGAACATGAACACTGCAGGAACATGAACACAGTGCAGGAACATAAACACAGTGCAGGAACATAAACACAGCAAGAACATGAACACTGCAGGAACATAAACACAGCAGGAACATGAACACTGCAGGAACATGAACACAGTGCAGGAACATAAACACAGCAGGAACATGAACACTGCAGGAACATAAACACAGCAGGAACATGGGCACTGCAGGAACATGAACACAAACACTGCAGGAACATGAGCACAGCAGGAACATGAGCACTGCAGGAACATGAGCACAAACACTGCAGGAACATGGGCACAGCAGGAACATGGGCACTGTGCTCTCACAGCACATGTTTCAGTCACACCTTTACCTCTTGTATTTTGACTTAAAAATTTTTTTTTACATGATTTCATTTTAAGAGATAACGCAACATCAAGCTCCACCAGCTCTTCTGACAACCCTGGTTTGCTATGCGACCGGCAGCAGAAAGCTTGCATATGGGGGCCGTGTGTTTGGAAAGGCATATCTGAATGGGTTCAGTCCTTTCTCTCACAAAGGCTAGCATCCACAATAGTGTCACAGGTTGCCACCTTGTTCCCACCATCTGGTTTGCTCCAAAGCTCACATTTAATTGATATAATAAAGCAGCTGCTAACACAATTAACTACTTCACCTTTTCCCATGCTGTGTGATCCTCCACAAAGTGTGTGTGTGTGTGTGTGTGTCAGTGTTTGAGAGCAGCGTCTCTGTCCACTTGGTGTAAACATGGCCCTGATGGGAGAGTGCCACCTCCAGGCGCTGTGCACACTTTCTTGCACGCGAACGCAGGCGTTTCTGGGTAAACGCACACGTCTGAATATTTCATGCTAATTGGACATTGCAGTATAACTTTGCCATAACTTCGAGATGTTGGCTTTCCTATGCATTATTTAAAGCTTCCCTCTTTCTTTCTATTTCTTTTTCTCTCTTTATCCCTTTCTCTGCTGTGTTCTTCAGATTTTGAAAGACTTTGGCTTTGATCTGCATGCCACAAATACGCATGTTTTCTCTGTCAAACCTTGTTTCTCCCTTCTCATATACACACCCTCTGTAAACACATGCAATGGTTGTATCCCGTATTTTACTGTTTTGCATATTAATGGGGTAAATGCAGCGGGAGCCATATTAGGCATCGACGAGGTCCTGAAGAAGAAGACTGGCAGTGCCACCTCTGCAGAGTGGCTCTGTGGAAGAAAAGGAAGGAGTGGAAGTCACCAGTGAGTCTGAGGGGGAAAGGGACTGAGAGAGAGGGAGGGCAAGGGAGGGGAAAACAGCAAAAACAAAACAGCAGAGAAATAAAATGGCAAAAGGGTATTAAAAATGCAGCAGGAAAGCCCTACCTCTCAGGCTGCCAACATCCAAATTAGATACAATGGCATTTAAAATGTGGGGCGAATGACCAAAATCAAGGAGGCAGCATGAATAATGAAGGGAAGGGAACTTATGTGCGCTGGTTTCTCTTTGTCATCTAAGCAGGCAAGGTCACGCTTTCAACTGCGAAGTGCTCGGCTGTCAGCCGCCTCAGTCTTTCAGTACAACTTTCTTTCCCCGGCTCTCATTATACACCTTGGGTCCTTGCGGGAAAGCCGGGGCTTTTATATCTAAAATATTCTTATGACATGCAGAAACAACACCGCCGCGCTCGCTCCGGAACGTTCTCTCCAGCGACACGGGGGGGACGTCGGAGAATTAGATCTCCGGATTCCACCTTGTTTGGCAGAGTCTCTTGTTTCCTCCTTAAAAACAAGCGCCGACTGAATGTTCCCACGTTGTGTGGTGCTGGCTGCCTGCGAGTGCGTGCGCGCGTGTGCTCACCTGCAAGCCTGTGTGTGTGTGTGCATGTGTGGTTGTGTGTGTGTGTGTGTGCATATGTGTAAGTGTATGTGTGTGTGTGCATGTGTGTGTGTGTTTGTGTGTGTGTGTGTGTGCGTGTATGTGTGTGTCTGTACTTTTTGTGTGCCTGTGTGTGTATGTGTGTGTGTGTGTGTGTGCGTGTATGTGTGTGTGTGCATATGTGTAAGTGTATATGTGTGTGTGCATGTGTGTGTGTGTTTGTGTGTGTCTGTACTGTTTGTTTGCCTGTGTGTATGTGTGTGTGTGCATATGTGTAAGTGTATGTGTGTGTGTGCATGTGTGTGTGCGTGTATGTGTGTCTGTACTGTTTGTGTGCCTGTGTGTGTATGTGTGTGTGTGTGTGTGTGTGTGTGCGTGTATGTGTGTGTGTGCATATGTGTAAGTGTATGTGTGTGTGCGCATGTGTGCGTGTGTTTGTGTGTGCGTGTATGTGTGTGTCTGTACTGTTTGTGTGCCTGTGTGTGTATGTGTGTGTGTGCGTGTATGTGTGTGTGCGCGTGTGTGTGTGTGTGTTAAATCCTTTTGAGTCAGTCCAAGACTAGCTTTAAAAGAGTGAGTATTCACCTTATGGCCCTTCTTTCCTGCTCTGTCCTGTCGTGTTCATGTGCTTTCTTCCCTCCAGATTGATGACTGCATTGTCCTTTGTGAAATGATAGATTTATGAGGTGAAGTGGCGGAGAAGTACATTAATCAGGGTCAATATTTGTGTTGTAAACAGGCAGGTCCCCCTCTTCATGTTGATCACTGTGTGAGTTTCTGGGCGCTAGAGTGTTTTACTACCCTATTTTACCAGTTTGAAATTGCTTCAGTTTGGCACCAAGTGAAAGCAGAGTGTTTTATATGTAACATTACTGTTATCATCCAGACAAGCAGGCTCCAGCAAAGGTAGGCTTAGCTGTCAAGGTGGCAGGCAGTCAGCTGTGTCCTGAGTTTAGGTATTTTTAAAAGTCCTCTGAGTGGAACACATTTAAGAGAAGGCATTTCTCACACGCTATACAGAGCCCCCAGTGGGGCATGAGGCAGGAGCAGCGGTGCATACCTGAGGAGGAGATGAGCGCTGACACATCACATCACACACATGCACACCTGCACACACAAACAAACACTCACACACACACGCTCACAAATACAAGCACACCTGCACACACACTCACAAATACACACACACACCCTCACACACATCCACAAAGACACACACACAATCACCTTGAAACACACACATCGAATATTAAAATAAAAACTTGCATAACATATATATATATATATGTGCACACATATGGCAACAGACACAAACACAAACACATGTGTATGTGCATGCACATTACATGTCATGTCTATCACACGCACAGACATAGAGGCACCAGAAGCTTGTCCTGTCAAGTCCAGCTCAGAGATAGGAGTGGGCTGTGTTTTGGGTGTCAGTGGTCCATGAAACACCTGAAGCAGGTGACTGGTGGACGAGGATAGCTAGTGAGGATGTGTCTGTAGGAGGCAGAGTAGGAGAAAGAACAGAGAAAGACATATGGAGAAAGAGAGAGAGGGGGAGAGAGAGAAATAGAGAGTTAGAGAGAGGGAGAGAGAATATCTCCCCCTGAGCTACTGAAAGAAGCTGATTTAGCATCTCTCCCGCAGATTATGCGCAGAGTGAAGGGGATACTGGTTAAAAAGTGGTGTGCATGTACTGAAATCCTCTTGCCCTGTAAGCCTCTGGAATCCATCCTCCACTTCTGCGAGACTGCTGCTGTGGGCCAGGATATGCTGCTAGTGCAGAGTTAATGACTGGAAGAGCAGGAGGCAGACACTGGAGTGTAATAATAGGATTAGTAAATGTTGGAGAGCTGGGATCCAGGCAGGCCCGGGTTTGTTTATTTATTTTTTTTATTTTGCTTTATTATATTTATTTTTTTTTATTTGTGGGTCCGCATTCCTGCGAGCCATATCTGTATTGGCCTTCGGAGTCCAAGCGAAGTTGTTTTTCCTCCACGCCGCAGTGGGTTAGAATTATACTCATGCGGACGGTGTTAATTAAAAATCCACCATTGCTGAAAGCTGGGTGGGAGATTATGGCTCCGGCGGCGCAGGGAAACACTGGACCGGCGTTCCTGAGCCGTCGTGCGTGATTCACGGGGAGGAGAAACACACGGAGGCTGCGTTTGTTTGCTGCTCGCTTCGACACTGGAGTATTGGCTCATTTTCCGAACTTTTGAAACAGTTACAAACAAAACTTAGCCGTAGCTGTAGCTGCAAAAGCCCTTCTGTCCAACTTTTTGTTTCCAGATTTACCTTTGCACAGAGGTCTAAGGCAAATTCTTGTACCAGAACAAAAACTATGCTGCTGTGTAGTTATTCTAGCAAAAAGTAAACACTTGAATAAAAACTTTATAAAATGCTTTATTGTGGAAATTTGAATGACTAAAGACCCTGGCAAGGGAAAATTGGAATTTGAAAATCGATGTTGACAGGTGAAAATGTGAATGAAAAGATTTGCAGCGCAGTGTGTACTTTTTTCAAGGTAACATACATTTTTTGTTTAATGACAACATTTCTGAGGGCTGCTGAAACGCATTCATGTGACAATGTTACCTTGTAGCGCTGTATTCTTTTACAGAAAAAGTGGAAAATAACAAGAAAATACAGCTTCTGTTGAATTGGGCTTACAACACCCATGCAAACAAATATGGAACTCAAACAGATAAACATGAATTTGTTGACTGACTGAGAAAATTGTGTCAGAATTTTGGTCTGTTGTTGTTCCTTCTCCTTCTTGGTGATGGAACATCATAGTAACCTCTCAGGGCTCTCCACTGCCTCCTGAATACAGCACAACGCTGCTATGCACAACAGGAGTACTACCGTATATAGAGGACAGCATAGCAGTGGATTTTATAAGATATACGTCTTGTGCTGTAATATTGAAAACACCCCACATGGTCAAAGGTGACAAAGGAAGATATGGCTAAGCTTTTAACCCTATCTCCTTGTTGACTTAAAAAGGCTATTTTCACCTGGTTTGCCCAACTTTTAACTAAACCCTTTTAACTTTGTGGCAATACACAGCAGAGACATGGATGATGGCAGTATTTGAAGGGCAGATGTGTACCATCAAGACAAAAGTATCAAAACCAAAGAAAATGTGACAAATTATTCAAATGTTTAAAGAAATAAAAAAAATAAAAGCACCTCATGATTTACTTGCTCTACTGTTTATTTCTCAAAATACACAACAGATCCACATCAGTAGTAGCAATATTATGGTACGACTCCAACACTTTATTTGCTTCCTTTTTATTTGAGTATCTGCCATTATTAGGTTATATATGGTAGTTTACATGGCGACACTATGCTGTTTTGAAAATGGCAACTACCATTTTAAAGGATAAGCCCAGGAGAATTTCATATTTTTCTTATGATCAACAAACACAGAAACCTACAATGAATTTATCCTACCAACAGGTATTGTACAAACTGCCAGATATAGCCAATATCCCATACTTACAGAACTCCAATATTGCCCAAAACTATTAAAAGTCAAAGGCTACTGTTGCTTTGACCAGAAAAATTCATCATTACGATGAACATGGCGTTTGTACATTTTACTGAAACAACTTCATGAAGTGACAGCACTTTATTTTTTGATATGTGGAAAGTATCGAATGAATGTGCCGCACTAACATACTGAAAATGAACAATTTTCTCCATTTGGTAAAGACTACACAGGCCATGTTTTTCATAATAATAGGTTGTGTTTTCTGAAAGTGATAATATGTCTTTCTGAGCTATATTTAATAATTTTACCGCACAGTTTGAATGAATGGCTTACTGGTTGAGCCCTAAATGGTGTAGGAAAATGTCAGAGAGTATTGAAAATTGGACAGAAGTATTGTAGGTTTTGGTCGTTTCATAACATATGTTGACAATAAGAAAAATATAAAATTACGTGTACCTAATCCTTTAAGAAAGATTATTTAAATGCCCTGTGCAGCCAGATGGCTGATTAGATAACAAGCCCCACACCAACAATCTTGCCCAAGGGCTTGCCTTAAAACTTAGAGCCCTGCTGCTCAATTACCTTGAAAGACCACCTACTGCTGTTAAAACAGTTAGGCCCCAGGAACTGATCTGAGGTCAGTGGCTTTGTTTCTGCACCATTTTCTCAGTGGAAACATATCAGATTGAGTTGAAAATTGTGTCCAAGCTGGGCAACATCTGCAGCTTGAATACAAAGGGAGTACAAATACAAATGTTTTTGGATTACAAAAACATTTTTTACGGACAAAAAAATGCCATAAAGACACAAGTATTGGATATACCGGAAGTGAATGCCATTTAATGTTCAAACACTTATTATTGACTGGGTTTGTGGAAAAAAAAACAAAATGCAAAATGCAAACATATTAGCAACCAAAAATAAAAATAGGCAAAATATCGGTAACACCCTGTACCTAATTTTGTAGAAAACAATGTCCTTGTTATCCTCCAGAGGCTATTTTTTTTTAGCACATTCACTTTTTTTTGTGCCTGCAAATACTGTATGTCGGAAGTCTGCCAGCTATAGCATTAGTTGCTAAGGGGATTTGTATTGACCACCCATTGTGATTAGTGCCACAGCCTTTCTTTTTCTACAATTTGCTGCAAGTGGAGCCACTCTAAGCCATAATGCGAGCATGCGCTCAACTGCATTGTATTTTAGCTTCCAAAAATATAGGCCAATGATCCCACCTACTTGCCAATTTATTTTCTAATACAACATCTTCACCTGTGCCTTGTGGAAACACCTGAAGCTGATTACACGTAGCCTATATATGACAACATTTATATACGACAACACTCAACCCATGGTTTCCTCTCACCCTCCTTAATTAAATGGGTTGAGCAATTAATAGACATGTTAAAAAAAGTCATAGATCACAATCATTACAGGGCCTAATGGAATTTTAATGGTCTTTACTTGAGATCATGTTGGAGAAATGCCTTTCCACGTATACATATAGATACATACACACAGTGCAGAGTCCATAAGTATGTGCAAATTGTAGTTGTTTTGGCTCTGCACTCTAGCAATTTGCATTTGGAGTTTGTTGCCGTTGGCTCTCGACAAGAGGACCAAACAAGTGTTAATGCCAGTAAAGCAGGCTGATAAAACAGAATATATCAATCAGAGAGATAACCAAAACACTGAGTGCATCAAAATCAACTTGTTAGGTACAATGTTAAGAAAGAAGAACATATTGGTGAGCTCTGCAATAGTAATTTGCCTGGTAGCGCACAGAAGTGGATGACCAAAGAATACTTTCTGTTCTGAATAAAAGCCGGTTTTCAAACATCCAAAGGGTCAAGGACTCTCCAGGATGGCAAATATGTTTCAAAGACTGCCATAAAGATAAGACTACTTCAGCATAAGCCAGAGGGTTCACTACAAACCACTGGTAAGCCTTATGAACACAATGGCTAAGTTACAGTTTGCTTTAAAAAAGTATATAAAATTGTAAATTCTGGTCTTATGGACAGATGAGACCATATTAACTAGTCGCAAAGTGACGGAGAGGAAACTGCAGAGAAAGAAATGGCTTATAGTTGCTTTTCCATGGTACCAGCTCAACTCGACTTGACTCTACTCGACTTTTTTGGTTTTCCATCAGGCAAAAGTTGTGGATAGTACCTGGTACCTGGTACTTTTTTGGTATCACCTCCGTCAAGGTTCCAAGCGAGCTGAGGCGATACCAAAAGGTGACGTGAAAACACTGATTGGTCAGAGCAAAGCGTTTCATGCGGTGTCGCTATGACGACCAGCTACATTGACGGGGGTACTATCTGCAGTGGAAAACAAAGTACCTGGTACCAAAAGCGAGTAGAGTCGAGTAGAGTAGAATTTGAGCCGGTACCATGGAAAAGCGGCTTATGATTCAAAAGCATAGCCTACCACCTCATCTATGAAACATGGTGGAGGTACTGTTATGGCTTAGGCATTTGTGGCTGTAACTAGAACTGGCTCATTTGTCTACAGTGATGATGTGGAGGATAAATTCAGAAGTTTATAGAAACATTTGCACAGATCCAAACAAATGCCTCAAAACTCATTGGATGGTGCTTTACCTAACAGCAGGACAGTGGCCCAAACATACTGCTAAAGCATACCTCCATACATTAACTCATATGGATTCCTGCTTGCCTGAATGTAAAACTTTTCACATACAGAAAAATGAAACATTTTCAGGAATTAGGGAATTAGAAATGAGAAAAACAGTAGGCATGGCCTTTGTCTCCACTGTGCCCGTAAGATAAAAACATGCACAATCCCCCCCACTCCCCTTAAATTGCTGCCATGGCTTTTATCCTCTCTATACCTGATAGACCAGGAGCAGCAATAATGAAATGGAAAAATAATATCAGCGATAGCAGGCGCCAGATTCAGCACGTGATAGACGGGAGTCCGCAGTTCTAGATTCAGCTTGACTGATACCCCCCCCCCCCCCCCGCTCCTGTTCTCATGAAAGACATTTTGGTTTTTTTTCTGGTATAGAGCACATCTGTGCTATAACCTTGAATAGATAATGGAGGTATTCAGCCTGTCTGTGAGACTTAAAATGGAGCCTGGACTTTTCAACATCATTAGCTCTGAATATGCAGGTTTAAGTACTCGTGCCACAGACACTGGCATCTAAGCCATTAAGAGGAATGGGAGAGGAGGGGGAGGGAGGGGCATGCTTTATGTAAGGGTAACTTCATGAGACTTCCAGAAAGAAGCATGCACAGTAAAATGTTCGTTGTTAATTCAATATAATACAGTACATATGAGTCCAGTATTGTATGAACTCTGATAGATTTAACACTGAACATTGTACTGTGTACATAGTTCCTTTTTGAAAGAGCTCTATAGAAAAAAGCATCTGTAGGAGTATGTTGGGTTCTATGATGGCTAATGTAGAGTGATATTTTACACAGCATGGTTCCCAGGAGTGCCTAGGGGGTCAATGAACGTGTGTTAGAGGGTCCTCAGCCAAATGGGGGACTAAATGCTTTAAAACTAATTTTAGATGATAAATTAAACCTGATTTACAAAAGGTCCAGATCAGACATCCATCTGTGTAATATGATTACTGTAATTCATCTAATAATAAATTAACTTTATTAAATGCACATCTGATGTAGACTCGTAATGGGGCCTATATGACATCTTGTTTAAGACATGGCTACACATCCCAATGTGTGTAGGACGGAGTGTAGCACAGTGGGTAAGGAACTGGGTTTGTAACCGAAAGGTCGCAGGTTCGATTCCCAGGTAAAGACACTGCCGTTGTACCCTTGAGCAAGGTACTTAACCGGAATTGCTTCAGTATATATCCAGCTGCATAAATGGATACAATGTAAAAAAAAAAAAAAATTTTTAAATGCTATGTAAAAGTTGTGTAAGTCGCTCTGGATAAGAGCGTCTGCTAAATGCCTGTAATGTAATGTGTCCCCTGCAATGGTTGTTGGGTAAAGGTGTCAACAGCCAGGCATTGTTTTAAGATAGGACTCCTGAGCCAGAGGGTCCTCATTTTAGGGGGTCTTGGGAACCTCTGGCGTACAGTACCACATGCCTTACCATGCGTGGCTTTATTGTTTTACTGAGCTCAATCAAACTGCAAATGAGAGCACCACAGCTAACGGCCCCTTTTTCTCCAACCTCAAAATGTTTAATCAGGTTCGGAAATCATTTTCTAAATTGAGTATCCAAAGGGGCAACCTCTCTGTTCATTAGGTGCTTCCTAAACCCCACTGATTCCAACATTTTCATCAATGTCCTCGTTAATGAGAAGCGCTCTTTCACCTAAAAATGCAGCCATAATCTCCCCCATTAAATCTGAGTAATAGTTATTGGATGGCTAATAATTTATAGTTTGTTTGTTGTTAATGGGAGGACATTGCATTGAGTCGCACCCGAATTTAATTGTTACCCAGTCCTCTTTTTTTCCGCAGGAATTAAATGGTGTCATAAAAACGGCATTTATCCCTGTAATGCGGTGTAATATCTTTTTAGCATCGTTGTGATTTCCCATTTCCCAAACAGCGGCGTTTTACGGCTGTAATCTGGAAGTTAATGGATTTCCCCGGGTGATGCGGAGCTGGTCAGGGCTTGATGGCTCCCCGAGCTCTTTAGGCCCGGAGCAGAGGAGCCTGTCTCGGTGCGCGTTGAGTGTTTGTTCTGCAGATCAAGGACGCGGGGAGCGCTCTCGCTCGCCAGACGCCGCGCTCGCCCGGAGTGAAGCCCTCGAGTCTCGCGACACAGCTGCGTCGCTCGGGCTGAAAGGATGCGGGAGCACGCTAGGCTTCGGGGGAGCCTGTCCGCGCTCTCTTGGGAAAACAACCCGGAGAATACCGTTCTTTTAACGTGTGCGTTTTATGTGAACACGAAACTGCAAGACTTCTCGAAAAAAAAAACTTCTCCATGGTACACCCTAACAGCTCTCTTTGTTTGGATAGTACAAGGTTTTTCTATGGCCAGGCAAATGCATTCCCAGGGAATTTTTGATCCTCCATAGACCAGGTCCCATCTTAAGACCCTTTATCTTCCAGCTGAAAATTAAACTTTTGAATTGGACGCTATGATGCATCACCCTCCTCCTTAATGCCTGACCCTTTTCAGATAGATTCCCCTTTGGCAGTGTTTGGTCCCTTTGGAAGGGGACCCAGCAGGTCTACATCACATTCATCACAGTCATAGAAATCACCTATGTGCAGTCATTTTCATGTAATGTGCTTCGATTGTGCCATTTCACAGTCTTTTCCATCACACAGCACGGCATAGTTCAGAGCTGTTGTCAGTGTGATGATAGCCAATTATTATTTTTTTGCAGTTTTGTGTAAATCCAAAGGGACTTAGATAGCTTACTGAATTACTACTAATTTACTGAAGCCATTCAGAGTTGCAATAGCCTCACCTGGGATTTGAACCGACAGTGCAATCCATATGGTCAGTGGCACAATTTTTGGTATTTTGGCTCTGTGCTCCAACACATTGCATTCGTATGACGCATTATTACTGCCATTCAGTAAAAAAATATTCACCCCAGTATATGGTTATCACATTAAAAAATATAATTTATTCTACCCCCCCCCCCCCCCCCCCTTCCCCATGGGTTTTAGGGCTACAAACCGTGGCACTCTATAGTGTGACGTTTTAACGAGAAAAGATATATATATATAAAAACATAATTTTTCTTGTTATAACCATATACTGAAGCTGATTTTTTAAATTTATTTATCTATTTTTATTAATTTATTGCTGCATGGCAACAATAAGGCAACATACAAATCATATTATCCACATAGGAATTTCTATATTTTAGGGAACCAAAAGTATTTGGACAATTGGCTGCTCAGCTGTTAGTTGGCCAGCTGTGGGTTGTTACTTCAATTCATACATCAAGAATGCTAACTAAAGGACTAGTTGATTCTAGGTGTGGAATTTTCACTTGGAGTCTGTTGCTGTGGTCTCTCAAAGTGTCAATTTCAGTAAAACAGGCCATAATCAGGCTGACATAACAGGAGAAACCAGAAAGCAGAGTCGTAACTAAATATTAAGTGTATCAAAAATCAACCGTATCAACAGTAGTTCTGCACACACAACATATTGCACTCTCTCCATATCCTGGCTCTGTGCTTGTAGGTACCGTTCTGCCACAATTTCAGCCCATCAAAGATGGAGGAGTAAATTTCTGATTGGCTCACCAATCACAACATTCCCAGGTCAAAGGTGATTCGAAGAGACAAAACGTTTTTCTCCCCAAACGCAAAAGGCAGAAAAGGGATTGTCAATGACCTCCAATGACTGGCTAAAGAGGCGTTGGAATCAAATCTTGATTTTGTATTTTTTTGACTATTAAGCTTTGGTGTTCTTATCTTTATATTCCTGTTGTGGTTCGACCATGTTGGGGAGAAAATTTCATCTCTTCCAATAGACTTTGGCTTGGAAATGTGATTGGAGATCGAGTCACCAGGAGGTCAGAATTCTGCACTTATGCAGATATTATCAGACATGCAAATAAACTTTCATTGAGTACAACATTTATTTTTATTTGCTCAAAATAAATGATTATTTGTATGACAATACATTTCTCTACAAAAAGTTCATGCCGGTGCAAAAAATCTATGTGCTTAAAATATCCTCTCATGCGTACAGAAATTTGGCACTAAAATAACTCTATAACACAAGAATAATTTCTTAGAATTCACCGCAAGTTGCAAACTACTGGTAAGCCTTAAGAACTGAACTAGCTCGGCAAGGTTAAAGTCTGCTAAAACATACATTTAGCCCCTTCGCCTGGATACCAAATTTGCCAAATTTAAGGGTGCCATCTTTAAAGTTTTGTAACTCCAGTTGTGAGCATGACAGAGACTTGGAAGATGGCTTAAATGAAACAAGATTGTATCAATACTAACAATAACAAATTTACAATACTAATGTAGATTACGTTATATTCATAATTTAAATAGAAATAAAGTGCCACAAATGCAATATTTTAGCGAAAAAATTTAGTTTGTAATGAAATACTGAGAGACCCCGTATATAAAATTGGGAAACTATACATGCCCTGTATTATAAATGCCTTTCCCACAAGTGTGCAAAATCTGAGAGCAATAGGCAGAACTACTAAAGATCTATGAAGAAAACAGTAAGCAGTGTACAAAGCTATTCAAAATGTCTAAATTGTGCATTGCTGGAACATAATCATGTCCAATGAATTCTGGCCCCCCAACCATGCATAAAAAGGACTGTAATTCCTACACTGCCCACCTGATATGAATGTAAATGCTGTCAAATTAAAGCTGACTTTATCTAATATTCATTGTTTCAGTTCAAATCCAATGTGCTTAGAGTACAGAGTCAAAACAACAAAAATTGTTTCACTGACCAAATACAGACTGCACTGTACAAGTCCAGTTCCCTAACCATTATACTACACAACTGCCCTACACAACAGCTAATGTCAAACCTAACTTGAAAAGTATTTTTCTGCTACATTACTGTGTTGGATGTCAAGGACAATTGAGATGCACCAGCTGCAATCAAATCATTCGGCAGAATAGAAGGTTTTTGCACATTAATACCCCAGGGTGGAGATGTAATAGGTTTGTGACTTCGGCTCACTACCGTTTGATGTTTGTTGTTAGGAGTGCATGTTTTATGTGTGTGTGTGCATGTTTCGTGTTTGTGTGTGTGTCCATGTTTTGTGTTTGTATGTGCATGTTTTATGTATGTACATTCTGCACGTGTTTGGGTCCGCGTGTGTACATGCATTTGAGTCTGTATTTCTTGTGTGCATTAGCATATGCGGGAAGATGTATTTACAGTGTATGTGCTTGTGTGCGTTTGCACACGTGAATGCGATTGTGCCCTCACAGGCACAATCGCAATCGCATGTTGTGTGAGCTTTTGATATGTTTGAGATGTGGCTGGTTAGGTTTGGAGTATAAGAAGAACACGTGTTGGTGTTCCTCTGGCACAGCTGAGAGTGGTCAGGATTGGGCCGCAGTTGGCTGCATTCAAGGACCAATGGTGCCACTGTCCGTCAGATGAAGCCATGCTGCCTCTGCTCTCCAGATGAAAGATTGATGGTGAGATGAAAGGGCTTCTGCAGCTCAGCTCCACAGTCTGAGCCAGGCAGACGGTTCTCGGGCCCTTGTACTTTGGTGACAGAATCTTTTTTCCCTGTTTTTGTAGCCTGTGTTTTCTGTTTTTCTTTGTTCTTTACCCCCTGCCTGTCAGTCTAACAAGTATCAACATAAAACATTTAAAATACTTTGAATAATGTGTTTTATTGTTATTTGCTTTGAAATTCTTGATGCTGAATCCCCGTCCCCCATCCTTTTTGTCACAGTCTGTCTCCCGCCTGTTTCGGGGCCTCTTGTAGAAATTGCACTGAAAATGGAAATCGATTCAATATGAGTTAAGAGACCACGATAACCGCCTCACATGGCCTATTGCATCTTTGTCATCTTGAGAGAGGTGCTCATTGTTTCCTGTTGCCTAGAAACCACAGTCTAATATGTCATTTGTGCAATCATTGTGGCCAGTATATTCAAACTGAAAGATTATTAGGAGTTGGAGTTGTTAATATGTCAATGTAGTTTTGCCAGTCTCCTGGTAACTATATGTGTTGATAATACGTGCAAGGGACCCTAAGCAGAATTTTATTGCCCCCAGCCCCTCCCCCCCCCCCCTTTTTCTTTAAAAAAAATAATAAAAATACACTGAATAATACAGAAGTGGCAAAATTTATATACATTTTTGTCTGTTTACATTGCTCAATTTTTCAGGTTTTCTGCACTCGGAAAAGTGGTGTAGTTTACACACAAAAAATGAATAATTTCATTTACTTATGAACAGTGGTTGCACAAAATATTATTAAGTATATGTGACTTCAACTGATTAAGTACTTCTACAAGTGGAAGAAGAATGCTTAAAGGCATTGCAGATCATTTTCTTTCGCTTTGCTTCACACAGAACACCTGGACTAGTAAATGAGCACCCAACAACTCACTTTCCAATAATTATCAGGCTTAGTAGACTGCTAGGCTACCAACATTGTTTGACATTTAGCTATTCTGGGAAAACAAAGGCATAAAAATAAATTGCAAAACTTTTAGGCTTAAGCCTACAGAGGACGCCTACAGAGGACGGCAGTGACAGTGATATCATAAGAAGCACCGTGGAAAATAAATGTGCTAATAAATGAAGCTGACCACATCTTACACATGACAGTGGTTCCAAAAACAAAACAATGAAAAATGTGAGAGGGTGACCATTAGGAAGACAAATGCATGACGCTTGTGGGGAAAAATGTGTGAGTATCCCACACCATGCATGGTCTTTTCTTACACCTTCATTATGCAACTTGCTTTGACCGACACAGAATAAATGAGTGTATCGCAAGAGATAGCTTATTGATGATTTGTAGGCTATCAGACCATATTGTGACATCAGTGTGATGTTCTTGTGAACTGCTTTCATGACTAAACAGGGCCATGTGATTGCAAGGCTACAAAGCTAAATGATAGTAGCTTAGACTGTGTTTGCACTGCTAGTCTGGAGCTTTAAAAGCTGAAACATATCTTGACGAAGAATAAGCAGGTTACACAGAGGTTGGATTTCTATTTTTGCTTTATATTGTATTATTGTTATGATAGAATTGTACTTCAAGTGCACTTCTAACAGTATGAATTGTGATGTTACTACACTATAAATACATTTCTATACTACCATCAAATAACCTTGAAGGTTTTTTTGTATTTTGAACACAGTAGTAACAAAGTAAAATTGTACTAAAAGTATATTTCCAACACCGACCAAACACCCTTTTAATTAGTATACTCAAATAGACTTTAAGTTTGTAAGAACTGTTCCAATTTATTGAACAAAGTACATTAAAGTTATACAGAAATCGTACAAAAGTACAAGTTTAGTTCATTTACTACAAAGTGCAGCCAATTTAACACAAAATTACGAAAAGTAAATTTTTTTAAAGTATACTTTTTCACTTGGGCTCTGTAGACAATGAATAAGTCATTTCTACACTAAAATAATCATCAACAAATTATTTTACATTCATCCTATCCTCGGCAATTAAAAATTTGTTCTATGATGTGCCAGGAAAATCGAATACCTCAGTTAATCACCCTAGATGAAACTGAATATTTTTGTATCATTATTTCTGTTCTTTAATTAGCGAAAGATTTGAATTCTGTTTGTTTAACATTTACATTCTCTTTGTAATCCCACACATTTATTTCAGTGCATTGTTGCACTGAGATATGCTCACATGATCACAGTGGCTAACTAAACTTATTTATGAGTTATGAGTAGTTTAAATCTGAATCTGAAAAGCAATTCTTGCTTGTAAATTTTGAAAAAACAACCTTATTTTTTCTGGAATTGATGGTCATACTATCTATGTGTTTCAATCAATATTTTCATGCATTTTGGATTCTGAATAGTAATTTTAACACTACAGTTCAAATGATTATTACACATTTTTGTTCAGTAACTGGAAATGTTTGGACGTTGTGTAATTACAGTAAAGTAAGAAAATGATATAAAAGTTCAATTCCATGGTTGTACAAGGCACAGGCCAACCAAAATAGGTGTACTGCTCAATTACCAGTACAGCTGAAGTACAACTACTAAAACATTACATTTGTGAGCAGGTATGCAAGAAAAGGCTGTCCATGAAGAGTGCAACAGGGTGAGAGCTGAGTATTGTTTACAAAAATATGAGACTGAACTGCTGTATTTTACTTCTTTGACAGAGAAGAAACAGAGCCAATGCTCTGATGTGTTTAACACATGGAATGGACTGCTTGTTTCTTGACACATTTAAATCATACACCCCTGAGATCAAACAGTAAACAATGTGTGCCATTTTGCATTGCTCTTCAGTCTGAATGGCACATGTTACTCTCTAAACTTAAAGGTTAACAGCTGGCTGTCCTGTCACAATGTGCACTGTGCCTTAATTTTGGGAGGGGCGGGGGGATGGGAGGGCAGAAGGGGGACGGCCTGTCTGTTTTAAAACCGTTACGGCTATTTTCATTGTGGCTGCTTTTCACTTCCACAGCCGCTAATTTCAACATAATAGCCCTTTCCAGCCATCACTTCTCACAGTTAAGTGACTCATGGCCCTTTTGTCTGCAGGGTAGCTGTTTTTACTGGCCGATACTTTGACAGGTTAAATGGGAAGCACTTATGGACTGGGGGCTGTTTGTCTTGGATTGTCTCCCAATCACAGAGAGAGAGAGGGGGAAAGAGAGGTGGTCTATTACCAAGCAGGCCAACCACTGTGTGAGTGCCTTTGTTTCAGTAAGTGTCTAGAAATTTCAGCTTTTTGGTGGCAAGAAGGATGGAGCTTCCTGGTTAACAACAAACAATATGCACCTAAGATGAGTTTTGTCCCCAATTTGAATGAGAATATAGCATTGCACTCCATGTTATACAGCTGTGGGAAGCTGTCTGTTTCTGTTATACAATAGGCTGTCATATTAAAGAGAATATAAACCATCCTTATTAAGCTGGTGAGTGAATAAACATGAGAGTTGTTCTTCTTTAAATAAATAATACCAAAGGGGTTTTCATTCCGTCTGATAGAGTGTCAGACTTTATTAATAGCTTTGAAGCTACTTCGCAGCTTTGTACCTCTTAGCCAAAGAATGGTCATCGCAGAATTATGCCCTAAGTCTCACAAAATTGCTTGTCGTGGAATTTTTTTTTTTTTTGCATGCATTTGATGTCTTGAATCCAGGCCATTTTGTGAACAGTATTCAAGCATGAACTTCAATTTTCTTTTCATAAAGGGATTATGCCAGGGGGTTGTGTAACCGCCAATCCCCCTTCCCCTCGCATACCTTTTACTTATGAAGCGCAATTGCTTTCTGATTTCACAGCATTCATTGAGGGTTTCCAATATACCATTCACTCTAATGTTTGGTCCATTTTTCATACTAACAGTTGTGGGTGTCTGTAATGATTACAGATAAGGGAGAACTAAAGCCTTTCACAGTGAAAGTCAAAACATATAGGAAGTTATAGCAGGGTAGCCAAGCGAGTATCGGTCATATGTATTCTCAATTTAAATCAACACAGTATACTCTGCTCTGGCTGAAATTAATCAACTGGAGTTTCTTCTAATGTGCATTTTATCGGTAATAAGTCAAATGTATGAAAGAAATTCTATGCTTTTCAGAGAGATTTAGGTAATGTTACTTTGGTAGTTGATGTGTTTGTTTGAAAAGCAGAATATGCATAGCCTTTGGTGGCGTTGCGCACAATAGCCTACTACCGAACGTATACGCTGAACTTACATAAAAATCAGGCTTCAGCTTCTCAGCCTTAATCAAGCAGTTTGTTTTCCCAGCTGGGCAGGGGGAGAGGGCAGGAACCGCTCTTGGAGTGACGTCTGATGGACGCTTAATGAGGCGTAGGGCACTCTCTCCGTTGCGCGAATGTTACGGGTGTGTTGCTACTACCACGGCGACCCAGGGCTGCTCTTGTCTTGGCGTTGGCAGGAGCAGATGTTAAATGCGAGGCAGCGTGGACGATCTCACGAAAATGTCACGCAGCGGCCCAGGGCCGATCTACGACAGGTCGTAACGGAGGTGTAGAAGTGCTCCCTCGACGGGTGTCAGTCAGTTTGGTGCTGGCCATGTCTTGTGAGAATTCTCTGTACCTAACGTTGAGATAATGGCAGTCGCCGTAAATATAATTGCGAGAATTGAACGGCCAGCATTGTGCTCTAATGCCTTTGTCCTTGTCACATTTGAATGCTGGAACCCGTCCAAATTCTCCAATCCTACGTTTGTTTTTACTGTGGTGTGCTAATGGTATTCTCAAACACCCGTCAATCAAGGACCTGGGCCATTAAATCAGGAATGGAAATTGGTAAAGTTCATTTATGTGGGCAGAAGTAGAATGTTAAGTAAACAAAAATGACAAAAAAAAAACTTCAAAGTGAGATTGCTATTGTTTGTTTATTTTCCCCTTGCAGGCAGTGGATTTATTCTGTCAGTTGGCTATAGGCTACATGTGATTTAGTGGATTTCCCTGCCTCATCTCCCTCTTCTCTGTCAGTGACTGACAAACAGGACGGCAAGTCTCCCTTAATGCCACTTAATCTAGGATGTAAGATAAATAATATTTCTTTTTTTCCTGATGATGTCCCTGTATCTCCGGTCTGAGTTCGCTAGCTACTGAAACCATTCCAGCAGTCGGCCCACAATTCTCCCTGAGTTAGAGACACAAGGTGCAATGCCAATTTACCTTTGCCCATTTCATGTTTTCTTGACACATATCTGTGAGGTCAGGGGTCAGGGTAAGTCATCAGGTGCTACCAATCTGCATCTGGCACGTTTCCTATGTATTGAGTTAGTGTCTATAGGGGAAAGCCAGGTACTTTTTAAAAACCTGGCCTGGGGACTACAGTCAACCATATTCCTTGATGAAGGTGTGAGCTCTGAACTCCAGAGTCTTTTGGGTCTTTTTCAAAGGGCATTCACAATTGAACTTGGCTGTCATAGCTTTTCAATGTCAAACAACTAGTCTCTCCCGCAAGTCCCTGGAGAGGGAAGGACAGTGACACCTTAGTTGCTTTTGGATGTCAGAGGAGCAGGACTGCAGAGGGAAACAAAGATACAAGTGCTAATTATTAATATGTATGCCTTTATAGAAATTCAATAGGTCTCTGTTTACCCCACAGTGATACGTCTTATTTCACCACCGCAGGGCCATAGCAGTCTGGATGCCCTCCTTTTCATGCTATATCTGACCAAAGCGATTTCCAGAGTTTAATACTTTTTTTAGGTTTCTTTTTTACTTGGGGGAGATGAATCTTATTTCACCCTATTTATGTGAATGTGTAAGTATCCCACTTAACTCTGTCTCTGTGACATATTGTATTTTTCTGGAGACTGACAGGTTGGAGCTCTGGTGAGAGGTGGTGCTGCAAGCAGGATATGGACAAACCAGGCATGGATTAGCATCGTAATCCCCTAACTGAACCATGGGGAGCTTCCTCAGCTTGCTTTAATATGCAGTCGACATGAGAGAGGAAGCTCTCTTCTGTGGGGCTGCTTTAAGGCCATGCTATTTCCTCTGTGAGACAGAGACGACTGCATAGGATTTCTGGCCCTATTCAGTTTTTGGGAAGGACAGACCTGCTCATTTGACACATCTGCTCACATGATATTATTATATTTACCTTTGCTTAATAAAAAATCACTGTGTGCATGTTTGTGTGTATTTGTATGCATTTATTTATGTGTGTTGGTATGAGTGTATTCATGTTTGTATGTTTCCTGTTTGTACATGAATTATTAACCAGAGAAAAAATGGGTGAAGTGATAATGACATCACACATTAATTTTCTATGTGTAGTTCACACTAGTGCATGAAGACCAACCAGGGTGCCACCATTGTTATTTTCGCAAGTGTTTTTTCCCCCCATTTTTTCTAACATCCTCTTGTGTTCAGCAGCTCGGTGTAGGTTAGTGCAGGCTTGGACACCTGCAACCACAGACAGGTATCGAGACAGCCATAGTGAGAGGACCATCCCAATACTATCTTTTAGGCCTCTGCCTTGTAATGAAGGCATCCACATGCTATGGAGTAGCAGCAGGTACAATTTAGGTCTGGGTTCCTCAGTTAGCCATTGGAAGCAATAACTTAGCTAAATAAACCCCTGATATCCCAGCCCAGTTCACCGATTTTATATTTCCACAGAGAACACTGGCCTTTTTTTGGACTTTGACCATTGACTTACAATGGTATGGACAGGGTTTCAAGTCCTTTTTGCAACTAGGCATTGCAGTTTACTCTTTAGCCACTGGGGGAATAGGCTTCAGAAGAATGAGACAGGTAATTGCTGATTCATATGAATGCTATTGCTGTGGTCCCCCATTTCTATCCCGCCTCACACTCATATTATGGCTTCACTCGTCTCTTTATCTCTGTCATCTCAGAGAGGGGGCTGTACATTCATATTGCATACTAAAGAAGAGACATTTCAATATTCAATTTGTCACGTATTTATAGTTCAATATGAGAGGCAAAAATTAATCAGATATATTTCAAGTACACAGAGGGAAACAAATCCAGCGTTGCTAAGTATACCACTCTTTGCAAATTGCTCTGTAGTACAGTAGCATAATACGGTTCTCGTGTTTTGTTGTGGTCGTTTTCAGAAATCATATTAAAATATGCTGGGGGGGGGGGGGCTTTTTAAGTGCACAGAGTGAGGTATGTCACAAAAAGCATGGCAGCGTCTGTGTGCACCATAAACGGGAGGTGAACAAACGGGGGCACTTTGAGCAGTGTGTGCAAGGCACACCAAAAACAGGTTATCTGCAAATGGGAATAAGACGCTCTGCATTCAACAAACACTGAACCATGCAAAATATGCCGCTTTCGGCTATGCTTTGTAAAACCAACAGAGTCATGAGATTCTAAAATTAGATCATCCCCTCTAAGATGATAAGCATTTCTTTCCTTTCTACCTTTCAGGCAGTTTCCCCCCCTCCCCTGTACTGTTGTTGTTGCTGTTGCCTTGACATTTCTCTGTTTGTTTGTAACTGACATGAAAGGAAATAGGACGTGTGGAAGGGCCGACTGAGGAATACGGGCTGATTTGGCACATTGCTGTTTATGCGGGCTCGTAGAGCGGAGCAGGTACGACAGGAGCACTGCTGGGACTCCGCTTGCGACTCGGTGGAGGAGCTGTATAAAGATGAGGAGCGCAGTGCGTACACAAACCTCAGTGCTCTTCTCCTTCTGCGGGAGCTTAATGCCGCATTTGATTCCACCCAAGAGGTCAGCCCAGTATGAGATGTGTTGCTTGCCACTCGGGGGGCTTCTGTTTCAGCATATACTCAGGCAACCCATTTCATTACTTGCAGTAAATTTATCTTAACTGGAAATTGTAGCTGATTAGCTCTTGTCCGCGTCTGTTCTTGATTGTGAAACATAATGTTCCAACAGGCTCTTTCCTTCACTCTCTATTCTGCTATCTTGAAGCACACTTACACTTAGGCGTTCGTATCTTTGAAATGAGGCAGTATTTCAAGTATTTATGATTGTGCCAAAAGCAGGTGAAGGTACAGAAGAAAAACAAAACAATGTTGGACCTTTATTGTGTGAAGTTATATTGGAATTCTATGTGTTAACATGAGGACAGAGGGTACGGGAGATTACATTTGTAGGGAGTGAGTGTCGTTAGTCATTGTAATTATTTCTGTGGGAAACCCTAAAAAGTGCCAATCTCTCTATGATGCTTAGGTGAGATACACTCTGCCAAACTGTAACTTGGTAGATACCTACCATACCAAAATTACCAAGTGCCACATCATTACAGTTCCTAACATTTGGCAGTTTATTTGGCAATATACAGCACAGAGATTATATTTCTCAGTGTAAATGATAGTCTCTAGTTCTGTTTCACATGTGTTTTTCCACAGTCCTACTCACATGTCAGTCCCAAGGGCTCAGGGGTATAGGAACAGCTCTGGAACTGAGAATGTCCGTGCTATCCTGGCCAGAATTCATCCCATAGATCAGCTGCTGTGCTCTGGCTCTGTTTATCTGTATTTATTACAGGTGGAACAAGCTATCATACCACTCTAATGACACCCTCTGTCACAAGTCATTTGGCATTCACCTGTTTTGAGGGGCCTCCTGAACAGAGCAGACAAAATTAGAAGGTGCTTCCATTGATTGCAATCAGAGGATCAGGGGGGCTTTGAGTAGAGACATGGCTCAGTGATCAGGTGGGGGGTTCCTGGAAAAAGAACAGGGACTGATTACTCATGAGGCACAGTGCAGGATAGTGCTAGCTGGACCATCCCAGTTCTGAGTACGTGATTCACATGGCTTTGAACCAGTGGGCTGTGAGTCGGCAGGTGGTAGAGCTGGGGAGAAGCCTGGAAGAGAGACCTCTGCTGGTTGAGTCTGGAATCGGCACGCAAATCTAACCGATATACATAATGGCAAGAGATCCCAAACTTTTCAAGACCAGTTCATCGGGTATGTAATGGGTATGTAAGACCCAGCCCAAATTACCCTTACAGTTAAAATATATCCATATATTGGCCTACCAGGTGGGAACCACTGCGCGTGTGTATGAGGAAATGTTCCTCTTATTCCCAGACACACCAAACCCAGCCTCTGGAGGCAGAACAATGTGAGGGATGAGCCCCAACCTTTAACCCTAATACTCATAACACAATGGCCACACTCAGCCATGAAGGGTACGACAGTCCTCTGGATAAGCTGAGGAGGATTTACCACCTGTGACAGAGTGTCTGTCCGTCGCTTCCAGAGAACCGTCAGCAAATCTATGATGGCTTGGGAGGGTAAGAACGAGGTGGGTCAGACGATGGGCTGATGAACATGGAATGAAATGCGCAACAGGCAAAGACTGATGCACGGTCTTCATGTCACTGGCTGCAGGGTCACATGGGACTCCAACATGCCAACGGATCTCAAACTCGCCATTTCTCTTTCCCTCACTGGGCTCCATTGTACACTTGAGGCATGTAAGGAGAGGTAAAAAAAAATCTGCCATATTTGTGGCGAATACGAATGTTATGCCAAACGGTGATTTTGTTTGCACATAGGATACAACACACACCCCTCAAGCGCGTACTCCCTGCCCCCAGTCGAATCCAGCTGAAACCTCTGGCGTGTGACACTTATGAGAAATATCAGCGCCCTGGATTGAGATGAAGATCTGATGGAGGGAATGACTAAACAGGGACAGCGTTGACGAACGGGGAGGAGAGAGGTGCACACTGGATTATTGAAACCCAAATAATTCTTCCTCTGTGTATTTTGGGGGGTGGGACAGGGGGGAAAATCCACCTGGCTTTCATTTGACTGTCAGCTCCCAGATAAAAAAACGTGCAGGACTGTTATGATGAAAGCAGCAAAGCACAGAGGGAAGGAGGGAGGGAGGACGAGAGAGACGGAAGAGGAGAGAGGGAGAAAAAACCTGTCAGTTCTCTGAGTGACCTTAGACAGAGAAACTCAATCAAGGTTCACCAGATTGCCTTCTTTCACCCACTATTCTTGTCAGCTTTTCCACAGGGAGGCATGCCAAAAAATGATGAAAGACTGGCATGAGTGCCAGTGACACGACATTCGACACCGTCAACCTGAAATCCATTCCCTTGTCACAGACACAGTGCCTCATGGGGTAAATTGCTGTAATTTGTGTTATATGTTTCAAAGCAAGTTGAGGTGGAGGCTTTCTGCTGTGGGGGATCATTTAGAGACTGTCGCCTTCAGCTTAACTAACTTGCATATACAGTATGTATGAGTGTATGTATGTGCATGTGTGTGTGTGTGTGTGTGTGTTTGTGTGCATATATTCAAGCGAGTTTCTTTTTAAACTTATGCATAAGTATTACACTGTGAACTCTTTCCTGCTTTCAGCTGTCTGTCAAGATTTTTTTCAGTTTCTCCATTTTTAAATGGGGTTTATGAGAAAACAATGGTTTTATGTAAAGCCGTATCAGTATTTTTGTGTCTGTGTGTATTTGTGTGTGGGTGGGTGTATGTGCATGTGGGAATGTTACACATGTATGCCTTTGGTTTTCAAGAAAACAAGGCAAGACAGTTTATGGAGTGGGAACGGACTTCTGAAATACATAACTCTCAGCTTTTACTGAAATGTAAGTGGTTCACACAACTATTTACCCTTTTACATAGAGCATAATTGCATTGTTTAAATTTTACTAGAGGACTTCAGGTAAAGCACCTTGCTTTATAGAACAGCAGCTGCATCCAAACTGGCCTACCGAAAGGTCTCGCACCTGTCCCCTTGAGTCCCACACGAGGCCCCACTAAAAACAAGGAAAGATCATTTGCGGCCATTTGTATTTGTGGCCAGTGGTCCTGGGCCCATGGGCAGCTGTGCAAGCAAACAAACAGGTGCAGGCGCTCACTGAACCGTGATGCTCCTGACATGCAGCTCCATGACCGCCGTTTCTTCCTCCTGCATGCGCAGGACATGTCCGTCTGCATCCGTACACAGGAGGTCCAGTGACCGCGCTGAGCTTTGGCCCATTAGCTATTACTGGAAGCTTGTGAAGTTCAAATCTGGAGGTGTAGCTGCCGGTCCATTGCGCACGCCCCTTTTATGTCCGTCAGTGCCTTTTTTTTATTTCTGGGATTGCGTCCATAAAGATATTAATGACAGCACACTGACAGGAATTTAACCGGAGCTACTGCTTTAAAAATAGGTGCCAGAAAAAAGTGCTATGAAGTAAGATGAAAGTGCAGGAAATTGCACCGCACGCTGGAGACGGGCATGTGAATGATGGTGTTGATGATTTGATGGCTCCCCCTAACTGACAAGGATGGTCTCGAATGACTTCAACCTCTTGGCTCCCCCTCTTTGAATCCTGCAATGGAATGTTGTTGCCAATAAGCTTTAACATTACTGCGAGCTTCAGGAAGATTTACACAATTTGCATTTTGTCACAATGCACAGGGGATAGGTGTAGATAAAAACACACATCAATAGACTGACATGCATCAAAGATAATGCAGTCGGCAAGGAAAGGACTTTGCCAAAAGTAAAACAAATAATTTCAGAATTCAGGAGGTAGCTGGGAGTTTTTTGTTATATTCCAGAGCGCGCAATGAGTTTGATAATCGCAATGGATGTAAATAAATAAATGGATAAATAAATAAGGATTCACTGATGCTTTCTCTCTGATGACTAACATTAGTATGACTTCACTAAGACACACTGAAGGCACAGATTTGCTATATGAAAACGATGCTTGCATAACTCTTGTGTTTTGGTGGAAATGAGTTTCAGTGTAGCAAGGCATTGTTTGATATCTCTCTGTATGCGTTTTGATCTGAACTTTGGGGAGTAGCAGCCTTCGCACCTCAGAGGGATTGTCTTTGCTTGTATTTGTGTTTGCCTGCCTCTCCAGAACACGAGCGGATGAAACCGTGGTGAGCTCACTGAAGCAGCCAGATATACCTTTTGAACGAGCCATTTCTGTCAGGCACGAAACGAGCAGATTTAATGGGCATTCTTCTTCGCTGCTAAATTGTATTGTGTTCCGTAGAAGGAGAAAAAGGATTCCTCACAGTGTTTTTTGGGGATCCTGGTAGATGATTTGCCAGCCTGATATTATGGAAATAGTTTTGGGAAAGTGAATATTTCATAAGAAATAAGTTCATGGCACAAATGAAAATGGAAACTGTAAAATGTGCACTCAATTTCACAGTCAGTTTTTGGACTTGAATACCTCCTTACATTGCTGCAGTGCAAAATGAACCTAGGTAATTGCCTCGGCTTATATGTGTACCGTACAGGGAGAACGTATTAGGCAACATCCTGTTGAATAAAACAGACGGGTCCTTAAGTGAAGGCAACATCAGGGGTTTACCTACAAGTAATAGGTGCCTTAATTTAATCATGCATTTCAATAATGCAATTTAATAATAATTTAATAATGCATAATATCACTGAGCAAAATCAACAGCCTAAGTAAAATATACAGGCCAGCCAACCAAGGGATTGGTTATGTGGGTGCTCTTACTTGTGAATGTTGCCATGCTGAAATTTTGCCTTACAGTTTTTCTGCCAATTTGGCATGGCAAATTGTTTACGTAGGCCATCCCATCTCTGCAACCGCCACCATAAATTTAAATCAAATCAAAGAGAGCTGTGCTCATATAATGGATGTAATGTAAATATTACCTATTTCAACACTTCATATTTAATGATTCACTTCAGAGTATAATGGGTGTTAATTGAGACTGTGTAGGAATTGTCTTTATGGGCTCTTAAAATTATCTCCCATCTACCTTCCAATGACATATCCTATTTTCCCCGAATATACAGAGTAATTTACTATGGAAAGAAACATCCTGGTTTTTGTCAAACTTCAGCTGTGACAATGGCGTAACTGTAAACTGGAGGCTCACCACGGATCAATCTTCATTTAAGAGACCAGAATTAAAGAACGAGCCTTTTTTTTGGAAACAAAATCCCCCATTTCTAGACTATTCACGCGTTCGTGCGGGAGACATGAATGTTAAGTTTTTAACGTTCCTGGCGCAGAAAGGCAAAACTCCTCATGGGCGGGCAGAAACGCGCTGTCCATCCCCTCCATCTTCCTGATTGGCTTCGACGTGATGGGCGTTGATCGTAGTACCACATGGAGTCTCCGTCTCTCTGTGTCAGTAAAATCAAGCTTCGTAGGACTTCGGTGGAGATGCTGTTCTTGCAGTTGAGCGTTAAATTGACACTCGTACTGATTGAATGACAGCAAATCTGCCTCTACATTTTAAACGGGTTAGTGGAGATTAAGACGTTTTGTTTACTTTTTGAAGCCATAGCCTATTCGCTCTCTCGTGTATTACAGTATTAATGAACACGGGTTTAATGTTTCGACTGCAAAAGTAGACCAACAAAATTTATCCAGACATGAGGGCGCATCGGGAAACCGCAAATTCACCAGGAGTACTGCTCACGTTTATTTTTGTTTTAATTTTATTTTCCTTGGTGGACGCATCAGACTCTGTGTATTATGGACATGTTGTGGAAAATGCACCGGCGCAGACTCTAGTGGACGAGTTACTTCTACCTGTTGGAGAAAAATGCCGTGATTCTATCAAAGAATCGGGACACTGTGTGGCATTAAAAGGAGAAGGCGCGTCTGATTTTCGTTTTGTTTACAAGCCCGAACAAGGACAACTCTTTTTGAAAACCACTAAAACTTTGGACAGGGAAGAAATCTCAATGTACATCTTAAGCGCTGTATGGTCTGGCTGTTTCAATAACACCCTGGAAATAAAAATCACAGTGCTTGACTTGAACGACAACATGCCTCAATTCATCAGTAAAAATGAAATGATAGAAGTCAACGAACTCACCCCAATAGGTTCCGAACTGGTTCGCTTTTTTGCAAAGGATAGAGACAGTGGGCATAACAGCGAAATCACTTATTACGCACTCCCACAAAATGAAAATATATTTGTCATTCCCAAAACTGGGCAGGTGATGCTGGTTAATTCTCTTAAGGGTGTGAATAATATCACCATTCACATTGTTGCAAAAGACAACGGAAGCGTAGCGCTAGAAAGCGAGCCGGCGATACTTGTAATTGATGTTGGGGCTTCTCTCTTTAAAGTTAGGAAGCCGCGAGCGGTTTCCGAGGAACTGTTTTACACCGTAACGGTTTCCGAAGATGTGAAAGTCGGAGATATGATTTTTACAGTTCCTGATATGAAGTTTGAGAAGAGGTGGTTCGAGGTTATCTCCGAAGCAGATTCTCCTGTCCAGATCGAACGAGACTCGGGTCGGCTCTACATGGCTCAGAGCTTGAAGAGCCCGGCGGACGTGATGATTAAAGTCCAGAACCTAAAAGGTAAGAATGGGATTTTTCCTGTTGTTAAGGTCTCACATAATTAGTGGGCTAATCGAATACAAACGGAAAGTCCAACTGTCTTCTCTCAATATGGACGCTTCAATCAGTTTCATTCTTGTTCTGATTTTCCATAAGTTAGTGTGCTTAATCGTAGCCTATAGCCTATTATATTCTGACTAAATTCAAGTCCTCCTGTTGACATTCGGTGATGCACTCGAGTCCCTGTTGTGCTGTAATTACTTGCGCCATAGCCTATAATTTTCAAGCCATAATATAAGACATTTGCGATATGTCTATATCCCTTTCCACGTAACCGCGTGTGTTTTAAGCTCTCTTATAGGCTATTGTTGTATAAAACTGGAATAACCCCCCTCTGGTATCAGTGGCTTTGTTCAGATCATGGGCATCAGGAATGACAGGTGTCCAGCATGTCTGGGAACTGGTGGAGGTTGAGGTCTACGGCACTGGTGTGAAGCGAATTTAGCGACGCGCCCGAGAAATTTAAATAAAGTTAAATTGGAGAAGGGAGACTGAACCGCGCTGTTTGGTTTCTGTGGCAGGAGGCAGGACTAGAGGCGCCGAACATCAGTAGACATTCATTCATTCATTCATTTTAGTTAATTCATTCATCCGTTATCGATTTTTGTTACACAGTGGAAAATGTAGGAGGACATTATGGGCTCTGTCGTCTGTTAAGTATATGGACATTCTGAGGGCTCACGCCCTGCGTGTTTTAAGTCCCGTGTGGCTCTTCAGAGACCAGTGTTGATAGCCTACCAGTGGCCATATTACATGATTTACTTACACAGTAAAATCTTTAATGTTAAACCGTCTTGTGACATTGCATTCCTCTTCGACTCTTATAATTCTGTTACAGTTAAATGCTCACTTAGGCCTATCATTTTATTTTATTATAAGTTTACTTACTGTACCCTATCATTTTACTGTGTAGTCTATATAAATCATGTCATGATCTGAAGTGAAGTGGTCTTTCGTGACCTGTGGACCATCCATTAAGATATCTATGTGGTGTATATACATTTGCGTTCTGACGCATGGTACAAATTTTATGAATTAATAAATATGCTTGGAAATATGCTATGCTGATATGTTAATATTGATATGTTAATATTGAATCATTCTTGTTATTTGGATAACTATTCTGGGATGGACTTTAGATTCTAGAAACACTTCGTTTTCATATTTCTTCCACGTCGCCGTAGTTGTGACAGCCCACATACACTGCTTTACATATAGGTAAGGTGTCCGTACGATTTACTTGCAGGCTAACGTATGTGCGTTAGGCCTGTCTCACGTGTGAGTGCAACTGGCAACCGCGCATTGCTGTTTATTTGTAACTTTCTTTAAGAGGAAAATGCTACGAAGCTGTCGAGCTCATCAAAGCGTTCTGCATCTGCACTAAGCAAACATTGTTTTTTTTCTCTCTTAAGTTAGTCTCTGTCAGTTGCTTATAGCAATTTAACTGGATATTTCCGTACGTTTTAATAATGTACGCTCAATTCAACATAATTTAATGTTATAATCTATGTTAAGCATTTTCCAGAACCGTGCTGCCTATGTTTATGAAATGAATTTGTTGCTTTCAATCTTGAGTGAGCGCATTCTGAGTTGAGTTTCCACTCCCTTGTCATTAAACGTTAAGGCGCGAGTGTCCTGAAACAAAAGTCAATATTGGGGAAAGCTCTTAAAATTGCATGGTCCACATGTCCGGACGGCAGCTGATTAGTTAAAAGTGTGGGACTGATGTATTTCACAACTATATAGGTGAACCTACATCGTCTGTTTGTTTGAAGTAATTAGGACTATTTATCCACCTGGAAAATAAGATGGCACATGTGGGTTCACAATTCCAAACAACGCGCAGCAGGCACGACGGTTTGCTTATTTAAAGGATATTTCATTTAACGCCAATCTGACGTCTTTCTACATTCAATAAACAATAAAGCCTGCCGTTTGAAGCACTGATTACAGGACACATCCAAAAGAAGTGACCCATACAGCAGTGTTGAGGCTACTAGAGTATCGGGGTCTTGGAGCATGTTCGTCTGATTTCCATTGTATATTTGCAGGGAAGCTAACATTCAAGTGGACCAAGGACTCATAAGCAATGAGATGAACTGCAGGTATAGAGTTACCACTTGGCTAGTTGTCTGCATTGAGTCGACAACCTTTCCTCAATACTAATTTATTTATTTATTATTTTATTTATTTATTTATTTATTTATTTATTTAATTTAATTTACCGCGTGCAGTAACTTTTTGATGTTCCAGTTTTAATGGGCCATAATACAACGATGACACACAGATCAAAACAAATCGAATGCATTATCTTAAAAATGCAAATATAAAGTATATATTTTCTCCCATTTGATTTGGTAGGAATGTGATCAATCTGGATAGGTCTAGGCCTACCCAGGCCTATCAGTGACTACAGCCTGTTAAGATTCAAAATAAAATGTAAAATTAATGGATAAACTAGATAGTCTACTTTTCATTAGTGCGGCCAATGAGTCAAATGGGGGTTTTGTCTCGCATCCGACATTATCATGAACTGAGTGAGCAAACTAATATAATATAAATGCGTATTATGAGGATTGTATTAAGGGGCTACCCCGGGGACGCAGAATAAGTTGTAATAGGATAACCGTGCCGTTTACTTTTAGGGAAGGGGTCCTGATGCATTTAAAGCTGGAAGTTCTGCCACGGAAAATATCAAGGCAGGCTCTCCCTCGGATGAGATGAAATTCTGAAGCAGTTAGTCGTCCGTGGCTCGGTAATTTCACAGTGCCTGTGCGCCGGGGGTGCTTTGCTGGGTGAAGAACTGCCGGAGCGCGCGGAACCAGGCCAACCATACCCGCTCGTAGCAGGGGAAATGTACGGCGGCATTCACGCTCGTTTCGGTTAGCTCTGGAGGAATTCACTTTCCATGCGTTCGGGGAAAGGGAGTGAATCTAATGGTCTTCGGGGAGATAATTATATTCTCGAAACCATTGTCTAGCCCCATCGCTGGCACATTCCTTTTGCATGTTTTTGAAGAGTAATGTTTATTTTCTCCCTGCTCAGATGAGAACTTTAGATGAAGCAACTCCATCTGTGCACAGGGTGGGTTTTTTCTCCTTTTGTCTTTGATTCCTGACACTTTACGCGGCTCCTGAAATACCAGCCAGGGAAGTAGGACACATTCAGTTTTTTTTGTTTTCATGTCGAAAGTCAAACCAGCAAAGGTATTTACTGAGACCTGTACAATTGAAATAAATGCCAGGATGGTGTGACTTGGATTCCCCTCAACAAATGCCCCACACAAAATGGTTTATTTAAAGAAACATGCTTGGTGCCAAGCATGTATTTGTGTGTATGTGTGTGTGTGTGTGTCGTCAAGTGTACTATATGTGCAAGCCTACAAACTGGTATTGTGTAGGCATGTTAGACAATTTCCTTGCAAACTGCCAGAGCTGGTGACTCATTTCAGCTTCAGAACTGTTTAATTAACAAGGTGGGCATACGCTGAGGCTTTGCTGTTTATGTGTCCTGCACCATTACAATGCTGTGTGCATATGTGACACTGCAGGGCTTCTCTCTAATCCTCCTAAAGACGATCCCTGTGGTGTCTCTATTGGCTTGGTAAACAGTGATAATGGCTTGTGTGCTGTACATGTGGTGCATTCCTTCATCGCTCACTTACAAGCACTTTATTCCTCCCTCAAGGGATGGAAGCACCCATGAAAGTTTGAAAAGTAGCAAGAAACAACTTATCTTTCCTGGAACAGTGCAAAATACTTTGCATTAAGTGCTTGCCTGGGGTTTGAGAGAGAGAGAAGAGAGAGAGAGAGAAATTGCATTTGTATGTGAAGAGTGCTTGCACTGTGTTGACACTGTTAGTCTGATGATATGACGATACCTGTTGCCTGTTGTCTTCACTGTCAAAGGGGAGAAGTTCTTGGGTAATCTGCATATTTTCAAAGGTCATTTATTTCTGACCTAAAGGAAACTGTATCTCAAGCATTTCTTTATTCTACAGCTCAAAATGCCTTTAATGGCTGATGAAGTCTATTTATAGGATATTTTTGTCATGTCGATATTAATAACAATATTGGAAGGTGACATTGTGGTAAGCCGAGGCATCATCAGCATATTCAACAGAGTGTGGAAGGAATTTGATGGTCCTGAGGTTTGACGTTCGTCTTCCCTCTTTCAGTCTCTAGCCAGGCTCACACTAATCACTTAGTGATTTTAAGGGGAAGGAGGGCCAGGCCACAGTTTGGTTTCGCCTGCACACTGGACGGAACTCTTGCTCACAGGAGGAGGCACCCCATACCCCCCCCCCCCACCACCGTACCCCTGAATGGTCCCCCCCACCCCCCCCCACCCCCCGCCTCTTCTCTCCCCGGAGACTTCTGGCAGGAGGAACGCGTGCATAATTAGGCCCCTGCGTCCTTTGTGTCCCACACACACCCAGTCATTCAGAAGAGCTTTTCTGCGCCCCTCCGCTCCCTCGGCATGCCCAGTGTAGCGTGGGGCTCGCGCCCCGATGCGGGGGCCGCGCATGTGCGGGCCAGGCCTCCGACCAGGCCGTCCGTGCTGCCGGCGTCGGTGAACCTCACAGATGCTAATGAGATGCTACGTCCTGCACGTTTGGGGAACAAATGGGGATGCGGTGGAATGTACCAGTGGGTGTCTGTTGCAAGTTTCTTTGGGGTTTTGTTTTTTGTTCATTTTTCTTTTACAATGCCTAATCACACATTCTTAAGAGGAGACCACTGCAATTTTGGAGTCTTCCCAGCCCTAATTATTAGGTTTGCCTGAACGAGGGCCTAATTGTTGCTGTATTACTTTGTTTTTTCCAAAACTTATGGATGAGCAGTAGACTTCAGATGTGCTGGCCAAGACACTGCTGTCTTTGGGGGACTTACCCTCACTTTTATACTACTATTGCTGAATTACTGGTAATGCTATTATTACGAGTTGGGAAATTGAACTAGACGAGCTTAGCTGAGCTTGCTTTGGACAACGGAAGGAATGTTCCACAGGTGCGACGTGGTCATAGCTGCCCTCAGCTGGCTTTAGTAGGCTAAAGCTAAGATTGCCCAATTTCCCTTTGCTGAAAAATGTGACTCCATTTCGCTGTAAGAAAGCACTGTACTGCCATCAAATTATAATGGTGGAAAAAACATGCTTTCATAAATTTTCTTTGCTTCAGTGCTCCTGTGTTAAATTTTGATGGCAGCATGATGTCTGATTTATGTTTTATTTTTTGCCGCAAAACTGTGAAGGCTAGAGGCTTATTAAAGTGCCCTGTCTCACCTATTTTATTAGTCACTGCAATTAGACAATTTTCCCTTCTTGTGCTTAGCCTAGGAGTCAAGCCTGAGACCTAATATATATATAGTTGGCCTTTATGTAAATATACATACATTACCATCCTAACTTGTGTGATATAAGTATACCCTCTGGGGTATTGAGCTTGTGTATCTGCGAGGGAGTGAGTGAGTGAGAGAGAGAGAGAGGAAGAAAGAAAGAATGCTGCAGGACACATCATCGTGAAGGAGAAAACCTTTTATAGGGTGGTCCTTTTTTTGTAAATTAAGCCCAGCGGGCTTTGCCAGTCAGTTTGAATCAGCGTCTCACCTTGGCTGGCACAGAAAGGCTGGGTTTCCCACGAGGCCGCAGTTATGCGGGCGCGGGTGGAGAGGGAGGCGCGTTTTCATGGACGGGGCCGTGGACGTGCCTGGCACCGCGCCATCGCTGTTTTCTCGGACCGCGCTGTCGATGGCCGCTGTTGTTCTGTTCAGAGGCCGGCTGAGTCTGCTCTGATTGCTCACTTATTGTGGGGTGGGGGGGGGCACACACAGTTTACACCCCCCCATTGTGCTATAATCAAATTACACTACCTATATCTGTGAATGTCACATATTCTCAGAGTTGAGGGGGAGGAGTCCTGGGGGGGGGGGGGGGGTCGCTGTTGTGAGAAGGACCGTGGTACAGCGCCGAGCAGCGCCGAGCAAAGCTTCTGCATCGCAACTTCCTGCCAACCGCTAAACCCCCCCGGCCTGCCCGTTCACTCAGTACGTTGTTTTGATACTTTTGTTTGCAGCCCCCTTTCTGTTAATTGAACTTCACGCCCCAGCCTCAGCCGTCCTGCCCTTGTGTTATAATAGGGTTATTGACAGGATGCACTGTGTGGCCTGGGGGATGCCATTTTTAATGATGAAATAGGACAAGGTCATTGCCCCCTCCCACTCCTGAAAAAACAAACAAACAACAAAACAAAAAAAAAAAAAGCTGACTTAAGTTAACTGTTTGTAGGCTTTTTGTCAGCCTCAGTTTTGATCTTCATTTCCAAATTTGGCACACTCACAGGGATTTATTTTAATTCGGGAGGAACAACCACATCACTTATCAAAGTCCATCATTTAGCACAAGAAGGGAGTGGTGATTTCAGGCTATTTGTTCATCTGGGCTGATGCTGCTGTTCGTGGCTGATTGAAACATCCATGTCTCAGGGGAAAACGAGCACTAAAAGATTTAGATAACGGTGCATAAAGTGTCCTCGTCCGGCCTGCCTGCGTGGCTTTCCATTGACCAATCAATGAGAACCCTCTGTTCGCTTTAACACCAAAGCTACTCTGTAATCACTGGACACAAAATTATTATTGTATTTTAGAATCAGTTTTCTTCAGGAAAATGGTCTTTGAAAGTGGTGGGCGGTAGGGCAGGGCAGTGATTATATTTCAGTGCAATAAAACAAAAACGGCGTAAAGAAGCAACACATTGAATTATTCAGATGTACCTAAATTATTGCACATACATTATGGCTCATTCTTAATGATGTGTCCAATATTCCACCCACTGCTATACAAAGAGAATGCTGTGAATCGTACATAAAGTTAATTCGCTGACAAACCTCTCTTTCACTCTCACCGTCTCTTTCTCTTCCAGTCTTCTGCACAAACACGCAGTCACACACACACACGCACGCACACACCCCACAGGCATGAAGTTAATTTGAAAGGAGTATGGTCACCTCTAAAGTTATTTGACAGGTTTGGCTTATTAGCATGAAAATTTGTTCCCGACAAATTCCCCGTTCCCCGCGTTTTTCGACGTAAGTGGTGTGATCAGCATGTTTTTCTCTCTCTCCCCCTCGCCCGTCCTTTGTGTTAGGGAAATAAGAGTCATGCGCCTCGTTTGAGGAGCCCTGACAGACAGCAATTAGGCAGGCCCTGTTTACGCCCTGCCTCTGTGCAGCCGTGCTCATCAGCATCATCGCACGCATCAGAGGTGAGCCGCGCTCTGTTCCGTTGTCTCCCGGCATTATCGGAGGCTTCGCTGCATCTGCGGAGAATCGGAAAGTGTCTAATTTGAGCGCGGCCCAGCGCTGGAGAGAGAAATGGCACAAAACGAACAATTACGTGGAGTGCCGAGCAGATGCATTTTAATTAGTTTGTCTGAAATGAGCAGAAAAGCACAGTTTTTTTGTTGCAAAGAGCCAGAGGGGCTGGTGGGAAAGAAACGGATATCACTTCGTTTGACTTTCTTTTTCGCCCTCTCCGTTTCCACTCTCCTTGTTTGGCACTCATCAGTGGCGGAGGTGGGCTGTGTGGATCTGTGTTCATGGGAGCAAGCCGGGGGCCCAGATGCCCACACTGTTGTGAATGAACTGCACCTGGGCTGATATGACCCTGAGTTGGTGGGGGGGGGGGGAGCACACCTGACCCGTGGCATCCAACCAGGCACCACTACACATTGATGCTCCCGCCTTCCCCACCTCCAAGAGCCATCCCCTTCCACACAGACCTACACCTGGAACAGTGGGGAACCAAGAGATGCTCCCCTCAGACCAGGTTCCTTTCATGGTAGCTCAGCGTGCTGATGGAGAGGGGGGATTGAGACAGAAGAGGGGAGGGGAAAAATGAGGATAGCAGAGGGAGGAGAGGAGAGTTGAAGATTAGAAGAAAGAGGAAAAATGAGGAGGGAGAAGGGGAAGAGGGGAGTAAGAGAAAATCAGACAGAAGAGAGGCACTGGGGAGCAGAGAGGAGAGGAGAGAATAAGAGGAGAGGGAAGAGGAGACCAGAAAGGGGAGAGAGAAAAAGTTCCAGCCAGCCTGAAAAGAGATGGGAAATCAATATTATGTAAGCATGGAAGTGCAACCCCTCCTATGTTATTATTGATTTCATACGGGACTGCAGTAAAGTCATAGACCGTCATTTGCATATTGCTGTGCAGCTCGCCTTTTGAAATGCCAACTTCAAAGGGGAAATAAACTGGCAGAAAAAAGGGCTCGTTTAAAGATTTAGAGGCTGCATAAATCAATTAAGCAAATATGCAAAGAGCTCTTTGGTTATGCTCTGCAGAAAATCAACAAACAAATACCGCCAGTTTGAGATTTCATATTCAATTCGCTCTCTTTCTGATAAGTAAGCAAACAAGAGTAAACTGGTCTCATAAAGCATAATTTCCTGGTTTACCAGCACCCCCCACCAGCCCCCCTCCCCCCCCTCCCCCAGTAACTAAAGCAACAAACAAGCCCTCAGCTGTATGTGTTACTCAGGGGACCTAATTTTTGCAGTAACAGGGAGAGACAAGAATGCATTATGTGTTATTCCCCCTGGCATTGGGGGGTGACCGTAATGTGGATTTTGAGAAAATGCATGTCGGACATTAAACGTGATATTAAAGGAGACAGGCCGTGATAGCCGCGGAGGTAAAACGCCAAGGTGTGTTTTTTTTTTGTTGTTTTTTTTTGTCGTCGTTTTTTTTTTGCTGAATCTCAGAAGAAAAATGCATCTGATGTTGAAACTAAGAAGAGTGGACTGGCGGTGCTGAGGTGAGCAGGGCTTTATTGACTGGCTGCAGTGTTGGGGTGCGCCGGAGTAGACGCTACTGCTTCGTCTCACTGCTTTCTCAGCTCAAAGCTAAAGAGGCATCGGCTGGCATCACAAACAATGACATCTCACGACTCCCAAAATCAGTTTGATTTTAATTGAAAAACACACTTTAAGTCAATCGATGAAGGCTTGAAATATTTATCGCACGACTTACAAACCAACCTCATATTAAAAAAGAATGTTTGCCTCCCGGTTTATTAGAAGTGACAGTGACCATGGCCATGCCAACATGGAAAAAGATAAGCTTGATGCAATATTTGGAAACAAGCAATGGCTGCTTTTTTGAATAATGAAAAGTTATCTTGAGGTAAATGCGAGGATTGCGGGCAAGGCGGCTGGTAATTGACTCTTGAAGTTCCTGTGCGACAAGCGAAAACTTACGTGAGCCCAACTTCTCCAAGGTGCCAGGGTGCGTTCTTCCCTCCGAGGGCCTGACGACGCTCTGACAGCTGCTGTGGCGCTCTGCGCCGTCCTCTGCCCAAAGCCCGGCAGAACCGCGCCGACAAGAGCTGGCGGTTTGGCGGCCTCGCCCGTCAGGACCAGAGGAGGCGTGCCGGGGCCCTGTCGGTCGAGCACCTGAAACGGGCCGTCTCTCGGCAGAAGGGAAGGAGAGCCGCAGCTCGAGATCAATGGGCGCGCGATTCAAAGGGCCGGCTTCTCCCCCTTTAATCTCCTCAATTAAGGAGGAGGTTCGCCGCAGTGCCGGCCACTTTAGAGCGGAGCCCGACCGGTCTTGATCTTCATTCACAATGGGCTTTTCTTTCCCCGACCCGGTCGTGTCTGGCGGGTAATAATCGGATCCAAACCCGCCGTTCGCGAGCCTCCGGGGGCTGTGCTGACAGCGCCATCGCGTCCCCGTCCCTGTCCCCCCTCCCGCCGTATCTGGCGCTGCCCTCTCGGCCTGTCACCCGCTTCAAAAGCCTGTCTCCAGCTGCCGGGCTTCTCCCGCTTCCTTATTACCGCCATCCTGACCGGCCAGTCACCGCGCGGCCCCGGCACGGCGACAGAGATGTCTGTGATGGTGGAAGGGGGGGTGGGCGGACAGAGATGCTGAGCCCCCCCTCTGTATCTCCTGCCCGAGCTGAACACTACGCTGGCGTCCTGTGCGAACAAGATCTAAAAGATGCGACCCATAACATTTGATCTTTCGAATTTGACATGTCTGTTCTTTTCTTGAGGGCCTAATGCAAGAAGAAATCTGGGATGAATCAGTTCCGTACCCTAGCCTAGCCCTCCGCATGTTTCTCTAATCAGCCCGAGTCAATAAAGTGCAAATGATAGGGCCCTGCAAAGTGCCTGCCTGTGCTCCCTCCCTCACATAAGCAACTCAGGCTTTGTAAAAAGTCCAGGATGTGGGCGAACTCTCTCATCAAAACAGAAACATCTGTGATCCCCCCCTGCAGTACTTCCTCTGCAATATTCACATCTAGTGTTGAGTTTCTTCTCTCTTTTCTCTCTTTTTTTCTGTTCTGAGGGTCAGCAGGGGTTGAAAAATGAATAAAAGCCCTATGTGTCGTTCTGAGCGAAGGTGGGAGTAAGATCATCCCAGATGAATAACCAGCTCACGGCTCCTACCACCGTTACTAACACCCGAATGCCACACCAGAGGGCGTAGGCTTCTGTAGGCTTATCAAAGCTGTGTGAGCTAATCAGTCTAAAGTTAAGAAAGAGGAGGGGTTTCTGAATGTGTTCTTCATTTTTTAATCCAGTTCAATCACAAATTTATTTGCAAGTTCCTGGGTATTTTTGAATTTAGGCCTGTATCTGAAATTTCACAATGTTATTACATCACTCTTCAGTGCACCATGCTTGAAAAAAAATCAAACATCCTTGTGGAAAATGCAATGATTAATAATTAACAGTTTTGATACATTAAATCATTAATGACATAAAACAACGTTCGCCCAGCAGCCACTATGAGACATATTAAATGAGTAAATAAACCCATATGTTTATAAATAAATTTAGAAACAGCAAGATTTTTTTTTTTGCAAAGACATTCTGAGGGAAGTATAAGTATGGAACACAAGAAGACATCTCTCTCTCTCTCTCTCTCTCTCTCTCTCTGTCTCTCTCGCTTTCTGGAAAGTACATACTTCAATCATCGCTCACAGTCAATTCTTTACAGTCACCTTTCAAATAGTGCACTCTGCTGTCCCATGGGTGTGAGCTGAGTAGCTGTCACCAGAGGTTTTGATGTGGGACGTGTGCTCACCATCTGGGGGAGTGTGGGGTGAGGAGGGCTGTGTTTTTTGTGTTAGCGGTTCAAGCGGGTTGGCTTGCCTCTGGAAGACCTCTCAACAATAGCGAGTGATTTATGGACAGGTAGAGCATGAGGAACCCTAGCAAACAAGCCCTGTGATCCCCACTGCCCAAAGGGGTCGGGACCCTTTCTGTCTTCACCTGAGTTTCACAGGAGCGCCGGAGCTGGGAAGGCCCTGACCTCTGACCCCTGGCGTGTCACGCTCTGGCCCTGATTATGGGGCCCGCCCCCTGGCCGGCTGATTGGGTTTCACTCCCCAGCCAGGGAGCCTGGCAAGTTTTTCCAATCAGAAACAAAACAGTCGTGCCTGTACCCAGCGGGGGGAACTATGATTACGAGTCATTACTTGGAAATAAACTTTGGCATCTGCTCTGATTTTGGTCTGCAAAAATGTAAAATATTCAGTGCATCCATCGTGGTCAGACTGCGCTGTATCTGTACGTACCGCTGACAAAATGTCTGCATCAACGAGTCTTTTTGAATATGAAAGAAGTCAGAACATGCAGTGAGCTGTCTGTTCAGGCGACTATGAATTTTGCCAGAAGGGTTTTTTTTTGACACATCTTTTAAATTAAGTTTTAATTTTTCTGGCGTAGCTCTTTCTGCCTCCCCATGCCTGCTCTCAGTCCCCCCGAATCTGCTGTGGAATTGCTGTGGATTCCCCGTCCGGAGAAGTGATAGAAACTCCTGCCTCTCACTCTTCCCTCTGTGATAGGAAAGCCTGGGGAATTAATGTCTTCTATCAGAAACCCTTCATCTTCTGCACATGCTGTAATAATTGAAAAGCAAAGTTGTCACCATTTGATAGCACTTTTACATTAGACAAGTCTGTCATCAATAATTCAGTGTTAAAATGAGACAGCATTCATTACAGGGATCAGGGATTCTCCTCTTAAGTAGTCCATCATATTTTTTGCTTCATTTTTCACTCCCTGCACACAAGGGAAGCTTGGCATCTTTTTTTTATTTTATAATCCACTTACTTAGAACAGTACATTAAATCTGGGACTTATAGAAGTAGGCTATTTCTCTTTTCTCTTTGCTTGCTGACTACAAGCCTATTAAAACCATATTCCATATTTGGTTTCAGTAGACCCAACTCCATAACACTGCCCTGTGGAAAGTTACTGAAAACCCCACCAGGAGCTGGCCAAGTGTAAGGACAGGCAGATGCATGCACCCCTCGACCTCTGAAGTGCAACAGTGCAGGAGATTTTGTGAGATCTTCATGTCGAAGGGGAGGGCAAGTGGAATGGGTGGGGCAGGAAAATGACAAAGTTCTACCCCCACCCCGCCCATTCCCCAAGCTATCTTTGTGCAGTCCTCAACACATTGCAGTCTTCCAGCAAAACATCACCTCAAATCTCCAGCTGTCTGAGACCAATCCAAGGCCAGCATGCCGGGACCATGGACCCTTCTATACACGACGTCTGCGGCCATCCTGGAAAATATACAGTTGGATCTCAAGGCCCCATTTCCTGATTACACAAGATGCGTTACAAAAGTATGTTTTTTGGTCCACACCGTGTGATTGGTCCCATTGCAACCCTGCAGACAGTTATGGCTCATTTGACTACAATGTAAACATGCATAAACAGCGGCGTCAGCTCATCTCGGAGAAACAGCATAAAAAATAGATTGTTGCAAGCTGTCCTTTCCAAACACCTTTTGTCTCGTCCTGTTGTGTAGTCGTGCGTTTTAGCACGGACCACCTTGGGGAAGTCATCCGTGTGAGATACGCGTGCATTTCCTCCGCTTTTCACGGAAGCAGAAAGCTCGGCTCCACGTCCTCGTGTGACTCAGTCATTCAGCCGTTCTGAAATGTTTTGAGCTTCCGTGGACTATCGGCGCGTTGCCCTTTCTGACAAGGATCTTATCTTTGGCGCACAGCGGAGAAACTTGGATGAAGCCAGCCCTCTTTAGCTCACCGCTGTCATCATTATCGTTTAGCCTGTTGGGAAGCGTCACTGTGCGTGCCTTGCAGACATGCATTCTGGTCTGTTGGTTTTTTTTTATTGCTGTAAATCTCTGTCCAGAATAAAGAAGAAAAAGATTCTGTGGTCCCCAGAGGCAGGTTTCAGGTGTTTTGTTTTCTCTCCATGGGTGCGCCCCCTCTCACTTTTTCGAGTACCACGGACCCCTCAACGGCGATGAAAAATGCATTTGTCCCACGTGGGTGGTTGAGTGCGTCAGGGAAGTGTGGGGGGGAGACACTGTGAGCGGTGGGGTACGGGCCGGGACGGGCCTTTGAAACTGAGGAAACAATGACGGGATAAAGCCTTGTGTGGGGAGTTAGTGAAGTGTATCTGGGGACGGATAATGTGCGTGAGTGTGCTCGTGTGTGTGTGTGTGTGTGTGTGAGACAGAGGGGGGGGAGCGTGAGAGTGAGAGAGGAGGGAGGGAGGAGGTGTGCGTTTGCATTTACATCACATTAATATAAAAGCTCCTTCGAGCCACGGGGACACCAGACAGCTGCCGCCACTGGAAGTCTGCGGCCTTTGCTTTACTTATCGTCTTCACCGTGCTTTTGTTTTGGGGGGTGGGGTGGGGGGGATGGCGTTGCAACAGCATGTGGGGCAGCAAAGGGTGGAGGCAGAGTTGAGAGGGAGATACTGTAGGGGGACATCAACAGCTATTTGATCAGAAGTGCAGAGTCAGAGGAAGGAGGGCTGGGTCCAGATGAAAAGGCCTTGTCTCTGCAAAAAGACTGTGTTAAGGACAGGATAGTGCCTGTGAGATGTAGTTACACTGCACTATACATTTTCCTAAGCTTCCTAAGCTTGTTTTTTTACATAATGTCCATTCATACGGCTGCATATTCACCAAAGCTGCTCAGGTAAATAACTTTGTTCAGTGCCTGAGGTTTTAACAGTGAACTGTTTCCTCGCCCAGTTCTCTTAATGTTGCTCCACATGACCATACGCAGTAGTCAAATGCAAATAGCATAGGTGCCAATTAGTGATCAGGATGTGCCAGTCTGAGCTCACATATCTAAACAGATCACTCTACTCTCCTATTGCAGGGGTCCTCAATCTTACCCAGAAAGGGCCAGTGTGGCTTTTGTTCCAACCAAGCAGTAACACACCTTCTTCTACTAATCAACCACTAGAGTCTTTGCTGCGAACCTCAATTAGTAGAATCAGGTGTGTTACTGCTTGGTTGAGACAAAAGCCTGCACCCACACTGGCCCTTTCTGGATAAGATTGAGGACCTCTGTCCTATTGAATTCAATTAAATGAAATTAAATTTTATTTGTACAGCACTTTTCAGAGAGAACTGCCACAAAACTGTCAAGTTTTGCAAAAAAAAAAGAACTCTCTGTACTTAAGTAGCACCCTTCAGCAACCAGCTCCTTAGTCCTGTCCCCTCCCCCGAGCTCTGAGATTTCACACACGTTGGTGTGACCCTGTCATGCGTGTGTGTGCACCTGTATCCCAGCTGGGAGGGGCCAAACCTCAGCGCTTGGCATCTGGCAGAAGGGAGGGCAAAGTGTTTGCCTGTTTGTCTGTCTGCGCACTGAAGTGTGGGTGCAAATTGTGCCTCCCACTCGCACTTTGTTGTTGTGCTTGAGACAGTAGTGTTGAGTGATGATGTATTTGTCTGCACTATTAACAGTCCCATCCCTCCCTCCCTGTCTCTCCCCCAGTCTTTCATTTAATGTGATGTTTGCTGTTAGGCTGAAGCTGGCCACAAACGCAGAGCCCATGAACATTTTCAAAGGAGCCAGATGAGAATTTCACCATCCAAAAAGTCAACAGTGCCCTGCACAACAGACACAGCTGGCAATAGAAAAAAAAAATCAAAACAACATGAGTCAATTCTTTATAATGGATGTTGCTGGCAGCCATGGAACAGATAAGTGAACCAGGCAAATATCAAGCAGCCAGTATACACTCGAAAGGCAGAAGTTATGGGGAGGGTAGGAATCACAGGAAATGGCAGATATTTAAATGGCAGATATTTTTTTTAAACGGTCACTTTTAATTACACCACAGGAGTCGGTTCTCACGTTGAAATACTGCTCGAAATGAGCGCGAAATTGCCACAGTGTGTTCAGTGTTATCTGTCGTGCGCTTTAGCTGAACACACACATTTGCAGGAGGTAACAAGCCCAACCTTTGAAGTTTCCCCTAGCAAGTGAGAAGGGGCTGCTTTGATGTTCGCTGGCTGCTGCATTTCTGCTGGGACTTCTGACAGTATAAGAGTGGATGGAAAATGCATTAGATACCTCCTGGTCTGGGAAGACTGAGATAAAAGACAATATGGTGCTCCATCGCACAAAGTAAATGGCTGCCTCGCGCGGTTTGCGGTTTTACGCGGGAAGGGGTCGGGGTGGGGATGGGGATGAGGGGGAAAGGATTTCAGAAACCAACTTAATGCGACGGTGGCCGTTTCCTGGAGCCGGCTTTCTCGCCAATAAATTTGCTCCAAATGAGGTGCGATGTGGCTTTTCAACCTCGGCTGCTCCGAAGGTCAGAGAGGATTGTGTTACAGCTGTCTGTCTGACTGCAGTCAATCTACCATGCAGTAGACTTCCCAAAGGATTGAATTTACCGCTGTAGAATTTATTCAGGCCCGTTTTTTTTTTTTTTTTAAATGAATGGCACAGCCTTTATTTTTCAAGGTCATTCCATTCTGTGCTCTGTGCCCTGTAAAAAAGGCTTCGCATTATTAATAATCACTCAGCGCTGGCACAAGTGAAATTGTTAGCAGCAGGGCCATGAATGATTTCAATGCTGTTATTACCACAACAGCGTATTTCTAGCATTGTAACGACCAATAATAGTAATTCTGAGGTGAAAAGTGGTCTTGCATTTATCAAAGCGACATTCCAATGCGGTTTCATCATTTGGGGGAGAAAATAAAAAAATCCATCCATAACTTGCCGCTGATGAAAAATAGTGACAGCCGTAATGGACTTTAAATGTCACTTCTGCTGCATTCTGTAACATTATGGTCTGTGAGATCATGGACAGACGCCGAGCGGACCTATTGAAATTTGAGGGGGCTGGGAAAGGCGCGCGAGAGGGATTGGGAGAGGATGTCCGCGGGTTGGGGCTGGCGATGAGGGGAGAAGCGTGTCTGCGGCGCCAGCGGCCGTGGGCAGTCACGTGATCCCGCTCGCGTGTTTGTTTGTGTCTGTTTGTTTGCTCGCTGAAGATTCTCCCCCTCTCCAGTCCCATCGCGGAATTGGGGCTTGTTTGTTTTTGTCTCCGGCATTTCGCCTGCCAGTAAAACTTCTTATTTATTTGTTTTTATTTATATATTTTTGACTCTGCTGGTAAATCTATATATCAATTTTGTACTGAATGTTACAGCTGATCATGCATGCTATGTTTTTTATTTATTTTTTATTTATTTAGCTCACTACTTTGCCCTGGGAGAGGAAAACTGCATTCTCTTGCACAAGTTTGACTTTGAAACCCACTTCTTGAATTGGTCTTCGGTGATTTATCTTTTTTTTACCCGCTGGTCTCCCCCATGTAAATCTCACACCCTGAAATATGAAAAGATGCAGATTTCCTGCTTGTGATACCTGAAGTGGAACTTTTTATTCTGCAAGTTTATGTCCCTTATCCCAGTATTTATAACGTATTTTGAATCTCAAGTGGAATTGTGGAAAGATACTCCAGTATTTGAATATTTAACTAAATATTTTGTGCCACTCTCATCTCCTCCTTTCTCTTTACTCATATTTGCATTTGGTTCAATATTTATGTGTACATCAGATGCACTGGAGCCAACAGCGTTAACTGTTCCGGTTGTTTCCAGTCCGGTCTGGTGTGCTGTTTTCATTAAACTCTTCCTCAAACAACAGGTTTACAGTCTGTTCTCTCTGACTGGCATTGCCGCAGGTGCCGCATTAACACCATCTCCCAAAATCCACTTGGTCATCATGAAGTTCTCAAAAAGCCCTCATGTTGTTTCTGTGCACTGGCCAATGTGAGAGGTAGTGCCTATTCTATGCTCTTCCAGAATGCATAGTGGAATAGTAATATAGACATAACATGTCATTTAAAGTACTTAAAACTTTCTGTGGCTTATTCAGATAATTAGTATTTGAGCACTTTATTAAAGCATTTATTAAAGTTAGTATATGTAGGCTGTGGTTAAATTCTATCATTTTGGTCAACATAACCTCTTATGAACCACAGTGCTGGCTCAAGGCCATATACTGGTTCTCTACTGCTGTCCCAGAACACAAGGGGTGTCAGTTCTGGAAAGTGTCCATCCGCTCGCCCTCTCCGACCCTGCTAATTTCGGAAAAAGACTGCGCTGAAATTGCATGATGGATGGATGGAGACCCAGCTGTCATGGCCCTGGTCCTGCATCCGACTACCAGCCCAGTATGGACGGATGCCACCGCACCAGATGGCCATCTCCTCTGCCAGCCCCTTCCTGGATTTCCCTGCCAAATGCCACGTTGCCTCCTGACCGAGAGAATCCCTCACCAGATCACCCCGGACCTCTTGCATGTGCTCATTTCTGACTCCCGGTCATCAGGGTACAGGACCTTGTCTGCACCCGTGCTCTGTTTATGATTTTCCATCTTAAGACATAACAGGAGAGAAAGTATGTAAGATTTTGGAAAAGGGGTGAAATTGCAAACAATAAATGAAATATTTTCAGTCTTCAGTTTTATTAACTGATCAGACATGACTGATTATGAGATGATTCAGGTATTTGCACTTATGCATGAACGCCACATCATCACATGACTGGTGATTTAAGAGTCAGGTAAAATCAATGAAGAAATACACAGTAAGGAACTATAATTACCCTAATTGGTAATGAGATGATTCAAAGATTATGCAATAATTTAAGCCAATTGAGTGCCTTACAGTCAGTACATGACAAATTAATCACATGAACTCCCCCCCCCCCCCCCCCCCCCCACACACACACACACACACATGCAAAGTGCAACACTCCACTGCAGGAGCATTTTGATTGCATGTGCCGTTGTTTTTGCCAGGCACGAAGCATGCCGGTCTCTGCCTCTGCGTGTCATCTGTTCTTTTGTTCTGTCGGGGCTCTCTTTTCATGCCAGAACAACAGCAAAGAAAAAAAAAGGCCTGCGCCTCTCACCCTTCATCAGATGCTTTGAGTTCCGCGTGTCCAGAGCTAGCAGATCAAATGCAGCCTCGCGTTCTCCTGAAGGCGGGCCGAGGTTCGTCAGCGGCTCTAAGAGCCCCGCAGCATCCAGTCTCAGCGTGCTCACACTGCGCTTCCATGCGCCAGCATCCCCATCCACGGCTATTTCTCTTCTCCGCACGAAGCTGGACAAATGCTGCCATCTTATCGCGATCGGGAGGGAGGGAGGGAGGGGGAGGGGGGAAGGTCTCCACTCTAACATCTGAAAGGAGGTTAAATGCACCTTCAACGCCCTGGGGCTATTTTCTTTTCTAATGCTGTTTGTGCAAAGCCAGGTTTTCCCATTGAGACACAGTGGTGTCTCAATGCTGTCCTCGGAATTTAGATTCAGTGTGATTTTTAATAATGAGGGGTGTGCCCTGCTTTTTGTTGTTCTGTATTTTCATAGAACTTTTGCACAAAGCATCTAAGATGAGCAGAAGGAGTAGACCCAAAAGAGTATAAGACCCTGAACATCTTCCCTGGTTCTTGGCTCTGAGATTACACTGTGTTTATGTTATTGTTCCTACTGAGCTCTTAATTAGTTGGGTCCTGTGGGCCGTTAATTGAATACTGATCTAGGTTTGCCCTAACTTGACAGTCGTGCTCTGTGAAACTGTAATGTGTGATCTTAACAGATGTGTTCGGGTAGTGTTGCATTTTTTATTATAGTCTAGTATTTGGCTCAAACATGCCTCAGATCTTACATTTCTTTTCTCTGTGACTAAATGCAAAATTTTGTCAGGCACACCAATGTCAGCTTTCAATCAGGTGCTCAATCAGGCCAAATGAATTAGAAGCAGCTGCAACCAGAGACTGGTATGCACCCAGTGCGTACCTAGATCCGGTCCGAGAAAACAGAGCTGTGGAGAGCTGGAGGAATGGTGGTAACTACATTTGGGTGGAATGCCGTGTGTGGTCTTCACAGTATTGATTTTTACTGTGGTGGCTCTGGATCTCAAGCGGGGCTTTGTGCAGTGTCTGAATGTGATAAGGCTGTGCGTGCGTGCTAGGTAATGCCAGCGGAATCCTCCAGCCACCCTGCTGTTTCGGGGAGGGGGCGGAATGATCCCCTCGGGCGACGTGGTCATCCGAGCTCTGCCGCCACGGTGCCTGCCAGTGCGCCGGCTGCCTTTCCAGGACCGTGGAGAGGCCTGCCCAAAAACAGTCGCTCTTTCAGCCGACCTGCCAGCATGAGGCCGGTCGTATTTCACCGCATTTGAGGAAGCCGGGCACGCATGGACACACAGTGCACGCACGCACGCACACATGCACACATGTGTTCGAGCAGCGGTCCAGGTACTCCAATAAAGCGCCGCATTCCTTCCTCTTATGCGCAGCCCACCCTCGCAGCCCATTTTTCATTACCGAGCTTCGGTCTGCAAGATAATACGGCGGAACCCACTTCTAATGCACAGCAAAATAACCCTAAAGTTAAAAAGGCTTCTTATTTCAGTCGGCGTTTTTCATCTTTAATTATAAAGTGCACCGAAAGAGCATTCCAATTGCACGGAGTAAACATTTTCGATCTTGCTTCATTAAATTACACCCGGGCGTTCACTCTAGCCGGCTGAGTTTCTTTATCTTTTTTTCTTCTCCTTGTTTTATTTTCTGTGTATATGTTTGACTATACCTACGGGGAGGGCTGATAATGACATAGAGGGAAATTATGTTAGCCCTGTTTGCCTGCAACGGACCATTTCGGCTCCTGCGTTGGGGTCGCCCACCCTCTTGTGAAACATAGCTGATAAGAGCCAGAGCTTAAGAGGCTTTTAATGTGCAGAGACTACTGTGCCGTCGTGTGACATGTGGCCACTGTCAGAGACAGACCCGTCACGACAGCGAAGTAAGGATCTCTTCGCTGTTCTTTCACACTGCTGTGAACGGCAAGATGCCCTACTGATTTCAATAGCGGGATTCAAAATGCATTCCCTTGTCAAGGCTGATGCATTGCAGCTGCATAGATTATTTCATGGGCCAATCACCAGCGTGTGTATAAATTTGTTTACAGTCCAGTGGGCCGGGCATAATCAAAGCAGGCAAACAAAAAAAAAAACAGACACTTTCTTCACTGTTATATTCCTTGTGGTTAGTCTTAGGCATGGCCCTCATGTCTAATGTATTCTGTGTCACACCCAGATACTGTGAATGTTTTGTCATCTCATATTTTTTCCTCTGTGCTTTCACATTCGGCAACCCTCATTTCCATTTCAAATGCTCAATACTTTGCATTTACTGATATCATATTTCACTTTTGACATTTTTGTCTCTTCTTTATTCTCATCTGGTTCCACTCGGAATTTAAATAAATAAATAAGTAGCTTTAGCACTGTCAGCTGTTATCACTGTCTGTGCCTTGCCAGAAAATTCACCGCAACATTTCCAGTGATTGTATGCATATGTGTCAGAAAAGGGCAGGGGTCCAAGTAGTGAGCCTTGGAGGACCCCAAGTTGTTAATCATCCAGGGTGGGTTTGCCGCTCACTCAATTGTGATGGCAACCCATCTTGTTTTGAATTTACAAAATTCAGCATTGCAAGGCCAAGCTTCTAATTTGCTCACGCAACAGAAGATTTTTCTGGTAAGTTTTGATTCAAATGCGAAACCTTAGCCACTGCATGACAGCAGCAAATCCCACCTGTCAGTCTGGGTTAGAAAAGCTCTGTGGGGGAGGGGAGTGGGTATGTTATCATGCTTGGAGAACACCAGGACATGTCACCCACTTTCAGGTGATTGGTCCTAGTTGCTCGCACGCTACACTGAGCACATTCAAACATTATATATTTTGACTGCTTTTTTTTTTTTTATCATGTTCAAACTTCAGTGGTCAGCCAGAACTCACTCGGACAGCATTTGACTGGTTATTATTTAGGACATTTTTAGAGGACAAGACAGAATCACCAAAAAGTATGCTTATTCTCATCCTTGATGCAGCTTTATTTTGTTAGAGGTGTGAGGGCACCAGAACAATTCCTGCTTTTTCCGAAAACATCTGAATTACAAGCATTGTTATTTATTAATAAGCGGAATTCATCCCTATTTAAATATGTATTTGTTGTTAAAATGTGCAGTGGAAAGTAAAAAAACCTTGTTCTCTAATGGTAACAGATTGCTGTTTTTGATTTATTTCGAATCGTAAGGCTTTTAAGTGGTGGTAAGCTTGCTGTAAATCTTACCTGGCATTAAAACAGCAGCAGCGGTGTACGCTGAAGCATTGCACAGCAGCATTGTTGGCCCTTTGTTTCCCTCCGTCTCGGGGAAACGTCTTGTCTCAGCTCTTCGAGTGAGAAAGGACCTCTAATAAGCCCCTGCAAATCAGGCACTTTGAACACAGCAGAAATCGGATGAACCGAAATGAATCATTTACAGCCTTCCCACAGCACCGAGAACCTTTGCAATCCAAAGCTTTAAAATTGACATTACTCGTTCTCAGGCTAATTCTCCTTTTTCTCCTTTTTTGTCATGTCAGTGGTAGTTGCAAGATTGTGTGTCTGAGAGCATAAAATACAGTATGTGATTGTTTCTTTAGTTTAAGAATCACATTTTTTTAGCCCGTAGTTTGGGTGGTTGAAGGAGGAAAGCACTGTGCCTTTCACAAGTGCACAATTTATTTCAAGGAGTGTAGTAAATGTGTAGGTGTGCATTGTACCGGGGGACAACGCTGTTTTGAATTTCCTTGCTGCACATTCGTCATACGAGGCCACCTGCTTTTCTAAAGCAACAGCCATGTAGTGGTATCTACAGGTGCTCAGAGCCGAAATGCACAATGTGTGGGCTTTGTCCTGGGTGCAAGACAAACAGAGGTTTGGTCTGTCATCAGGGTATACTTTTCGAAGTCAGAGCCCCTTCCTTGTAAATGAAACATTGAGAGAGTGCATGAGTCCCTACCTCCTCTGTTGAAAGTATCCCTTTTAGAGAGGTGTTGAAATATGATGGCTTACACGGGGAGAATCTGGTAATTCAAACCAGGTCCTAGACCAAACCAACCCTGCTCCCTTGACTGTGAACCTTAACGGACTGTTCGCGGCACCTATTGAGTGCGGACAGGCTGCAGGGGGATGCGGGCATGGATGACAGGGTGGTGAGATCCGCGACTTGGTCTCCTGGATTTGACTTATCGTTTTCCAATCCATCTGTCGTTACTATCTGCAGTACAAACAGTCACTGTACTGTGATCGATGATAAGTTTGTTCCCTAAAAAAAGGGCACCTTTGTTTTGCCCACAGGAAGCTGAGAATATCCACTTGTGAAAGCATGATTCTGACTCAGACAACATTTTCCTAATGTTCTGTAATTAAGGGCACAGGAAGTAAGATGGCTGAAAAGAGTGGGATCTCAAAAACTGATGATTTCTTGGTGCACTGTTCCTCAGTTGTCCTCTTAAACTCTCCAGTCCCTCAACTTGCCCTACTTTGCAGTGCGTGTTGATTTGGGGTTTGACTCAAACTCAGCAACTCTGTGTTGCCGTGACAACTAGGCAGCCATTGTCCTGGTTATCTCTCCCTGTAGGACTCACCGGAACGTTCCACCAGCTCTGAACAGTCTGCCAGTTGGCATGGCTGCCTCCGCCGCCCAGAGAGATAGGCAGGCATGCACAGCCACCATGTCAGAACTTCTACTCCCATGGTGCACTCGGGGCAGTCAACAAATGGTGCCATCGTTGGAGAGAACCCAGAACTCCACAGGCTATGACGTGGCTGGCGTGTGACCCGATCTGATAGAATTTGTGTTGTTTCGCGGCGACACATGCACTGAACACACACGGGCATACACAGGCAAGCACAAAGCCTTTGTAATAGAGGCAGGCCAATTCAGTGAGGCTGGCGCCTGCCTTGGGACAAATCCCTTTCGAGCCATTTATTCAAACTGAAATCCCCCATCGCAGGATCAGAATGGGCTGAACGCGAAGGAGCACATCCTGCCCTGCAGCAGCTCGGCCATGGCGCAGGCGATTACCACGATAAATCTTTCTGCTAAAAATGAGGAGAGAAGACGGCTGGTGACCCTCTCCGGCTCCCTCTCTATTATTGGAAAACGTCTCCGTAATGTGCGTTTCGGCTTTTGGGTTCCACTTTATTCCCGGTGTCCTGGAGGGAGTCTGCACATGTGTCAGTTCTTACTCATTAAAGTTCGCGCTGACCCACTAATATGGCAGAACTCAGCGCATGCCTTTTCTTCTCCTCAGACAGTCAGATGTGGGCTGGTGCAAAATGGAGGTAATTGTCCTTTGGCTCCCTGCAGCTGGCCAAGAGAGAATGGTTGTATTTTTGTTCTCTGCCTGTAGTGGTGCTGGTGAGAAAACTGGGATTTGTACAGACAGAAGCAGTGGCGGTTGGAGAGCATACAATTTGTGGGGTTGAAAACTTTCCTTTAAATTGATCCTTATTTTCATTCATTTTCCTAGATTAAGAAGTGAGCCAACAATCTGAATAATAAGGTAAACACACAGCTTTCTCACATCATGTTAGGGAGATTAAATGTTAAATTAAATTTTAAAAATCTCTTTTAATCACGAAGCACACATTACAAAAAAAGATAAACTATTGACTACCGTGTTAGCTTTCAGCACAACCTGTGATAAAGGTTTATAATGAAACCTGCTCTTCAAGATTTTTTAAATGCCAAAATCTCTGCATTGCACATCTTTTCCAGAAACACTAACTTAGTGCACAGAACAAAGTAGCCTACATGTGGCCACAATTTTAAATGATATTGATGAAATGTGCACAGTTTTGCAATGCAAATAAAAGTAATTACACAGCTAATAGTCTATGTAAGGAGAACTTGCTATATCTGATGTTATTGAGTGTTTTGTTAAATGAATGCAGCGTTGATAATCTAGGAAAATGACTGAAAATGGGTCTAGACCAATAATCAGTTTAAGGAGAAGTTTTCTTCCCCACCAGTTTTCAGCTCACTGAACACCAGGAGACAGGGGTTCTCCCTGATCGATTCGCAGACGGCAGCTGATCAGCGGTGTGTGTCGGACTCACAGACTCTGGACTCGGTCAGCTGCTCATTCTTGTCCACCCTGAATGCCCCCAAATGTAGGAGCATTTAGGGAGGCTGGGAGGACTGTTTGACGCACCGGGGGAATTCAACTTCTGTTTGGTGTTGATTCTGAAACAAAGAGAAAAAAGAAAGGATGGAAAAAAGTACCCTGACAGCGAGGAGATGTCTGGGTTTGTAGTTGTGTGTGGGGCCTAGTGGGCGGTCACAGTATCTACTTGTAGTAACAGGCCCCGTGCAGTTTGGAAAAGGGGGGGGGGGGTGGGTGGGGGAGATTGTAGGAGCTGTTGTAGATACACTATAACAACTTTCTGGACATGTTGCTCTCTGCTATATGACTGCTTGTTTTAACTCTTAAACTGTGGTTCCCAACATCCAATGACTATTTTCAGCAACAATGTGCTATTATGTGTTTTATAATCATAGTAAGAGCCCTGTGCATAACGTGGCTCCTTATTTGCTGTATGATCCAGACTGACAAGGTGCACTGCCACAAATCGTTGTCACAGTTGCAGGTAAGGTTTATATTCACTATAGAACAGTGCATTCATGGAGGCTTTTAGAAGCTGACTGCCATCATTACATGGAGCAGCACGTGTCATTGAAGTAGGCAGATTTATTATTGCATGTTTAATTGATTTCATACAGAAAATTATGTTGGAAATCTGCTTATACTCTGCCTACTATCTGCTCTAAAAATTAAGTACTGGCCCGAATGATTACAGCTGCTGTTTTCCCCCCTCTCTACTCATACGAGGACAATTATGCAGTGGCCCAAAATACCAAACCTTGTAACTGGATTAGCGCTGTGTATTTAAGAAGGAGAGGAAATAATTAGTCTTATTACTGATAAAAATTAATCAGGTTAACTGCCATGCCTCCTGTTTCTCTCTCACACGCACAAACACACACATGTGCACGCAAACAAAATTAGTGTGTGTGTGTTTGTGTGTGTGTGTGTACATACGTGTCTACATGGGTGGCAGCAGATGTGACCTATACAGGATGATGGTCTGACCACATGTCACAAGATGGCGCACACTTGTTTGCATGCATATGCACAGAGCTCTACATGACTGTGTGCCAGCCTATCATCCCCGGGGTCCCATCCAGCCAGTCCTGGTGAGCTGCAGATCTGTGCTCTCTTAAGCCCTTTCTGGATCATTCCATACCAAGTCCTCCAGACCCTTAATAACGGGGTTGCGTTCTGTCTACTCATTTCAAGGCCAGCTGTCTTTGCTTAAAAAACAGGAGTGGGGTGGGGGTAGACCCCCACTCATTAGAATAGTGGTTAAATTTCATAGAATTTTTGCTGTGTGGTTTATGAGTTTCATGTCCGTAAAATTGATTATTTTTCTAAATCTAAACAGAACATTACTAAAAATGTAATGTAAGCACATGCTCATATTTTAATGGTGTAAACATGTGTTGTGTGGCATTTTGCAGTAAAAACATATATGTGTTACTCTTCCAGGAGCTCATAGCTGTTTCTAAACTGCTTTTTTGGCACCCCATGAACTGTCTTTTCAATTCAAATCGATAACCGAGACAACCATACAACTGCAATTTACTTTAAACAAGATAGGATATTCTTTCAAGTGACTCTTCAATTGATTTTTTTTTTCATGAAAGAAGAACCTTTTTGCAGTTTGGGAGTGTTATTGAATTGTGCTGCAAAATTTATTCAAAGTGGATGATCCCAATTCAATCTAGTATGCATCAGACATCAGTGTACAGCAGACAGAACAATATGCAGCAAGCAAACTCAGGATCCACAAATACAACACAGTCAAAGAGAAATTTCCACATTGTGATATGTATTTTATGCCATGCCAGCAATAAAAGGGGTGGTGGAGGGAGGAATGAAATTCTGGGCAATATCTCCTCCCACATCATTTGTCAGTTTAGTTTTTCAGTGTATGGAAAAGATTCTGCTTGAATTTGCCGCAATCTGTCAGGATGAGCAGGGGATAAAAAGGCAAAAAAGTACAAGTGTCTAATGTCTCAAAGGATTTCAAATAAGTCCACTTGAAATCCTCTTTGAAGTTTTGGAAACAGTTAATCTAATGGGCTATAACTAGGTGAATGAGGGAAGAGTGGAAATCCAATCCCCCCCCCCCCCACACACTAATCCAATTTGTTGTGACTGGTCACCACTTTGGGAACATTAAAATTGCAGTCCTCATGAGGTCATCTTGTTCAACTGTCTGCACAAATTCGCGCAGGATGGATCACGCTTGCCCACGTCCATAAATCCCCTGCTTCTGTGGATGCTCATTAGAGCCTGTTCATTTGCTGTTCTTCTCAGCAGAACCGCTGATATAAAACTGGAAAAGCAGACTTTGGGGGAAGGCACATTGGGGTGCTGGAGTGAAAAAGTATCATATTTATCATAGCTTTGACAGGTACATGCAACACAATACCTAAAGATGTGACCACATTAGATGTGCTCTCGCAGTCTACCCCCCCCGAAGAGTTCCCCAAGTTTAAAAGCCTCCCCTCCCCTTTGTTAACATTCATCATTGTGCTCAATGTCTTTGTTTAACAGGCTAGCACCTTTAGCCCTGACATGTCACTCATCCATTGGAACTGGGGAGAAGGCTGTGACACAGGGGGTGTGAGCCCTGACTTGGTGATGAGAGAGGCCGTGTGTGTCCGTGTGTGTGTGTGTGTCTGTGTGTGTGTGGGGGGGGGGGGGGGGTAGTTTGAGGAGCGAAGCCCCCATTCTGACAGCAGGGGTAGACACTGCTGTCACCATCATTGTTCAGGCTCTGAAACGTGGGGAATAGCACAGCGTGTCTGCCCTCTGTGTCACACCGTGCTGCCACCGCTGATCCCTATTGTCCCCATGGGGGTGGCATGGGAGGGTCCAGATCCCCGGCAACAAACATAGAATGTTTACCCTCATGCTATAGAAACAGAAGACCTGTCCGTCATAGCAGCCATCTCCACCCAGACCCTTCGGTCACTGCTCCCTGCCAACCCCCTCACTCCCTCCCTGAGCAAAGCAGAGGCTCACAGGACACACAAGGATTTTTTACAGAAACCAAAAAAGTAATTTGCTTTACAATTATAATTGAACGTGTATATTTAATTTAAAAGTAATTTGTCTTATGATTAACTGAATGCATGTATTTGACCACAGCTTTAAATTAAGTTCTGGTATTCTTGCCGGGGGGTGGGGGGGTAGAAATAGTAATGTGTTGAAACTAACACTGAACCCCATTTTATGTGATTGGTACACCCAACCAAACAATTTTCCTACTTGGTTGGCTCCAACTGTGCTACCCCCCGCACCCCCAGCAGGGTCGGGGTGAAGGGGTAGAACTGTAGCTGACCCCCCCCCCCCCCCCGTCAGTGACTGAGATAGATAGCAGTGACACGGCAGGGTGCACTTTAGGCCGCATCGTCCTGCTGTCATGGGCATGACGCTAGGTGGGGAGGGGGTGTCTGGTTGGAGTTTGGGGTTGGGGCCGGGGGGGGGGGGGGCGTATTTCAGGGTCAAGTGCTGGACTCAGCATTGAGGCTGGCTCCTCCGACGTGCGAGCTTTGCTCCGGCCAAGCTTCCCGCTGTCCTGGGCGGGAGAGCTGAACATAACCCAGGCACCTCCCCAGGGGTCGTTCCTTCGGCTAGCGCTTCCACGTAAGTGACAGAATATGCTGAATTTGCCTTTAGCTCGCTTCATTTAGCCCCGGTCGGTATTGCAGCGCTTGGCAATATCGGTTACAAAAAACACAAAAGGTTTTGCCCCGGTTTAATTAAAAGAATTAAAAGCCTTGTTTCTACTTTGTAGCTCTGCTGGCGGATCAATCCTCACCTGAATTGTTCTGGCTCTGACTAATTGTTACACAGGGTAATGGGCAGATCAAAGGCCTGGGCCTTAATTGGTAGAACAGAGCCAGAGACAGATAGCAGCATTAGCGGAAACAAAAGAAATTACAGTCATCAAAGTTCCAGAGCGCTTTCACGGACGGCACCCGCAGAATGTAAAACATAACCAGAGCGATAACAATCCGCCCCTCTTTAATGGCAGCCTTACCAGGGATGAATGGGAGATCTCCGCTACAGAAAGGTGTGAAGAAAAGCACCACATATAAATCACCTAGGGAAGATTACCTTGGAAAATCGTTGGGGATTGATCCGCGAGGTTAGAGGCAAAAAAAAGAAAAAAAAGAATAGGACGTTACATCTTTGTTAGTGATGATGATTCCACAAAAAAAAAAAAAAAAACAGAGCGTGGATCACGTCAAACGTGTTGAATAGCTGTGGTGTGGCGCAGAAGGTCTTCTGCTTCTGTGAATGTCCAGGGGCATAAATCAGGGGTCCTGGTCCCGGACAGCCACAGGGACTGTTGCTTTTCATTGTTGCTCAGCACTTAATCGATCAGCCCAAGCAGTGGATTACACTGGTAGCTCACCTTCTTAGGTCTAATTGGATTTAGGCATTTTAAACAAAAACCCCACAGACCCTGTAGCTTTCCAGTACCCAGGCTGTTGACAACTGCCCGAGAGCAAAGTGTTCTTTCTGAACTGCTTCTGTGAATGTCCCCTGACATGAATTGAACAACTCGGGAGGCATAACCCAGCAAGCTGATTTGGAGTTAGTCATCACGGTATTTTTTTATTAAGACCACGAAGTCCAAAATGCCCCATACCAGCCATTGTAAAGCCAGCAGGTAATCAGTAACTTTCGGAAGTATCTAAAATACTGTTTATTGCACATATGTACTCTCTAGACCAACATACACTAAAACTGAAATTATATTTAAAAAACCCAGAAAGGAAATCCCTTTAATGCTGAGAGATAATTTTCCCCAGAAAAATAATCAGTCAATTTCCTATTTTGTTGCCCTTTTCTTCCTCCTTTGTCCCTGTTTCTTAGACTGTACAATTAAAACATAATAAAGTGTAGTTTTATGCAGAGAAACCTTCAACTAATGGCCAATTTGAGACCATTCTCCCCTCTTTGCACCAGGCATGAATTTCATAAGATACCTTCTTTAACTTTTAAACATACAAACTAGCTAGTTTGCAAGAAACTAATGTTAGCTACCTAAAATTGTTCTACGCTAAACTGATTTTGCTTTAAAATATTTTTACTCACTAACAACTTCTACCAAAGAAGTCAGTCTGCTAACTAGCTAGTAGTCTTGAATCAGATACATGTAACTTCAATATTACTAGCCTGCTCTGCGTACTGAGACTGGTAACAGAGCTACAGTAGCTAGGTAGTTATCCTAGTAACAATATCTCACTGTGCAATAGTAAGTTAACTGGCTAACTAGCTAACCAAGTTAACCTACTGACATTGCAGGTGTACAATATCAAACATTTAATGAAAGTAAAGTTTTCAAAAAGTAACCAATGTCCACAGGGGCTGTTTGTTCATCCTTCTATTTAAGGTTGCATTTATGAAATTATATAACTAGCTTCTTACGATTATAAAATGTAGCTAATTAAATTAAATTCCATTTCCAAATAGATGGCTCTGTCTATAGGATACAGTTCCTTCACTGTCCTCTACCTGTCCACTGTCCTCTACCTTTTTTTCTGATTGATTGAGCAAGTAAACTGGCTAGAGGAATAAAGGGACTGGAGAGTCATTGTTTGTGAAACTGCCTGTGAAATTTAAGAAAAAATGTACTTATTTACTGAAGATGATAAACCACGGTTCTGGATCATTTCAACATAATTTACCACCACATGGCTTTTGGAACCTTACAGACAATACAGACACACCGTACATAAGGGGAAATGGATAGTGGATGAGGTCATGGATGGGATGGGTTACTCTTCCCATGTACAGCACACCTTTCACTGGGTATAGGGGTACACTGGTCTGAGAACTTCATAATACACAATAGCATACTATATTACGCTAGTAGTCATGGTGATTTCCCTGCAGCTGTGGGTCATGTTGTTTTGTATTTTCAGTTCAGTGTGTGTGCCTGTAGGATGACAGATTGCACATAATCTCTTTTAGCTATTTTGTATTGCTGGTACCTTATTGATCTCTCATATAATGAAGTCTGAGGAACATTCTCTATATTTATCATTGAACCCCACAAACCTTTGGGAAATATAATAGGAAAAAAAAAAGACTGACTGTTGTAAGTAAACAGCTATTAAGGGCAAATATTTGAAGGGCCCAGCCTCCCCCACCCCTAGACAGACAGATTTATTTTTAACTCAGAACGAATATGCAACTTTAGAACTTATCAAATAATAGTAGGTACATTACACGATGAAGAAAGGAATTGCCAGCTGTTGTAACTGGGAGGGAAGGGGCAGACTGGGCAGTTCGAAAGAAAAAAAAAAATGTTTAAACAGATAGTATATTTCCAGGATCTCACAGTGATTCCTAATTTTTTCAGTCAGTTTGTAATGCTTAAAAAAAAAAAAAATATATATATATATATATATATATATAGGAATACTTTCAAGAAATAAATAGATAAAATGTGCCATTTTTTTGTAATGCCCAAATGTATTTTGCTGCGTTTTCACACCAGAAAACCACAGACCAAACCACAGCACGCACTGAATGCCTTCAATCATGCTTTTGCAAGTAATTTCAGGTGATTAACCTGTCATATTGGGAAGAAACATGAAGACCATTCTTATGTTAATAACTCATCAAAGATAGAACCCTATAATTCTAAGCTCCCGAAACGTGTCAGCTGCCATTGCTGTGTCATCACTGTCTTTTTGTTCCCTGAGAAAGGTATGACTACCCCTTACTGTGTAAGACCTACTCCAGCCTGCAAAGAATGCTAATGGTGTCTAGTGCAGTGTTCACTGAGCCCGATGTATTTTCTGTGACCCACCTTTTCTTAAAATATAGCCTAGCACGTTGAAATATGGGATTTAAAATGTTTTTAACATAGCCTATATAAAATAATAGTTTGTTCACTAACTACTACTGTGCATGTAATTTTACTGGCGTGAATGCTTACAGAAAGTGCAATACAGCTTGTTATTTTTTCACATATATCTAATAACCCCCTTTTATGATCCACCAGGGGACCCATGATTCGGGAACTACTGGGTCTTCCTAAGAAAGGAGTGTGTGTGTGTGTGTGTGTGCATCTTCAATACATTCCTATTTCAGGTGCAAGAATTCTTAGCCAATGGCAGTCTCCGAATTTCCTTGAAATTCCCTCCATGCTAGCTCCTCCCACCTGCCCCAAAAACAGTGAATCTGCAAGACTTGGTCTCATTATTTATCTGAAAGAAAGACTAATTAACTCCTTGTTCAGCACCGCAGTTGTCAAAGCCTCAAATATTTGAATATTCTGCCTTATCCCTAAAGATAAACGCATTTGATAAAAAAGAAACAAAGGACAAATAGCATTTTGTGCTAGTCCTTGCATCAAAATGATAACTAGCGAGCGAAACCATCTCCGCACTGCAGTCAAAGCTGATTCTCAGAGGCAAGCCTGGGTAATAGCTGCTGGTAATTTTTTTCTGCCTGACGCAAGCCGAGTGGGTCTGGCTGAAATCCTCGCAGGCCTGTGTTCAGGCCCTGGGCTGGAGTTATTGCCTCCCCTGCCATTGTGAGTCGCTCTTGGGGAAGAATGAGCTTTTGGTCTCCCAAACCACCCCCCCCTCCTCCCCTCACCCTGCCAGCACCTCCTTACTTGTGATTAACTTTCTTCCTCCTGTTATGCTATTATTCAAACCTTGTTGTGCTGCCAGTGTTCCCAAAGGCAAACACGCATCAATCATCGTTAATCCCAGTTCTGTAGAATGAAGATAAATAATACTCAACACTTTCCTAGCTTTAATATATTTAAAATTAAGTATGGTGTGTGTAGGCTTTTTGGACAAAGCTGTAGGCATATTACATTTATTTTTAAAGTACTATGCAAAAATATTGTCTCCTCTTATCAGAATAAACAGAGGGATGAACAGGTATTCGAAGGAGGTTGTTTTCCTTGTGTTTGTATGCTTGCTCTCTCCTCTGTTGAAATATGTTACAGATATGAGACCAAACAAACAGGCAAACAAATATACAGACGTTCAGTGCAGTGGGGGAAGTGAATTGTGAATTTTCTGGTTAGATACAGTGCCCTGCTGTTTCTAACAATGGCACGCTTTTTTCTTTTTTTCTTTTGAAGATGGAAGTAAAATGGTGAAAGGTTGTTTTTCCTCCCTTTTTTCCTTGCAGATAGCAGAGTTATGGAAGAATAATTGGTGGCAAAAATGAGAGTGGGGGGAGGTGGGGGAGGGGGAATCCATTTAATCATTAGCACTGTTTTGGTAGAACATTTATGACCTCAATTGAGGAGCTGAATATTAATATGCCGAATTAGAATACTTAGGAGAGCTTTAATGGTCTGATTCCAGGGACCCGGAGACCCCTTCCGTGCAACTCTCTCCTCTCTCCTGTCACTCGACTGTTTTTGAAACCGCAGGCTTCAGTGGAATACATTATTTCTGCCTGCATGTGAAAAATAATACATGAAAAGACCTGATTAAATGGGCCGGATTCGGATGCGATTCTTTTAAACGACGACTCGTTTGAAACTCTCTGCCTCGGTGGGATACCTTCAGTCATCGCACGCTTCCGCCCCTGGCCCCGCGCCCCCGAAGCCCCCTCCCTCCTTTTCTCTGGGAATTAATTAAAGGAGGACGACAAAAAGTAAATCTTTCAGAGAGGCATTTTTTTCACCTTCATATGGGGCTATGTAGCTAGGTGGTTTGCTTATGAAACCAAAAAAAAAGGGAGGCGCCGTCCACCGTGGTTTGAGCGTTGGTTCCTACGTGGCCCCTTTTGAAGAATGGGGCTGCGCCGTTTGTCGGCGGGCCAGGGGGAAAGCACTTGTAAACGAAAAAGAGAAAAAAAGCGAGCGTGCGCCTAATGCAGACGGATAGCCCCACGCCACTGATGCGGGCACGTTATTAATCAACACCACTTAGAGGAAGTGCTTGCGGGCGGGCACTTTGAAACCTGACATGGTGGAGAAAATAGAAGGGCCACACTGCTGTTCCCAGAGAAGAGGATTGCAACATCCTGTTAAATAATTCATGTGGCTCCTTGCAAATCTGTTGCTTGTTATTGGAGTCTTTTAATCAGATTTTGCATGTCACTGATGTACAATAACAAGCGCATTAAGGTACTCACCATAAGCACACCAGCCAGTGGGTTTTCTGCATATATCAGAATCAACATAAAGCCAGACTGGGCTCTGTCTTATTAATTCTGCACATTAGTGAAGGTGTCATTAAAAAGGAGAGTGCTGAGCTCCACGAATCTTTCTCAACCACTCTCTGCCTTTTTTGCTCTCTCTCTATCTCTCCATCTTTTTCTCTCTCACTCTCTCTCTCTCTCAGTCTCTCTGTCTTCTCTCTCTCTCTTCCACTCCATCTCTCTCTCTCTGTCTATTTCACCCTCCCCATCTCTCTCTCTCTCTCTCTCTCTCTCCTGCTCCAACCCGGCCCCCCTCCCAAACACTCGTTCTGCACCTGAAACAGCGCACAGCTAAATGCGCTTCTCTAGCACACTGATTGAATTGCAAATATGCCTTATGCCAGCGTGTGTTCCCACCTGTCCACACTTTGCAGTGATGAAAAAGATGCTCGCTGTGGTCGTCCGTGTGTCAGAACAGCTTGAGACAAAGCAGAGGTGCGGTTACAAAAGTCCAAATTGCATGCCGTCCTAATGTAGGATCTCAAGGAAACAACATTAAGAGTTTTCTTCCCCCCATTTTCTTGCCGACTTTTCTTTTGATTTGCATTTTCTCTTTACTGAGGTTCCTTATTTCCCTCCGTGCTGGGTCGGTGGGGGGACTAAAAGGGTAGTGCTCTAAAACCGGAGAATTTGTGTCACACTGGGGCTATCTCCTTCCGTACCTGTAGCATGCCAAGCTCTCCTTGCCGATCTGCACTGCAGGACCAGAGGATGGGCACTTTCGAGTTAGCTGCTTCACAGTGCAACCTCCCAGCTGAGCGTTTCACATTGGGGAGGGGGGGGGGGGGGGTGGAGTGCGGGCTTTCTGCAATCGCACCGTGAGACAGCATTTCGCCTGCCGCATTTGGGGGATTTTGAAAGCAGGTGTGAACAGAGGGGACACTGGAGACAGTCGCAGGCAGGAGAAGAACCTGGAGGCTGACCAGAAGACCAGCATAAGCAATAGTGAAGATGGCTTCTACAGAAAAAGAATGGAGGAGTGGGAAAGAAAACAGAGGTGGTCATTACCACATGACCCCCCCCTCCCCCCCTCCAACCCTCAGAAACAAGTGAGCCGCCGACTTCACAGCACCGACATCAAGTAGAAATGTTAAGAGAACGCCGGGGTTATTTGGCAAAGGCGAACTGAGGGAATTTATTTCTGGCTGTTATTGCTCGGTTGAGGTTGCCAGGACAGAGCGAGCTCGGCCAATCGAAGGCCACTATTAGACAGCTGCTCTCATTAGCGAACATGCATTCTGCTCTGTTTTTTTTTTTTTATCATCTTACACTTCTAGATAAATAATTTGCTTTGTGAAGATTTTTGAAGTCTGGTTGAGGAAAAAAAAAAAAAAAACCCAATACAGCAACGCGGCCGGTATTCCCAGAACAAGCGTGTTTCAGCAGAGCAGACCCGAATCTGACTCAGGCTCGTGGGCCGTCTGGGGAGGGAAAAGTAGAGAAAAACAGAAAACCGTGGGAAGCGCAGTAAACAATTTTATCAATTTTATGAAAAAAGAGGCGGGGGGGTGAAGACGTGCGAATGGTTTGTTCTTATCAACCCTTCTCCCCAGTGGGAGAGAGATCTTTTAAATGAGCGAATGTGACTGGTGTTTTCGATTAGTGCCTCTCCACAAGTTGAATCTTATAAACCTCTCTGCTGCGTTCGTCAGATAGCCGGGAGCCGGGGCCGCGGCCGGCTGCATTCGGCGGGGGAGAGAGAAAGACTATAAAACAGTGCGGAGGGAGAGGAGTGGAGAGAAGAGGGGAGCTTCCTTTTGGTGGCAGAAACAGTGATACACTATCTGTGTGCAGCCACGCCGTTAATCACTCCCTAACTCCCTGGGTGAAAACTCGAGGCTCTGGTCTAATCCCCCCCCAAATCTCTGTGGGCCTTGGCCTTAAAGTCGCTGTGCTCTGAAGAGGGAGGGGGAGAAAAGAGAGAGAGAAACAGAAAGAGAGAGAAACTTATTTTAAAACTAGGAAGGACTTGACTTTTTCCATCAAACGCTTCGCCTCCAGGGAAGAGGCCAGTGTGGCCACTGGATTGAACAAGATTTTCTGATCCTTGCAGCCACTGTTGCCTCCGCTCATAAATAGGCCCCTATTTGGCACCGAACCCCTACAAATTTCCCCCAAAACCCAGCAAGGGCTTAGCACTTTTCAGTCCTTTTGGTCAGTGTTTGCGCAAAACATTGGGATAAATCTTCTCCTTTGATCATAGGGTCATGTCTGTGCTCTTCGGGGGGATCTCCGTGTGTGTGTGTGTGTGTGTGTGTCGGCGTACTCGTGCACACACTGTGTTTAAGGAGAGCCTTGATCTGAGCCCCATCCGCAGGTGTCGCATCTTTTATCTTGGCCTTTTCGCCATGTTTGAAAACACTGGCTTTCATGTTCTTGTGTGGCTAACCCCGTAAGCCCCGGTCTCTGAGGCCCACTCAGGGCAGGCCAGCGCTGGACCCGCGGCGCAAAGCACTCTGCCTCCATACAGAATTACCAGAGTGTAAAAGCCAGTTGTGGCTGGGGCAATTTCACCTGAATGGTGCTAAAGCCCTGGCATTATTGTCACTCAAGCATTAGATCCCATAGGGGAGATGGGATCAGAGTGAATGACTGGAACCTTCCCAGAATGCACCGCTCCGGCCCTGCCAGGTCCAGTTTAGCTCGTGTCCCTCCTGCTCGCCAAGTCCCGCCAAGCTTTTTTTTATGATTTCATTCCGGCTCTGTTTGATGGTCGCTGATAAGTGTTTAAAAACACGCAGAGACTGCCCGAGACTAGCACCAGGAGAGGCTCATCAGAGAGGCCCTGTGTCCCACAGGGAGAGAGGGGGAGAGGGAGCGAGGGAGAGAGGGAGGAGATCAAATGCTTCAGGAGAGGCAGGAGCAGCTTATCACTTCACAGAGCCTGAAATAGTCATGGAAGGACATCTCTCTGCCTCTGCTGCAATGCTGAAGAAATGTCTGGCTGGCTGGGAGTCTCGTAAAGCATTTATACTGTGGAGCATTTCATTATGAATTGTTATCATTGCTGTACATGGGTGTCATGCAAATGCCTTATTTGTCCATTTTTGTCTTTTTGAGATTTTTTCAACACAGTTCTCAGATGCACTGCAAGTATTTAATTACTTGATTTACTGGAAAAAAAATTGGTTAAAAACTCCATGTGACTAAATCATGATGACGCGTTGGTAAATTAAAAAAAAGAAAAGAATTTTGTCGTCGGGAATTCTGTTTTTTGAGATACGATAAATTGTGATTATTTCCATCACCTCCTATGACCGACATTGACCTTCCAGCCTGTCGGTGGGTGGTCTGTCTCATTGGAAGCATCTTTGATGGGCATGAAATAAGCCTTTGCCTCAAAAACATGCATGTGAAGACAACTGATGCTGCGGCATCAAGTGCCAGACCTGTGGTAGATTCTGTGAATGATTACAAAATGGCAAATATTTGGAAGACAAACACGCAGAAGGACGGGCAGCCCAGTATCTGGCGTATCTGGCTCGCTCCCAGACGAGATCCTCCGACTGTTGGCTCAGTGACAGGGGTCAAAGGGTCAATGGGATTTTCCAGATCACTGGGCAGCTCAGGCCTGCTTGCCTGCTCGAGCCTAAATGCGGTTAGCGGGAGTCACCGATCCGTGACAGCCCCTCCGCTGTGTCCCTCACATCTGCAATCTACTCGCCAATATTTTTTAAAAAAATTAGGAAAAAAAAACTATCCCCACTGCCCATCTGCAATGCAGATTGCCTCTGAACCCGGGCCCTGAACATGTCGATCTCTTGCTTTTTCTGTTATCTGTTTTTTTTTCCTCCCCCCGTTGGCACCTGGGGGAGTTTCTCAGCGAGCAGCTGAGGTGGCCGCACGTCCCTGGCGGCGCCCGGGAGACGGGCCGCCTCGCTGGCTGCCACCCGAGGGAGACGCGGCTGTGACAGGCCGCGCCGGCTACAGCTGCCAGATGGGCCACTTGGTGTCCCGGCTATCGACGAGCTTCTCCCCCCGCATGGGGCGGGGCCAGTCCTCACCGGGGTAACGTGACTGACAGCCTCCTGAGCCACAGCCCCGCCCATCCCCCTCCCCCTCCCCCCGTTGTTCCCCTCCCCACCCTCCGAGGCCCTTCTGATTGTTAGTTTTAAAAAGAATTACTTGACATAAATCATGAATAAGGAATGAGAGTCCGTGCATTAATTTTTAAGGGTTTTAGTTTTTAATGGCGAACAAAAGTTCTCAGATATTTATAATTTAAATGACAGTTTCCATGTTTCGGATTCGGTCGTGTCGAGCCTGGAAACATGGTTTGGAGGCGCTGGGGCAGTGATGAAAACTGGCTCCAAAATAGGTTTTTAAAAATATTTGGGCCACTTATTGTAAATGTGAAGCCTGTAAATTATTGAGTTGATGTCCTGGAGGTTTTGTAAATTTTGTCATAAAAACAGAAACTATGCAGTAAATGAGATATTTCTACTGAGATGCACCCAAGTGCCCTCCATACTGTTGCCTTCGAGGTGGCTTTAAAGGTCTTTAAAAACAGCACCGCTTTATTATATAAGGTTTAGAATATTGAGTCTTGAAAAGCCTTCTCTGCTCTTTCATGTTTTTTTCCTTTTTTCCTCTTATCCCTGCAAACTTGCCTTTGTACCAGATAAGTTGTGCTGAGTTACCCTCAACATTGGATTGTACGCAATGGATTTCACCCTGAGCGATTCTGTAACATCAAGCCAAATTGTAATCCTCCCAAATTCTTGGTTATATACATAAATGAGCTAAAAAAAAAAAGAAGCACATTTGAATTCATGCACGATAAGTCTTGAGTGTCTGTGCCTTCTCTTATTAAGCTCGCAAAACGTTTTTGGCACTGGTTCTTTTGTTCATGTTTTCTTTTCCGGACACAATCCTGATGCCTCTGCTGTGAATTCCAGTCACGTCGAGCAACGTGTTAAATAGATTGTGTGTTCGGCAAGATTTTCTGCACAGTGGTAATCACTGCGGCGTACTCAGACACATCCCCCCACCTCCCCACCCCCCCACCCCCCCCACCGTTACCAGTCAACAGGCCACTTTGGCACTTGTCCGACTGTCGGCCTCACTCTGGGGCTCATTGCATGAAAAATGCGTTCTGCAGGCTAATCACTTTAGCCTCTTTTCTTTTTCTTTTTTTCTTTTTTTACAGTGTTTCTAAAAGGAATCAGAATTTTGGTCCACAGATAGATTGTGTGAAGTGTGTGCATGAAACTTGGTCAAAAGGCATAATTGCATTTGCTGCCTCTTGGATCCATATCCTAATCAACGGACAAATCATTTCATAACTTTGAAGGTTTGCGTTTCTGAGGTTCTGAGGTGAATTTCATGAAAATTACACATGAAACATGCATGTTGGTTGGGCAGTCATACCAAATTATTTAATGCGCATTATGACATACTGCTATCAAAGTCGTAAACACTCAATAAATGACATTCATGGATAAAAGGTCCCAGTAGGTACACATAGCATCTTATGCTATAACCAATGTAATTGTCAATAACAAAAAACATACACATTTTAAAGGAAAACCATCATATAGGTGTGTTATTGCACACAGTTTGTGCACAACCTTCCCGCCCAACAGTATAAAAATGTATACAGTTCTGTGGACTGACAGCTGCATGTGACAGTGTGGGAACATTGCTGCCAGTATTTTATGTGCTTCATTAGTGGAAATCAATGTAGATTATTGGGGAGGGGCAATGTAAAGATTGACTGACAAGAAGGTTCTATCAACTTCTTTCTGAGGGATAACTGAATTGCAGGTGAGAGAGCAGCCCTAGATAAACTGGTATCCCTAGTTATATGTTAGACTAAAGGAACACTGTTAATCAACTTTATTAAAAAAACATTTTTTGGTGTGAATCCCAGAAAACTAAATATTGAAGATTAATGAGAAGCACTGACAGCATTTGCTTAAGGACTTCTATTATTGTGCACAATACAGATTCATGCGTGGTTACTGACAAGTAACACTTGAATACAAAGAAAAAAAACCCTCATTAAAAGTGAATAAGGCCACCAACCAATTAATTGTTCTACTTTCTTTTGAAAGCATCACAAAAGTCATACAAGGGGAAAGCGTATCTGTGATAATACTGAAGCAGTAGCGGATTGGCTCATTGTGAGTGAAAGTCGCTTTGACTGTAATTTGAGATCTGAGAGTAAAAATGCTTGTATGCCCTTTTTTGTGAAATCGGCCCCTGTTCTAGGAGTTTTGTACAGCATTTGCGAAAAACCTATCTGTGCCAACCTTTACTTTTTACTAGGGCAAATCACCCTGCAGAGGGGATACTGATTCATTCTCCAGTGGCAATATTTGTTTAACTGTTTCCCATGGTCACTCCTGCAACAATCCCTACCGAGCTCCACTTCAGTAATGGACTCTCTGAAAAAGAATAAATAAATAAATAAGTAAAACCTCTGGTAGCAGCATCAAAGGAAATGGGGTTGATTTTTGCCTAGGGTTTGCCCAGTTCAGTCCTCTGGAGCGATTGATTCCCTTCTGGAGAGCGGACCGAAAATCAAACAGCTCAATCTCGCTGATCCTGGCTGATTCGTTCGCTCAGTCCCTTTTCACTGGCTGGCAGCAGGACTGGGGAATTCAAACTGTTTTCTCCTTGTTAAAAGAAAAGCATTAATGGCATGGCAATGTCCAAAATAGAACTTAGTTAAAAGGCCAGCAGTGATTTGACAAATGTATCTGATTGGATCTTGCCGTGAATTTTTGGCTTCAGGAAAATGTTGATAAATATTTAAAAACTGACTCCGGGGAAAGTGTTCTGTCTGACGCACCAAGCGTACAGATGGCCTGTCACAAGGCTGATATACAAATAATTAGCCAACAAACCCCTTTCCCAGAGTTTTATTTCCATTTGAACACCACTGCATACATTTTGACATGAGACTTGTATTCATTATGGTTTTTGATGCCTATAACTGATACAGGAATGTCAGAATAGTATGTTTCAGGCTTTGAATATAAATAAATAGAGGTTTGTTTATTTCATTACCCATTTCATAGATCACCACATGGCACCACTTTTGTCATCTGGTGAGCAGTGCTGTAAAAGAAGATTATGAACAGTTAAGAGTGAATGTGATGTCAGTAACGGACCTAATGACAACGTTGGGCTGTGCGTGGTCATGCCAGAAAAAGTAAGGAATGTAAGATTGCATCGTGTTGTGTTATACTTTAGTGTTCGTGCAAAGGTCAGGGATATAATGACATTTGAGCAAAACGAAATAATAATTTTGGGTCAGCTTTGCCAAGGACGAGTACAAATGAATCATTGCTCATTTACAACCCTTTTAATGAGCGGGCGTTCGGATTTGAATACCAACGTGATCATCAGCAATAATGAGGTACCCTTTGATAGCAACTTCAATCCCTCTTTAAGTGACAAAACACGCAGCACAATGCGGGGTTTCCGAGGTTAACAAATTCGGTTCTCTTAGGGAGATGGCACTGATCACTGTCATTAACCGTGACCGCGGTTCAGCGGAAATGCAGAGTTTCCTCCGCGTGATCCGGAATTGCTGTAATTGAGTTTCTGAGCCGCGCGGACCAGAAGGGCTTCCTCATCCGTGAGCGCCTCTCGAGCTCGATGTTTCCGCTGTGGAACGTTTTCTTGGTCAGGCTAGAGCAGGTCACAGTGGGTTTCGGCATCCCGCTCTAACTGAGAGCTGCGGGACGCCGGGCGACTTGGGAGAGAGCGTGGCGTGCGCTCCTGCCGACGGGACCTCGTCCAAACTGGTGGTTAATGCGTGCTGAATATTTCCACCGAGGGATCCCTCAGCGAGGAAACAAGTACTTCTCAGAGACAGGGGTGAGCTCATTCTGCTGGTTCCACGTGTTCAGTCAAGTATATGTGACACGGTATATCCCAAATGGAATTACATTGTAGTCAGATGGCTGAACTGCGTTTGGGGAACCAGTAGTATGGAGAGAGAATGGGTGTGGGGGAAGATAGTGAGGGCCAGAGCTTTCTCTGCTAACCTTAGTATCAAGTAGGCTGTTGCCTGGGGTGTCTGACACCCACTACTAACTTTATCTATGCTTAGACAAATGAGAAACCAGGGATTTTGCTATTGTCTCATTGGCCGGTTGTTCCATCAGATGCAGGGCATTTCATTGATCACCAGCTGAGAGTGACCCCTGAGAGCATAAAGCAGTCATGTGACACTGCCAGGAACGTGTGACTGGACATCAGCTTGAAGGCAGTTCTGTGCCAGCAGTGTCCAAAATAGCATGCACCCCAACCTCACGCCCCCCCCCCCACCCACCCCCCCACCCAAGCCAGCTTTAGTCATTGTATTGAAAAGTGCTGAAAATAAATAGGACCACAGTTGCATATTGCTATGGTGGCTTGTCTGAGGAGGTCTGGCTTTTTGTCGTCTGCCTACCAGTGATGCAGTTTTTCAATATTTTGCTTTTCAATGCAAAATTACTCTGATCTCAAAAGTGCTGGCTTGGCCCAGTTTTTAAGAGCGCAGATCCCCGCCCCCACCATCCTTCTTTCCCATCGAGTGAGGCTGCGTCTGTAAACAGAGGCTAGGTGAAGCCTGTGCTTAGGCGGTCCAGTGGGGAGACCCGTGAGAGGAGCTCACTCGGGAGGGGAAAATCATTCCCACAGAATGCTTTCAGACCACACTGCAGCAGGGGCTTTCATGGGCTGATGCCTCTGGTGTGTTTTATTGAGTGGGGATTCGTGTCCACAAACAGCCCCGGGGCCCTCAATCAGATCTCAGCCGCTCGAATGGAAAACATCACCAAGATGGAGGCTCTGTCTCTCAGCTGTGAAATTGTTATTGTATTAGCATTCATTTTATGTTGCGCGCCACAGAGTTATTTTTAGTCTTTGCAGGCAGCCCGGGCCTTTTGTCTTTTCTCACCAAAGACTATTCAATATTTTGATTTGCCGTATGAATTCTGACCAGTGGAAATACTCGTTAAAATATAGATGCGGACCATTTTGAGGATTCTTTGTGCATCTCTATACATTATATGCAGGTGGTAAATGAAAGCATAATGATGGACTGGGTAGAACAGTGAAACTGGATGGGCAGTTAGGAAGAGGAAACAGTGACCTCAGGGATGTGGCTGGAGGAGAAAGGGGGTGTCATCCTTTGAAATGAGATGGGGTCTCATTGCTTGTATGAATCTAGCAGAATTGGGGCAATGTAGTAGCTGCTATATTGTACACAATATATATTTGTAATAGTCTCTCTTTATGTACTGTCCTCTCTCTCTCTCTCTCTCTCTCTCTCTCTCTCTTCATCAGCAGTGAAAAATTGCGCTTAATTAACTGTGTGCCTGCAGGAAGCTGGCTGTGTGCAGGGAAAGTGGGCCAGTCTATAAGATCATTAATTAGAATGCTCTGCGCTTCAGTCCAGTAGCTCCCAGGAAGCAGATGGGAGGGCCGTGGTTTCCCATCTCCTGCAACGGGGGCATTTTGTCTCCAGCTGCCAAACACCCCCACCCCTCTAGTGTGCTTCCAGTGTATGATACAAACAGCACACCCGCCCTACCTGCTCCTTCTTCTCTCGCTGTGGACATTTTCTATGGCCGTGCTATGGGACGCAGCATTTGAAAACGCTCTCTCTGGGGCTGGACCGAAGCCATACACCCCTGGCAACCAGCTGGAGACCCAACACAGCAACCCCACTTTTTCTGTGTCTTCCTTTCTCTGTTTCTCTTCTGGAGGCATTTCAGTGTACTGCCTTAAACATATTTTAAACAGGAGAGACAAATGCACTTGATTTGAAGACTTAATTACACTCCCCCACCTTCAAAATGTATGCCATCAGAACAACAATGAGATACACATCATTGAGTGGTTAATTGAGCGCGGAAAGGAGTCTCTGTAATGCTGCAACACGAAAGCTAACCACATCAGCTGATGCAAGGCCGGCAAGAAGCAGCAATTATGCCTAGCCGCCACCACGCTGCTCTGCTTGGGCAACACAAAGCCGCCCATCACCGTGATGGCAAGGATGAGGCACCAGGAAGGCTAGAATGTAACAGGACATTGACCCCTCCTCCTCCATCAGTTGCCATGGTAACATGGAGTGTGGGTGGGGGGGGGGGGGTTGAGAGGACATTTATTGGGGGTCTCTGTTGACAAGCATTTGTTTCTGATCCCAGGTCAGCTGACCGATCTTCCCCTGCCAGACATATCCACAGGCCCAGTGTAGAGGTGATAGGTCGATCTTCTGTAATGATGCCTCCTCCAAGCACCTCCTGCATTCACTGCTGGGTTAGACTAACACACAGCGTGACGCCGTCAACGATCATCACCGGGGCTCGGGCCCCAAGGCCCACGCTTTCGATTGGTGCCCAGCTGGAGTTGTCTGCTTCCCTCCCGTCCCTGCCGGAGGAGAAAGCGGACAAGCTCGATGCGATGACGAAGATGTTGTGTCTGGTACACGGAGGTCTGCTTTAAGTCCTTTCGTCCCTCTCCAGACCTGTTTCAGCAGAACTGGAAAGCTACGAGCTGGAAGTAATTCCAATGGGCAGACATTTCTTCAGTCTGACATGCTTTATTCAACGCATCACCGTTCGGTAGACCCTGAAACATGTCGGGTTTACTCTTTCTCATCGTTCACCTGGTGTTCTCGCCTCTCTCTCTACGCTCTGGCTGCCGGGACTAGTGCCCTGTGGAACCAGGCCGTGCAGTGAATCTGGTACTTTTCTTTCTTCACCCAGAAAACAGTAGGCACCACTGTGGGCTATGATTAACATATCATCTACGTCAGTTGTATAATGTGAAATCAGTGGTAGATGCTCAATGATGATTTGAATATATTTTTTAAAATGTATGTACATTCAGTATATGCATATATATATATATATATATATATATACATATATATACAATCAAATGTGTACACTACATGGCCAATATATATATATATATATATATATATATATATATGCATGTAACACAATGGGCTGTAGATGACTGTATATCAACTCAGGGAAGGGGGAGAGTTTTCAAACAGTATTTTTCCATTTTACATAAAAACCCGTGACTGCACACTGTATTGATATTCAAATTAGGACAGAGCTTTGGACAGACTTAGATTAAGTACACCAGCTATTTATACAATGTCTATATTATATCCATCCTTTTGCCTCATTGCCTTTCAGGCTTAAAAGGATTAGAGGGGTATAAACAAACACATGTACAGCATGTGACTTCTGTTGCTCCATTGTCTTCTTCTTTACCTCCCCACACAAATGCTGATCAGATCACATTGGGGGCCTTTTTTAACATGGAAAAGGCGGGGGGGATTGGGGGCTGGGGCAATTGTAAATGAAGAGAAAGCCTTCCATGTTAGGGTTAGAGAAACCATTTTAACGCTCCCAGTTGACCTTGTTATTGTCGTCTGTACATAGACGAGGAGCCATTGCCCATGTTCTCAAAGCACTTTGCGAAAGTTTGATTCCCTGTTCTTCTGACCAGCGTGTTCAAGAACAGCATGTTCATATTCCATTAGGCATACCGCATGCTGAGGCGAGGGATGGGGGGTGGGGGTCGGCACACAATTTGGGGAATTAGGGTGTTGGGTGCTGGGGATGCACACATTGCAGTGAACAGCCTCCTTGCTGGGTACATCGTCCCTCTGGTCCTGGTTATTCTGGGTAATGTAGTGTTTCATTGTTTCTGCATTGCTGAGGCTCACTGGTAGCTGCTGCAATCTACTGGGAGCGGCACAACAGGAAGTGAGTGAGCTCACAGACTCTGCCCAGTATTTGAAAAAGCCTTCGAAGGTTTACAGCCGTTCCAAAACATATGAGTTACCTACGATACATGCAGTCATATTTCATTCGCTGTGATGTCAGCTGATCGCACCAGAGGATCAGCTCAATCCCGAGCCTCCGTCATGACTTCGGGAAGCGGGACTGGCTCCCCGCGCCACGTAAAGTCGAAAACCTCTGCCGTTTGGTTCCTGGGCGTGGTGCCAAAATGCAGATTAGGCTTCCCCAAAGACGCGGCCCGCGGCTCGCCTCGTACCCGCAGGGCCGACGCAACACGCTCCCCTCACACGCGAGGCCCGCGCGACGGGCCGCTACGGAGGTGCGCGGACAGCGGGGGGACCGGCATTCCCTCGGGCTCGGACCGCCCCCGGGGCGCAGCGCTGGACGCTGCGCGTTTATCCGGTTCGCCCCACCGCGACCGGCGCTGCTCGGCGGTGCGTGCCGTCCCTTTCGCCCGTCGGCTCATGTCACGGTTGTCATGGCACGCGGCCATATCGCCGTTTGTCATGACCCCGCCATGACACTTTCCATTTCATCCCTGCAGTTTAAAAGCATTGCCCACTGAGCCGTGGGGAAGTCTGACATTTATATGCGTCTATGTATGTGCACGTATATTTATAGTGTGCTCAGTCTCTTAGAGCGTGCACCATAAATCAGCTATCATTACCGAGCATTATCAAAGGTTTGTTAAACCCTCATAGGCGTGCATTCCATCTGAGGCCACTGTACTTTATGAGAGATGTCATGTATGGATATCAGATTTGTGGTTTGCTAGGCAGTGTGTGGGGGAATTTGCATACATATTTGCATACATAGTGTCTATCGCAAGTCTCTCTTTCACTGTCTCTCTGGAGTGCTGTTATAGCTTGGTCTGCTTGGCCCCGGTCCTTTTGACATTGCTGATTGAGGAGGGAAGGGTAAGGATTATGGGTGGCTGCCATTTTCCGACGTCGCTTTTTGAGGTGGGAGGAATCCCAAAAGTTTTTGTTTCAGCTGTCTGTTAGCCCTCCCTGTAAGAGAGAAGCCTGCTGTAGACCTGAGCTCAAACTAGCATAAAAAAAACTGGTGCTAGCTGTCAAGAGCTCCTCTATCCTTATCTGTCTCAGACACACACTCCTCTTCCCTCTCTCCCGTCTTTTTGTGTCTGTTGACAACTTGCACAGATGTAGGTATGAGCAGGAAGGAAAAGGGGAAACAGTGGTTTCTTTTTCTGCTTCTCAGATGTGAGGCTTCCTCTTATTTGCTGTTGTCTCCCAGTTTTGCGCGCGCGAGAGAGAGAGACGTGGAGAAACATTGCGTGCTTCGGGCCCGGAAACCTAAAAACGTTGAGCAGACATCTCTGTTTGAGCCGAGGCCCGCGCACCCCACACGACCCCATTCCCCGTCTGATCTTCTTCTGGGAGGGAAAAAATAACAAAACAAAAAAAAAAAAAAAACTTTTGAGAAAAAAACACGTAGAGCCTATCAGACAGCGCTTCTCAGAAACATGCCAGAGAGTGGGAGCTGGCGTGTTCTACAGAAATGTCATTTTTGCTCTTACAAAAGGGTCCTTGGTGTACGTGACAAAGACTCGAGACGGCTGTGGAGAGCGGGGGAGCCGAGCGGCTGGTATAATAGGCCACGCTCACCGCTGCCTTTCTTCCCGGAGCCATTTCGCCGGAGCTGTTATTAGATACTTTTTAAGAAGGACGAGTATTTGGGAGATGGGGTTTCAGCAACTTAATGAATGTGCACCAGGGTTTCAGAAAGTAATGGGTTTGTCATAGTGTGTTGAATTGTGGAGATTTCTGGCCAGGATAATGGCATGCGGGAACGGTATGCTACAGCTGCAAGCCCCAGTTCGCAATGTTTTAAGAGGCAATCATCCAGCCCTGGGTCTGTTTAGAGCTGGAATCACTCCTGGAAGCCAATACCGAGACCAAAAAAATGCTCATTTGTTGTAATGAATGAATTTTATAATTGTATTTTATTAACATGACTTTTACAATCATATTCTCAAAAGATCTGGAATTCCAGCTGGTTTTAGGTTCAGGTTTCAGTTGGTCAGCATTTTATATCTTGAGCATTTGATTACAGTTTCCACACTGAATGGAGATTTTTAGCTGAGACCCAGTGGCCCTCCCCCACTGGACATCACATTACATGACATTTATTTGGCAGATGCTTTTATAATAGTACAATAAGTGCATACCGAAGGTCATTGGAACAACTACAAAACCCAGGTCCGATTATGTACAATACTCATTTTGTACAGTTATTCATAGCCATGAACACATTAAGTCCAGTTCACATAGTGAACATTACTTTGACCTAACCTATGCTAAGTCAAACTAGGAGTAGCGCTACTGGTATGAGGTAACTGGACCTCCCCATCTCTACCTTACTGTTTGCTTTATGCCTGCATGAGCCTGGGTTGTGACAGCGCTGCTTTGTCTTACAGGAGATGACTGGTACCTGTGCCGGCTGACCCTGAACGTGCCCACCGTGTCAGACCTGCAGTGGGCCATGTTCCCGTTCCCTTACCTGGCGGCGGTGGCGCCCGACGCGGCCGCGGGCTCCGTGGCGTACCGGCTCTCGGCCCGAAACGGCGACGGGACCCTGGGGGCCGCCCGCTTCCTGCTGCTGGAGGGTACGTCTTCCCCCGCTCGCTGCTTCACCCACCCCCCGCGCCGCCAGAGACGGGTAGCGCTGAGGTAGCGACCGAGCGCTACAAGCTGCTCGCCACGACGCTGCCCCTTCGGCTAACAGCCAGACGCACATGCAGCTCCGATTCCATGTTATAGACAGCAAGGAAGAGCGAGAGCTAGGTGTTATTCAGCCCTGTATAACTGCAGTTCCATGAGTGTGTAAAATACAACACTGACCACCCCCTCTCCCTGCCACCTCCCCCCCCCCCCCCCAAATCAAAAGGTTAATGTGCTGAGCGAAAAGAAAAAAAACACGATATGGTGACGACTAAAATTATATAAACATCTGGCGTGCGCTGACACAAATAAATATTGCCACCTCAGTTGCGGAGCGTATTGATTTTTTTTTTTTTTTTTTTTTTTTGTGTTGCAATTCAATTACAGTCAGGATGTGACAAGTGTGGAGCATGTGAAATGGCTTGGCACGGCGTTAATGGCTCCCTCAGGATTTCCCGCTTGATTTAGAGCGGTTTGGGTGCCGGGAGTGGGCGGGCGGCGTTCTGCGCCTACCGGTGCGCTCGCCCAGCCGAGCGAGGGGGGGGGGGGGGGGATGCGGCCCGGAGCCGGGGATCCACTCATTTGCGTCTTATTGGAATATTCCGCTTTAACGACACTTCTAATTAACGTGTGACAGCTGCGGATGGGAGCTTCAGTGGGACGGGGAAATTTAATGTTTCAATTTTAATAACCTGTGACAGTATTGTTTAACGGGACTGTCTCTTCACTGAAGGATTAAATGGATTAACCGGCTTTACTTTGTGGATGCTGATTTTTTAATTCTGGCTATGGAAACCTCCTATCCCGTTTCCTTTTAAAATGTCCGCAGAATATTAATATTTCTCATACTGTGAACCCCCCAGACCATATTTTTGGTAGTCTGATCAAACTATCAAATAAATACAGAAATACTGAGAAAACAGTAGCTGCCATTTTTAGCAAAAGAATCTGCATCCCCCATTTCACTCTGTAGCGAGGGGTATAAAGCTTTCCCTTAGTGCTCCCTGTTTTTCTGGAGGCAGAAGAGGCTGTTGAAAAAGAGTCTAGATGGCAGTGAGTTAAATAGAATTGATCATGTGCTGGGTAGTTAAGACATGCAATTGATCAATAATAACACGGCCAGGTTAGGCTATCATTGTGGTCTTTGGTGTAGAATTATTTTTAAAGGAGGGTATGCAGTGTAAGAAGAGTGTGATTTCAAACTGATGACTGAGAGGGGAGGAGCTCTGGTCTCCAGTGGGAAGCAGCTGTCTCCCTGCTCTGCTGCCATGCCTCAGGTGACAGGGACTAAAACAGCCCAGCGTACTGAGGTCTTACTGAGGTTTCTATAACACACATATACTCGCACAGCCGTGCATACTCACGCTTACACACAGGCCGCAAGCATAGACTCATACACACACAGACACACACACACACACACACATACAGGAGCAGCTGTCAGGTGGGAATTGATCCCCTCAGCTGTCTCACACACAGACACACACACACATGCACGCACACACACTCACACACACACACTCTCACACGCACACACAAATACTCACGCACACACACACACACATACTCACACACACACATGCATGCTCACACGCACTCACAAACACACATGCACATACACTCACAGACACACACACACACGCACACCCACTGCCCAGCCCCAAATACAGTAAATCCCTCTGGAGTGGCGATGTTCCAGCTGTCCATGCAAGACCTTGTTAAGTTTCACCAGAGAAGAAAAATCTAATCCAATTTCACATCCTGGGAAATGCGGTCTGGAGAATGATTTTTCCAAACTGCTATTAGTAATGTGACATGTTTCACATCACCACATCTACAGCTTATGTCTTTCCCTCTGTTTTACAGAGGCAGAGAGAATTGAGCTTGGCTTCTGGGCTTGCTCTTATTTAAGGAGACAGGGATCAGAGGAAAGAGAGTGCATTTGTCATGTGACACATCTCTTTGCTCCAGGCGGGGAGGAGCACTTCGAGGTGGACGGAGGCTCGGGGGAGATCAGGACCACCGGCCGACCTCTGACCCCCAACAAGGAGTACGTCCTGACGGTCCAGGCGGTGGACAAGCAGGGGAGGAAAGGCCCGCACGCAGCCGTGTCAATCCTGGCCGGGCTCCGCCCCCCGCAGTTCACCAACGCCTCCTACACCGTGTTTGTCCCGGAGAGCACAGGAGCAGGACAAGCGTGAGCACTGGGCGGGGGGTGAGGGGGTTTTGGGGGCCAGGTTGCAAGTTTTAATTACCGTAACATTGGGATGTTAAGATAATATTCCTAACACATATTTGCCTGGTTTCCTGGGTTTCCTTCAAATGCTATTTTTCAGTTTCAAGGAGCATTGCAAGTGTGTTTTAGAACACTATTTGGGTTTTTTTTTTTTTTTTGGTTATTCCAGTTAGAAAAATTATTTACGTGAAAGTGGTCATTCATTCATGTCACAGCCCAGTGAGCAAAAGCTGCAATTTAGACGTCTAGAGTGGTGGAAATCTAGGTTGAGAAACGTTTTGACATAAACTGCCTAGATTAACCCAATATAACCCACGCTTCACCCGGAGATAGCTTTGTTACATTGTAGTCAAGGAGAAACATTTCACTTTTCAAACAAATGTAGCCGGGTTTCCATTTGAAGGCCTAGATGGCATTTCGCTGACTTTCCACCACAAAAAATGTTCATGCCTGGAACATGCCTGGAAGATCGTTCCGTGACAACTTATTTGGAAGAATGAACACATTGTCAGGCTGTTTTGGGAAAGGGAAAGTAGGAATCTAATTGTACTGTTCCCCATTTCTCTTGAAACATTGTGTGGGGGTTTACAGTCTGTAACACTGCTGCTGCTGCAGCTCATTGTATGCGTGATCGGCATTGTGGGTAACGTGGTTCACTCGCCGGCTTCGTGTAATCTGTTGCGCTAAAGAACGTGCCCTCGAGATGAGATCAGCGGAGGCTGTGAGAAAAGGGTGGTTTTGGATGGGGGGGTGGTGTTGGGGGTAGGACGCAGATGCATCATTTAGTCCCCCCGCAGGCCCTGAATTTGAAAGTGTACAAATTCAAATATTTATTAAAAGAAACTTCTGGATAAACATCAAGAGGAGCGTCTGAACCTGCTGCCCCTGGGCTGTGACAGAGAACACAACGTGTTAAGCCTCACTCCCTTGAAAAAAGTGTGGAGGAGGAGGCTTAGCCAGGGAACAAGGATGGGATGCATCTTGCTGACGTATTTAAAAAAAGAGGAGAAAAAGAATGATGTTTGTGTGAAGTGAAGGAATAAATGCAGACCCATTTCTTTTTTTCGATGGCCTTTACATGAATTCCCTGTGTGCTGTTTCCAGGTGCCAGTATTAGCAGTACTTGAACATAACTTCCTGTTCCATGGACTTTGTTACCTGTTACCTCTGGCTCTGTAAACAATGCCTCCTTATCCATATATTATGATATGGACTTAAGTAACATACTTTGAAGGCCATGTAAGTTACTTGGGATTAGAACACCTGCTAAATTAATAATAAACTAATAATAATAGTCTACATGCCATTATTTTTCCCTGTTCTTAAACTGTAATGTGTCATACTTTTATGGCCCTGTGGGCCACAAGGGATAGGAGTGCTTACTAAAGAAATAATATCACCAGTAATAGTCCACATCTGTGCTTGTGCAGTGTTGCAGTGGTGCAAGCCATCTCCTTCCAGCGTAAGAGTCTCTCCTACCTGCTGCTGGTGAACCCCAGCAACCTGTTCAGTGTCAACCAGGAGAGCGGTGCTGTGAGCCTGACGCGGGCTGTGGACTACGAGAGCGGCCATCACCTCCATCACCTGCAAGTGCGGGCGTCAGAGCCAGGCACCGGGCTGAGCACAGTGGCAGAGGTATACACACACACACGCACCTACACACAGACACACACACACAGCACATATAAACACACACACACACACACGCACACACACACCTACACACAGACACACACACACAGCACATATAAACACACACACACACACACAGCACATATAAACACACACACACACGCACACACACACAGCACATATAAACACACACACACACACACACACACACACGCACGCACACGCACACACGCTCATTTTCTCTCCGTAAACACCTTTCCCCGCGCTGGGTTCTGCTCCGGCGGGGTGGCCACCGGCCCCTGGCCTGCTCTGCTGAGCTCGTTAATGACTGATGGAGCCACTGGAGGCCGGGGGCCCGGCGGCCATATCATCCAGCCCTCCGCAGCGCTCCTTCACAACACAGCTGCTGCCAGACAGGTTTTAATAGGTCCCCGGTAATGATTGTTTAAAGCCTGAGACTCTCGCTCCGTGCCAGTGCTGACGGTAGGCTACCAACACACAGATTTACAAGGTTTCGCTGTCTCTCCTGGGTCACGCCGTTTTTGCATGCATTATGCAGGTAATGGTTCAAACAGCGAGCCTGCCGTTTCCCCACAATGCGGTAATGTATCGAGAGCGTCTCCGGTGCAGTCTTGTATGTCAAATCCGCTCAGATCATTTGAATCGGGCACGGGCGAAACGAGCGCTTTTGCAATGCAGATAAGGCCGCTGCACCGCTTCCCCCGCGTAGCTGGCTTTTCCTCCTCAAATCCCTTGTTCCCCTTGTTTCCATACTGAGATGGGTACCACCGGCATAATGTCGCTATTGAATGCTCAAGTCCAAATTTACTAGACCATCTTTGTGTGCTTGTGGGACATACAGGCAATGCATTATAATGATAGTTAAATAGGGATGTAAATCTGAAAGTTCTCATGAAATGTAAAGTAATCCAAAGAAAAAACATGGACAATGATGGTGAAAGTGGAAGAAACACTAGGACTGTACAGTAGTAAGCAAAAATACAGTAAAAAAAAAAATTTGGTGTAAAAAGCTAGAAGCTAAATTATTCAAAAGTTAAAAGGCTTTTTGATGTTTGGTATTGTGACGTAAAGGTACTGAGTGGTGTTTTTACATTTTCTGCAGGGTTCAGGAAGTTATGTGGGGGGGAGGGGGTTCTGGGAAGTTGTGCAGGGGAATTATGGGAATCCTAGTAGTTTTTGATATTCCGTAGAATGGTGCTGTAGCATTGAATCTGCATAAGCTCCCCCTCCTTTAATTGAGTGCTTTAGAGGAACCTACTATGTGGAGGGACAGGGAGACGGACAGGCCCTGATCTGTGACAGTGGGCTGCACAGACAGTTTACTTGCACGGCCTCAATCTGGTGGGGGGTGGGTGGAGGGGGGGGGGCGGAGTGCAGGGGTAGCACGCAGAAGCCATCCCACTACCCGCTTGCGCCATCTGTGGACGAGGTCCGCACTCTGCGCCCCCCACCTCCCACCCCCAACCCCGCTTTCTCCACTCATGACCAATTAGGCTGTTTGCCAATCGCGGCATTCCCGGCCACTGCTGAGTGGTGTGACAGCGATGGATCTCTGCCCAATCGGTGCCTCTTAATCATCCTGAAGCCCGTAGCTCCCGATGCAATTAATGTCCCTGCAAGCCTGTGACATGGGAGGAATGGTTTTAGGCTGTAGTACCTGGGCTGTTTCTGCGAGTTAACCTAAATCCAAGTATTTGGTCAGATGCTCAAGGCCTTGTCCTACTGGCCTCTAAAATGCCATGCATTTTGTCCGTGCTTGGTTCCAGAGGTTTCTTTGGGAGTTCTTTTTCAGGTGCTTGATGCCTTTTTTGACCCAGGTTATTTGACTTCAGGCTTATTTTTCGAAACACACAAGACGCAGTATTTGTGAGCACGACCAGGCCTTGCTGACCTTTAAATGAAAGGATTCGGGCGACGATGAGTATAGAGAGGACGCGGAGTGGAAACAGGCAGGCTGAGGCCTGAGGACAGATTGCGAAGGTGAAGCGATCCGATCCTGCGGAGGCCAGGAGACGGACGGGAGACGGAGCGATGGAGGGAGGAGAAGGAAAGTGAATGATGCACAAGCGACCGGTTAATGTGCCGGTGCCTCTCTCAGTGGAGCTGTATTTCACTGCTCCACCCCCCATACATTTTCCAGGCAGTGAGTGTCTGCATGTGGGGCTGTCTGTCAGAGAGAACTTTCCTCCCTCTTGGCATCGCTGCTCCCTGGTGATAAGCTTCTGCTGGGAGTCCCCCAACAGCATGACTGAAGTTTCCTCCTGGATGCTCTCGTCTAGGATGCTCCCCCCCCCCCCTCGTCTCTCTCTCTCTCTTTCTCTCTCTGTCTCTCTCTCTCCCTCTTCTTCTCTCCCTCTCTGTCTCTTTCGTCCCTCGTCCCTTGCCCTTGCCTGTAACCGCTGTGTATTAATTTGCCCTGTCCCCGTCGGTTCACTCCACAAGCCTGCATTTTGAGACAAGACGAGGGCACATGGAACGCGATGACAGCGTGTCTCCAGTGTGGAGCAGGAGAGTCGCTGGCCCCAGAGTGCCTGCGCCCAACCCGCCCAACCCCAACACCCACCCCACCATGGCCCACACCCTTTTCGTCCTTTACCGAATTACACAATTACTTCTGTCCCGTTGCAGGTGGTGGTGCACATCAGCGATGAGAACGACTGCACCCCGGAATTCATGCATTCCATCTACAGCCGGGACAACATTCCGGAAGCCACCCCCCCTGGGACATCCCTGTTGCAAGGTGAGGGACAGGTGAACTTCTGGAGATGGGAGATGGTGGCAGCGCTTTTATGAAAAGTGACATGTCCGAAACGGGGGTGGGGATTGTAGAATTGTGCTGCCTCAGCTTGGCTATCTGCCTGCTACATGTCCCAACAGCTCCCCACATGCCCACCCCCCCTCACCCCCCCCCCCCCAACAAAGAACCTGAGGCAGGTGTCTCTGCAGGACAGTTTTGCTCCAGGGCAGCAAGCCACATGGGGACCATAAAAGAGGCTCATATTTAAGAATGAATTCATTAAAGCGAGGATTCTTGGTGCTAAATGGGTTGTAATCAAAGCTTGCCCGTGACTGCAGGCGTAACTTCTGTTTCATCGTGATTGGTTTAATCGCTTCCACTATGAAAACACACTCTCTGAGGCGTTCCTTTCTCCGGTGGATGTGTGTGTGTCCAGGTTCTCCTGTGTGTGAATGTGCGCACGCGTGAATGTGCGCTTGTATGTGCGCGCGCGTGAATGTGCGTTTGTATGCGCGCGCGCGTGCGTTTGTGTCCGTGTGTGAGTCTGCGAGCAGCAGAGCATGACTTCAATTTGCACCCACAATTTGTCAATTTTCGCGTTCAGCAGGAACCGCGGACGTTGATGATTGATGATTTATTGACGTTTTTTCGGCGGTTGGCGGGCGCGGCGAGAGGGACCTCAGTGGTCGCGTGCTTGATTAGCGTGCAGGAGGCGCCGGGAGAGCCTCGAATTGGACGGCGCCGACCCCTCGGTCACAGATTATCGGGGCGATAGGGCCGGGGCCGTGGGCGGAAGGCGGAGAGGACGCTGACCTCGTCTAAACTGTGCCCTTAGTGGAATTGGAGCAGTTATCTGCGCCTGCACTGATGCGATTCTATCTGGGTAATTGAAAGTGTTTTACGTCTGTTCAAAAATGGATGATGTGTTGTGCTTTTCCGAGAGGCCCCGCTCCCCGGGGACTTTGCCGCACACTTCTGCCATTTAGAGACGTATCTGTATCCTTTCATATTTTATACAGTCTGTAAATGCATGGATACGTCCGGACAAATTGGCTTGTCTGCCTATAAATAGAAAAACCTGTGTGCACATTTATAATAATAATAATAATAATAATAATAATAATAATAATAATTTCATTTATATAGTACCCTTTGTTCATAGGATGCATCACAACGTGCCCCATTTATGTGTGCCTTTCTGTGTGTGTGTACATGTATGTGTGCCTGTGCTGATGTGTTTGTGCGTGTGTATGTGAGTATGCGTATGCGTGTGTATGTGCTTGTGTGTGTGCGTGTGTATGTGAGTATGTTTATGCGTGTGCGTGTGTGTGTGTGTGTGCGTGTGTATGTGAGTATGCGTGCGTTTATGTGTGTGTGTGTGTGTGTGTGCGTATGCATGCGTATGTGTGTGTTTGTGTGTGTGTGTGTGTGTGTGTGTGCGTATGCATGCGTATGTGTGTGTGTGTGTGTTTGTGTGTGTGTGTGTGTGTGTGCGTGCGTGCGTGCGTGAAAGGCAGCCCCAGACAGCTATGTCAGCGTGTCTTGTGGGTTTATGTCGGCTTACTCTTGAGCTCCCAGAAAAGGGCTTTGGCTCTGGCTGGTGTTTGGTTCTATGAGGAAGCAAAGGCAGCCTTACATGAGTAAAGGACTAGAGGGGTATTCCACTGACGGTCCAGGTGCCAGAACATTCTCGCATTCTCACAAGTGGACTCAGGAGAGCACTGAGGATGATTAATGAACTTTAATTTATCCTCTGCTCTTTGGGAGCAATTGCCTTTAAAAAAGAAAAGGGAAAAACACCTGCTTAGGATGTTCCAAACAATGGCTTGCTTTCCGAAGTGGATGCGCACATTTGAAATAATGGCTGACTTTTGTTATGCAGTCGTATTCACGCAGTATTTACATATTGCCATGCAGACAGATTCTCTCCTCGGCTACGCGGTTCCTGTGGAAAAAAGAAAACAGCTGCCCTGTTTCTTCGGTTAGCAGCCCTTGTTTGTGCCGCAGTGTGCAATATGAAGCCATGGTCTTGGTCTTTGTTTCTCTTTCGGCCGTATGCAGGTTCAAGTAAACGGCAGTTATGATTTACCTACCAAATGTGTTGTAAGGGTGGAAAAAAACCTAAGCCACCGCCGTGAATGATTGAGTGGAAAAAGAAGTGGGGGATGAATAAAAAACATTATTGTTGCTATTTACCTTAAGCCTGGATTAGACTGCAAACCATAAATTGGGTACAAGGTTTTAATATGACCTACTGGGGACTTATATGAAAATGCAGTCCAATTATCAAAGAAAAACTTCCAGAAATGATTTAGCTGAGGAGCGGGTGCTCCCACACCCCCCGGCCCCATCCTCTCCTGTGTCCCCCCAGTGCCCTCCGAATACGTTCGGCTCCCTATGTTTAATTTAGTTTCCACTGCAACTCCATTTCTACAGCACATGCATTAAAAATGGTAATAGGTAGCCCCAAGTGATATTATATTAGTCTGTGTATTTTTAATGAACCTTCTGTTTGAATCTCATCCTTAAGCCCCTCTGTGCATCCACCCCCCCACCCCCCCACCCCTCCCTTTACCACCCCGCCTGGACTGCAACAGGTTCCTGCATCGGGGGTACGAGAGGGGATGGGGCAGGGGAGATGGAGGCAGAGGGAGGGGGGTGGGGGGTGGATTGTGGAGCCGAGCACCACCACATCTGTGGGAACTGAGCTCGGTATTTGCCTTGGAGATTAGGGCCTTCATCTGCATGAACCAAATGACTGCGCTGGCTGGGCCCAGTGACAGCTTGCCCGCGGTATAATGAAGCCGAGGCCCTCTCGGTTCTGGCGCGAGCGCTGGCTCCTTGCCTAATGACAGCAAACCCTTCTTGAAGTTTTACTTTTGATCTGCGAGAGTCAACACCAGCTTTCTCAGCGGCCTCAACAGATGGGCCCTTAAATTTATCAAATAAAGAATTGGCCTCCCAACATAGTTTTAATTAATATTGGCTCTTTTAGCATGACAGAGTACTTAATTAAAAAAGCACTTACTGTACAAATCCAAGGGGCCCCGGCGAGAACGAGAGGCCGTAGCCTGGCGAGAGGGGAGAGGAGGCGCTGGGGGTGGGGTGGAGGGGGGCGGGGGGGGGTTGATAATTCGGCTGGCCCGTCTGCAGAGACCCGCGCCGCGCGCGTGCCAAGGACAGCTCTCACTGCCGGGGACATTAGCTGCGATGCTCTGAAAGTTCCATCCCTCAAAGTCAAAACCCGTGGAACCAGAGCGATTTTAGACAGCGAGAGCATTCCCCCAGTTTCACAGGGGCTCTGTAAATGATGGAAGCCCCCCTCTTTAACTTGGGCCTCCTCTTCCCAGGCTGGCTCAGGGTTACCATGGAAATAATTGACCTGTCACAGGGCTGGATGTGCTCTCCGTCAACTCGCCGCTGTGACCACGCCTCTGCCCCGACGTAGCACGCCTCCACCCCATTTCCGCTTCCTCCGCCACCTCCACCCTCCCTGCACCCTCGCTCAAACCTCTCCCCTCTTTTCGTTCCCCGCCACAGTTCTAGCCAGGGACTGCGACACGGGGCAGAACTCGGAGATCGCCTACTTCATCCAGAGCCTGGACTTCGACATCACGGCGCAGGGCGTGGTCAGCCCCAGGCAGCGCCTGGACTACGAGCGGCCCAACCACATGTACGAGTTCGTGGTGGTGGCCGTGGACAGGGGCAGCCCGCCCCGGACGGGCACCGCCTCCGTCAGGATCCGCATGGCCAACGCCAACGACGAGGCACCCGTCTTCTCCCAGGCAGCGTGAGTCTCGCGCGCGGCTCTGGCCTCGCAGGATCGCACGCGGTCCCTCGCGTTAGCTATTCTGGGCCTCTCTCGCGCGCCCGTTTCGCAGCGTGGACACAGTATCTGATTTCACAGCTCTGGCATTCTGATAAGCGCTCTCGACAGCGCTGGGCATTCGTTGAGCGCAGACAGAAGGAAACACAGCCATTTGGACGGGCTCTCAAAGAATCTATAAGAACATGCCAACACCGAGGAATTACGTGAGAAAACTTTATAAATAAAGAGGACTTGGCTAGATAAACTAGCAAACAGTTAGCAAAGACGGAAGGGTCATTTTACATTTCTGCTCTGGGGCTGGAATTGCTTGGTCACCTGTAAGCATTTAAGGAAAGGCTTTAGAGGGCTGGTTGGGGGGGGGGGTCACAGATGGTGGGTTTGGGGATTTGCCTGCTGAGCCCCATCTTCCCGTTCTCCATCCTGCAGCTATAAGACCTTCCTGTCCGAGGACGCCGGGCCAGACACGCTCGTGGCTATCGTCCACGCCAAGGACCCAGATGGAGACGGGGTGACTTACGCCATCACAGGAGGCAACGAGGACAGCAACTTCGAGCTGGACAACCAGAAAGGTGAAAGAATCGAGGGGATGGAGGGATGGTAGATGTCCCAGTGCAGGTTTACCACCCCATACAAACACACACACACACACTTTGTCTCTCCTTCCAGTTCAGAAGATGCAAAGGGTAACCTTAAATAATGCCCCCATCTCCAAACATGTCCGCTGGTTTAGTTGCTAGTCAGAACTTAATATATGATTTTAAATAGTTTATTCACCTCACGGCTAAATTTTTGGAACATTGAAAACAAAAACCCTGGAGGCCCTGTGGTTCTCCTGTACCGTGGTATGCAGCCTCTGTTCTGGGGGAACGGATTATTAACAAGAAACCTCAGCCTGGATGAAGTGCATTCCAATCCCAGATTCCCTCTCTCATCACAAGTATTTTGTTGTGTGAAGAGCGCCTCCCTTCGCCCCTCAGCTCACGGCTGCTCCGCAGAACGCCCGCCCGCTTCTCCGCGGCCAAGGTTACGCTCGCCCCGCGATCTGGAGTTATCGTTTGTTTACGAGCGGCCCAGCCGGATAGGTGGAAGCGCCGACGCGCTGCGAGGCTCTCTGCCTTATCAGCGCCTCCGCACCGCCGCCCCCCCCCCCCCCCCAACCCCCCCCCCCAAACAGTCTATTACAGGCCAACAAAACAGATGGCCCCTGGCTTCCTCACTGTTAAATTGTGAAAAGTTGTCACTTCAAAGACTTAGTGCCGTTTTATTTATTTTCCCGCTCCTTTATTTATTTATTTTGCCCAAGTTGCGTGGGGAAATGCTTCAAAGATGCTGCGGTGCTGCAGCGCCTGTTGTACCAGATTGTAAAGGATGTCGTATAAAGGCAAATGTTTTCCCTTCACAGTAAACATTTTCCTTTGTGTGCGGCTCTTTTTTTTTCTTCTTCTCCCCCTTTTAATGGCGTCTCCAGAAGCAGGGACCCGACTCAATTTGGAACGCCGCGAGCGTCTGAAGTAGAGGCGATAGATAGAGCCGTTGTGCCGCGAGCGTAGCGACGGCTAGCCTTTGGCGCCCATTCTGACGCGCGCGCGCCGTGCGCTTCTGCCTGATTGTGTCTGCTTCCAGGGATCGTCAAGCTGAGGAGGAGCCCCCCGCCCCAGCTGCGGGGGCCCCAGTACGTCCTGAACATCACGGCCACCGACGACAACGCCTCCGGCGGGCCGCACCCCCTCAGCAGCTCCGCCCAGATCATCGTGGGCATCAACGACATCAACAACAACAAGCCCGTCTTCGAGGAGGTGAGATCGCACGCGCAGACGCACGTGCACGTACGCACGTACCCACGCACCACACTCAGCCACACACAAACACATGCATGCAAGCATTGCACACACATACACACACACTCGCAGTGGATGTTTTGATAAGGCACAGGCTTGGACTGCTGTCACTTTATGAGGGAGAGGAAATCGTTTCCGTGACAGCTGGTCACGGAACATCTGAACGACATTCAATTCTGCTGGGAGAGACCACTGAGAACCCTGATCACAACACGCGAGGAGAAAGGCCAAAAACTCTGCTCTGGAGATGAATATTTTAGTGGGGGAACGACCTCCAGATACTGAGTGTGCATATGAAAAGGAGAGGTAAATATGCCCTAGAGGATTATGGGTAGGAGCATCTGGCAAGGCTCCTACACTCTCCTCTCTGTAGGTGGACTGTGGCATGTTGGAATGCACTCCGATGGCTGAGAGAACCAGGGACATTGTAAAGCTGCGCAGTATCTCTAGCAGAGTATGCCAAGCTTTAGAAAACCTGCCAAAATGCCAGAAACAGTGTCGATGCGGAAGAGTCATGGCATGAGTCACAGGACAGAAACAGACAGGGGGAGGGGGGGATATCTTGGAGGGCTGCAGCACACCATCAAAACTTGCGTTCCACTCGAGCTCTCAACGCCATCATTGATCTGATTATTTGATTAATTGCCTCCTACTTCCACGCGTCTCTGTGATTGGCCACTCTGAAGTTCAGTCAAGTGCTGCTATTTTTCAATCAACTGATGGCGGAAAGCCTGCTGGTCTTAATGAGAATACAATGGCATGAGTGTGGGAGCTGGAGTCTGAACAAGAGAGCAGATGAGACGGCAGGACAGTGGATACAGTGGATGACCCCCGTCAGTATAGCCCACCAGCCTCCCTTTCCCACACAAACATGCTCAATAGATGTGCAAGAACAAAGGCCTGGTGGATATACCGATTTCTTTGCAGGCTGTCTTTCGTATGAACAAATAATATTCCAGGACTCCCTCACAGGTTCACCAAGGTGCGTGAGAAAAGACAATGTATATGGGAATATCTCTCGTTGGAGAGGAAACAAGTGGAAGTGACACAGGGAACATTTTTTTGGTGAAAATTTGGTGAAAAGTCAATGAAAAGCTGTCTAGGTGTTCAGGCGAAAGGTTTTATAGCAGACTAGAGCATAGCCAGGCTATATTTGGGTAATACCAAGCTATATTGGGGTTAACCTAGTCTGTGTATGTCAACACAGATTTCCACCACTCTAGAAGTCTAGATCCCAGCTTTTGATCTCTGGGAAAAGGAATTGTTAAAACATCAAAAGGCCAGTTTGTTTAGGCTGTAAGCCTCCATCAGGACAATGTCGAGACGAGCAAACACGATGGTTGCCACACACATCTACAAAAACACCAGCTTTCAAAATATACCAATAGTACTGCTCCTACAAAATCTTCAATAGGTTTCAGAACAAATGTGTGGTCCTGTGAAAAGAACTGTCCTGTAGCCATTAGATGTGTCAGCAAGCTCCCTGTGCTATACTATGTAGGAGGTGTTTGAGGTGTTAAAGGTGGGACAGTGCTGGGTAGCAGACCTGGGTCAAATACGTATTTGTTTTGGATTCAAATACTTTTCTGTGCTCTATTGGTCTTGCCTGCTGTAATTGAGCCTGCCAATATGACCAGAAGGCGGGGTTTGCAGTTTTTGTAGAGTATTTCATTGGTTCCATTACACCAGACACGATCAGTGAAGCGTAGAAAAGTATTTGAATCCAAAACAAATATGTATTTGACCCAGGTCTGCTGGATAGAGATATAACTAGGAAAGTGGAAGACTGGGGAAGCCACCAATAGTACACACCCTGTAAAGGAAGGCACAACATAAATAGTCACTTTCATTGGGCATTTTCACAAAGGTAAATATCCACAGTACACCAACTACTTAAACTGAATTCATGAAGCTAACATTCATAATAACAGAAATGCCATTTGGTAGTCCTCAAAAATTAGTGAATCTTGGTAGCTTTCTGTAAGTCTGCAGATGTGTGAATATTCTAAACACATCTCAAATTTATCGGGCTTCAGTGTGCAGGTGCTGTTGCTGTGGCTCTCATATGTGACTCTCCTGTTATGCTCATCTTGCACTTCTGTTACATTTGTCCATGGATTTGGTCTGTAGGTCTCATCTGTGTATTGCCTCTGTAGTTCTTGTCTGTTGCTCTCATCTGTCTTTCTTTTGTATGTGCCATCTCTATGGTTCATCAGTTGGCTCCACTGTGATTCTTGGCTGTATCTGCAGTTTGTTTATCTCACCTCAACCTCGTTTGTAGCTCCTGTCTGAAGCACATCTCATCTGTGTCTGATTCTCGTCTCTTAACCGCATCTCCTGTCTGTCACTCTGGTCTGTGCTTCTCTGACTGCCCCAGCATGGGTGTGCTGCTGTGGTCTGTGCCTGTGCGTCTCAGTGCATCCTCTTCTGTGCTCTCAGTGTCACAACTACAGCATCAACGCCTGGGTCCTGGAGAACCAGCCTCCCGGAACGTTCGTCCTGAGGGTGCAGGCCCACGACGCCGACATCGGGCTCAACGGCGAGGTCAAGTACGGCATCATGCACCGGGACGGCGCGTCCTCTGGGTTTGCCATCGATTCCGACACAGGTACACAGGCGATATTTTCACTGTGCTCAAACACAATTATGTCTCTTTGCAAAAATGTATTTGTTGTTTTTTCAGTTCAAAAATATTTTGATTTTATAAATATTACATTAAAAGTGATTATCTTAATTCACATATTCATATGAATATGAGGTACCTAAAAATAGCTATAATGTGCTATAATTGCTTTAGCTGTGTGTCTGCTGCAGAGCAGGTTAAATTGGTTTGATTATTTTAATGTGTGTGTTGTGAAGGCTGTGTCAGGCCTCATTTCGTGACACTGTGTGCTTGGTGTGCCAACGCAGGTGTGATCAGCAGCACAGTGAGCTTCGACCGCGAGAAGCAGCGGGAGTACACCCTGTCCGTCACCGCCACTGACCTCGCCCAGGAGCCCCTGATCGGCATCTGCCAGATCACCGTCCTCATCGCCGACCAGAACGACAACGACCCCAAGTTCGAGAACAGTCGCTACCAGTGTAAGGACTATTCGCAGGCTTACAATTTCCAACACTGATGTCCACAAGTGTTTCAGAGGGGTTAATCTGTCTCCCAATGAACAATTGCTCCAGAAACACTATATTCACATTCTACCCGGGCCATCAGTGGAATTAACTTGTGAGATTCATGAGTAGCGTGAGTGTTGTAGATTAATGACTCTCTCTTTCTCTGTGGTGAAGCTGGGGCTGTGGGACAGGGCTGCTCCTGCTCCTTAACTACAGTAGTTCTATCTATTTCCTTGGTATGTCATCGTTCTATATTTAATACTTACTCAACTGATTCAGGTTGGGGTACCTCAGGTCATGAGTACCAAAGGCTGTTTTCCAGCCTGGGACTCGCAACTGCAACTTCCTGGTTTCCCAGTCCCTCCAGAGGACTGCTACCTTCGCTGCTGACAAATGCCCAGCATTCCCCCATTCGTCCCATTTCTCCTCGTTCATTTTCCACAGAACCAACCCAAGTGCTGTGTGTTTGGGAATTCCTCTTACATTAAAATGAAATTTCACAATAAAAAACAGCAGCAGCAATGCATAGTGCAAAGTTCTTTCTCCTTCCTCTGGGGGAGTGACCTATGCAGAGTGTTAGAAAAGCCTGAACGTGTTTCCCTGAAGGACTCAGCCACTCATTAAACACTTAGGTACGCCTTTTACATAACCTTGAATAGCTTGAATAGCTTGGATTTTGCTGGCTTAACAACTCTCACCAACTCACAGTTGTGGCTCAGGTAAATGTCAAGTCCATTTCTTTTTTAACAGAGCATTTAAGAACTACCAAGCCTCTACCATTATTGTAAGTATTGAATTGTAAGAGTGTTGCCAACAACTTAAGTGAAATTGAATATTGACAAAAGTTTGTTTCCAGATTAACATTTATCTACAATGTGTGCACACCACATTTCAGAAGCACGGTGTTAGGGTTGCCCTGCATCAATGAAATAAACATAACATCAATTGTGCGTCAATTATTAAACAGGGTGATTGAAATATTTTCTTGGACAGGCATCCATTTTCTGCAGTCACAGAGTACCCGATTTGCACACGTGGTTATTTTCTTCTTGCCATTACTGTCGAAGGCCGATGTTGACACTTGACCCGCTTTATCTCGACCCAGACTTCCTGCGCGAGGACACGCCCGTGGGGACCAGCTTCCTGCGAGCGGCCGCGCACGACGACGACCAGGGCACCAACGCCGCCATCACCTACTCCCTGTCCCGCCAAAACCCGGCCTACTTCCACATCAACCCCAGCACGGGCTGGGTTTTTGTCAATCACCCCATCTCGCAGGTAGGCGCTTTGTCAAACACAGCTGGGGACCCCGGGGGCTCCTTCAGGGGACCACGACTGTGATTTGAAGTCAAACCGCGCAAAACTTTCATCACGACGCTCCCGAACACAATTCCCCAGCTCACACTGCTGCCCCGGAGTGTTTCCCCGGCGCTTGTACCCGTTCTGTGTGATTCGTCTCCTGCCGTCTATTTCTCTGTTCGGTTTGCTGTTCACAGCCGACTGGTTCTTTGCAGGTGTTTTCCTCCCAGTGTTGTGGCACGCGCTCTCACTGCACATGATACCTTCCTGGGACCCATGGCTCACCAGTCTTTGTTCATTCCTCAGCAGATGCATATTAAACATGGCAAGGCCTGGAATAACAACAGAACCCTGTCTATATATAAATTACAGTGCACACACACACACACACATATATATATATATATATATATATATATATATATATATATATATATGGTGTATATATATCTTTAACAGCAACAAAAACAAGATTGTATTCGCACAAGCATAAATAAATGAATGCGAGCGCTTCTGCGACATTTGGCTGTCTACCTCCCGGCAGCAGCGAGCTGACACCGCACGGTGACATTTTATTTATAGGGTTTGCGCGCTTCGCCTGCGTCGGCTAGGCTCCTTCTGTCGTCGGCTTGCGTCTTTGTTTTGTTTTGTTTTGTTTTGTTTTTCTTATTGGAGGCCTGCGTGTGGGTTTTTTTTTTTGTTGTTGTTTTTTCATCTCGGCAGAAGTGTCAGCTTTCTTATTTTATTTTAGAGGAGGAATGCCTCCCCCTGTCATTCCTGTGCAGGTTATATAAAAGCGATGGGCCTCTGTTTGACATTAAGAGGCTTCCCCTGTCGCAGACGGGGAGATTGGCTGTGAGCTCACGCCATAGACGGCTCAACGGCCATGCTGCATCGATAAGGCAGCCATGATGAATTAATGCTATCGCTAACCGGCACAGCCCGGTTCTGACTCGTCAGCGAGCATTGGGAGGGGGTTCTCTCCTTCTTGTTCTGTGTTTCAAGGACTTAAATTTGTCCTTGGTCACCTCCCAGAGGCGACGGGGGGCTCGTGGAGGGTTTCAGTGGGAACTGTGATTCACTGTGAAATATTTATGCACATTTCACATCGAACACCTTTTAGCTTTTAAGATGTCTCCATTATGGTGATGCAGATGAGTTCAGACAAGGAGACATTTGAATGAAGAAAGGCACAAAAAACATGTCCCACCTGGACCTTCTTTACCTTAAATCTGTCTGATAATTCCGATACAGGACATTAAAGTGGGCATGGGTCTGAGAGAATCCTTCTTATTTCTTCTTGTTCCTTTTTTTTACTTGCGCTGTTTCAGTGCCGCACATTTTTCAGAAAGAATCACTTTTAAAAAGCGTCAAGATGTCAGATGATTTTACCTTCAAAAAGGCTGTTTCATCTCTTTTTCCCCCTCTTTTTCATTCTCTTTTTCATTCTCTCTGTCTATCCCTAGCCTTCTCTTTCTTTCTCCATCTCTGGTGGTTTATCCAACTGGCTGACCTGAAAAAGGCAACATTTCGGAACAGTTACGCAAAGTTTTACTGCTGACTCAACCTCAGAAATCCTTTTTATTATAAATATAACAGCAGTAATTTTAATGAAATAGTGTAGAATGTGTAGTTCACTCCACTTTGTTCTCTGAAGCCTTAGCCTTGAAAGTCAAATTAAGAAGCAAAATATATGGTGCCATTGTGAATAAATCCACCCTCTCCCTCAGCACGATGTACTTTTGAAGTTTCTCTCTTAATGTCCAATGAATAATGCTGACTTTACTGCGGTCGTAAAAATGTCAGTTTTTTCTTCCGTCGCAATGATCTTTTTTTAAACAAAGGTTTCAAACTCTTTTCTGGCAATGAATCATCTCAATGCGGTTGTATTTTTAAAAAACTGCTCCTTTCTAACTGTTTTCTGAATAACAATGAGCAGTACACCATGCATTTCAGATACAAAATCGATGCTATTAACATAATCATGTTTCAGTATGTATCATTTCTAACATTTGGATGCATAATTAGATTACTATTTATTTCACTGTTAATGAATAACCCCATGAACATGGCCAAAAGTATGTGGACACCTGACATCCAACATCTCATTCCAAATTATGGGCTATTAATATGGAGTTGGTCCAACCTTTGCTGCTATAACAACCTCCACTTTTATGGGAAGGCTTTATAATAGATTTTGGAGCATTGCCGCAAGGATTTGCTACCATTCAGCCAGAAGAGCATGAGGTCAGGCACTGTTTAGGTGATTAGGCCTGACTCGCAGTTGACTTTCCAATTGATCCCAATAGTGTTGGATAGGGTTGAGGTTATGGCTCTGTGCAGGCCAGTCAAGTTCTTCCACACCATTCTCGACAAAACCATTTCTACATGGACTTCGCTGTGTGCCTAGGGGCATTGTCAGGCTGAAATGGGAAAGGACATTCCCAAAACTCTTCGGGAAGCACAGGATCATCAATAATGTGATTGTATGTTGTAGCATTAGGGTGAGATTTACCTTCACTGGAACTAGTGGGTCTAAGGCCAAACCATGAAAAACAGCCCCAGACTAAGGGGGTGTTCAGATACTTTTGGCCATATAGTGTATGTCTTTCATATGTCTTCTTGTTTTTTGTGTCACATTGTACAATTAAAGTGGGGAATCATTTTCAGAGTTTCATTTGTATTGATTAATTATGATTCATTGTTTCTTCAGACAAATGACTCAGAATATAAAATGGATTCTGATGTAGGGCAGCTCACGAAACGGTCGTTTTGTTGCCCTGCAGACCTCCCGCATCAGCCAACAGATCATCGCCACAGACGGCAGTAACAGGAGCAGCTCTGTGGATCTGACAGTTATCATCACCAATGTCCACAACCAGCCGCCCCAGTGGGAACAGGCCGAGTACTGGGTCACCATCCCCGAAAACACCGTACGGGACACAAAGATTGTGGTGAGTACGCCCTTGGCTGCACTATCTGCGCTGTCAACACTTCCTGCTCCCAGAATTCCCTGTGCCCCCCATATCTATGACAGTCTCCTGCCAGAGAGTCCGCTCTTGAAAGGAGGTTTCATGCAAAGATGTTCTATATACTGACCAAATGTTTACATTCCCCTTTATAGGACCATAGCAAACTGCGTTTTGAGTCAAAGTAGACAGTTAAGGCCACTGGTACTATGGAAGCTCCCTTCTTAGGATCCAGGACCAACATTCCTGGGTCAGCACATATAAAATCTTTGGCGAAACTTAAAGAATCGGATCCTCTTTCAGGTTATACCCTGCAGCATCACTTCTTATTTTCAATCCTTCCAGAATTCCCCGTGCTCCACATCTGTCTTCTAACCACGGTTACCCCACGCTCACATCCCCCACCACCATCGCCGAGTTTCTCCCCCCAGTTCATTTTATATAAAATGAACCAATGAAAACTGTCTTCTGAGACTTTGGCTCTCATATCCAGCCGATTCATCAAGAAACAGGGCCACGAGGAGCCCCCTTATTTAAGTCTTTACTTGTCGCCCCATGTCAGCATGTTTTAGTCAGGTTCTGCTAAATATTTTGCTGGGCTTACAGGCCCTTGTGCATTTATCCCACATGTCTGCGTCGGCTCATCGCTTGCATGGCTCCCAGCCATTCCTCGTGCAATGCTGCACCAATCATAGCAAGGACTAGATTTTCTCACTTACTTTCAGCAGGAAGGCCTCAGAGAAAGCTTTCAGTGTGAGGCAAAAATTGGCCCGTGTTGGGGATAGGCTTGTCGGTACTAATTAATTATCCCTGAGCACTTTTTTGGTTGCTTTTTAATGGTGTTTTTTGCCTTTTTGGTCGCCGACCTGTTTGCCATGGACAAAAGCTCCCATTTCCACACGGATCCATCAAGGGGGAGGCCGCAGCGGGTGCCAGTATCATGAAATTTAATTTAAATCATCTGCTTAGAACCGAAGATTAAAAAAAGCAAGACAAGCAGATAAAATTATGGCCCAGGTTATAGCCTCACAATAGCCTCTTATTGGCCTGGACAGTGCATCAGAAAGACGCCTAATTGCTGCATTCATTTCCTGACAGCTTTCATCTTAGACAGCTCCGGTAGATGCCCTCCTGAAGATAATGAATGGGGGAGCTTATTCCATAGAGGGCTCTTTACATATTTTAATACGCGGTTTCGTCAAAGCCACAAGCATCCGCCCCGCTCTCTCCCGGGCTCCTCTCCGACGCCGCCGAACGCTGGCGTCGAGGTGTAATTACCAAGGTAGATTGTTGTTTAAATTTAGCCGCACTAATATGATCTGTTAATAACACCGCGCGGCCTGCTAAGATGCAGATGCGTGGAAATCTGCATATCAATGAGGCGCTTCGGGGCGGCACGCAGCCCTCGATGGTAATTCGGCGAGATGCGGCTATTGTTTCATCACCGCCATCGCCTGCGTCTCCATCCTGTGATGCCGTTTCTTCTTAGTCAGTGAATTTTTTTTTTATTTTGGGGGGGGGGGGGGGTTGTTCAGAGATGGGAGAGGAACTGGGCGAGCAGAGTGGCTTGATGAAGGCTTGACCCACGCTCTTTCTAGCTATGATCTTATAATGCTTCTACCCAAAGTCTTGGTTGCCAGCCAGCTGTGGTTGTTTGGCTGTGTGGTTTTTTGTAGCTGTGTCTGGGACACTGCTAATGCGTCATGAGATGATTTCTCATTATCGGTAATTATATACTGCTATACCGCTCTTTTTGTGCCATGGGTGTCCTTATAGTACACCCAATCCACATTCTGCAGTTTTTTCCCCAATCTGGAATGCTCAGTTGTATCTGTAGGCCATTGGCTCATCCCTACAGTATCCTAAATGGATTTAGGGACAGCAGGATAACTGTTCTTAGAGACACACGCAACCACTTACTGCTTATTTTTGCTCAGGCATTGCACTGCTGCTGATGCAGGAAGGCTGCAGGCACCCTAATGACCAAGGGAGGTGCTCTTGCAACATAAGGCAGAGACTACCCTGCTGACAGAAGCATCCCTCCCCAGGCAATGCTATAGCTTTAGCTAATACAGTATATTCTGCACTGTAATACAGAGTACAGAGCCAAATAAAAAATATATGTTTGTCGCAAACACAATGGAGCTCACTATATATAGTATATATACAGAATATATATGATATATATTATATATATCATATATATTCTGTATATACACACTTACACTGTCCACCACCTCCCCTCAGTGTCAATAACTATGAATTCTCCAGTTTGGTTGATTACAGTGGGCTTGCAGTCAGATTTCACTGTGCCCTGAGTTAGTCTCCTGCAAACAGCCATGTCTTTCATTTTGTGGCTGCCCATAATTCTGCATTACACTCAGCAGTAAGTGCCATGAAGTGGTCTAATGGTGTGTAACTCTTTATGCTAGACATATAACTTACACTAGCACATCCAAAATAAGAAAGTTATAGGAATGCTTTTGAAAATGTATCTTTTTGTCTCTCTATCTCACTAATATTTTTAGCAATAGAAGCTGAAAAACAAAGCACTTACACTTAGAACAATTACAGTGAATTTTTTCTTCTGAAAGTACAGTATTTGCTCCCTAGTGAGACGTAACTGTAGCAACTGTTCAAATCTGTTCTGTGAATTGGGAGTCTTCACAGTAATTCATCCTTAGAACTCTAAATACAAATTAGGCTTGTTAAACAGTATAATGCATTCATTAGCAAAACTGTGCTGCCTTGTGTTCAATTCCTTTGCATTTTTCTTCTTCATCCCCCCTTTTCTCCTCTATCTGTCTATCTGTCTTTCGGTCTCCTAATTAAAAATTTAAATATCAGCCATCTCATTGTGGAATTATCTCAAGGAATGATAATTAACAGATTCCAAATGGAGTAATTGTAACCTTGAGGAAGTAATTAAGAGCTCCCTGTTCTTCAGCATGCATCAGATAATAGGAATATCATTTTCATCAAGTAGCGGGGGTTGCTTCCCTGATAAATCACTGGGAGAAATTAATAGGTTGGGTTTCGGAGGGGTCGGGGAACTTTGTATTTCTCAACACATAATCGAAATTAATTATTTAAATGAACTCATGCTGCTATGAATATTTAGCAGTCTTGAAGTAAAAAAGAGAAAGTTTAAAAATACATTTTCTGAACAGCGCCGCAGTGAACCCCCCGTAGGATGGGTGTCTGGGGGCCAGGATCATTCTTGTTTCAGGGGCTGGGAGGGGAGCGCCTTCCACTGAATTGGAAACTAACATCTAAGAGCTTTTTGGTGTTGTACTATTTTAAGTTATTATTCCCCCATTTCTATCCCTAACCATGCGGAATGAACAATTGACGTAGGATGTCGGTTAAAACTACTTGCTTCCCCTTACCCACCTTTCTGTTCCCAATAGGGAATGTTTCCTCTGCCAAACTACAAGGTGGTAATTGTGTGTAATGCATCTCACACCATTTCAGTGGTGCTCCACATATTGATATTGAAAATGTGATTGGTCAAGAAAAAATGCCATTTCTGAACGCATCTCGAATGGGGCGAACTATTTTCCAGCCATTTCAAACAACAACTATCTAGACTGTATCCCTGTTTGGCTTGGAACATTGCTGAGAGCTGAACAGCAGCACCTGTTAACTGCAGGGGAGACTGAGTCTTGGTACCCTAGCATATGAGATGATGGTAGTGTTACTCTGAGGAGACACTTTTTTCCAGTAAATTCGCTTCCTGCATAATTTTCATTCATCTAGAGTATCTACAGTAGCCCTGCGCTAACTGGGCTGAGCAACCTATTCTGTACATTATGTTCTTGTTTTCAGTAGTCTTAGTGTTTTAGTGTAATATTGGTAATGTATTGGCAAATTCCTCCCAGCCACGTAGACTCCTACCAGCAGTTCTTCGCACTACAACAGTCATGGTACCATATTGTCCTAGTACAAGATTCAGTCCTTGTACACCATTACTGAACTACAGGTCATTCGCTCTGCATCGGCCCCTGTTTGGGTCCCTGATCAGCCCCTGTGCTGGGTGTTGCTCGCTAGTGCAGAAGGAACCACCTCCACTGAGAGGTTCTGAGGTGGGCAAGGTGGGGAAGTAGGTCAGCTGTGCTGTGATGTGGCAGAATGTGTTGACCTATAAAGCAGGAAGCAGCGAGCTTTTAAGGTGCATGTGACAGCGGCCATGACCGCCCGTCCTTCCTGCTAGTGACTTGTAACCTTTGCAGTGGAGGATGGCATCAGTCACAGCTGAATGAACGGCCCACACCTCGGCCCTGCCTCTCTCCCTCGCCCACTTAACGGCAGCCACCACAAACCCCACGAGCGAGCAGGCTGGCCCCGGGTCAGCGGGAAAGAGCGACTGAAACCACTCTTTCACATTTATAAATAGTTGTTTCGTACCCAGGTGAATAGGATGAAATTTCCATGGACCATTAAGAAAATGCACCAGTATTCACGCCAGGGATTGAATTGTCGGCCACGCTTTGCACTCCTGGTTTGTTCCATTTGAAGCGTAGGTACCTTTGATCTGAGGAGTTAAAGTGATGTTTCTGTGGTAAAAAAAATTAATAAAATTTTGCCCCATAATTTAATGGTGGACCCTTATCTAGTATGAGTGGTGACTGAGGTGTGGTAGATTAAACAGAGATCTAGAAAAATGACAGCACCGTGACTCTGTGAACATGGCTGTCCGCCACTGAGCTAACATTTCATTTGTAAAGTGGTAGTTTGGAGGGCTTTTCCCCTCCCTGTTCATAATACTGTGTTTCTGGAGTTCACCTGAAGGCACACCTGGGATTCCTTTAGCTCAGGAATTAGTCTGGGACCGGGAGGCAGCTGTGGCAGATGTGGGTGTCTGATCATTTGTTCGGTGGAACACTGACAGCCCCTCAGTCTAGCCCGCCAGATTGGGAGGGATCCCCGACTCCCGCTGAGCCACAGATTACGGCGTGTCATTCCGAATAAGTTCCCTGTCGGAGGAGGGCCACTTCGCCAGCTTCAGCTCCTCACACCTGAGAATCGGTGCGACAGAGTTTTCTGCGGCTCTGCGCTGCGAGGCTGTGTCCGTGGCCGGTGGTGTGAGGCGGTGATATCCTTCCCCCTCTCCCTCACCTGTCTCTTCCTGTCACTTTAGTTCCACTTGACCGAGGCTCCCATGAAAAAGAGCAGAGTGGAGAAAACAACATAAAGCAGTCATCAGGTCCTTATTGGCACTGATCAGGACAGAGTCCAGAGACGATTTCAGCAGAAAGTAACTCCATAACTGTCAATAGCTGTTCAATAGGAAATGAGATGGATCACATGCAGCGCCGTGTCTAATGTATTCATGCGGTGGAGTCAGCACTGGAGTGATTGGCACTTGTGCTGATTTAGAATGCCCTTTCACAAATAATGCTAATTATTGTAAGTAAGGTCTGGTCAAAGTTGCACTTCAGTTAGGCCATTGTCTTTTTTCACAGATACCTCTTGGAAAGAAATCTTCAGCTTTGAATGTCATTTATCTATGATTAATTTTCCAAGCATAAATTACACACACTCAAGCTCACTCATATGCATACACAAGCACACAGACACACACGGACAAGGACTGCCATGCACACTATACTGCACACACCCATCCACCACACAATTATATGCAAAATCACACATGCACAAGCAGGTACACACATAAATGTTCACATACATACACACACACACACACATGCACACAGACACACACACAAACACACACACAGCCACACATGCATAGACATATACGTGTGCACACAAGTATGCACACCATTGACATTAACCTTACCTTGACAGTAATGGCATAACACCCACCTTTTGCAGACCATAAAGGCAACATCACCCCTGGGCGACCCCAGGGTCACCTATAACCTGGAGGAAGGGCAGGTCCCGGAGACCAACATGCCGGTGCGGTTCTACATTAAACCCAACCGGGCCGACGGCTCGGCGTCCATCCTGGTGGCCGAGCCGCTGGACTTTGAGGCCACGCGTTTCTTCACGCTCCGCGTGCGCGTTCAGAATGTGGCCGCCGTCCCCCTGGCTTCCTTCACCACTGTCTACGTCAACCTCACAGGTCAGTGACCTTTGACCCCTGTTTAGGCAGTGGCACGCACACCTGTGTCTCTGCAGTCACCCCGCTCAGAGCAAACATCTGCCCAATGGCCTGAATAGGCATATGAACCAATACACAGTAAAATAAAATCTGAAGTCTCCATATATTCTGAGAAATTAAATGGATATATTTTTTTAAATATGCGCACTGTACATTAAAATGCATCCATTTTCATGTCATTTTATGCATGTTGAAGAATCTAAAATGGAACATTGTGTAAAATATATATTTGAAGATGTGGAAGAGAATGTTGCATGTAGAATTTCTTCTACTAATGTAAATAGATATTGTCATACTGCATTCTGAATGATCCCAAAGACGTAGTTTTAGCAGTGGATTAGCACACATAGATAGTATTTGTCCAAAGCTGTGTTAGCGTGTTACTGATGTGCGGGAGAGACCGACTCTCTCTCTCCTCAGGGGGGCGATACAGTCAATGGGAGGTTTGCAGAACAGCTAAGAGCTTTCCACCAAGGAAAGCAACACTTGAAAATGCATTATCATTAATTAAGAGGAAAATGGAAATTGAAATATAATGAAACGGAAGACAAAAGACTCTTGAAGCTCATTACAAATGTAGCGCAATCAGTGCGCAACAGAGACCATTGAACAGTGTGGTGCAGCTTGCCCGTAATGACTTGCAAGCGAAAGGGGAGTGGGAGGGCATTGTGAAATCAATCCAAAATGTTGCTTCATTTCCATGTCTTCAAAAGGAAATTAGTTCAATAAAAATTTTTCGTTCTTGAGTTTTGTAAAACATCACCAATACGCCTTTATATAGTCACATTTGGTAGACTTTGTTTCTGTGATTTTCTCCATCTGTATCTCTCTATCTCCATCTCCAACCAAAACACCTGCAGATGTGAATGACAACGTTCCCTTCTTCCTGTCCTCCACCTACGAGGCCACGGTGCCAGAGGGGGCGGAAATTGGGACTTCGGTGGCCCAGGTGTCTGCCACAGACCTGGATTCAGGCCTCCACGGCATGGTAAGGATCCCCCAGTCCCCTCTGAGAGGTCTCCTACTCCATCCTGAAATGCTCCTGTGAGACTGAACTGCCTGTGACTTTATTTGATCTAGCTGCAGCGCACCTGAGACTAAACTAGAGCAACACCTTTTTTAATTTAACTGCAAAACCCTTGAAACTAAACCCATGTTCCAATTCAATATAACAGTAATGCACCTTAGACTCCAATAGACCTAATCAGTATTGAGGCTAACCACTATGCCCCTAAACTAGAGACTAGAGCCACTACAGACCTGAGTCTAAACAGCACCCACACTTCTCTTACATCTCAGGAATGATTTAAGATAATCATGGTGATGTAAAATAAAAATCCTACTTAGGTGGTCACTGGTAGTGACACACAAACAACAATAGTAATTGCATTTTTGTTTACATTTTTAACTTCATCTGTAACGGAAACAGAAGCGCTCACTTGGGGCCACCATTGCTAACAGTGCTCACTTTCCCTTTTCCAGATTAACTACATCATTCTGAAGGACGAGAGCGGAGACTCCCAGTTCTTCAGCATCAACTCCTACTCAGGGGTAATCCACACACGCGCCACCTTCGACCGAGAGCAGAAAGGCTCCTACCTGATCGAGGTCCAGTCTCAGGACAGCTCAGAGTCTGCCAGGCCCAGCCAACAGGGACAGCCCAACACAGGTACACACAGACGCATCGTGAAACGGTCATCAGCAGTCATAATTTTAGAATATGTATTACACCAAATTTTCAGGATTCATTCTGACTTAGGAACCTATATTTGACCATTTATGGCAGCGCATCTTAGTGAGTAACATGTTTTTAGACTGCACACTCAGACTAAACCAGTGATGCTAAGGTCGGCCATCTTGTATCTCTCAGACACAGCCTACGTGCGGATCTTCGTCACAGACGTCAACGACAATGCACCCGCCTTCTCCCAACCCGTGTACGAGATCAGTGTGGAGGAAGACGAGGAAGTGGGCTTTGTCGTTATCACGGTTACGGCCAACGACGAAGATGAAGGTAGTAGCACCTGAAAGTTCTCTGAGCTGGGGAGGCCAATGTCAAAGCCCCTTATATTGCTTGCTTCACACCATCAACCACATGTACTGTAGCCTCAGAGCTGAAATACTCTCTAGTCAAAACACTGAAAATGTACACATCTCCCAGGGTACATATACACTCGCATAATATTCTGTGCTGCTAACAATGAACTTAGAGAACAGTGATTTCATTGTTCCTCTTCTTCACTCTTGCATCTTCTTAATGATGTTCATATGCCCTTTTATAGTAAAACAACATCAAAAACAAGTGTCAGCCACACAGAGCAGTCTACATTCTGTTTTCTTCCACTCCGACTACTGGAGTTTGGCTTTTGGATATGGATCTATGTAGATCGGACTATAACATGGCTGGCTCAGTTATGCTGGTTATCTAATGTTAGGTCGTTCATTATTAAAAATGAACAATGTAGGTTGATGAGAACTCATCTTCAACATTTGAATTCAACTTGAAAAACGCAGTGAAATAAACTGTTAACTTAGTGTCGGAGCATTAAAAACTGTAGTGTTAGCCAACATATGGCATGGCCAATAGGTGACCTAATTTATGTTTTTCATGAAATAGCTTCAGTGCTGCTAACTAGCTTAGTAGCACTGAAGCTTAGCTGCTTTAGTTTAGCTATAACTACTTTTTCATTATTGGTAGCTGTGCTGTAGCTTAATTGCTTCCAGTGATGAGTTTTTGGTAGCTCAGCCAACTAAATTTGCAGAGTAGCTTCCCCAGCACTGCTCGGTGGATTTGTGATGTATTAACAGATTTGCTAAGACAGGGCTGTTTCACCGTATCTGTGCATTGCTAAGCAACGGTATGGAAGCCCTGCATTACACCTGAGAAAATCAATGCCTTCACACCTTCTTGCAAGGACCAGCAACTTTTCTGTGTCTGGGGCTGTGTTTATGCATCTCATTTGAATTTCGCTGACATTTTGACAAGCCTTATAGAGACAGGGAAAACAACACAAGGTAAAGCTAGGTAAAGCAATCTTTTATTTCCCCAAGCTTGTTAGCAAATCTCTCCGGTGAACGTAGGAGTTTCTGATTCAACCCCCTGAGGTAATCATTTGATTTTTCTTTGTTTGGTTTGTCCCTTGTTGTCGTTGTGAATTAATAAATAAATAAGAGAGCACACTTTAATGTCAATGGTAAATCCTTTGTGGGATCATTTGCGTTTATTTTCAGGAAGTGTCACATCTCAAGATGCCTACCTGGATTCCAAAGTGACACCAGGTTTTCACATCTGCAACTGTGAAACTTGAGCGATGTAAACAAAATACAACAAAAAAAAAATGGAGTTTTGGAAATTTTTGGCTTTGCATCCTGCATGCCAGAATCAAGCACTGGGGGAATGAAAGCCTTGCAGAGTGATGTAAAACCAAACCTGTTTTCGACTGCTTAGTTTGAGTGTATGAAGAAATAAAAGGCTCCAATGACAAGCCCCGCAAACCAGTGTTTATCTCACTGTACCGCAGACCTTGCTGAATATGCAGTCTGATCCATGGCCCCATCAGTTTTTTTCAATGAAAAGCCTTTTAAAGTCAGGACTAGCCTCTTCTAAAACCTGCGGACATCTTGCTCAAGTCTCCTCTCTTCGATACAGGTATGACTAGGCTAATGATCTGTATTAGCTTGAGATAATCCATAAAACAGGATACGATCCCATTAAGCACCAGGCCTGCTGATTAAGCATGCGTCTGTGAGGAATTCAGCCAATCCTCTGTGGGCTCGACACGAAACCCTACTGTGAATCGGTGCTCCTCCTTTCCTATTCAACCACTTGACCGCTGTTGCGCCTGCCTGAGGGAAAAAGGCGTAAACGTGCTAGGGCTGCTTCCAGTGGATAATCTTCCCTGTAGACCAAAGCGGACAACTGAACATACAGTTCCTACCATTTGCCATCTTTTTTACCCTTTGATGAGGGATATTGGGTCATTTAAGAGAATTATCCTAAGACGGTTTAATCCTCTGAATTGCTGTTATGCTGTCAGTGTGTGCTCTAGTTATTAAAATGCTGGATTCTGGACCTGAGGGCTGTTTCTTAATGTCAGGTGTTAATAGTGACGGTTTGAGCAGGGTACTTGATGAAAGTACACAGCCTGGATGAAATAGGAATTCACTTTTATTAATAACCAAACTGTTTTAATTGAATCCAGAATGTGCACAATGTGAAAGAAGCAATGCAATTTATTCCATTAAAGGTTAACAGTATACATACACCTTGCATATTACTGCTACTACATCAATGGCTACTAATACTATAAATACTAATACTACTTTTACTTCTAATGCTAACAACAATGCTAATAAAATGAACATTAATGTTAAATGAATTGTACCAACTTCTTTTTCACAGTCCCTGTCTCAGGCAGTTAAATGTTAGCTGGCTAGTTTATTCTGTTTCTGTACAAACCCTCCATGGCTTTCCCTTGGCCCCGCCCCCCAGAAGGAATCTGCTCTCACGGCGGCTAGAGAAAAAAACCACCTTGCTCTTACTTGGTGGTTTGGGCTGACAACACGCTTACAGTAATATAATGCATTGCTCAGCCTCCGAAGTGAAAGGCTGCTGTTTTATTTATGCTACCCCCAGGTCTTAAGACAGCCGAGCCCGGCTCGTTAGGCTCCCTCGTTATCCCGCTTGCCGGGCTTCTGGGAGAAGCGCAGCCGAAGGCGGGCATGCTCAGAAGGAGGCCAGGCCGAGCCCAGTCCCCGGTTCTGGTCTGGCCAGACGCACCTGGTGATGTCAGAGGAGAGGCAGTGTGTGCACTGTTTCACCCCCCCCCCCAACAGCCTGCTTGGTACTGTTAACATGCTGGCTGCCAGCCATATGTGCGTGGCTAATAGGATTGCCCATTCTTATCTGGGTTGGGATGTCTTAACATTCTACATCTAGACCTGAGCATGTTGTCAACATAAACAAGCAACATAGCCAGGAAATAGAAGGGTGTGACATGCTAATTCTAAATATATTAGTGAAAAACATGTCAAAATATATGGGTGCTTTACGAATTATTGTCAGATTAATAATATTTGTAGATGTATGTTTGGTCTGCATGTGTGCATTTCTACTTTGGTAGTATATTTTACTGTACATGCATATAAAACTGAAAAATATATCAAGTACGTAACACGTACATGTCGAGTGCAAACTTGTTTGTCGGGAAATATTCTTGCCACGGTGGCAGCAACTTTGAGGCAATAATGTCAACGCGTACAGGTGTTTGAAAACGTATTAAAGACAAGACATTGATCCCCCCGGGGGAGCAATGGGGGGAGCAGCGACGCGCGGCAGATTCTCCATGGACGCACCGGGACTGCTCGACAGCTAATATTTCATGACTGTCATGAAACAGAAATGCAAATAAGAGTTTGATCCTTGCTAACCCCTACTCCCCCCACCTTTCTCCTCATCCCAATTTCAAAGCACATCGAATGGCTTTCCATTAAACCTCAATATTTCCTATTACAGCCAAGACGGGACTGGGGAATTGATATAATTAGGGCTTGATCCAAGGGGAATAAAGGAATTTTATGGTCCCTTTAAATGTTTCCCAAAGCTGATTAGTTTCACGTTCTTTGTCAAAACCTTCACTTAGACAAGGATTGAGTTTCATCTGAGGTAGAAGATGTTTGAAATTAAGAACTTTTGGGGGGGGTTTAATAAGACCAAGCCATCAGGGTTGAGGAAGTTGCCCTGGTTAAGCAGAGACTGTGAATGGCGTGGGGGGCGGGGGGTTCGACCAGGGCCAGAATGGAGTGCCGTTTGCTGCCAGGGGAGGTGGTGTGGTGGCGAGGTGGCAGCCCTCCTCCACCCCCGCCTCCCCCCTTCTGCTGCGCTCTGGGGGTGTACTGAGGGGGGCACCATATGGCCTCCCTGTTCATTAAGGAGGCCGCTGCGGGCGAAAGCACTCGAGCTCGTCTCAGTTCGTGTCAGAGCGCATCGCGCTCGCCGCCCTGACGAACGCACTTAAGCGCCGGGCCGGCGCGGGCGACACATCATAATGAAATCCTAACACATTTCACCCAGATGGTGTTTGTCTCGTAAAATCTGATCTCGGGAACGGGAACGCGGGGCCAGAGCACGAACGCCGCCTTTCCGAGCTGTTCTTCCGCTCCGCGGCAAGGTCAGTCATCGGTGGGGGGATAGGCGGCCCGCGCCATTATCACGCATCTGCATTCGCCACGTCATTTCCCTTTTCTCGCGCATTCCGGCCCCTAATTAGGCCCGCGCTCCCCTGCCTCGCAATTTTCCTCCCGTGCTCTCCTGAAGGTCAGGCTGCCAGACTGGCTAGGACAGTAGGCCGGGATGAGATGGAGGATGGGAAACCGAGCTGGGCGCCTTTGAAGCCAACTGCCTCAGTCGGACCCCTGATCATCCCTGACACACACACTGGTCGTGTGAAATACGAAAATCATGAGGAGAAATCGGATGGGGAATCTGATCTGACATTTTCCCATTCCTAGAGTATGGAATAGCAGGGGACGAAACTCCACCTTTCGGAAAATATGGTTATTATTTCTTTCCAATAAGGAATTGGCTTAATGAAAATATTCTCACTGTATAGTACTGTTTGTTGGATGTCCCTCTAGTTTTTTTTTCTTGAGTAAAGCAGCTGTAATCAGTTTCTGCTTTGAGGATTAGCAAAAGTAGCATTTTTTTAGAATAAAAAGGTGGATACTTGTCCAAGTTTTTTAGGTGGATACTTTAAGTAATTTTTATCATCTGTAGTTGAAGTGTCTGATTTCAGTACTTTCAATCAATTAAGACTGACAAATTCAACAGGCTGTGGATTTCATGCGCCTTGTTTATTCTCCCAACCAACCCAAATTTTAAATTAGATTAAATTTAATTTAAATTCCTGGAAAGAGGGTTTCATTTAGCCAGGTTTCCTGTGCCAGAAGACAATTTTCTCATTTTCAACATAGCATTAATATATAATATAACTGGGGAGAAGAGCATGTTAACTTTCTTTTCATATTTAAAAATTGAAAAACACAGAATGGATCCGACCAGCCTCTCCTTCCTCCCGACAGGAGCCAACGCAAAGCTGCGGTACCAGATCACCTCAGGAAACGCGGGGGGCGCGTTTGACGTGGAGCCCGAGGTGGGCACCGTCTTCATCGCCCAGCGGCTGGACTACGAGCAGGAGCAGCGGTACGAGCTGCGCCTGGTGGCCTCCGACGGGAAGTGGGAGAACCAGACGCTGGTGGTCATCGACGTCATCAACAAGAACGACGAGGCGCCCATCTTCACCGAGCCCGAGTATCACGCCAGCGTCACGGAGGAGCTGACCGACCTGCCTGTCCTAGTGCTGCAGGTCAGAGACCGCCGACTGTCCGTGACCCACACCTCACACCTGTGCCAAAACCGCATTCAGAAATGTAAACCAAGAAAGCTTTATCAGTACGGCAAACATGTCCAAAAAAGACAATAATACTGGAAAAGCAGGTGCTGGACTTTTATTGACTAACCAAACCAAAACAACAGACTGAATTATGAAACACAGTCTGTTTGGTTAATAAAAGTTTTTAAACTTACTTTAATAGTTATATAAGCTTTATATATTTATTTTGCAGTGTGTTAAGCTTATGATTATACCACACATTCTTGTTCGTATCCGTTATTCGAGTTATGAGCAATTCGTTATTATTTTATGAGCAAGGAAAATAATCCCACGTAGAAATACATAGAAGGATGGAAGCTTCAGCACAAAACTGGTTTCTTTGATGCAGAATTGATTTACTGCGGGCTGCTGTTAAGGCATTAAATTGTTTCAGATTTGTGGCAGACTCCCTTGAAGTGTTTTGTTATATTTATTAATGCACATGCGGATTTTCAAAAATTTCCAATTTGGAATGAATTCTCTCTTTTCGCTCAGCTTCAGCTGTCGTCTTCTTTAATGTTTCCCTGATATTGTCTTGCGTTGTACTGTCTGGAAAAAGAGAAGAAAAAAAACTTCAAAGGCTTGTGTAAACAAACCCTCTGGTGAAAATTGAAAGAAAAATCTGAATTTCTTTGCTGTGCCTATTAACTTTTAATTGTTTCCTAAGTTCTTTGATGGATATTTTGAAGCCGTTGGCATGCTCCTCTCTTCCGCTTCTTCTGTGTTTCAGAATGGCAGTAGCAGGATGAATCGCTCAATTTGCTAGTTAGTAAGCGTGGTAAAGATTCTGATTCAGACATTTTGACTTCTCTTTTAGGTCTCAGCCACAGATCCAGACCAGGAGGCAGACCAGAGCGCCCTCAGGTATTCGCTTCACGGTCAGGGAGCAGGCAGCGAGTTCACCATCGAGGAACTGACAGGACGCATTCACGCTCAGAAGAAGCTGGACCGTGAAGACCGCTCGGTCTGGCGTTTCCTGGTTCTGGCTACGGATGAAAACGGGGCGGGGCTGACCGGCTTTGCTGATGTCATCATGAACGTGCGCGACGTGAACGACAACGCCCCTGTCTTCCTGTGCGCGGGCGACGGCTGCTTTGTGGGTCACGTGCTGGAGAACTCTCCTGCTGATACCTCCATCATGGAGATGCGAGCCACTGACTTGGACGACCCCAAAGCCGGGAAGAACGCCGTCCTCACCTACCAGATCATTCAGAATGTCCGGAACGAGATCAACCTCAATCTCTTCTCCATCAACCCCACCACGGGCACCATCTACACCGTGCTTCGCTCGCTTGACCGGGAGGTGGAGGACCGCTACCTGGTGGTGGTGGAGGCCCAGGACGGCGGGGGACTCTCGGGGACGGGCACCGCCACCATCGTGGTATCCGACATTAACGATCACGCGCCAGTCTTCACGCAGAAGATCTACGCGGCCTCTATGCCAGAGAACCTGGACATCAACAGCGAGGTGCTGGCGGTGTCAGCCACGGACGGCGACGAGGGCGAGAACGCTGCCATGACTTTTAGCATCGTTGGCGGCGACGAGGACCGCAAGTTCTTCATGGAGACAGACAAGGTCAACCGGCGGGGCGCTATCCGGCTGAAGAAGAAGATCGACTTTGAGAAGCCCCACGAGCGCACCTTCAACCTCACTGTCAAAGTGGAAGACGTGGATTTCTTCAGCCTGGCCTACTGTGTCATCCAGGTAGAGGATTCCAATGACCACGCCCCAGTCTTCTTCCCCCAGTTCTACGAGGCGGGCAGCATGTTTGAGGACGTCCCCGTCGGTACCATTGTGGCCCAGGTCACCGCCGTGGACCTGGACTCTGGGCAGAATGGGAAATTCGTCTACAGCATCGCGCCCGAGTCGGACCCCTTCGAGCAGTTCCTGGTGGACAAGAGTGGCTGGGTGGTGGTGGCAGACTCCCTGGACCGGGAGAAGATCTCGCAGCACCGCCTCATGGTCCACGCCACCGACATGGGCAGCCCGGCCCTGACCGGCACTGCCATCGTCTTGGTGACCGTGCAGGACGTCAATGACAACGGACCGGAGTTTGAGGCGCCCTACCGCCCGATGGTGTGGGAGAACGCTGCTGCCCCCCAGGTGGTGCGGATGAATGACACGTCTGTCCTGCTGCACGCCGCTGACCGCGACACCGCCCCCAACGGCGGGCCCTTCTCCATTCGCCTGCAGATGCTGACCAGCGACGTCACCAACTTCAACCTTACCGACCTGCGGAACGGCAGCGCCCTGGTCACCGCGCTGCGCACCTTCGACCGTGAGCGGCAGAAGGAATACCTCCTGCCCATCCTGATGATTGACAGCGGGACCCCGCCCATGAGCTCCACCAGCACGCTGACCATCACAATTGGAGACAGGAATGACCACCCTCATGCAGCCGGACACTCCGAATTCATAGTGTACAGCTACGAAGGTGAGGGCCCAAGTGTTTGACACCTCTCTACCATGGTCATTGCTCCTCATATGCCCCTGTCCATCTATTGGCCTTTCCTCCCATCTGCTTACTGTGCTACAGAATTCAGAAGTAAAGAAACATTCAAACACAGTGTTTCGGGGTTTCTTGGGTGGGACTCCTACCTTGTAATAAAAATTCAGCATGTATCTCAAACATTCCATGAAGCAAACAATTTGCTTAAGTTAAGTCCCGGGTTTAAGAGGCATACAAACCGGACAAATTTTAAAAGCTGTTGATTTCATGCCTAACAGGATTACAGCATTACGATTTAGCTTTTGGAGAAATAAGGGCACTGCATACTAATGTATTTTTTCTTCCTCGTTGTAGTGTTTAACAGCGTCCATACTTGGAGCAGGGTTTCTCTTATCTCAAATAGAGACCTCTTTCTTTCTCTTTCAGTCTCTTTCAGAGCTGCATGTGCATGACAGGCAATACTGGGGTTCTGATCAGCAACCTAATGATGTTTCTTCCCCAGGCAATCTTCCAACAACTGTACTTGGACAAGTTCAATCCCCTGACCTTGACGACTGGAATGAGAAGGTTTACAGATTTGAAGGCAAACTCTCCTCCAGGTGCTTTGATCTTTTATTGAGGTTTAAATCAGCCTTCTACGAAACCTGCCACTTAGAGCAGGAGAAAGGTTATGAACACAGCACAGTGATTGGCTGAAATTTCTCACGGAGCACGGTCATTAATAGTTAATAAAGAATTGTATTCAGGAATTCACTTGTGGTGAGGCGGTGGTTCTCTCATTACTATGAATGCATTATGCCTTGTGTTTCACGGTACGCAGTGGGTTATGGATTAAGCTGCCTCCACTAACGAACCACCTGTAATGTAGCGAGGAACCTGGGTTCATTAATAGCTGTCAAACAACGCTGAAAGAAAGTAGAGACAAGAAAATGTTTCGCTACACTAGGAACTCAGTAATTATTATCCAAATGGTAAGAGTTTTTATTAAGGAGTGTAACTGTCCCAGTTAATTTAGATAATATACTAATTACAGCAATGCTATTTGACTAGTTTAGTCTACTGCTGTCTTCAGCAACCTTTGAATCCCCACTGTACTCTATCACTTCACTTTGATCCTGGCAGTGCTTTATTTGCTTAGTTGACAGTTAATTACTTCATCTGGCTCTGCCACCGAAGGTCACCAGTGGTGCAGAGCTCAATCCCTGCTGCATGAGCATGACTTTAAACAACTTCTAAAATCAAATTAGATCATGTGGCAGTGCAACTTTGGTGACCTTGGTCAAGGTAAACTGCAGCAAAAAAACAAGCAGCAGCCTCGCTTTAATGGACAGCACTCTCTCTCTTTATATTTGCTCTGCTGATAACACACCACACAATAACTGACATAGTGGTAACACGCATAACAATGTAAACTGGTTAACAGGATACAAGAGCTCAGAAACATTGACAGGCGTGTCATTATCACCCTGTCAGTCATATTCTACACTTGGTCTGTTCAGATGCATGTTTTCAGAGGTCATACAATAATATGGGCTTCTTCTCAGTCCTTATGCTAAAGCCATTTGACCGTTGTCATTTGCTGTTCCTATTTCGGTGTTCTGAATCGGCTGCAGTCATTTAATGATGAAAACCTCTGTCTGTTCTGATGCCCCTGTGACGAGCTAGTTTCGCACCTGCATAATGATGTTGGGTTATGATGACGTGCGGCGCCCATGTGCCACGGTGGTGTCAGTACAGAAAAGGCCAAATATAGCGCCAATCTGATCACTGTCCTTGATCTCTTCTCACCATTGTGAGCTTAAATGAGGAGTGCAGTTGCCAGGGTGGTGTTTGTCACGCAGCTCATACAGCAGTAGACGTATGTAATAATGAAGAAGTCAATAACACACCAGGATGCATTACACTGCAAGGTGCCTGGCTGATTGTATCCGCACCACTGCAGTATATTTTCACCTTTGGAATGGCTGGAGAGCACACTATGACACTGAGGAAGAGGGTTATATTCACTTATATTCACATTGTATTGATAAAACAGTGTTCTGAGCCAGAACGTGGATCAAAACAACCTATTAATTAAACTTGTGATATTGGGAGCTAAATAAGCATGCAGGCCTCTTCACCCTGTTTTATATTTTTGGCCTCTCATCATTACAGTTAAGCTGTGCTTGTACTGCCTTAGCTGTTCTTGTTAGCACAAAGTGCCACTGATCTTGAGTCAGCTCTTACCCTTCCTCTCTCCCTCACACAGGTACTTCATCCTAAACCAGAACTCAGGTCAACTCAGTGTCAGAGAGGGAACCCCGCCCGGGACGTACAGCCTGCAGATCCGAGTGACAGACAAGATCTGGCCAGACATGACCTCCACCGTAGAGGTCGTCATCAAGGAGCTGAAGGAGGAGGCGGTGCGGAACGCTGGCTCTGTGCGTTTATCCAGTGAGTATATCTCGGGGGCAGGTTGTGCAGGATTAATCTTCCGTTTCTTCTTCCAGTATTGCTTGTGCTGACCTCCTTGTGACCCCACCTAGACCAGTGGTAACCAAATCCTGTGATGTACCATCCTGTAGGTTTTCATTTCAACCCTAATTTGGCACATCTGACTCTACTAATTAACGGCTCAGCCAGACCGCTAGCTGTTGAATGAGATGTGCTTTGTCAGGGTTGGAATGAAAACCTACAGAATGGTAGATTTCCAGGAACAGGGTTGGTTTTCACTCGTGGCTTACTGTACATCCTACAGTCTCACATTTCACTCAAACACTGCTCTGTATGGCAATTTGTAGAAATCTTAAGATTCACCAAAGTCCTCTTTAAAGCTTAAACCTGGTCAAAGATTTTGGAATGATGTTTAGAATATATCAATCAGCAGTTGACTTGACCTGTTCTTAATGCATTCCACCAAACACTGTTACTGACTTTTATGCTTAAAAGGGTATTATGTGTTGATTGTATGCTAGTCTTCCATAACAGCGTTAGCATAACTGTGTAGTGTATAATGTTAGTTCAAGAGATGCTATGTAAAATCTGTCCAACACATGCAGACTTTCTCTCAATTTCTGGTGTTTTCCGTAGACATCACAGCAGAGGAGTTTTTCGCTGCTCCAGAGGGGCAGGAGAGCAGGTACACCCGGCTGAAAAGGCTCCTGTCGGAGGTGATGCAGACGGAAGAGGACAACGTCCACGTGTTCAGTGTGGCCAACAGCAGCCGGCAAGCCCGTGAGCTGAGCGTGTGGTTCGCCGCCCACGGGTCCCCCTACTACAAGCCCGAGAAGCTGACCGGTAACGTGGCCGCGCACAAAGCCAAGGTAAACAGCCCTGCCTACCCCCTCCCGCCAACGGGCTTGTCACGAAAATAACTTTGCACCTTTTTAAGCAGTCAAGGGAAAGCGCCCTCCTGGCTCCATGCCCGTTGTGAGAGACCATGCAAACGGGAAGTGCACTGGTGGCTTTTCGTAAAGAATTCACAATGTCACAAATTGTATTTGTCAGAAGCTGGATTCAAAGCATGCTTTAATGCCAGGGGCCTCCCACAGCAGGTGAACACGCCCCATGTCGCACCTTGCCTGTGGCCACCTTGCTTTTGTTGGCCGAAAATGATGCATTAAATTCGGGAAATATGGCCATCCCCTGGGCCGTGCGTAGACTTTTGAAAGGACGGAGGTTCGAAAGGGGGTTCAAGCTGAAAAAAGGGAACCCATGTGTGTGCATTCGCACACAATACTTTTTGAGAGCATTTCAGAACAATCAACAGTCTTGTGACTGATAAACTAATGTTTGATTTGACTTTGTGCTTGACAGTCAAGCTGGACTGGCTGCGCTATGATACTGTTGTTTTTCCTAACCTATCCTCCCACCTGCCTTCGTCCTCCCCAACATTACCATGACAACCCACACCCACACGCACAAATACATTCCACTGCTTTACACTACAACTACTCCTATGTACCTGGTTGAAAAACTTCCATTCCCAAAGGTAGGCAGGTAAACACTACTGCTGCTGATGCTCTACCCTATGTGTCATGATAAGAGGAATGGTGGTTAATGACAGGACAACATTTGAGATGAATACATTATGCATTCATTTATTTACATATGTGGACTGCTAGCCTAGGACTAAACTGAGAAGTGGTGGATGCGGAGCTGAAGGTTGAGGGGGTGGAAATCTACCCCTTAGAATGATTATTGGTCTCAACCTGTTTTCAGTAATTTTCTTGATTATCAATGCAGCAATTAATTCACAAAATACTCAATACCATCAGATATAACCAGTTCTCCTAAATTAGGCTATTAGGTGAACAATAAAATTATTTGTATCGCAAAATTGTGCACATTTTATCCGCATTGTTTAAATCCAAAGATATTATTTAAATCCAAAGACATGCAGGTTTGGGGGGGGGGGGGCATCTACAGGGCAGTGCTGCAAAAGAAGATGCATTCACAGTTAACTGACCCTGTATAAATAAAGTGAATTAATAAATTATTTTAAATTGTGGAGAAGGGTACTCATTCTTCGTACTCACATATTCATGGCAAAGATTTGCTAACTGTAGATTTTGTCATTTAAATGATTTTGAAGCACAAGTTTTCTTAGAAAGCCTTTATTGCAGGTTGTACTGAAAGCTAACTCAGTAGTTAACAGAGTGGTGTTTCTTTTTTTTTGTTATGTTCACTTTGTGATTATAAATGATTTTCCTATATTGAATTTATCATTCACTGCCTCTAACATGATATGAAGAAGCTGTGATTACCTGCTTATTGATTATTTAGATCATTGGCAGTGAAGACTTATTAATCAAGGAAAATTAATGAAAACATGTTGAGGCTAATGATCAGTTTAAAAGAACGCCGCTACTTAAACTGAGCTAGTTGAGCTGTAGCCTATTAGCTGCTTTACGTCCTACCCCCTTTCTTCCTCCCTGGCCCTGCCCTATCCCGTTTAGTATTATTATTGACAGAATTGATGAAACGTAGTGCCCCGAGCACACGGTCATGCAGTAGAGGCCTAAGCAACAAAAGTGGGCTGGTGATGTTTAGCTAGGTAGCCTAGTGATAACTAACTTAGATAAAGTTAATTATAGCTGATATTGCTTTCGTTTAGCTGAGATAAAATTGAGGATATTGCTTTTATTAGTGGTTTCTTCATGCATAGCCCATAGCCCTTTCTCTGCTGGTCAGGAAAGACAAGGCAAAACAGAGCAAGCCATCATTCACCGCACGTCACGCGCATAGAAGGATAGTCAGCCTTGGAAACAAGGGATGCTGAGATGAGACACTTTTTTTGTCAGTGGAGGCCGTTCTGAGGTGCACACTGGACAATGCTTCTCAAGGTGCAACCATTTAGGAATGGGGCCCTTAACAATAAAAAGCAAATAGCTTTTTGTGGACAGCCGTCTGCCCGCCGATGAAAATAAAGAAAAGGTTTCGCAATTTTAAAACGAAATTGCCAAGAGGGCACTTTGTGGCTGAAGGCCAAAGGGGCGAGGCTCTGCCTCAGGTCTATCTGTGCACGTGCCTGGCGGTCCCATCACCTCCCTACTGTGCGTGAACATGGGGAATTACTAGTCCCGTGTCTGAGGAAAGTCTTGATTTAGATGTCTGCATTTTCATTGAATTAAGTGCCATTCATCTTCCCAATGCTCATATTGGTGAAAACACCTCTACTCTGTCCTTAGCTGGAGGCAGCGCTGGGCGTGTCTATCGTGCAGGTGGGCGTGGATGAGTGCGCGTACAGCGACTGCAGCCAGACGGGCGGCTGCACCAGCGCTCTGAGCTTCAGCCACACCCCCACCCCGCTCAGCAGCGGGAACACCTCGCTGGTCTCCCTCTCGGCCTCCATCAGGGCCCAGTGCGGCTGCTCGGCCCGCGAGAGACCGCACCTCTCCTGCGCTTCCTACCCCGGCAGCCCCTGTCTGAACGGGGGCACCTGCGTCGACAGTGAGCTGGGCTACAGGTAACAGCCACCGAACCACGCTGCTTAAGACTTACACTTATTTATACACGCACTTTTCCCTCACTCTAGACTCAAAACACCTCCTGTGATCATTTTTCAGCTTTGGGAGAAAAACCTGAAACATACTCTATACTTGTCCAAAGACTAGTACAAGTAGAAAGCTCATTTTTAAACTCTCTGTGCTCTCTTTGTTTTTTTTTTCTTAAACATTTTTGTTGACTTTTTTTGTTTCCCCAGGTGTAAGTGTCCACCCATGTATGATGGACCAGAGTGCCAGCAGACCAAGCACACATTCCGCGGCTATGGCTACGCCTGGTTTCCTCCCATAAGGCCGTGCTTCCAGAGCCACATCTCGCTGGAGTTCATAACAGAGACAGCCAATGGGCTCCTGCTCTACAATGGCCCCCTGGGGCCACTGATGCCTGGAGACCAGGAGGACTTCATCGCCTTGGGTGAGAATCAAAACTCATGAAATACTGTGTATATGCTGATATACTGAATTTGTAACCTCCTGAAAGTTTCTAATTAGTGACTCAGTGTGTGTCACCATGGCAATGACAACTTGTGGCACTGAAAATGTATATTGTGTTTCTTCTCTTGAGGTGGCTGTTCTATAGTTAGTTTCGCTAAAATGTTTAGCATTTTCAGTATTGCAGAAACATTGGGACAAGATTAGCGGGAGCCTGCGGTGATATTATGAAGGTTGCGTGATGAGTCCATTACTTACATGTTGCCTGTTGTTGTGTAATTAATCGAGCGGAGTCCATGTTCCCGCATCGGAGACAGGAAATCGAACTTCACCACGATTGATTGCAGTGAAGCATTTTTCAGTGGCGCAGTTCAATACAGCGCTTGTGTTTGCCAATGTTTTATTGGAGGTCAGGGTAGTTATGCCCCATAGATGTACTGAAAGATCACGTAAATACCTTTAATACAGGGGCGTGCTGAGGACTGCCGTATCAGAGAGCAATTGGAGTCAGTCGCCAACTCTTTTCAGCAGAGTTTTTGTTGTACTACTACTACTGCTACTGCTGCTACTACTGCTACTGCTACTACTACTGCTACTGCTGCTACTACTGCTACTGCTACTACTACTGCTACAATACTACTCCCACTTCTGCTACTGTTACTACTACTGCTTCTGCTACTGTTACTACTACTGCTGCTGCTACTGCTACTACTACTGCTACTGCTACAGTACTACTACTACCACTGCTACTGCTACAGTACTACTACTACTACTGCTACAGTACTACTACCACTTCTGCTACTGTTACTGCTACTGCTCCAGTACTACTACTACCACTGCTACTGCTACTACTACTACTATTACTGCTACTGCTACTACTACTACTTCTGCTACTGTTACTACTAGTATTATTTCTACTGCTACTACTACTACTATTACTGCTACTACTACTACTACTACTATTATTGCTACTGTTATTACTACTACTATTACTGCTACTACTACTACTGCTGCTACTACTACTATTACTGCATTACATTACATTACATTACATTCATTTAGCAGACGCTTTTATCCAAAGCGACGTACAAAAAGTGCAACTACTACTACTGCTACTACTACTACTGCTTCTTATACTACTGCTGCTACTATCACTACTACTACTACTATTATTGCTACTACTACTACTACTACTAATAATACTAATAATAATAATAATAATAATAATGAAGTGCCTTTCATACATATCTGGACAAAGAGCTTAAAACTTTGTCCAGATAAAACAAAGGAGTAAGACACAACGGAATAAAGCAAGGACAAGTACGTTTTCTGGCTGAACTTTTAATGGAGTAATCTTGGGAAGGTTCAAAGCAGGCAGCAGACTGGTTGAGTGTACCGAGATCACGGAAAACGGCAATATTATTCATTCTCTGGCACTGGCGATATTGTGCTGTGTAACAGAAAGCTGTGATTTATCATTGCCTCCCCTCCAAGAACACGGGCCTGGATGTTGCCCAGCCACTGGTGTCTGTGTTTCATGGTGTGATCAATGGGGTGTTGTGCTAATGGCGGTGTGAGTGTGAACAGTCTGTGCTTGATGCTCTCGTCTCCAGAGCTGAAGAACGGGGTGCCGGCCCTCAGCATTAGCCATGGCTCGGGGACCCTGATGCTGCAGCTGCCTTCCAGGGCCACAGTTACCGACCGCCGCTGGCACCAGCTCGATATAATCAGCGATGGCAAGGTCTGCGCTCATGTAGGCTGGTGAAAGATCAGGGCTAGGCCTTGAATATAATACCCTGTCTACAGTACAGTACAGTCAGAGATTCCATAAACTAACCAGATGGACAGCTCTCACTTCCCATCCAGTTATATTATTTGTGCTCTGTTACAGAAAATTCACTGTTACAGTTCTACTGGGCCATGCCTGCTTTGTGAATATATAATGTGCATCAGATTAAAATTTTTACAGAGTTCAGAACAGGGCCAAAGACAATAAGGGGAAAACTGCAGAAAGACATTAGCCACACGAGGGAGGTTTGCACTATTGTATACTCCAGTTCAGACTCTCCGTCAGCCACCATTGGGGCTCCCAGAAAAGCAATTAAGATGTAAAAATTTGAAGGAAAACACAACTGAGTACCTAAATATAATTCCTCCAACTCTGCCAGGTTTAGCAGCATTGTATATTTTTGGTTCACTCGTCTCGCGTGTATAATTTCCGGTAGGTGCCTCAAGGGGGTCGGTGTCAGGGGATGTATCTCTGAGGAAGTAGGAGGTTGCGTGCCCCAGAATGTATTTGGGTCCCGAGGGGGGGAGAGCCGTGTCACTCACGCGGGCCTGTTTCCTGCCGCAGACGGTGCAGCTCGTTCTGGACCGCTGCTCAGGGGCCATGGTCAACGAGGTGGAGGGCCTGGGGGTGGAGGTGCTGGAGACTGACCAGTCCGTCTGCAAGGTGTCTGGAGAGACTCCTGGCACAGAGAGGTGAGGGAGACAGAGACACAGAGCCTTCATCAGTCTTTAGAACACGTTGGGCTCATAGCATGCCAGTGTGGGAGTTATATACATTTGCATAACTTCTGTTTCTGTTTCTCCTGACTCTACATTTAGTATGAATTGGCAGAATGCATGCTTGTCTTTGCCTGTGCTGATTGGTTAATTTTATCCTAATCATTTCTTCTTCCTCCCTCCCCCTCCCCCAAAGGTTTCTCAATGTGAACCAGCCCCTGCAGCTGGGGGGTGTGAAGGAGGTTGTCCCTCACCGTCGGACGCACCCCCAGTTCAAGGGTTTCGTTGGGTGTCTGAGGAATCTGGTGGTGGACAGCCAGGTGCGTGGCTCTCCGTGCCTGCTCTTCTTCATGGATTTCCATTTCTGCTTCTCTTTTCTTACCTCATCACTCACCAGTGCCCCTTGTGGTCTATCGGGAACCTGTAATGTGCCTGCTTCAGCAGTATAGCCTACCTGTCTTCTGGTGAAGGGGATGTGGTGGCGCAGGAGGTGGGCTGCAGGGTGGAAAACGTGCCAGTATCTTTACTTGTGTTTGGAAATGAAATCAATGGAGAATGTTCCCGCAATGGAACCGAACACGCAACTGTGTATTCAATACTGGAGAGGAGACAGGCGATAGTCCATAAAAAGTCTGAACCACAGTTTGCTTATGTCTGCAATATAGCAACTGCAGTATCGTACCGTGGGAGTGAGCAGGCCACATGGTTGCCGGGGTTACCAAAAATCCACAGGAAAATTAGTCCGAAGCCCACAGTCATGTACGTGAGAATGCATGAGTGGCTCTCCTGTGCTGAGACCTGGGGGGCGTGGTCACCCAGACACTCTGGGGCCGCCGTTGGTCAATGGGGGAGGTGATCCTGAACCTCTTTGTGACAGGAGGTCAGTGGGGTGACAGGCCTTGCTCTGTGTGGGGCTGCGTCCATGTGCCCTTTGTGAGAGTGCCTCTCTGTGTCTCTGGCAGGTGTATGACTTGGGCAGCCCCGCCGACAGTCTCAACACCGCCCCTGGCTGTGGGCTGACCGACGGCGTGTGTCTGACGGGCGGGGGGCCCTCCTGTGGCGTGAACGGGAAGTGCCTCGGGGAGTGGGGCTCCTTCAGCTGCGACTGTCACCCAGGATTCAGCGGGCACAAGTGTGACAAAGGTGTGTGTGTGTGTGTGCGCACGTACACATCTTTATATTGTAAGGACACTGTGTGTGTCTGATTGTCCGCCTGCTCCTTTTTTTATTGTACATATTCACATAATATAATTTTCTATGCAAGTAGTAAGTAGTTTTTTGTGTGTCTGTAGGTAACTGCGCGTGTATGTTTTGATATGTGATTGTGTGTTTGGTGTGTACATGTGCCTGTGCGTGTGTGGATCCATGTGTGGATCTATGTGTGTGACTGTGTGGATCTGTGTGTGGATCCGTGCGTGGACCTATGTGTGTGACTGTGTGTGGATCTGTGTGTGGATCCGTGTGTGGACCTATGTGTGTGACTGTGTGTGGTGGCTGCCTGCATGCACATCTCCTGCGCGTCTCCCGTGTGTTATAGGCTACGGTAATTACCAGGAGACTGGATTACCTGTGGGATTTGTGGTAGAGTTCCCACGCTCCCCCAAGCAACAAGAAAAGGCTCACAAGAAAGGAAGCTCAATCCTGCCTCGTTTAATGTCTGTCTGCGCTAACTTCTCACATCATCCTCTCCCAGCCTTCAGATGCTGTTTCAGCACCGCGTCTGGATGTTTTCTGCTTTTTGATATTTTCGATATAGCGCTTTGCTTTATTGGTTAGCTGAAAGAAGCACAGATGCAATTGTGTAATGTCACCGTGAGAAAGTGATGTCACTTGTGATATGGAAGCTCTGTTGTGAATCTGACTGGTGATTGGGCCAACTGTATTGCAGTTTATACCATACTAACACCCCCCCCCCCGCCCCCAAAATTGGTCCCCAGCCCTTCCCGAGTGGTCCTTTGAGAAGGAGAGCATGCTGCGCTACCAGCTGAGGGGGGGCGGGAGCCCCCGGCAGACCCACGCCCAGCTGCTCCTCCGAACCCGCGCCTCCTCGGGCACCCTTCTCAGCATGGCCTCCCGGGACAGTAACGAGTACATCACGCTGGAGGTAGGAGGAGGCCAGCCGTTATTCCCATAATAGAAACAATAATTATATAACTGCCATTTTAAAAAAACATGTCCCATCTGTGTATGGCCAATTGACCCCATTCTGTTTCGTCCTTTGTTTTTGTAATGAATGCAGGATTTAAGCTGTTTCCATTTTATTCAGATGATCCCTTGAATACAGCTAGAAATGTACAGAAACAATCAGGTTGAGCACCTTTTTTGAGCAGCTGAACAGCAGCGATGTGGCAGGGATTTGAACCCGTAACCTTATGGACATAAACTGCAGCGCCTTCATCTCTGTGGCTTGCGCCTCCCTGCCAGATCCTGGACGGGCACCTGAGCGTGCGCGCCAACCTGGGCGACGGTGCCCACGCCCTGCGGCTGACCAGCCAGCGCGTGGACGGGGGCCAGTGGGTCCAGCTCAGCCTGCATCGCCACGACAACCTCTTCACCCTGCGGCTGGAGCAGGGCGGGGGGTCGCGAGAGGTCACCGCCGCCCTGGGCCACAAGCGGGAGATCGTGGTGCACCCCTCCAGTGTGGTGCTGGGGAACAGCCTCTCCCCTGGCCAGCACGGGGACTTCCAGGGTATGGGGAAACTCCTCCTCTCCTCCACACCCCTCCACCCCTCCACCTCTCTCCCTGACAAGGGGCAAGATGTCAGAGGCTATTAGGGTCACTCTTGTCTTTCAGTGTTCATGCTCCTATTCACAAATATTCCTTAAGTGACACTAATCAGTTAGAGGAGTCTTAAGGAAGTGAGTGAGGTTTTGTTGTCTGCTTTTGTTTTCTGAATACGGGAGGCAGAAGGTGTACACATGGAAAACCCTGGTCCTGGTCCTGTGGCCCCTGGGGGCCCAGACAGCCCTTGTGTATGATTCCGATGCCAACCTGAAAGGGAAGACAATAATAAACTGATTATAATTAACATTATCTGAATAGAGCTTCTTGAATAGCAAATGTGGCACACGAATCCTTTCAAAAGGAGCAACAGGAATAATAGAACTAATGCATTAAGAAGAAAATAAATGCAAATGTGGGCCCGTCAGATCATGACCGAATCCTCTCCCGGGCAGGCTGCGTGCGGGACGTGCGGCTGAACGGGCATTCGCTGCCCCTGGACGGGCAGAGCACGGAGTTCAGCACGGTGCTGGAGCGCCGCGGGGTCCAGGGGGGCTGCCACTCAGACGCCTGCAGCGGACGGCCCTGCCGCAGCCCCCTGTACTGCGTGGACCTGTGGAGGAAGCACGAGTGCAGGTGAACTTTGAACTTTGAACTTGACCCCTGACTCCAATGTCACCTTTTCAATTTGCTCACTGTGTCCAGTAGCATGAGAGGAAAAAATGTTGTGTTTAGCTTTGGGCGCCATATTTAGTCACCCTTTGAACTGTAAAGTTTATTTTTAACTACTTTGAGTTTTTTAAAGACTCTTATTGTACTCTAACTCAATGCACCTTAGCTAGACGAAAGTTAAGGATTATATAATATTCATGCAAACTGTGATATAAGTAGGAGTTACTCTTATTTCATACTGGGAATTATGATGTGAATGTTGGAGGTTAAATGCTCGGCTTAATTAAATTTGCTTGATGTTTTAAAATATTTTGACAAAAACTTGCCTGAAGTATAATAATACCAGAAGTATACACTCTGTAAAATCTTCAGAAGCAGTACAGGAATAACCGTGTGCTCCGTGTGATCCTCAAGGTGCCCCGCAGGTCAGATGACGGTAGCGGATGAAATTTCAGGGCTCCAGCGTTGCGCCCCGTCCCCGTGCGGACCCACCACCTGCCGCAACGGGGGCACCTGTGTTGCCCACTCCCCCAAGAGCATCCAGTGCAGCTGTCTGGAGGGCTTCAGGGGTCAGTGGTGTGAGGTCAGCCAGGTCAAAGCCATCCGGCTGGCTGCCCTCAGCCCCAGCTCCATCCTGGCCATCAGCATGTGCCTGCTCGTCTTCTTCGGTAACTATGACAACATGGCTCCGCCCACTTCCCTTGCATATGAGCATACTTTCGCTGATTTGCTCGTAAAATAAATGTTGTTCCGGTCAGTGCATCTGCATACTGCATAGTGCATACTGCTGATAAGAGTGGATTTACCTGTGCCATAAATCTATGGGTTGGAACCCACTGGTAGGGCATTGGAGGAGTTTAGATGGGTCACAAAACACTTGTGGAGAAACAGTTAACAAGTTGGAGTTTCCACTCCAAACAAGTGAAATGCAGCACTCCTTTCCATCTAACGCAATGGATGATTATTGGTGTTTTGACATGTGCTATAAACATTCTGTTTCCACATTTTACACATTAGGCTGCATCTCACAAAACATACTCATTAGGTAGGTCACAGACTCTTAAAGTTTGGATGAAGTTCCGCCCAAAAGGCTCACAGTGGCGCGTTTCTTGTAAACCGCATTGCCAGCGCTAACCTGCAGACAAGTGGGGAGGGCTGCACCGCGCAGTCTGAGCGCCGACCCTCCGACAGGTACACCGCTGACAGACCGGCGCCGCCCGCGGGTCTCCCCGTCGTACGCCGCCTCCCGTATCTGCCGGGATCACAGGAGCGGAGAAGGGGGGTGGGGGGGGTGTCGCAGAAATCCTTTTAAGAAATTGTTTTCGCCCGGCGGAAGGAAACTGAAACAAAATGCATCAGGCGAAGCAAAAAAAGCGACGCGCGACACCCGTCTGGCATCCGGCGAGAGATAATCCGATTGATACCCCTCTCCGGTTGGGGAGCGTGGCGGGGCCACCGCCAGCCGCCGCTCGCTTATCTGCTGCCGGGGCGCCTCCGCCGGCGCTGGAGCCGCGTTTAAGGCTCCTTCCCCCTTTTAATTGAAAACCGGGAAGAGATGCAACTTGTCATCCGTGAATGGCTAAGTGAATAAATGACAGAAATGGGTAAACACTGTAAATCACGGAGCCAAGCCATCCCTCTTGTGCTCCTCCCTGTCCGTGCGCACACACACACACACACACACACACGAGCGCGCACACACATACTCGTATTTCATTCATTCACTCATTCACACACACACACACACATGCACACACACGCACACACATACTCGTATTTCACTCATTCACACACACACATGCACACACACGCACACACATACTCGTATTTCATTCATTCTCTCATTCACACACACACACACACATGCACACACACGCACACACATACTCGTATTTCACTCATTCACTCACACACGTATGCAACTGTTAAGCACATGCAAACACAAAGCCCTGGTTGGGAAGGGCTTTACTGTGTGTCTTGATCTTAGAAGTAGTATGGCTTTAGACGGAGCTGTTGCAGTCTTTTTGTCATTCTCTGTTTCTCTTTTTTTCAGATTTTTAATGTTTTACATTTAAAATTTTTCATTATATAATATAACTAGGATCTCTCTCTCTGTGCCTCTTTCTTTCTCTCTCTCTCCCTCTCCCTCTCTCTCACTCTAGCTGTACTGGTGGCTGTGACAGTGTGGAATCAGAAGGGGAGTCGCAGTAAGTTCCAGAAGAGGGGTGTGTACCACATCCCTGCGGAGCACGAGAGCTGGGAGGACATCCGCGAAAACATCCTCAACTACAACGAGGAGGGAGGCGGGGAGCAGGACCAGGTACAGCCCAACACGCGGCCGTCAGAATAAAGCAATCCAAACATGCCTCAGTGGTTTAAATATTGATTAACTCTCATTTTAAGTGATGTCACGCAAGCAGCAAGGTTCTGCTCTCTGTCTCTGTGAATTTCTGAGCAAAACTCAGCACTGCTTGGTAGTAAGAGGCATTTGGCAGGTCTTTCACGGTGTGGTATTAAAGTAACCACCACTATGTGGCAGCAGTGTGTTGTTTTTACTGCACATATTTTTGTGTTTTGACCAGGGGTGGGAAATTCTAAACTGAACTGAACTGGCCAAATGAGTTAATACACTTATGCTGGTTTAACGACAGATTAGTCCACAATTATATGTTTCATGTTGGGACACAATACATCTTCATCTGCCATTCATGAATTATCAAAAAATGTAGCTAAAATATCTATTAGTAAATGACGGGGCTGATTAAATGATTAAGAGCAGAAGCCTTGAATCCAGAAACAGATACGGCCCCCTTTGTCCACCCTGGTTTAGACCAAATGCAGAGGAAAGTAGAAACACCTTTACTGCAGTCTAGCCAAAACTGAAATATTAGCAAACTTTGAAACTAAAAAAAGTAATGAAATGAAAGAGCTGAAATAACAATTTCATCATTTTTGTTTAGTTTTTATTTCCATATTAAAAGCGCATGATAAAAAAAACAAGGCAGACAATAACTTGTTAGAGAAATAAGGAAAAGAAGGTAAATGAAGCATGTAATACAGACATGAATGTTAGGGACTTGTGTGAAGTGGAATGTGGAATTTTGACGTGCGTCTGCCATTGGTTGTCCCCCCTCCTCTGCCAGAATGCCTATGACATCACAGAGCTGAAGAGGCCCCTGTGCTCCAGCCTGTCGCAGTCCTCATCCTGCACCACCGCGCCCCTCATAAAGTCCTCTCAGGGCTCCCAGGAGGAGGTGCACCCCGTGGGGGCGGGGCTGGGGGGCGGGGCCATGGCTGCCGCCTTCCACCACGGCGCGGCCTGCGTCGCCAGCTGCCCCATGGACTTCAAGAGCTACGTCTCCAGGATCATCTGGGAGGCCGACAACGACGAGCTGGCCTTTCCCATGGACACCTACCAGGTGTACTGCATCGAGGGCTCGGGCACGCCGGCCGGCAGCCTCAGCTCCCTGGGCTCGGCCCTTCCTGAGGAAGACTTCAGCTACGATCGCCTGCGCCAGTGGGGCTCCAAATTCGAGGCCCTCAGGGAGCTGTACCACAGGCCTGAGCTGGTCCTCACCTACAAGGATGCCGTCCAGAGCCACGCCTACAACCAGAACCACAGCCAGGACCAGCTCTGATGACCACAAAGAGTAGCTAGGTCCTCCTGACTTGAGTTATCGTCAATGTCCGCGATGGTTCGCTCCATTTAAACCTATTTTTTTTCTCGGGGAGGTAAAAGGGAGGCAGGCAATGTCAAGAAAGGGATAAAGAGTGTCTTTCATCTCAGAGAGCTCAAGCTTCACTTCTGCTTCTGCAACGAAGTCGTAAAAGCTTTATGTGAGAAAGGGGTGCATAGGAACCACAGAAACTGGAGAGGCAGGGTGAAGGGGAGGGGGGGTTATTTATTGAGTTTTCTCTGTGAAACATTAAATGTACTGTATTTATTTTAGCCCTGGCGTTTTTAAATGAACAGGTAAGAGCACTAGTATCCAACAGCTCCCTTTCTGTATACTGAAGGAAGTTGTGATGTATTTCCTTACATAGTGGGAACTTGGTGGCTGTTTTGGCTCACCCCCAGAAGGGAAGACTTTGATGGTATCTTTTTATTTTTCTGTTATGTTGTATATGCCTTTTTTAGATACTGTTATGGTCAAGGCTGATTTTTGATGTTTAAGAGTAACTTTGATAAGTCCACAATGACTTTTTTTTAGAGGTATGACTCTCTACATGTTGTATGTAATGTGAGAGAAAGAAGATAATGGTCTGTTGGTCTGTGAGACAGACAGGCAGACAGAAAGATACCACTGCTCCAGGGTAGCCATTTCAGGTGTCTGCTATAATCCACAGTCCTTCAGAAAGGAAATGATAGAGCTCCCCTCATTGGAGCTAGAAGAGGCCTCTCCAGGCAAACTGTGTAAGCTCACCTTTTTAAATCCGGTTCCAATTGCACTAGTAGAGGCTGCTCTATCTCCTCTATAGCACTGCTGAACCCATTTGCCAAAAATACAAACTTAAAAATGCTGATCGGGAGGAAAGAGCATCTTAGTGAAGCTTTACATGTGCCAGTACGTAGGGGGAATACTTTGCTCAGCATTACTAATGTGTACTATAAAGTGTGACAAGTATGTGAATTATTTTTTTACTCCAATCTGTCCACCCCTGGTTGTACACTGTGCTGATGTTTTTAAGGCTATATGTGTCTGTTTCGTTCTTTTCTGTGATTGGTTGTTTGAGATGCCAATCATTTTGTACATTTCCGAAGCCACGCCCTCTTTGACAGGCACATTCATCTTCCGGGATGCAGTTCATTGTGTAAAATGTTGCAGGGCACTTGGCAGAGGTAGTCTTGGCACTGTTAAATCCAGAGGCAGAGATGTACGCAGCCTGTTCACAGCATGTCAGAGTATATCCAAGCTCTCCCTGCCACCAGTACCTCTGCAAAAGGATTACCCTGCTATTTTCTTTTGAACACTTGCCTGATGTCCTAATGAAGTGGATAGAATGTAACACAACGGAAGAAGAAGAGGAGGTCTGTCTCACTAAAGAGAGTGGCCAGAGGGAAGAGCATTACCAAAATGGGTCCCTCACACCAGAATAGAAGTGCCCGGGAGGGGATGCTTGCAATGCGGAAAAAGCAATCATGGAAGAAATGTATTCACTGATATATGTGTTCAACAATCAAATCCTTATAGGTATATTTTTGTTGACTTAAAAAAGGCAAAATGCTACAACTATCTGCCGAAAATATTTTCATGATATATTTTTATTGCAAAATGAATCCAGTGTGACTCTTGCTAAAAAAAAAGAAAAAAAAAAGAAATGTGAAATGTTGTCCTTTAACTTGGGAGAGCATTAGGCAAACATTTTTGCCTGAACTGAAGACCAGGCATGCATAATATTGTGCTGTCTCCAGTAAAAAAACAACAAAAAAAAAATCCCACTATGTAAGGTTATAACGACACCTTCAGTTCTTGAGGGGAAACAGTCAATTCATCATGCAGTCAAACTGTAATTCCTTGAAAGGAAACGAAAGCTGTTAACTTCAAGACCACTTCATATCTCCAGTGTTTCTGAATAAAAGATGGTGAGCAAGCTGTTGCACTTTCCATCACCCATCATAGTAATGTGAGGCAGTAACATCACTGCACCGTAATGCATGTTGTGTATGTAAGATGTAGTGCGGTATCGATGACACGGTGACTTTGTGGTGACACCTTCCCATCCAGTGACTGTTGTCTCTCATTCCCTTCAGGACAGCTCCGGTCCCTGTATATACTGTACATACTCCTGTTTATAGCAACCTAACATCCTTTTGTATATGAATTTTAATAAAAAGATTATCCTCAAGGCATCACGTAGCCGTCTATGGTTTTCTTTTTCCTGTGAAATATCCCCACAACATTATTCACAGAGAGTGCAGGAAACATGTATAACAGGTCCTGTGTGGAGAGCGGGGTGTGGCCCCCTGTGTGCTGCCCACCGTGGGCCCTGCCTTGTGGGATCTGCTAATGGGGGGGGGGGGGGGGGGGTGGCGACACATTCCTTTAATGCAAGAAAGAAATCAAACCCATAATCTTGTGAAATGTTTAATGGAGAGCACACATTGTTCGATGATTCAAAAATCCAGAATGCCATTATTGTTGTTAAAGAAAACCAGATATGAATACAAAAAACAAAGATCACACACGTCTAATTAGGCTAAGTATTACATGTATTTCATTCGGCTACTTATTTGGTGTATTCTTTTTACATGAAAAAGTGATCAAAACTCTCCAGCAGTCTAAGTGATTAAGTACAGAATTATATTTACCAAACGTGTTGCTAATACTTTTAGTCAGGGGTGCACAACTGCAGTCCTGTGGTGCTGGTTTTTGTTCCAACCAATTACCATAGTTTTACTTTCCGGACAGCTCTATAAACTATGCTGGTTCACTCCTGTTCTTGCGCACAGTAACATCTTTAGGATACGCTTACAGGCAGCGGCTGTTGCTGGTGCTTTATACAATTGTCAGATCAAGATACTGCGCTAATTAAATCATTATGAGGCCCTTGTTGTGCACTCAGGCTGTTTGCCAATTCACAAGAAAGCGCGACCTCACACACTTGTGTCACATCCAGGAAAAATGCAATTGGAAGCAACTTGTAGATGGTTCTTAAAAGGAATTTGTCCAGTCCCCATTAACAAGCCGCTGTCTTATCTGCACCATGTTAAAATAGTTTGCTGAAGCCGGAAAGCCGATTACAAAATGTATATGTCGCTATGACTGATATAAAAAGGACACAGCTCCAGTTCTAAAAGGACACTGCCATCTACTGGATGGAATAGTAAGACCAAAGCGCACCCCGCATTGACATACATTTTGTTAAATATCACAAATATTTCTGATTATAAATGACGTAGGTTGCAATACCCATTGTAACACAGATTAGCTATTCGTAGAAGTTATTGGGTAGCACTCAGACACAAAACCTGGTCATGACTCATACTGACCAGTCTGATTTGAGCCTAGTTTTCATGGCTGGAAGTCATATTTATTTGTTTACTTGCTATTCGTGCTTTTGATTTTATGTGCTAGCTTTAAATTTACATTTTACGGGCCTTATTTATGTAATCCATAAATTTACTTGGGGGGGGGGGGGGGGGGGGGGCATTCTAATCTAACATCTTTCAGATAATTCAGCCCTTTTTGACAATAGAACATGGAAATTATTGTAAAAACTTTCACAGTCAATTTTACTGCCTTGCTTTTCAAAGTAAACTCTAAAAAACAGTGCTTTTCTACAGGTTACAACAAGAGGTTATACCAGCATAGGCTATATTATTTTAAACAGATTTATTAAAAAAATAAAACACAGCCTAACCCTTTTCAGTTAGCTAACGATTGTACTTGTTGACTGCTCACGTAATATATATCCAGAGTAATGCAGGCTATTGATAGTCACGTCCTTAATGCTATGTGCTCCTCGATAGTTTCAGACGTAGCCTACTCCTTATGGGTCATTCGACTACACAACGGGAAGACGGGTAATGATCATGAACTGGGACAATAGCCGCAAAAGTTAATAACTCATTATGCGGTTGGTTCTCGGGTCTCTGTGAAAGGAGCCGTAGCTTTGGCCCAGAGCGGCGTGGAGGTGAAAGCACAGCGGGGGCTGCCTCATTCCCAGGACCATACAATAACACACACACAACGGGGGTATTGTGGGGAGGAGGCCGGCGGCCGCCGGCTGGCTGTTCGACTCGCCGTCACAGTCCTAACGTCTGGGACGCCAGAGCACAAATTCCGCTTACGCCCCTCAGCTACGCATGTGCCATCCTGACGTGATCTATTATGGCGGGTTTTATTTATGTTGCTTGAGTCTCACCTACTTGCTGAAGTGCAGCTGTGCCCTAACGATCTTCATCAGACCTTATTGTTCAATGCGTGGAAGCTTTGTAAGTAAATGGGAAGGTTGCTTGCCAAATTGTGCGTTTCCGCGCAAACCTATAATGGAGTACATGCTGATGCTTTAAGATATCTAACAAACGATTATTGTTTGTGTTTTGAAAGGCCACATGCACCACAGCACACAAGGTAATGTTTATATTCTGGAACGAATAATCTATGATAATCCATAGAATTATCTATTTAATATACTGATATAAATGACTTCACAAATATAAAGTGTCTGGCTAGCTTCAATTTTAATGAATATAAAACTTTCTTGTGTGACATTGTACATAAAGTAAAACCATCTACATCTGATGCACTCGTGTATTGGCATACGTACACACGACTGTACCTGTGGTATGTATCATGATATTGTGTATTGGCGTTTTGGTTACTCAAGTTAGAGGCTTTTTTCATCCATTTTGCTTGTATGGGTTGTCTGTTACAGTGGGACTTTCAACCCAGTTGCCCCAGTGTCATTCCTGGACACCCCAATTTGAGGCCTGGTGTTTATTTTCATACCAAAAACCTGAAACTGCATCTCAAGAGGTGAGCCAGGTCTGTTTACAGCTCCTGTTAAAATAACTTTGAAGACTAACTGTGGCATTGGCACCTACCAAGGAAGCTCGGGTGTTAGGACACCTTTCATTACCCAATACTTAACGCTCCCAACCCCCAGTGTTTCTTTTATCCTGTTTCCCTCCTACAATCTTCATTCACCTCACTCCAAATCAGGTAATATAGCTACTACATATTTAATACTGCCATGTTATGAGCATTTAAAATGCCACAATTGTGAAAAGTGTTAACATAAGAGAGTATATAACCCCAGACCCATGTTACACGCATTTAAGCAGTTTCTCAGGTTAATTTACTCATTACAAAATAACATCCAACCTCCTGTGTTGGATGTTTCAGTCCCTACACAGCCTCCGAGGAATCCTGCATTTACTCAGATGTACTCGTGTTTTTCAACCTGACCCAAATGGGGTGAAAATTCATGAACATGTTCAAATTGAAATTCTACCATTTTAGTTTTTCTATTAAAAGCAAATACTGGCCTGCATTCTCTATGACCTGCCTGCACTATCACTTTCACTGGGTGATCCAGCTAAACCTTGCATTCCTTCAACAAAGGTGATCTGGACAGAATGGAATTGATGCAATCTTGAGAACATACTTCAACCGCAATGTTCACTTAAAGAATTAGGAGACATTTAAAGAGAACTATACATTTATTTCAATTACAAAATAAAATGTTACAAACACATCCATTTGTACATTTCTATGTACACATATAATACATATATTGTATTTACATGGTTAATTGTAAACCATTCACTGTTTTGAGCAGCCCTGTAGCTTACAGTAATAAGCCTGCCAGTGGTCTGTGGGTAGCACTTCAGATACCCAGTTGGTCCTTGGCAGGGCATGGAGGCTCAGAAACAATACAGACAGCAGTGCACTTTGTCAAACCCCGAGAAATGGCTTGTCAAAACTCAGAAGGTGGGGGAACAAAAAACACTGCAGTCGGATTGGATTGAACCTTAAACCTTAAACCCACACTAAAGGGAGGTCCGGTTCTCTGAAACATCCCATTAAAACAGCTCCACATTTTACACCCAAGGTTCACTTGGTACACCAGGTCAGTGCTGAGCAGAAGTATAAGCACCCTGAATAGGATGGTGCCAACACAGTCTGATTCTACATTGCATCACACAGTTAAGAGGAAATCCACTATCTTAAATAAAATGCAGTTTGAATTAAATATGCCTTTGGCAGTGTTAAATTAAAGGAAATTTGAGCTCATATGGGTAGATAATTTACATACACACTACGTAGGGAAGAGACATACAAAAGCAGTCGCATAAATAGCTGACGTAATAATTCTGCACAAGCTTAGCTTCACTGACTTTTTACCTCAAAGTCAGGAAAAAAAGTCAAGTCTTCCAGGAATGCTATTTAATAGTAGAAAATGCAGTGGTATTGCATCAGTGGCCATTTTGTGAGAATAAGGAATACACAAAATAAGGTGTGCACACCATCAAGCAATTGCCTATGATGAGAAAGCCAGTTGCCTACCATTTCAGGTCTTCTATAGCAAATCTGCATGCGGAGGTTTCAAACCTATACTGTTTATTTCCGTACAGATTTATCAGGCCTCTAGGGGGGTATTTCACAAAGCAGAGTTACCGAGTTAGCTGAAAAACTGCACCGAGTAAAACCCGGAGCAGTTCTTTTAACTTCAGTCCATGTTCAAGATTGAGGAGGGTTCCGGGTTTTACTCAGTGCAGTTATCCAGCTAACTTAGTAATCTGCCTTTGTGAAACAGGACTCTGACGTTAAAGGTACTTAATGTTGACTGCGATAAATACTGACACAGCAGTATAAATTATGCCTGATATACAAACTTCCAGCCAGCACCAATTACTTTGTATAAATAACTTGGAGAGACATACAACCAAATGTACTTTCCCAACTATGTACATTTTTGTTTCTATGGTCTAAATGGCACAATTCGCAAATCTCTTCACAAATACAATGTGTGTATATGAATTCAAGTAAATACATTTTTAAAATTTGTACAAAAGACTTTGAGGATCCACATTCCCCAAAGCAGTTGGAGAGAAATATTCCATTTATGCAGGACTAATTGCTAATATTGATCTCGTCAATTTCTTTATGCTCAAATCAAAAGGCATATTCTCAAAAGAATCTCTTGGAATGGCTTGAAGTACTGAATGCAAGTAAATTCCTTTAAATCAAACCAAAAATACATAATAAAATTCAGTTTTTGTTTTAAAAACAAGAATGCGTTTTCCAATCACTCATTGGTGGGTTTTGAGCGGAATCGTGGGGGCAGGGCCTGTTCCGAGCCTCGCTGCAGCTGAGCCACGGCTTCAGTGGTTCGAGGGCTTCTCTGTGCTGCTGGGCGGGGTCAGGAACCCGTCTGTGGGCGGGGGCATGGGCGACAGTCTGGCCAGGCTCTGCTGCTGCGTCTGTTGAGCATCGTTCTGAAACGGAAGCGCGGACGCGTTACCAACACAAGGTGTGGCACTGCATAGTGCAGTTATATTAATCCTCAGATTTCACTTCAGGGAACGTGCAGCACTGACTCTTACAGTCTCTTTTGCACTAAAAATATTTTCCAAGATAACAAAATAACAAATTGTTTTCCCAGGACATTTTGGCAATTCTTATTTTCTATGACTGGAAAATGACATTGAAAAATTCCAGGTTTTCCAGGCCACACGGGAACCCTGACATTGCTGTTGAATAGTCTGAACACACTGACTGAACAAGACAATGAAATGTAAAGCTGCAGAGTCATCCTCTGTCCTACACTGAACTATCATGCAAAATGAGGGGAGACAAAAAAAAACCAAATGTAAACCAGCAAGTCTAGTTCAGCCGGAATGGCAAAGAACACAAAGGAATTGAGTAACAGAGAGCATAGAGAAGGGCTGTCAAGATAAACCCGGTTTCATATGATTGATATGCCTTTAAGAAATATGGCGTTATTCGTTATTATATTATAGTGGAATTATGACAGCACGAACAGAAAGAATTGCCACCTGTGGCCCAATGGCAGCATTGATTTCAAATTGCAGTAGTCTTAGTGCTGCTTACTTACATATGAACAACAACTCAAACCAGAAGATAAGGGCTTTCTTTTTTAAACAATTACTTTTAAATGATCTTAAATAAAAACCTAAACGAACGTCAATAAATACGAACAAATACTTAAACAGCTTAATTACGGAACATGAGGGTTTAAATAACATTAAATCAAATGTTACACTCTGAAATCAGAATTTTATCCAGGCTAAACACCAACTACTTGGATATTTTCTGCGTTTCGTCTTGTTTTATGCGTCGTTAGCCAGGAAAACGAGCACGTTAACCCTCTCTGATTTTAGGAGGTTGCGGCAATGGAGTGGCGATGTTTCCCGCAGAGCTGAATATTCTCTGACGGTATAGTAGCATAAATAGGCCTACACTAGTACTTCCTTTGACGTTCACCATCAGGGGAAAGAGTCTAGTTACTTTGCCACTGAATGAGGATCCTCTTCTCTATCAAGTATCAAGGATCAAGGATAAGATTGCGCATCAGATAACTGGCATTGTTAATAAATGTGAATAAACTAAATACAAATAACTTGTCTGTTTATTTAACAAATCTAATTACTATTTATGTATATTTTATCAGTAAAAAAATATTTAAATATTGTACCTAGACAATAATTGTGCAGAAGTTTTGCATATCAAGATATCTGAAGTTTTGAATATCAACATATTTGAAGTTATCGTATTTTGACAACCCTATAAAAAGAGTAATGTTTCTATGTGACTGCAGCCAAACTGCATAATGATCCAAGTGAATTAATTCAGTTAAGTTTCAAATATTGAGCAATGTTGTATTTTTTTTTACCATGCATTAGTTAAAAATACAGCAACATAACTAATTTTGTAAAATGGAGGTCCAAAGGCTTTAATTTTATGTTTTGGCTGAGTGGACAGTGCCGCAATGTGGATTACACATTTACCAAAGTGAAAATGCAGCACTGGATTGTGTCCTGCATTAATTTCTATTCCTAAAAAAGGAAAATATTTAACAGTACATATATATTGTATTTAAAAGTGTTGTTCGAAACAAGCATGGCTGTTTCATGATAGCATGCCAATAAAACATGTCTAATTTACAAATGCAGCGTTCTTACCCCAAATTGTTTTGTATTATCATTTTGAATTCCCCCTGCTTATATATGCAAGAATAAAATAGTCAACGATAGTTGCTCATTCTTTTTAAGTGGGTTACACTGTACCAAATTTTCATAGCTCTTAAGACAGTTATGCCCTGTCCAACTTTCTTCAAGTCAAAACTATTATAGTAAGTGTTAATATTCAAAAGTATACACATATCAAATGTAGAGTAAACATGAGCCAACAAACATTTCAAAACAGGAAAAGAGTGTGAAATGTTACAGGATTTGGTACAGCTCTAATGGAAACTTTAAAAGAGCACACAAAAAAATACACACAAAAGTTTGTGTGCGCGCGCGCGCGCACGCACAAAATGGCTGCACAAGTAGTCTAGAAATATCCCAGAAAGCCACTCAGGGAATATGGCTATGAGATGAGATGTTCCTCACCAGCATGGTCAGGTAGTCCACGTGCGTTTGGATGTTGTGCCTGTCCTCCACAGCCACTTTCTTAAAGTCCTTCAGTCGGACGGCCTCACACTCGCTCACGGTCCTCACAAAGGGGGTCATCCAGTTCACACAGCTCACAATGCTGTCCCACGTCAGACCTGCCCGAGAGAAAGGACGCGTAAGCACTCACTCTCTCGTCAACACAGCCACAGAGCCACCGTTTTCCACTGAGTTCTAAAAATGACTAAGAGTGTTAATAATGAACATGTGATGTTTTTGAAGGACAGGACAGCAGATTTTTTAAATGTATAAAACCAAAACTTGATCTCTTACCTGATACTTTCTGTACAACTTCAATAGAGGTAAAGTGGAAAAAAGCTGCAGCAGCCAGTACACCATACTGATAGTCCAGTGAACTGATGTCAAGTATACATAAATCTAAAAGCTGAAATTGACAAAAAAAAAAGGACAAATACAAAAGTTAGTCATGAAATCAAAGTCCATCAAAAACATGGAATAATCACTTTTAGAAGCCATCTGACCATCGTGATGAAAGTATTGGTCAAGCTGATTATTCATATTCAGGATCTCCCAACGATATTGGCTGGTGTACTTACCTGGGTAATCTGTATATATGTATCCTGAGAAAACTGAGGTTCGAGAACATTGGGGCTTTCCTTCAAAGACGCCATTTGGATGTAGAGTTTCAGCCATGAAATGACCGTTTCTGGACAGAGTTCCCAATTCAGAGCCTGGTGGATTGAAGAGGGAGGGAATGTGTTATTAAAACTAAACTATTCAGAGAATTTTACAGACATACTAAGTGACTTCAACGAGTGAAACTTTTTTGTGCAAAATGGCCACCCTACCTTCAGCAGGATCAGCTCCATTTCCAGAATGTCATCTTCATCACAGGCTCCATCTGTTACATAAGCGAACTCATGAAGTTTGGGTGGGTAAATTTCCTGAAGGGAGGGAGAGACAGCGATTGAGAAAACCTCGGCAAAACTGAACACCATAGATGTTCTACAGATCCATAACAATGGTGTTATACTGTGAGCTGTCTAGGACAAAGGTATATCAAACTTATAGAGAGAGCGCACATTCAGATGGCTTGAGATTAAAAGATTTGTGGACCTGTGACCCTTAGTGTTCGATGTAAGGTACGGGGACAAGGCTCAGCTGAGGAGTACCTCAATCTTGGATGCGATGAAGAGGCAGGTGATGCCGATAAGCTGCAGGCGGGTTTTGCCAACATTCTCCTGCGTCAGCATGAATCTGTCGAAGAAGTCCTGGGCCAGGTAGAACGTCTCCCGGTGAAGAGTGTACACCTCACTCACCTGGGAGGGAGAAAAAAAAAACCACAACAGATTAGACCAAACGTTTTCCAAATTGTCACATTTTGATTTGAGTGTGCAATATTGGTTCTGCTTATACCAGTTAAGGATTAGATTCACAACTGGGTGAAACATTTATCAAATGACTGAATTTGACTAGAGATTATTATTATTCATTTATTTTATTTTTTTAAAGAACATGTCATTCATAAAACAGCCACAAAGGAATTCAGAATACAAGCTTGTACAAGACAGTGTTTGTCCATTGAGCCTTTGGCTAGTTCGACTTTTCTTCTGCAAATCTACCTGGCTAAAGGCAAAACAAAGTAATATTCAAGAAGAAAAAACAAGAGCATCAAAACAACGCATTCCTTTGCTTGTAGCGCAAAGGGTTGTAGCGCAAAATGGCCGCCATCATGCATTGAGATGATCAGTTACACAAAATAGTACTCTGTGAAAAATAGTTCACCATTTTATGTAGCTACAAATATTACAGCATATCAGGGATAAGTTGATGCTGAAAGATACTGAACGTTCAGATACACTGCAAGCAGCGCGGTTCATAAACAGGATCCTCACGTACCTCTAGAAGCCAGTCCAGGAGGATAGATCTCATCTTCGGCTGCAGCTTTGGGTGCCGCTGCATGAAGCTCTTGTCATGGACATACTTCAGTTCTTTGTTCAGCATCTTAATCCACACATCGTCCGAGTTGGCCCAGCTGCCAAAAACAAATTTAGAATAATTTATTTTTAAATTGTCATCTGTCAGTTAGTTTGACCAGACCCAAATTAGACAGGGTTAACGGCTACATTTTTACACGCCCCTGTATTATTAGCATGTGCACACAAGTAATCGCAACATTGCTTTAATCTATCCGTAGTGTAACTGGAGAGGTGAAATGAGGCAATCAATTAACAATCACCAGCATTAGAAATGCTAAAATACACAACAGGCAGTTGACATGTCAGGACTGCCAAAACTTTAAACAAAGAGAGAGCATTTAAGTGAGAGAAGGCCATAGCAATCCTAACAAAAACTTAAAAGGATCGTCCTTTATTTTCCCCCCAAAACACAAAGGGCAATCAAGAGTGCCAAGTCCCCTTTTTATGCAAACACAACACCACCAACAGAAGGTGGAACTGCAAAAAAGAAAGCCTACCTGAGACAGGGCAATGGTGAGGGTTTGATGAAGAGATTTTTGAACCTATACTGCTTGAAACCGGTCAGGTCACTAGCCGTCTCGAGCTCCTTGTGGGGAGTTTCAACAAGGACGCAAGGGCTGACACCTCCTTGTGTCCACCGATTCTGGAGGAGAAAACTTGGTTAATTCAAACGCCAAGACGCGCATTCAGAAATCCAGTACAGCACTATTACATGTAACTGTATTTCCTGGGTGGGGGGTCCTTATACATTCACTAAATATTAAACATACCATAACTGTTTCATTTATTCAGCACAACAAATTCATTATACGCACATACACAGTACAATAAATAAATATACAGTGGTCCAGAATAGCACAAAATACTTTCAAAATATATCCAACGGCATATAGAAAGTAATCACTGAATTGTTAGTTTACCTAAAAGTATAATGCATTCTGCAGACAACTGAATTAGTTACAAAAATGCATTTGATTACAATACCCAGTTAAGGTTTAAAAGTAGCGACCATTTAAGCATACTGTCCCTTCAGCTTTTTGCGTTGAGGAACAAAGAGTGCTAAACGAATGAAATTAGGCGGGCAGGCGGGGAAAAAAGAGGAGGGACCAGCCTTTGGGGTAGCCCGCTTCTGCGCCAAGACGCGCCGACTAACCCACTGACACAGTTTAATCGACAACGTCATCCCTAATGAGCTTCACGTAATAATTTAATACCAGGCTAATAACCTTAAATATTCAGTTCATGCTCATATCGCACCAACTTCTGGGAAACGCAAACTAAGTGTTATGCGATTTTCTGATAAATAGTTTGTTACTAGGCGTCAAGCACTTCAGTCGTTCGTAAGCTAAAGTATACTAGCCTAAATAGATGGCTACTTTGATAGTCTTCATTCCACAAAATAAACTTTCCGTGTTTACCTGTATTTCATAACTCTGCTTCTTCTTCGCCAGGTGCGCTTTCTTTTTGTTGCATTGCTAAAATGAACAAACATAAAAGTAGCATTATGATAAATTTCTATGATTTGGTTAACTTATGGTATAGGTTGCCACTGAATGGGAAGGAGCAGTGAATATGCACGAACCTCCGATTTCCTTTTTCTTGTAATCTTCACCGGCTGTATGGTATTTTCGTTTCTATCTTGTAGCGTAACACGACCACTACAAACCAAAGAGAACTACAATTATAAAAATGGATTTTGAAAATATCTTATTACGTCTCACAAACCAATACTGCGATTCATTCAATCGTTGAAAAATGTCTTTACCTGCGTCTTGACATTTTCACAGATGCACCAAGTTTGTTTCTGGAGGGAAAAAAACAATGATAAGCATTGGCACAAAAACATAATTTAAAATCAACGTGCACGATGAGGACAGCTTTTGTGGGTTCTTGCAAAAATAATGGCAACAATATTAATATAATTTAAATTACTTGAGGCGGTAAAACAGCTTAGCTAACTAGCTAGATAGCAAGCGGTTGCTGAGACATGGGTGGAACTTCGACACAAAATAGCCCACTTCCAAGGAACTTCTTAAATTAACATTAAAGAGTGCAGTACATCTGGGGTTCCAGCAATAATGTTATGTAAAATTAGGTTTAAAAGATCAATCTAAAGAAACATTTTTTTATAATTTCCGAAAGCCGGCTACGCGCCAATTTGTCTAAGCGGGAGCCTTGGATCTGTCTTTCTTGGCACAGCTATTTAGCCGCCAGCAAATCAACTTCCCTCCTGCAACTGAACTCAAATGTAGAGTGCTCAACTTTGTAGGCCTACGAAGGTAATATACTACTTAAAGCACAACATGATTGTAAGAAGCTATTAATTTCTAAAGGTATTAGAGGCTCTCTAAAAGTTGGCTAGTTAGCTGGATAGCACTTTCATTTTGCCAAGTCCCTCCAAAAGCAGTTACCTATAGGTCATTGGCTTCCCATTGACAGTACTAAAGTTTAACTCAAACAATTACTGTAGCTGACTACATTATTAGACTATATGTCGCAAATACAACATTTTAGATAGTTGCATGCTATAATACTGTTCAGATTCTGTAACTTTATAGCTGGCTAAGAGGAACACAAGCTAACTAGCTAATCAGCAACACTGAGCTTCCTAGCTATCAAACACATAATCTCATTTAACTTTCCACAATATTAACCAGTTATATAACAACATATACCTCACTACATTGCAAAAGGTACAATTTGAGGGCTAAACTACACCATTAGCATAAACAATAACTTCAGAAATTCTGACTAGCTAGGTCTCCCGCTCTGTTATGTTCATCCTTACCAGTACTGTGCTGAATGAGTACATCAGCTGGCGCCGGCGCCAAGCTTTATATATACGTGTATAGCGAATGCGCATGTGTACTCCCGGTTCGTATCAAATCGCGAAAAAATATTCTCTAGTTTAAAAAATGGTGAATAATATTCGTTATTCTACAGTTTGCATAAGTTTTAACGCTATACAGAAGGTAATAAAATTAATTTCCTCCCGTTGCAAATACACTTGGAGGATAGACCCACATCGAAAAGGGATTAACATTTTTTTCAAAAAAGAGCGCTTTCCCCATTTCCCGGTTAGACTTAAACGATGCCGACAGGTCTCATTTACCGCAATTTTAAAGATACATTTAAAAACGAGAAATTTAACGCGCATTTTACATGTTTTCAAAGTTCCTTGTTCACCAGTTCCTTACTCGAGACCCTGCAATGGGAGGAGTTTCCGAGTAGGTCAGCCAATAGGAAAGAGACTTGAAGGACAACGTGCGTTTAGCTCAAAATGTAAACAAAGCATGACAGCGTGGTTCTGCTGTCAGAGCCGGCGCGGTATGACTGGGATCATATTATGTTTCCCGACTGCAAAGTCAAAATAATTACCGCAAACTAATCGTTTAGCATTTTAGTTACTAAGATACATTTGTTTCACGAAGGCTTACTAAAGCAATTAAATTAGCAGAAGGTTTGGGCAGCTTCGGTTAGTATTATTTAAACTACTCTCAGCTCATGTATGCCTCTCTTATCAAGGAAAACACATACAGTTCACAAAGGAAAAGCTGTCATATATATGCTGAAAGTTGTGGCTGAAAGTGAAGTTGTCGTTTTATTTAAAAAAAGAAGAAAAAAAACTAATAGTGTAATTATCCACAACGAATCGACAACAAAAAAAGACAACTTCAGAAAATATTTATTAAAACACATTTATTGAAGACTGGTGGCTTACATCACATACACAAATCAGGTCTTAAATGTTGCAGTTGAAAAAGACTACTACTTTCTCATGTCCATATTATGCTGACCATACAAAACAGTAAGTGCAACCAGCACTCTATTAGTTTGCCATATATCCAAACCAGTAAGTATGACATCAATAATTAGACAAATAACAGTTAATGCTAAATTCTACACTTTTTTGGCAAAGTGCTGTATTATTCCAGTAAACTAAATCAATCAAGCAGAGTCTAACACTTGGTGAGAAATGCCACATAAAATGTTCTTCACACTTTAAACATAAGGGAAAAATTGCTACATTTGTGTATAAAAGCTGTACAGAGCAAGTGGCTCATAGAAAAAGCTACCTCCTGTGCATAGATGATTTGCGTTCATTTGTATTGTCCGTTTGGACAGTTCAAGTTCTTCATTAATGCATTGTCATACTGTTAACCTGGAAGGCACATAATCCAAAACACAATTCAAGGCAAAAATAAGAATCCCTGTTATAACATCAAAAGCGAGTCAGCTGAGAACAGAATAAACAGCTCCTTCCAGCAATAAACATCAAAAAGTGAAGTTACAGTGATCTTCAGCCTTCCCTTTGTCTGTTGACCTTGCATCACTTAACTGCAGTTCTAAGATAACATACTTGTGTAAAAAAAAGTATGTTAGCTGAAATGAATGGAAAATCCAAACAAAATGTTAACAAGGGGTACACCACTCTACTAAATTTGTATTAATATATCTATACAAGCACATGCTCATACTCTCTGACATACACCCAATAAACACTAGGTAAGTACTTCATGGCCAACCATGCTAAAAACAACAGGAAGGTTATTTTTTCCCCCAGTTAGTAAAATGCCTTATATTTGGTTATACATAAATTATTTGGAGTTTGCCTCAAGTAATTTTAACTGGACAACAGTTTGAGTCAGTTAAAATTCTCCAAACGTTCGCCAGCATTTTGTGTTGACATCGTTGCATTTCAGAGGCACAAGACTGCGATATACATTTATCTCTGTCCCAAGCGTTTGTATAGCACAGTGGTGATGCTCAACAGAAACACTGCTTGTGAGAACACTGGGATCTCTGCTTCAAACATTTGATTACCAACACAAAGGCTATACAAAAATAAAACAAGGAAATACAAACTACTGCAGGGATAAAGTGGGTCGCTAGTTTTTGGTTTAAATATTTAAATACATCTCCATTAAATGTAACTAAACAAGTTTTTGTTAAAAAAAAAAAAAAATAGATGAAAAATACAAAACCTTGGAACGTACAGTATATAGAACAATTACAACAAACAGAAACAAAATAAAAAGACTAACAGTTGCACTCCATCTTCTGATTGGTTTTAACAGTCGATTGAGAAGATTTTGAGCTAAAATGCAAAGCTCACTTTCACAGTCCTCAGACCAGCAAAGCATTACATTTCTGTTCTGTTCTTGAGAAACACATTTCTTTAAAAGGTTCGTAGACTACAACATTTTCACAAGGCAATGTCATACACTTTCTCTATGACACATATGGAAGGTTTACAGTATGTACAAAGACAATAAATGGTTGTCAAGTAATCTGCATTTTAATAAAGTGTAAAGGTGAATTGTCTTAACCCTGAGAAGTGTACTGCAGATTTATAACAAGTATCATGAAAGATACATTAAAATAATTGACTTTTTTTATTTTTTCAACTATCGCTACGGAACCATGCAACAAAATCACACACTAACGTAGCCAGAACGCTGCATACATACATACACACATACATACATATGTACATAACACACTCATACATCAACTTCATACTGATATGTAGTATTTTTCTTGATTTTTCTCATTTATTTATTTTTTACATTTTCTTTTTTGTCGATTTTTACTTTTTTTTTTTTCTTTAGCTTAATCCAAAATGAAAAGAAGGCATTTAATGATAATTAACCCAGTATTTTACCAAAGACTAAAAAAATAGTGTGAAAGTTGATTTTAGGCAGGTTCACTCTAAGGTGGAGAGGCTCCAGATTTTTGCACAACTAGAATGGAATGAGGCCATGGTCTTCCCTGATAGTTTCATGCACAGTAGTTTCATTCATTTAAAAAAATGCATGTGCGCACACACACCAGTGTTGGGAAAAATAACAGAAACACCATGAGAAAAAGGACTTTAACTTTGAAGTAATGAAATATACAAAGGTAGCTTATTTAAAGCATATTAGGTTGGATTATAATTAGCAGTATGTGCTAGCTATGAAAGAGTATATGAACATGTAAGTGTGAGTTTCCAAATCAACATGAGGCAATAAACAGTGTTCCAAAGAGCACAAATAATCAGTACCTGAACTGTGCAGGTGCATCGGTCACAAAAACTGTAAATTATTTAATGTGGCAAGGGGAACAGTGTCAAAAATTCAGACTCTAAGCCAAACAAAAACAAGCTGCATCAGCAAAGAGGAACTGTGGTTAAAAGTCAAAGCTCATTGACCGGGACAGACAAACCCCTAACAAGATAGGTGCTAAGCACCCAAAACTATGGTCTCAAAAACGACCACAGAATCAAAGCAATACCTGTGAATCAGTCTCAACAAGAACTGTATGTTGTGAGATTCAAACAGCTTCATGCCAGAGCCACCATTTGGAAACAGCTTGTTTCCAAGGCTAATGCACAAAGACGCACAACCTGGTGTAAGGGTCAGAAATCCTGGACTCTTAAGCAATGGCGTAAAGTAATACGGTCTGATGAGACATCGTCTGATTCTTTTCATCTGGACAGGTTTCCCTTTGGAGAAAGCCAAAGGAAGCCCGCAATCCACAATGTTTGTTGCAAACATGGTAGTGGATTGCCATCTCATGTGAGTCACTGGGTTTGACGATTGCTCTGCATGGTCTTATATAAGGAACCTGAAGCCATTTTACATGATGAGGTGCACCCTATAGTGCAAATACTGTTCCCTCATGATGTCTCCATATTCCAAGATAATAAGGCCCACATACACACTACTAAACATATTCAAGAACGGTTTCTTGAACACCAGAATGAGGTCAAAATCCTTACAAGACCTCGGTAATCACCAGATGTAAACATCATTGAACCTTTATGGGAAGTTCTAGATTGCAGAATGTGATGCAGATTCCTATTATCTTCCCTCAAAGAACTGGAGGCTTCCCTTCTTAAAGAATGGTCCAATAACCCACTACAAACAGTTCAGAACAACATTCTAAGAGGGACCAAAGCTGTTCTAAAGGGAAAGAGTGGCCCTACTCCATATTAGTTACTTCATATTCATACGCTGTTTGGTGTTTCCGTTATTCTGTCCAACCTCTGTGTGTGCACGTGTATAACAGTGTGCATATATTATGTGCAACTGTACGTCCGCCCATTCTGAAAAAGTCTGACGAGGTCTGTTGGGGCAGTGAACAGTGAAAGAGGTGGACTGAAGCAGAGGCAGACTGCACACAGGTTATGCCATAAGCACACTCTTAAACTGACCTTACTGTGTGAAAATATTAAATGCTAATCTGACAGAACAGCGAGACCACAGCCATTTTTCAGAGGAAACGCCCCTGAAACTGATCGACTGATAAACTGTACTCTGCACAGCGGCGCTGCTTCGCCTGTGAACTGCTCTGGGGCAAAGGGGACTGAGAGAAATGGTACCGTAACATACAGGATGAGGGGAGATTTCCAAATGCACACAACCAATCGAGAACACAGAGCTCTGAAACCACGCCCCTCTTCAGCACTGCCTCTAATCTGGCACTTTCTCGCCATCAGAGTGAACCTGCCACAGAGTAAAGTGACCTACGGCATCGATTCTACCCGACCCCATCATGTCTTTATGAGACGCAAAGTCCCAGCATGGCCAGGTGTGTCTCAGGCCTGGGAGAGGAGAGGTGGGGCAGGAGGAGAGGAGGCGGGGCTAGAGGAGAGGAGGCGGGGCGAGGGGAGGCGGATGGAGGAGGGACCGGTAGGGCGGCGGTCAGTAGTTGAACTGCCGCTGCCCAGGCTGGTGCACGAGCACGCCGCCGCCGCTCTTGGCCTGCCGGGCGCTGCCGTCGCGGAGCAGGTTGAGGCGGCGCAGCGCGTTGCGGGACAGGTGCTGGCGCTCGGCGCCGTCGCGGGGCCGCTGGGCCAGGCGGCCCTGCTTGGCCTGCTCCGGGAAGCTGGTGCGGGCCGAGAGGGCGGTGGCGTAGCAGGCCGCGTGGCCGCTGGGCCTGCGTTGGGCCTCCACTCTGCAAACGAACACAAGGAGCCAGCGGTTACACAGAGACCACACCGTCACACTCAACCAGATAAACTATTTCTCAAACACTTACTTCTCCCCCCAAGAGAATGTGCAGTTAACTACAACATAACAAGTGCAATGCTTCTGTGTGGTCAGAGCAGTGGTTATAAATAGTGAAATGAGTTCTGTAATTCAGCGGCTACTGAGGCTGCATGTTTCAAACAGCAAAAGTGACTCAGCAATTAACCCTTTAAGGCATAAGAGCATAACATGTGATTAGAATGTTCTTAACTGAACATTCTAATGCTGATGTAACAGTCACTCCTGGTAACTGAAAGCAATGCGGTTCTAGAACACGGGATTAGAAAAAACGAAACATTCCAAAAAACCGACTCTTAAAAGGGCTGAGGTCTCCTTGGCCCATCTTACATTCCATACTGTGTAGTCACAACATGTCACATTTGATCACTTGTAGATTGCGCTAGAAAGCTCATTCAGAGTCCTCCCCTGTCCCTTGGCCTTTCACGCCACCGGGCATGAAAGGCCAAGGGAGATGGTTGCAGACGACGTGAAGCGCAGGCGTACAGAGACGCGGCGGACCCGATCTGCCAGCAGGGGGGCGCTACCACGGCCGTACCTGTGGAGGGGCTGGTCGAGCGAGCGGCAGGCGGTGTCCCTCAGCGCGCGGCGGGGGGCGTGCACGGCGTAGACGGACATGCTGGGGTGCTCGATCAGCAGGTTCTCCAGGGGGCTGGTCTCCAGCAGCACGGGGGCCCGCCCGCCGGCCGTGAAGCAGGGGGGCGGAGTGATGAACCAGCTCTCCTCCAGCGCGCACGCCTCCAGCCGCAGGAAGCCCCCGTCTCCGTCCCCGTCCCCGTCCTCGGGCTCCGCCTCGGCCTCGTCCACCGCCGAGTCCAGGGACGAGCAGGAGGAGTAGCGGGCGGGGCAGTCGGGGGGCGCCATGTCCTGAGGGCACACCCCCACCGCTCCGTCCAGGCAGGGGCTGGTGCAAGCGTCTGCAGCTGTGGAGGCCAGAGCTGTGGTCAGCAAAGGGTGTGGTCAGAACGCAATCCCAAAAGAAACGGGAAAGACGGTCTTGTGACTCCTTTTTGTGGTCACAATCAATATAAACAGCACAGGGAAAGCATGATTCTAACTACTAACAGACCTGGGTCAAATACGTATTTGTTTTGGATTCAAATACTTTTCTGTGCTCTATTGATCTTGCCTGATGTAACTGAGCCTGCCAATATGACCAGAAGGCAGGGTTTGCACTTTTGAGAGTATTTAATTGGTTCCAATACACCAGACAAGATCAGTAAAGCATAGAAACGTATCTGAATCCAAAACAAATACGTATTTGACCCAGGTCTGACAACTATGAAGCAAAATCAAACAAATGGTTTAATGGTATTGATTAAAATTATCACGCAACAATGTTGTATGCTAAAAACAATATGAAAGAATACATGAAATGTAACAGGAAAATAACAGACACATGCATTGAGTAATAGTTTCCATTTATTACTCAAAAACAACTCAGCATGTTACAGTGGCTATTTCTGGAAACAGCTCATTATCAGCAATAACCTATCCAGCCCATAGGGGCCACTGTAGCACCGTCTGGAGCACTGCCCTAAGCATAAAAACAAAAACAAGCCTCTTTAACACCTGGGTGTCAGCATTCTGTAGCAGGCAGCAGCTGTGGCCAATCAGTCAGCCCGACCCACAATGCACCAGTTGCAGTATCTCACAGCTCAAAGCTAGACCCCCACCCCCCCTCACTCAACCGCAACATTCAGGAAGTCTTTCAAAAGCAGGCAGTGAATTAATTTACCCCATAGTTTAGGACAAAAAAAGTTACTAAACTTGATTTATCTGATTATTATTATTTTAGATTTTCACAGTATGATCATGTGATGATAAAGTTAATTTAGCAAAGTGCTAATGATTTCAGAGCCTGGCTTCATAGACATTGTTTTGGCCATAGAGATTTCCTAAGGGCGTGTGAAATGCAGGCCTGGTTATGGGACAAAGAGCAAAGTACTTCAGCTGACCAGGGTGGTAAACACTGGGAGCGAACGCAAACAAAGCAGACCCAATCCAAGCCTGATGACGTTCACACAGCTAATTAACTCACAGATGAGTGACATAAAAAAAGAAAAACAGGAAATATGCTTGGCACAGTTTTCAAAAAGAATAATCAAATGGGTGTGCACTGGGAACAAGTTTCAAACACTTAATTGGTTCCACATAAGGTCATCTCTATCTTATTTGAAGCATATGTATTAATAGCATTTAATGCTATTATATTGTAATATTAGGGTCGACCGTTAACTGTTGTCTGTTGTCTGTGAAATTAGGTGACCAGATTAAGACACTAGATTCCAGTGCAATACAGTCATAAAAATGCTGACTGTCTTCGATTGAAAGATGCTTTGCATTCAGCAGCTCTGCTTGTTTGCTTGTACACACCTCGGACACTGACTTCAGGCCAGACTCTTGGGGAATGTGACTCCCAAACCTGCCCCAACGCAATACGGCAGTCCCCCTACCGCCGACTGAGAAGTCTGCCGCGATTAGCGGACAAGAGCGAGACCCGCGGACTGACTACAGCGCTCGCCGCAGTCCGCTCAAAGCCCATTACTGCGAGGCTGAGCGGAGTTAAAACGAGAGAGAATGGCCGTACAGGATCCAGGAACTGGAGCTCCCGTTTCACCGCAGCACGGACGAGAGCACAGGGCATAGCGTGCGAGACAGGCATACAGTGTTTGCTTAAATCCACAGCCCTGGCAGGACTGGTTGATCCAGCATCTGTTATTGACTCGCGAGCCCCCATAAAGACCAAATGCCAACGGCTCTCTAGACTTCTCGCCTGTCAGTCAAACACGAGAAAGCTCCGTCGGTCGGTCGGGCGGCCGGGGTTATTTTTACCCTAACCCACCCCCGGCTTTGTCTGGCCTTTAAACGGGCCCGGCGGCCATAAACCAACGCCGCCGCTCCGAAATATTTCATGCGCTCGGGTAACGCCAGCCGGGTCGGGTGGCACCGCGCCGCCCGCCGCCCGCACGCTAGCCGGCTCGCGGAACGCCGCCGTCTGAGCGCCAGGGGTGTCACTTACCAGCGCTAACTTTTGAGTCAAAGGCAAGCGAGGTCAGCGCCCCACGACCCGTTATGCAGCACCTGAAATGTCCGTGCTAATAAGAGAGACGGCTCGCACTTCATTTTCTTATATATAGAAAAAAAGCACACTCAGCAGGGCTAACTATAAGCTAACTATAAGCACTCCCGCCGATATGCATACCAGGAAGTGCTATAGCCGAACAGCTATAGCGTGATGATGCGTAGCGGAATGCAGTGGGGCATCTGTTGGGTCTGGGTCGGGTAAGTCATCTATGCGAGTCTCGTCCAGCTTGCGCTGCACGTTTGAGCGAAACGGCTTCGCGCTGCTAGCCGCGGCTCGCGGCGGGCTACCGGGAGGCCGGCCCCCTCACCTAAATAATCCACCAGGATCCACTCCCCGTCATCCTCCTTCTCGTTGAAGGCGGGGTCGGCGGGGAGGCAGCTGCCGCCGTCTTCCGCGTCGTCCCCGAACAGGATGCTGGTGAGCCTCTGGAACATGCTGGAGCACCACGAGGCGCTGGAAGGGGGTCTCTCCCGCTGGCTGTGGACAGGGACGCTGCTCTGCTCATCAGCTGCTGCGTCCGCTCGGCGCAGGGGGTGCGCTAGGGGGCGCTAAAGTGCACGGGTGAATGCTCTCATCTCGGGAATGCAGGCCGAGGGTCAGTCATAGCTCACAACAGCTCTGCAGAAGGCCCCTGGTGCACAGAGAAAGGGAAGGAAGAGATGGATAGAGAGAGAAAGAAGGAGAGAAAGGGAATAAAGGGGTGAAGGAAAAGGGGAAGAGAGAGGGAGGCAGAGTGAGAGGGAAGATATAAAGAACAAGGAGATATAAAGAAAGGGAAGAGAGAAAAAGAGAGAAAGCACAAGGGAGGAAGGGGGAAGACAAAGGGAAGAGATAGAGTGGGACAGAGGTAGAAAGGGAGGGGGGAGCAGAAAGGAGAAGGACGGGGAAGAAAATAGGGAAAGAAAGCAAAAAGGGAAGAGAAAAAGAGAACAAACAATAATTAACTTCTGATCACATGGTTTCAAGTACACACAACAACAAGGAAAGACCAGTGGAAGGTGATATCATAAGAGCCATGTGAAAACAAAGGCTGTGGGGAGGGGGGCACGTGCTTGTGTGTGTGGGGGGGTTGTGTTTGTCTGCGTGTTCACTGTGCAGCAGTGTGTGTGTGTTTGTGTACTGCAGCATGTGTGTGGTTGTGTTTGTGTGGGTGTCTGTGTGGTTTTATGAGTGTGTGCGCGTGTGTGTGTGTGTATGTGTGTCACTCACATCACAGCTGAGGGTGAAATGGGTTAATTTGTTCCTAAACTGAGGACTTGACATAGCCTGCATTTAAAGACTACACACAGTACAGCCAGGACTGCTGATTAGGCTGTACTTTTCCTGGAGATGATATTAAGTTACCACCTGGCACACAGCAGGAGCGGTTTACTGAGCATTAATGACCCCCTGTTCCAAGCGAACGAGTTCGACGAGGCCGTGAGCTCACAGGGCGAGCTGCGCGTCGGGGTCAGCGAGCGGCCAGGCGCCCACGTGTCTGAGACTGAACGCGAAGCTGAGGCCAGGCCTGGGCCGGGGTGCTGGGAGGACCACACGTCACAACCTCTGACCTAAGGCAGGAGTGGCTAAGAGACTATACCTGCAATCAGCAGGTTGCTCTTATACATTGGAGCAAGAGACAACCTGTATAACTGCAGCAAAATACAAATACAGCTGCATTTTTGGATATTTGAAATAATAATAATAATAATAATAATAATAACCAATAATTTAAAAAGCTTCATGTCACGTTATGTTACAGGCATATATCAGACGCTTTTATCCAGAGCGAATTACACAACTTTTTTACATACCATTTACATTGCATTCAGACAGCTGGATATATACTGAAGCAATGCATGTTAAGTACCTTGGCTCAAGGGCACAACGGCAGTGTCCTACCCGGGAACTGAACCTGGACGACCTGTTCTCTAACCATTATACTACACTGCTGCCCAGTTACTAGGCCTACATAATATTGCCATTATACCACACTTTCCCTGGCTAAGGGCAATCTGACATGCAGGTTAAAAAAAATTGCACCTCTTTTTCAAAAGATAAAAAATGTATATATATATTATTCCAGTGGCCGCTGAAACACAGCCTCTGAGTTCTGGTAGAAGTGCACTACACTCATTTTGTGATTGAGGGATGTGAAGAGACAGACAGGAATGGAGATCAGAAACACAAGGCAGGGAGGAGGAGGAGGAGGAGTGGCCCACTTCCTGACACAAATATGCAAACAGATGGCAGAAGAAACGGACAAACAGCAGCCTTCTCAGAACAGGTGGAACGGGACGATTAAAACGCCGCCCTCAGCAGTTTCCAAAGCTGCCAATTTATTGAGTGAACTTAATAATCACAATCAGAGTCACTCAGGAAGAAGGCTTTTCATAACTGATCTGGCCATGCAAAAATCAAACCAGTCAGGCAGGCATGGAAATGCATGTATTGCCAACTTATCACCGACATCCATGTTATTCATTACATTATGTACGCTATTTGTGTAGCAGGTGCTCATATTTAGAGCATATAGAAGTAGTACTGGACAGTATGTTTAGTGCTCCACTAAACATACTGGTAAGGATATATGCAGCAGAGGACAAACTAAAGCTAGCTAAGTAAAATGTTATTGCTGCAAGTGGCCAAGAACTAACAGGCCATACACAGAACATAATTTATTTATTATTTATTTATTTATTTAGTTTATTTAAACAGGGACAGTGTACAAAGAACATTAACCTTATATAAAACAAGGAAAGATGTAATGTACCAGGTTATAGCAATTTGCTAATTTCCACCCGTAGTCCCTGGGCAGGTAAGTAAGACAGTAAAATAGAAAGTACATTAAACAGTAAAATTGAAAGGACATTAAAAAACAAAGTACAAAATACAAAAATAGTAGAAACATACAAAACACAGTCATCCCCACATCCCAACCCTAAAACAGAGCCCCCCTCCCCCCCCCCCCCCCAATACTAATTTACTAATGTCTAACGTGTAGTTTTACCCCCAATTCTCAGATTGATTTATTCTTCAGAATTGACATTGTCATTTAAACCTGTATATGCCGTGTGAAACGCAAGGCTCATGCGTGTTCTGGGCAGAGATTCAAAGGGTATTATTCTTATCTGTTTCTGTAAGACAGCTGTGATCGTCACTAGACAGGATGGGGTGAGAGGCCCTTTGTCCTGACGTCTTTGTGACAATCCGTATTACATGCATTTTCAAATATCTCTGAAAAGACACTGTGTGTGCTTTAGCCTAATCGCCTGCACCTGTTCGCAATGGCAAATTACCATTTGGAAAAAAAGCAGAGGGCGTCTGGCCTGCAGAGGCTACAGATGTTTAAAAAACGAACCAAAAAAATTATTTAAAATATTAACTAAAGTATGTGACGTTATACGTCTCAGAGAACGCTTTTTCACGAAAAAGGAGATTCCTGATACCATGACCGATCTATCGTGTATTAGGCCTATCAAATGGGGGAAACGATAAACCAACCTGTTATCCTATCACACTTTCTGTGCTAGACACATGACGTCATCGACATGTTGTGTTTCAAGGGCGTGCGGTAAAAACGGTACGTACAAAGCATATTTAATATCAGTTAACACGGATTTGCTTTTCGTTTTAATCAGATACCTCTGAATGCCACAGTCGGCTAGGGCTTAAACCTGCAGCCATCTGTCAATAGAGAAAATTATTTCCATTATCAAATTAAATGGGTCATCTAGGGATGAATTGCCAAGGACAAAAAAACGCTAAAATCGTTATGATCAGACTGACGAAGCAGACATACATTCATTGTTTCAATATTCACATTAAGACTTAGGTGTTGGTTTAGCACTCAACCGCCTTCCTGAAATTAATGAATCGATAAGTCTGTGCCGATACAGTTGCTCGTTTTATCATAACGAACTATCGACATCACGATTCAGAGTTAGTGTTCAAGCTTTAGCCTTTTCCAAGAAAACCATATACACCTCGAGATGTCCCGGCTGATAATTATGGTCGGGGTTATAAATTCCTTCATCGCCTCCAACAAAAATAACTGGACACGACTACGTTATTTGACTAATCTGTTTTAGGAGTACGCGTACAGCGGTTTCGACGAGCACTATTACAGCTTACATCTTGACTAGGGAGAGTGGCTGTTGCCAAAAGGGGAGGGTGGAGGGGTTCAAACGTAACCCAACACCCATAGGGCGGACGGCGACTCCAGATATTCAAATATCGTGCCACTTTGCATAAGTCTACTCATATTAGCCTATTTGTTTAAACTGTTTAGCCAAACAGATTATTCAAGAGCTTGGATAACTGATTAAGAGTCAACGATATCGATTTTAACGATAAAAGTAAAGTTTACAAACAACTAGCCTAACAAGCCCGCTCAGTGGTTGTACAATGTATAGCCTAGTCTACATTTAAAAAATGAGCTTCCGTAATTTTTCATTTGCATTTTTCATTTTTGTTGTCCATACCGAACATTAGAGTTATTGTTGTCAGGGCAAAGTCAACACCGCTTGACTTCTGCTGATCAGCATCCAAAAACTTTTTCTCCTGCTCATAAAGCACAAAGGAAGAAAAACTCACCTGCGGCAAGAAAAATGTAAACAGGAAAGCGATAGATCTTAGAAAAAAATCCTTAAGACTGAGGTAGAAAATACAATGTATTCCGGTAAAAAAATAAGTTTTCTTCTCAGAAGAAATGTTAAGTTTATGGACCCATAAGTGCTAACACTTCGTTGCTTTTTCCACCCTTTTCGAGGTCCCAACTGATCCCTTTGTTATTGTTGTGGAACGTTAACAGCTGATCGGGGGTGACGTCGCCTGCCCAGCCTATGGGAGGGCCTTCTTGGAACTCTGCAAGCCAATGAACTGTAGCTATGCTCTCTGACAAACTGTCACCAACGCACGTGATCTGCCTCAGAGCAAGACAAGACTGGGCAAAGACCTGAAGATTTTTTGAAACAAGAGATGGAAAGTGTAGTAAATGTAAACCTAAAAACGATTTTTTTCACTGCATCCAGCTCGTGTCTTGTCAGTTTCACTCTTGGCGAAGCAATTTTCAAATTTTAACTCGTTTCAGCAGCTACACTGACATATATATATATATATATATATATATATATATATATATATATGCAGTAGCCCAAACAGAATGTTATACAACATTTTGTTAGCAAATATTGGCCGACTGGCTAGCCCATTATCATTATAGTTACATTCAGACCGACTGTAAAACATAACCATAACCATTGTACATAAAATTTCCGTATAAAATCCTGTTGAACGGCGGGCTTGTTGAGAAGTTATTCAAGTTATTCAGAAATTAATCAAGATAATAGGTGGATCATATCGATGAACTGATAACTTGGACTTGATTATGATTGAAGCAAGTGCAAACTAGAGAACAAGATAATCGTGCATAGTCATGAAATTACAACAGTTATTTTGTGATTTTACTAAAATGATACAATAGTTAAACTTACAAGTGATTTTGAAAATGAAATGTGCAGAATAGTGTCAATTTTCAAAATGATCTCTTGTGCACAGTTATACCGTTTACCCCATTAAGCTTATAACAAAAATATAACTGATATTATTTATTATAAAGCGATTAGATTTATTGGTTTTTGATGCGTTTTTAAATCATAGGTGTGAACCCACAGTGCTTGGATTGGTACCAAAAACAATGCCAGGCCATAAATAGTTAATTCTAATGACACAAGCAAGATACACTTATATACACTTGATACACTTAATATGTACTTCATGGAATTGGTCTATTTAATGTATTCTCTGGAGTAGGCATTTCATGGTGTCCTGCACTTTGGATCTTGGAGCTCTGGGGACCTAACAAAAGGGGGTTCACACAAAGAAAATGGTGACAGCACAACTCAGTATGTAGGTCACCAATCAAGGAAAAGGAGAGTATCCCTGGGGCACAAGGATGCACCACAGAAGACCATACCTGACACAATATTCAATATTCTCCAAGGTCTAGGCAGAAATAATCCACTTGGACAAAGGATCTTACTGGTCTAAAAAACATTTGTATGTGAAATCTTGATAAATATATGTATAGAGAAACATTAAACCGTGTGCAACTCTTGAGTATGGCAGAGTCTCCTGTTATAAAATGCCTGGTTTCAGAGAATTAGTCCAAACTAAAGGCTAAAATTCCTTCCATAATGAATCATTCTTTTTTACCATGAATCATTTGGTGTAGAGACATGCATGGAAGTAGCCCCGCCTAAGCTTGATGATGAAATACCCAGCAAAGTGAACTAAGGTAAAATTGAATTAGCCACTCCAGGAAGATGATGGGGGTATGACCGAAACAGACAAAAGAAAACAGCCCTTTTCAGACATTATGTACGAGTCGCTCGGTTTTGGAGAAGGGGGAGGACTAGGCCAGAGGGCCTTTTGAACTCAGGGTTCAGGCTCACAAAGGTGCTATTTTGGGATGGCCCTGTGAGCTGATGGGGTGAGGGCCTGTTGTGGCCGCTGTACTTCCCTCAACCCCAAAGGGAAGTTTTGCTCCAAGAGGCCCTGATCCAGAGTTGTTTGTTTAGCCAGGGAACACACTCTTCCTGAAAGACAAATATTTTCCCACCACTCGTTTACAGTGCTAAGGTGATGTAAGTGTGAATCAGAACTCTCACACCCTGGCATCTTGTTTTTTGTCCTTCCACCCCCCCACCCCTCCCACCACCACCACCTAGCATTATACATGTGTAAAAACAAGACTAGCTAAGCACTTTGGTGTTACAACACACAGATAACATGTGCTGCTCACTTCTTCAGCTAATGTTTCCTCTTTTTTCCAAAACAGACTGATAACACTGCCAGCTTTGCAAGCTGTGTTTGTTATAGTACTGTATCTGCAGATGAACAAGGTCATTTTCATACAGTGCAGAATTACACTGGTTATAATTTTTAATACAAAAGGTTATAATTGTCATTTTTTAAAATTAATTAATATGATGTTTTTGGATTAACATTAAGAACCATAACATAGCTCTGAGGGCTCTTAAAGTTGAAGGACATCGAAACAAAGAAGCATTTATAATTTGACACACATTCACTCCAGTGCATGTCCACTATTAAAAATAACTGAGGAACTTACAAAGGTGCTTGAAGAAATAAAAGTTGCAATTACATAACATTTTTCAACCAGAAAAAAACTCTACCTGATGGTAAAAATGAAGTTGAATGGTGAAAATGAAGTTGAAATAAAGAGGTGAAGTGGGGCCAGGTAGGAAGCACACAACATTCCTTATCCCCTCAAACCAGCCCACTGCGGCACTTCTTATGTAACCTGTTAATGTTTAGGATAGAGTTACCACAGCTTGCACAATGGCAACTGGGAGCCCAGAGGGCCTGTACATGCATACAGTATGTTCTCTTGACAGATATGTTTATGCATTCTTAATTGCCTGTTTTTCTCCTCAGATTAATTTATAACGGACAGCATCTGTTAAACAGAATCATGTGACATGCATAAACAGTTTTGAGAACATCTGCTGGTGAGGTAATGTGGCATACCTGGATTTACCACACAGAGGTTGCAGGTTTGATTCTGAGGCACTGCGATGCTGGTTTTTCCCATAGCACTGTACCATGCTTGAATTGCTTTTGTGGGTATTCTGCTGTATGAATATAAAATGTATAACAACGTACAGTATGTCACCCTGGGCGAGGACATTAGGGAGCAAGAATAAGATGATATCATATCCTATGGTACTTTGACCGTCCCTTCATTTCACAATGTTGTCTGACGCACAGGGAAATCAGAGACTAATCCTTGTCAACTCTGATTTAATTCAGTCCAGTCCCAAGCTAACACGTGAATTTTTATTTCATGTTGTCTTCTTTTTGCACTTTATGTCTGAAGCGTACAGGCTGATGGGATAAATGGTTTAAGCAACACTTAAGATTTACAGGACCTTCAGTGTCTATTCTGACATTTAACAATCACTCATTTCATCCATATGCTCACTAAAAATAAAAAGAAACATTTTTTAAAAGAAAAAAAATAAATAAAAATAAAGTTTTACCACTCATAATTCATGATAAGCTTCAAATCCAGAATACTGGTCAAATCCAAGGTAACCTCGGAAAAGTTCACAGGAAAACAAGAGGTGTGATTTTGTTTACCTCAGCAACCACAAACAGAGACCTGATTCTTCTGTCCCATACTTAACTATCCTTCACTCTTTGAATTTAACCTGAACATTCAGTACTTCACTTACTACAATCATTTGTCTCACTGCCCCATAAAGTGACAAGGACCTTATTTCCAGGTTCCAAAGAACCCCAAACAAATATTACATAGAAGAGGGCCCTTCTGAAAGAAAGCTTCTACAGTCCTATGGGATGTTTTTTGTTTTTGTAAGGGGAATCTCATAATCTTTAATATGCACTCCATAGTGACATTTGCCCTGTTATGGGGAGAAATGTGCCTAAGGATAGGGCAGTGTAAATGGAGAGAGGGAGAGAAGGAGAAGAAGAAAGACATGAAAAAGGAGTTTAGTGAGTGAGTGAGACATCTGGATTGAGGATTGCATCAGCACAACCAGATTGGTGGGTGGAGCAGACCGAACTCTGCATGGTTGGCTAAAAGAACCTGTCAGTCATGGCTGGGATAAGAGCCTGTAGTGACTGACAATGCTCTATAATTTCATTGATGAGAATACTAAAGTTCAAGATTACTCTTTCAAACACGTTCAGAGAGAATATGTGTGTCTCCTTGGGGCCGTTAATTCTGACTTCCATTTTTTTCCTTTCAATTTAGCATTTTAAAGAAAACAGGATTTTTTTATTGGCATTCCCCATTCAAAATGGTGACACTAATAAGAGAAGAACTTGTGTACCAATGTGTGATCCTACACTACGAATCACAAAACTCCGGCTATTCCACTTTGCCATACAAATCACATTATGTGCATCTTGTGGAGAAAATGTAGTTGTCAGACTAAACCAGCATGCACAGGCCAGCAATACAATTATTTTGTTAATATTGTGTTAAAAGCTGAAGTAAAAGTAAACCGCTCCATGGACATGGAAGCTTGGAGCAGCAGGGATGGCAGCATCACTGTAGGCTGGTGCTGGGCTACATTAAACAAAGCTTAGCCCCTCACCAAAAACATGTGGAGGCCTACGCTAGACCCACTCCCATACTGTTCACCCAAGCACAATGAGAGCTGGAAAAAAGGAAACCAGGCTATTCCACCACAACAACTGTGCACTCTGCAGTTAGTATTGGCATTTTCCTTATACCTTACACTTCGAACAAAATGGCACCAACTACAACGGCAAACAGACCTTCTATCTATGATAGACCTTGTCTATCATCACATGGTGGATGAGAAATAGCTCAGTGAAATAAAATGAGAGAGAAAAGCCATCATGTAAAATTGGCCATTTGGCTCTACAGAGAAAAAATGAAATGAAGAATATTGTGGTTATTTTATACTCTGACTTTAGTCAAATCAGCAATCAGAAGCACCTTCTGCTACTCTTGTAATGCACTAAGGATAACAAAAAGGCCACTGACACACTGCAACCTGTACAAAACCTGCAGCCAGAAAACAAGAAAAATTGAGAATATTACTCCATTCTTCCATTCCATTCTTTATCTAAAAAAATAATTTTTCTCACAACAAGAATGTTGCTCACTGATTTTAAATAACCGTTTTCACACCTGAAATCAAAAGGACTGTAGAACTATCATAGATGCATACATGCTTTAAAAAAAGGACCAAAATAAAAGTACTAAAATTATCAGGAGATTATTCTGGCATACAGTTAGGTCAATGGCTTAAAAACACAGTTTGTGCCAAGCTCTCCATATGTCAGGCATTCAAACAGCACCTTTCTCATGTTATCAGTACAAAGGGGTCATCACTGAACACAGCCTACTCACATTGTGCCTTTCACAAGTAAACACAAGGACTACAGGGAACAAGTTCTGACAACGTTGAAAAATATTCTCCGAATCTGCAGTGGTAATCAATGGAAAAAAAGATTAGTGACTGAACAACAGCAGGGAAAATGAGTGACACAGTTCGGTTACAAAGTCACAGACATGTCTCGACTGCATTCATGCGTTTTCCAGAAGCTAACTCCATTATGCTACTGCTTCTCTCAGCGGAAACTTGGACAGACTGAGCAGGTTGCCATTGTGGGGGCACTTAACCACACAAATGGATGCTATTGAAGATGGAGGTGATAAAAAAAATAAAAACAGAGAAGGGATATCATGAGACACGAGACCTACCCACAATCCTGTCTGTTGCTTATGTCCTCAGTGAACTTTCAGTATGACTCCCCAAAGCGAAGGTAGACTAAATTGCGCCAACACTGCAGAAATTACCCTAAAGTGGAACCCTGACAGCCTGCCCTCTCTATTTCACATGTTCTTCATGAATAGAGTAGCCTACACTCACAATCTTACAATTTGTGTGATAACAAATGCTTAACAACTTACCCCATTCCCTGCAAGTGCCCCTCATCGAAAAACTTCTGACTTTTCATGAAATCATAATACACCGCCATCTGTGTCACAGACCTACAGCAAATCCATGTTTATGTGAATAAACACCATCAAAAGTCTAATAAATGTTTTTAAATACATCTGAGCTCTTCTAATGTCCTTTTGTGTAATTTAAAACACATTATTTACCCTCTCCACACACACACATGCATGCACACATGCATGCACGCCACACCACACAATTGTTGTGCCTCACATCTCGAAAATGTTTAGCACTTGTGACTTTTGTAGAACTTCAATGGACATGGAACAAAATATTAGGTACACAGGGATTCACAGAGCACTGGAGATGTTCTTGTTTAGCATTCAGACTAGGCTAAAATCATAAATGAAGACATGGGAGTTCAGCTAAGGAATAGACACATGAAAAAGGAATGGTCACCCCACTTAGCAAAATGCCTATAAAGAAGAAACCTTTTTCTTAATATTGATATGTCTGGTGGTTTTGTTTTGTTTCAGAAAGTAAAAGGAGCTTATGGAAGCAGAGGTGCTTATTGAAAATCCCAAAAAAGACAGACTGTATGATGTGAACATTTATCAGATACTGATATGCTCATGGTTTCAGGTGGTGTGTCACATTTTTTCTGAACGCTTCTGACAGGAAGTGTGAGCCCACTTAGCTACCTAAAACACAATATTGAGAATGACAGTTAACTTTCCCGTTATTCCCCTGAAACACAGAAACTGAAATCAAATGGTTGAAACTTCAACGGTTCTGGTTGATTTTCTCAAGTGAAGTCAGGAGTTTTGTCGATTTGCACATGGGGTTTTCTTCTGAGTGTGTGTGTGTGTGTGTGTGGGTGTGTGTGCATTGCAGGGGAAGGGCAGTTCACACTGTCTGGTCCCATAGCAACCGATAAGCCTCTGTCCCAAATGACTGCTTGCATGCGTCCATAGAGCTGATGAAGAGGAAGGCCCATACTTAGGCCCCTCTCCTAGTGAAATAATACTAATTTTTCAGGGGGAGCAGTTTCCATGGCAATATCCATGACACAGAATCCAAAATTTGATATCAATCAGAGAAATCTTAAATGCAACAAGACATTGTGAGAGACCTGTAGGGGGGATGGTGAGAGATCGTTAACCGTGGGCTTTGTACAAGTAGCAATTAGGTCAGTAAATGCAGGCAGAGCCCGATTGCCTAGACATAACTAGTGTGAGTCTGGGCTGATTCATTAGCTGCCAATGACCAGGAGTTTGCAGCTGTGGGATACAATTAACTTCATCCCACTGGGATGGAAAATGGCTTAAATTGGCTGTGGTTCCTTAGTTCCAAACTAATCAACAGGCTCCAAAAGATTACTGGTCATTGTCATTGAGGTGCGCCTCTTCTCCGATTGGTGTTATCTCTCCTGAAGTGTACTGTGTGACTGTTTTGCAGGTGAGTGTGTCAGTCCTTCTGCTGCAGTGCCACATTTGAGGGCTCACACTACAGCATTCCAAAATATAATAAAAATGGGGCACAGATAAAACATAAATAATCAAGCAAAAAACTCTTGGTCTTTAAGAGACTATGGTGACTCTTCAATGGCAGTTTTCGTGGGCCATAAGAAGAACACCAGAGTCACTGGGGAACACATAGTCTTGGTCTGGTCTTTCTTAAAGAAAATAACAGAAAAATATATGGACAGTTCCCTTAGCTGCAACATATTTTACAGACTAAAACCCCCTGTGTACAGTATACACAAATGCTAACCTATCAGAACACGCCCACTCTCAGAAGCCCTTTTAGAAATGACAATGACCAATAAAAAGCACGGGGGGCAGTAAAAATAAACAAAAGTAAAATGCTCCATTTCACCCACAGTCCTTCAGAGGCACAATTATGCGATGCGTGGCATGTGGGCAGACTTTCCACATGGCTCCAGCGTGGGCCTGACTGGGATGGCGCTGCCTGAGAGAATGGGCTCTTCTCCCCTGGAGCGTGTCGCTCTCTCCCGTCTGCACAGCCGTGAAATTCAACACAAAACACCCATACAGCTGAGACGCAGAGTAATGGTGCACCCATTGGTTACAAAGAGCAAAGGGGGAGGGGGGGGGGGGGGGGGTGGGGGGAGGGGGGGGGTTTGGGGTGGGGGCCGGGGGTGAGATAAAGGCCCACTCACTGGCAGGAGGACAGGGTGTGTTTGTGTCTCGTGGTATTTTCTGAAGCGTCTCTGCATGGAGGCCAGGCACCCATGAGACACCTGCCTTTCATCCTGGCTCCTCCCAAATTGGCACAGCCAAGAGGATCCACACACGCGCACACGCACGCACACACACACTACTCTGAATCTTGCATTAGCACCCCTCTAAAAGCCTAAAAGGCAGCCAGAGGTTTGCCCCTGCCTGGGGGGTGGGGGTGTGGGAGTGGGGGGTAATTATCAAGTCGGGGAAGTGCTCAGGACTCTCTGGATGTCTGGGTCATGTTACAGACAATGCTGGCACTGATAATCACACACTTAGTCATCTTCAAATATAGGGGATAGATGGCAGATTAACCCCTGTTGCCCATGTCCACATGCCATACAACATGCTCCACAAAGGCTATGATGGCATAAACTCTTTTGACTATTTAGTTGTTTCACTCACAAGACAAGTTTTTTAAGACACTCTTTTCTTGGTTTCATTTCGATGCACGTTCTGAATTCATACCTGCAGTAAGGTCAAGTTTATACATTTGAAGTGATGTAAGTATCATGATGGAGTACAATTTTATCAGAGACTACGTTTATTTCCAAGCAATCACTTTGGACCAAAAAGAGGAAGTTTCAGACCATCTTTTTTCATATATTTCCTGTGGACAAGGACTCATATTAATGAGGCTTGTGTTAACGAGTGACAACAGCCAAGCATTAAACATCTGATTAGACAGGCTTTAGCCATAAACACGGGGGCCACTTTAAACAGCGGCCTATGTTTCACACATCCAGCTGTAAAGCTGAACAGATGAGATAAGCACGTTCTGTAACACAGGCGTGCACAAACACACAGCTGCCTGTGAACGTGCGCTTCATAAGAATATTACTAAGGTGGAGTATCTTTACCTTTGAGCAGAATCCCCCCTGCAGCCTTAAAAGGGAGATCTGCCATCCAGGATCTATTTTAAACTCGCTCTGCGCGACGCTGCCGGTCACACGCAGGTCCAGCGGTCTGCGTGATAGCGGGCCTAACATGGTAGGAGACACCCCGCCCCTCCATCTGCACCGGGGGGAAGGTGAGCCTTGAAGGACGTCGGCCACCTGATGGCCAGACATCGACTCCACTCTGGCGAAAGCCGGACGGAAAAAACAGTTATCTCAAACGCGCCGAGCCAGCAGTTAGCACGCGGCGCAATGACCAGCGCAGACGCGCACTTGGCAAAGCGCTCCTTATCCTAGTCTGCTGGTAAAGGTCGGAGGGCAGTGGGGGGACCGCCCGGTGTCAGAGTGTATGAAGAGTGGCTCCAGCGTTTTAGAAGCATGTGCACCCGAGGGCTGATGGATTACTTTCAGCAGAGGTCTGGACTGCCCCCTACACCCCCCCACTCCCTTCATCACCTCACACCAGGAAGGAGGGGAGCCACTCTCATGTGGCAGCATGGCGGAAAAATCTGAGACAGACCAGCGGGGTTGGTCAGCTCTTCCATAATCTTCCACAACACCAAGCACACACACAATGACACAAACACCAGATGTAATCTCCAAATGTAAAACAATGGGATTCAATGTAAGACCTGCTTATTAACAGCCCTAAAACTTATGCGTGGTTATTAATAACTGGTCCTGACCCTGCGTGTGTCGTTCCACAGCTCATGTGTCCCCGTCTTTAGTGTGTGAGAATTCCACCGCAGAACTCCATGTAATGTAGAAAAGGGGGGTGGGTGGGCGGAGGGGGGTCTGTCGTTCCAGTTTTCAACAGAGAATTTCAGGGGTCAATATTTCTACTGCAGAGGCGTTTAAAGGGGGAGGGGGTCAAACAACACAAAAAATAAGATAGTAATGAAGAGACAGTAAGAGAGGAGGACAAGAGATTTTAGATAATGGGAGAATTTCTAATGCTACCTTTCTCTCTTGCAGTCTCTTGCATGAACCAAGAGGAAAAGAGAGCGATCAACAGAGATGGAGACAGAGATGCGAAACTGGAATTTCAAAAACTTATGTGGGTCCTGCATTTGACTGTAGAACAATGGAACCAAGCTTTCACCATGAATACTTTGCAACCTGATTACTGCATGTCGTAGTTCCCTCTGGTATTGTTTCATCTTGCGTGAATCGGTAGAGATTATGTTTCAGGACCTTGATTTTGATAACGCAAATTGTTGTCAAACCACCCTTTCACTGTAAAGAGCAGACTTTACCTTTTGACATTTTACTCTGATAAAATCAGATATGATAGTCAGGGATGGTCCTGACTAAATTACACACAAGCCTGTTTGCAGTTCAGCGTGCGGGCACGGACAGTATGTTTCATTGATTGGCTGGCATTAGTTATCCTAATTTGAGGGAATTTAAGAGCATCTAGGACTGTTCTCTGAAAAAAAGTGGATTACATTTCCATTTAAATCACACACGTATATCTAACTAATTTTAAAAATGTTTGTTTCTTACAAGGACCATTAAACTCAGCGAAAATAATGGATGTACCTGGTGTGGCACAAGTCCACAGGACTGTGCAAAAAGATAAATTGTTACTGAACACAACAAAAGTGCTTGGGTGATTTACTGTTCAAACGATACCACCCTGGACACTTTTTAAGAGCAACACCCCATTTTAGGCATGTATATTCATGCATGTAGCCTATCAGCACCACTGTGGAGTGAAACTGTTCCAAAACAGAGTGAGCTATAAAATATTTCTGTGCACAAGAGCAACTGGACATCCAGTGAGAACACAGATACTCACCACTGGCAGCCGTGCGTCAATCTCTGCACAGTGACCCTGTACACCAAGCACTTATACTCTTGCCTAAATGTAAAAAGAGAGCTTCCTGTAACCAGGTCAATTGCACATGCCCAGACAATAGCGTTCCTCCTCAAGGTTTGAACAGAAATCCAGATAGGACATGCTGAAGAAAGAAAATGAGTCAGTCCTGTGTCTAGTTGTTACATATTTTCTGTAAAAAGGGACAGATTTAACCAATTAGGCCTACCACAATTCAACCAAACAGTGAGAGGGGGCAATTTTCCACTGCTGAAACTGAACAAAAAAGTCCTTCATTTCTCCACTGAGTTCCATGAAAACAATGGAAAAAAAACACACAACAGAATACTAGGCCATGCAACAGGAAGTGACATAACTAGGCTTAGATTATTTGAACTAATTTGTTCCATCTGTTCATTCACAATTCTGAAGCAGGACTTGTCTCTCAAAAGAAAAGATTGTTGTTTGTGCCCTTTTTAATTATTTCCTGATAAAACTACAAGAAATAACTAATCATATTAAACATGCACCATGGCCAATGGGAAGGAAGCAATGAGAGGGAGAAAGAGAGTCGAAGAGACCTCTGTATTGTACTGCTTCTGACACTAAAACACACACACACTCCTATTTAGAGTGCCTTACAATGCAAGAGTAACTGCATCCACTTGAGTTCAGGGTTTTTCTCGCATTGAAATGTCTTAGGCAGGCAAGTGTTTTTTCAAGCCACCAAAGCCACCTATAGGAGAAGTCACAAAAATAAAACTCCCATAAAACAATTTGAAATGGTCCGTACATTTATTGGTGCAATTTGGTCATGAATGATACTGCATTTCAAGTTTTTTAAGTTTTGACTGCTTTCAAGTATACGTGCAACCCTAGATGCTAAAGTAACTTCAGTAGAATCCCCGTAATTGCATGAAAGAATGAAAGGCAGAGAGTGCCAACAATCTTGCTTGCCACTCAGAATGAGAAATGGTTTGGAATTTGGTAGTTCTATGCAAATACCTGAATTAGGTGATAATTGGACTTTTTACTTTTGAGTACCCTATCCAAGGACCAGGTAGACTTGCCAGATGGCCACTTTTCAAGCGTTATGTCTTTCAAATTATTTGTACTGGTCCAGTTTGTAGTCCAGCCAGACAATATAATGTCTGGTCTACGTAAATGATTGAAAAAAATTGTGTTTCAACCACTGTGGATCAATCCAGTATCTTCCACCCCCCGTCCGCCATCAGTCCTGAGAGCACATACCCTGTAAGTGTATATGTGTATATGTGTGTGTGTGTGTGTGTGTGTGTGTGTAACTTCCAAATCCTTTCATATATTTAAGCTACAGTATGTTTTACCAGATGGTCAATGGAGTAACTCCAGAACTCCAGCCAGATTGCGCTCCTTACAATTTCAATAAAATCATAACAATATTTGAAATTCAAAAAGTATTTAACCCTGGTCTGATTTTAATGTGTCCATGAGGGTTCATGTCATACCCACCCATCCATCCATTTTCAAACCATTTAATTAAGGTCAGGGTAGCGGTGGCAACAGGACAAGCACAGCAGCTTCACACTGTCATCCCACCCCACAGAGACTTCCTCCAACTCATCCTGGGGGTTCCCATGGCGATCTCAGGCCAGATGGGAGATGTAATGCCCCTGACTCTCTTCCCAACTGGATGTGCCCAGTAAACTGCCAAAGAGTGGCGCCCAGGGGGCATCCTTATCAGATGAAAGTAGGAATGAAGATCGACGGGTAAATCAAGAGCTTTGTCTTTTGGCTCAGCTTCTTCTTCACCACCACCGTTCAAAACAATGCCTGCGGCCACTGCACCTACACGTCAGTCAATCTCCTTATTCCTTTGCCCTAACTTGTAAATCAGGGGGACAAGCTATGATTTCTTGGCAGAGGACCATGGCCACAGACTTGAAGGTGCGGATCTCAACTGCATCACGCTCAGCTGTAAACCATTCTAGTGAGCATTGAAGGTTACACTATGATGAGGCTAAAAAGGACAACATCACCTGCAAGCAGCAGATGCAAACCTCTATGTCCCTGAACCGGACACACTCGAGACTATGGCTGCACCTTGAGATTCTGTCCATATCAGGAACAGGAGGGGAGACAAGCAATACCCTTAGTGGAGGCCGACACCCACACTGAACAAGCTGGACTTAATGCCAAGAATATGAACACAGCTCTCACTCTGAGTGTACAGGGATCAAATGGCTCGCAGAAGCAACTCCAGCACCCCATACTCCCACAGCACCTCCCACAAGATACACCCCAAGGAACTCAGCCATATACCTTCTCCAAATCCACAAAACACATGTAGACTGGATTAGCAAACTCCCATACCTTCTCAAATATCTGCTAGAGGGCGAAAAGCTGGTCCTCTTTTCCATAGCCTGGATAAAACCCGCATTGCTCCACCTGAATCTGAGCCTCCTTTCCAGCACCTTGACATATGCTTTCCCAGGGAGGCTAAGGAGTGTGATTCCCTGGTAACTGGGACACACCCTCCAGCCCACTTTCTTAAAGATAAGGACCACCACCCTGGTAAGCCACTCCAAAGGCACTGTCCCCGAACTCCACACAACATTGAAGAATCATATCAGCCACAACACTCCACAACATACAGAGCCTTCAAAATTTCCAAACGGATCTCATCCACCCCTGGTTTTCTGCCACTGAGGTGCTCTCCACCCACCACAGAGACTTCTGCCACAGAGATTTTGATCCACCAGACTGTTCCAGCTCTGCCACCTGAATGGAGGGCATGTCTGTCAGATTTAAGAGTTCCTCAAAGTGTTCCTTCTACTTTCTGACAATATCCCTATTAGGGTAAATTTCACTGTCCTCGCTAAAACAGCCTCAACAGTGCTGTTTTCCCCTTCTGAGATGCCGAATGGCTTTCCACAACCACTTTGGGGCCGACCGCAAGTCCTCCTCTAAGGCCTCTCCAAATCTTCCCATACTCTGGCTTTTGCTTCTGCAACTGTGGCAGCCACAGCCCTTTTTGCCTGCTGGGTCTTGTCTACTGTATCAGGAGTTCTCCATGCCAGCCAGGCCGAGAAATTCTCCTTCTTCAGCTTGACAGCCTCACTGCTAGAGTCCACTAACGGGTTGTTGGTTTGCTGCCAGAACAAGCACTGACTAGCTTTTAACCACAGCTTAAGCTTTTACTCAAGTAGTGTTTTAACCCGGCCGAGGTACTTGAGCTGCCTGGCTACCAGGTGCTTGCCTGCGAACACCACCCCCAGGCCAGCCTCCAGGGATGGGCCCTGGTAACCCTGTTCCAGGCAGGGAAAAACCGCCGGGGGACATAAGCCCCCGAAAAATAGCTCAGGGGATCATAAAGCCTCGCAAGACCTTCAGGTTCATGGTGTAGTATTTCTATATCTGCATGAACCATCTAGTGCAATGCTATTTAAGTAAGTAGCAAAGTGTGACACTTGATATGATGGAAGACAAGAATTTTGGCATGCCATTACATTAACAGTTGAAGTATTACATATTACATTAACCAGTGATTATTACATTAACTGGCAAAAGTTATTAAGTTAACCGTTTAAGATTTTTAATAAATTAACTGACTGTATTACATGAAAAGTATTAGGACAAACCGCTAGCATAAACCGCTTCTATTACGTTAACCGTTTTTAGAACATTAACCGTTATTACAGGGTGTGATGTGAATGCAGGAGAAGGCAGGAGACTAGATGTACAGCTGCACTATGGATTAGCTGCTGGGATCTACAAGAAAATATTGTACACTGCGTAAGGTAACTTTTTTTTTTTTTTTTACCCCAAAACACCTTTTCATGCAAGCCACCTTGGCAGACAGCAGGACACAATACATAGGAGCCACGAACGGAGTGGCAGGAGTGCTCGTTCAAGTGGACACACATAAGCACACGTTGATTTACAGGCATTGCCATGGAAACCTGGCACATGCGGCAGTCACAGAGGTCAGAGGTGACACCCCCTACATGCAGCTGTGTCAGCACAGGAAATGCATAAAAGCACCCAATCCCAAACTGGCCTTTGACTGCCCCAGACCACAGATACTCTACATGCTGCCTTTTTCAGTTGTGTTTTCCTCCAAGGAAAACCTCAAAATATCATTAATATCAACATTTGAGTGAGTGTCTCTGTGTAATGGACCTGATGTAGGTGCTACGCTTTAGAAGAGAAAGAGGGAAATGGGGTAAGCACTGTTGTGGGTAACTGCATGAATTCCTGCATTGTTTGTAAATAAAAGCATAAACCCTGTTCATTTCATGTATCATCTAGTGACAGTACTGCAAGTATATTACAGTTCATATACATTTTTCTTGATTCATCGTCACAGAAGTTCTAAAAAACGCTGAAGAGTTACGGCAATGGTACACTGCTACAGTGTGAGTAACATTTTCAGAAAGAGATAATTTAAACTGACAGCCTTATTTTTTACAGTTCACACTGTGTGCTAATCTTAATCACAAACTACTGAGGCCTAGGGACAAACACACATGCACACTTGCAGCAACAATTGCTCTCTAATCACTACTATTAAACGCAAAGCAGCAGTCTGCTCTTCAGCCTGCCATTGAACGCAGTCCTGTTAGTGTCATTACTCTCAGCACCCCTGTTTATCCTCCCTTTCTCAAACAGTCTCTGAGGTTCCCTGAAATTTTAGATTAAGCCCCCGCAAACCGGCTCTGACACAAGAGAACAAAAAGAGAGGAATAAAGGCACATCGATTACCGTGGATTCAGTCGCTCCGCATCCATCACACGACCCGACCATCTGCACGGAAGCACACAATGGGAGAGGAGGGATTCTCAGTGATAGGTCTCTGAACACGCTCACCGCTTGGCTCCTGCGTCCCAGCCAAAAGCCAGCTCACCCTCAGACACAACTCTGCTGTCTTAATGAGATGTTCAGTGACATAGAATGTCGAAACAGAAACATGCTGACCCACCTAACAGGTAGACCAGGACAATAGATTTTCTTCAGTATCATGAGGGGGAAGTCATTCGTGTCAAATAAAGGACCCAATCCCCCCGCCCCCCATAAAATAGAAGCAAATGAAACAATGAGAAAGCTCTTTACTCTCCAATTCCCAAAAATAGTATGTGCATTTTTTATTTTGGATGTTATTTTTTTTAAACATTTTTAACAAATAGTTCATATTTCAGTGTTTAATTTGTACCCACCACCAACCATCCCCATTTCCTGAACATGCCACCCCAATAGCCTGAAAAGGTGTATGTGGATTGGTCAGATTGGAATCTGACTCACTGTGCAAGAAAGACTATTACAACATAACTCGGAGCTGAGAACATAAAATGATTATCTGAAACACATTTATTAAAAATAATTAATCAGATGGACAAGCTGCTGAATTTAAACAGTAAACAATAACATTATTTACACCATTACTCTCCAGGGTTCTTGTGACCTGACAGGTGGCTGGCCAACAATCCACTGAAAAAGGAGGAGGAGTCCCCTCCGTCAAGATCAATGGCATTAATAAACACCAGGGCCTCCAGGAAGCCTGTCGTCTTCCACTGGATCATTTAGCACTTTGCAGATGGCAATGCCTCAACAGAGCACATAAACTAAACAAGGTCAGAGCCAACATGGAACCCAGTTCACACTGCATTCCACTAATAGTGCCTCTACCAGCAAACAGTGTGTTTCATCATACCATAATGACGTAATGTTCAAAGAGGAGCTGCTGTAAATCTGAGGGATGAGGCTAACAAGAGGACACATCATATGTTGTGCAACAGACACAAGGGATAATTAGCACAGTATGTTCAACCAGAATTCCAGGAATGCTTCACAAGGTATGGTAGTTACACACTCAATGGCTAGAAACACCGGACCGGTGCGGCCTGTTGTTTAGAACACACAGCGTACAGGCTCTTTATTTATAAAGCCACTCGGCATTATCGGACTGAGAGAGACAGATCAATAATAACCATTTACGATGGCTCAAATGCTCCCCCACGCCACAGTCAGCAGATACATCAGGGCAGACACCAGGCAGTTTTCAGCTTCCAAAACATCCCCCTGCTGTCCTGGGAAACACCATTCTTACGATGATTGGCAAATCCTATGGGCAATGCTTATATATACCAGGTAAATATGGAAAATTTAACTATTAGACAATGCTTACTTTCTAATAGAGGTGTTTCCCAAAAAGCATTATCTGAATTCATAGGAAGTAAATAAACTCAGGATATAACCAACCTAAACCTTTAATAATTATTTCACTATTTTTTTACCAGTGGTAATTACCCAATAATTTGCTATTTTACCACATATTTATCTGTAACTACCTACATCTTAGGGGACTTTAAAAGGAAATGTAACCATTCAATGCAGCATAAAAATGTTTTGGTTTTCTTAAATATTGCTGCAGGACTAATGAGGCATGAACTTCTTCACCCATTGGCTGCAGAGGGGTTCACTGTTACAATTCACCGGAAAAGATAATATCCGTAAATTAACAGTAAAAAGGGCAATAGTGCATTTGGTCTCTGACATCCTGAAAGTGACCTCCTGAATGCTGTTGTAAACACATTATATTGGTTGCTGCATAACAAGAAGAAAAAACTTCCGGCGGGTGGATTTTATTGTTTTATGGCCGTATTGCGTAAGCGCATGCACATTACTTTTCCACAGAATGCGCATCAACACCGCTATCTCCCACATCTCTCCCAGGTGTGCTGCGGCCTCTTTGATTGACGGAAATCCTCGCCACAACATACCACACAGGGAACATGCCGTTCAAGCTTTATTGCCAATTTGGAAGGAAACCGATGCGCAAAAAAGCATGTTTGGGGTTGCAGAACAGCCTTTAAGACCTGGCTTCCTTCCTTTCTAGGATGGCCCAGCCGTGTGAGGCCTGCACTGGGTTCAATCCCATCAGGCGTGAGGCACTGAGAAGGACACCCTGCTAGCCAGCAGAACCGCTCGGCGCATTTCGTCTGGAGGCAATCAGATTGAGTGGCTACAACTCAAACGCTCAATGTGCCGGCTGCAAGCCTGTTAAGGCATTAGATGATTAGGCTGGTCAAAGATCAATAAAAAAACTGTTACTTCACCACTGTTGTGTTGCAGTGTCCTAATGATTGATTGGCCAATTTCCTAAGATCCCTGACAAACTCTGGTAAATTTAGCTGCTGTTCTTGGACAATGTGTCAGGAGACAATGTGTAAGTCCAATTATTACTACATTATGCAAACCCACTGCAGATGGTGTGCACTCTAATTGGCTAGTTTTCACAAACTTGGATCAGAGGACCATTCTCAACTGTTAGTACATGCTTGTGAACTGCTTTTTTATTTTTTTAAATAGATTTGAGGGTTGTAGTCTAAAAGAAAAGATAAACACTTATCCTTACTTCTACAATTTAACATGTACTGTAAGTTAAGTGCACAGTACATTAGTGGAGGAAATGTATTTCAAGCTATAATGACCAAGTAAATGTATGTAGTGTAATTGTATACTACTCCTACAAACCATTGAAAATCTACTAAACATTTTAGTAACCAAATTATATGAAAGAAGAACTTTAATTCAAACATCATTGAAAAAAATATTAATTTTTAAATTCAGTAATCTGAGAAAATTGTATCTGGGTCTAAAGGGTTAAAGTGTTTCAAATACAGTATTTGACCCATGTCTGCTTGCGGCATGGGTCAAATGAAGAAAACAGCACAAGGTGATACTGAAATGATACTCCATTTAAATTCAGTAACAATCCTGTACACAGCCAATTACATCAGCACATCTGGCTATAATGCAAAGAGTTGCTCCTTAGCAGTTATCTATGTGTGTTGAAGTGGATCCTGCTGTCTGTGTACTCAGGTATGTTCTGTTCTGTGTGTTGTGGTAGGTGGTGCGTGTTTGAGTACAGTTGTTGCTGTTGTCAGCTTGTCGGTGTTTAGTTACCCTAGCATGGGTGTAGTTGCTGTATTCTGTGTTGGATTAGCTATTGTTCTGGGAAGAGGCACTCTGTTGGCCTGGCAGTTCTTCTGTCTGCTCGGTGGGGGATATCCATGACACCCTTTCCCTGCACATATGGGAGTATAAAAGCCTGTTCCCTGAGAAAGGTTTTCAATCAATATATACACATGTATCACGGCAGTTAAAGTACATAACATAGTTCAGTCTAAGGTCAAATTGTCCCATACAAATTAATATTGATTCATGGGTGATGAAATTTAAATATCAAAACAGAATTCCACAGGAATGGAATACCTCAGTACCTCGATCATGTGATGCCACAACCCAAAATTTGGTCACAAACAAAAAAATTGCCCTCTCTGACCAAATAGACTTAATTAATTGTAAGGTTTCCTGCTTACCACTGAGGTTCAGTTCAAGATTCCAAAAAGGTCTTTGTTCAGCAAATACAGTCCATCAAAAATTATTCTGCTATATTGTTGGTTTGCAGGAAGTTGTAACATGTATAGTCTACACCCACAGCAAATATTAGCCTATTAATAGTATAAGGAGTAAATAAAGTAAATAAATTCAGCTGTTGCTGATTAATGCAGCCCAACACTGTCAAGAGCATGACATATAATCCTGAAGTGAAACTGTTTTTAAAATATAAACTCTTACATTCAACTGACGTCTCAAAGGGACCACTTGAGGTCACGCAATGACCTCATTATGTAAGTCAACATCCCCCCTCCACAAGGACTCACGTAACTTAAAAATGGCCCCGACCAACCAGTCAGTCGACATAAAAGTTTAGTCGATTAATGTGTGCTATTAAGCCACGTGCTAAACGGACATCAGATGCGTGGGCAAATAAATTACACGTAAAATAAGAACTTTAAAGTGGCCATATAGGTCTATGTTTATAATTATGAAGAGTTTCGTCGCTTTCTGGGAAAGTGCGACAAACACTGCCCTCACGTGGTATATACAAGTAACGGCACGACAAATTATCGGTAATATTAACGGAAAAATCAGTTGGAAACCATTTCATGTTGTTTTAAACGTGACCGTGCAGGCAGTGGCTGGATGGCTATATTGCAGTGATCTAGTTCCAACTACAGTAATATTAGGGACCTTGCATTAGCTAACATTTCAACTTACAACAAGGGGGAAGAAAGAGCGGCAATGATACATGAACATTGACACTCAGTTGAGACATGTATAGATTAATATAGAAATATTTATTTTAAATATATTCATTGAGGATCTGAAAGATGCTAAAATGCACACGCGTAATTCACTATTCATATATTAGTCGCTCAAATTCCTCTCCTAACGGGTTTCCACTTGACATGTGTAAACTCACTGAATATTCCAGGCAGTTTTCTTATACCGTCCAATAAATCAAGGTATCATTAAATACATATGCAATTGAACAGCTACGGTTCTATAAAATAAGTCTTTTAACATTCAATACAGCAAATAAACAGCTGATATCAAAATGTTTTAATGAAAATATAGCTTGTCAAATTTTTTGTAGTTAAAATAAAATAAATAAAAAAAATTTAAAAAAAGGAATAAATATAGGAGTCGTTAGCCTTCTAACAACACACTGTTGTTGTAAACCTACCTTAGATTTATTTGCACCGTATGCCCGCGGTCACATGAGGTCAGAAACGTTTATAAACGAGAAAGACTTTCACCTGGTTATTTCCTGGTACGGCAATATAGTTCCGGTTCATGCGTAAATAAGTTCCTGTGTTGTAATTTTAGTTTCAATGTATTTTATGACCTGTATGATATCATACGGAGCGTCCATGGTCTAATATTGTTACGCGTTTCATAAGTAATATTCTAAAAATAGTATTTGAAAATGAGGAGTTATTTCTTAATACAATTAAAACCTTAGAATATCGGTTAATTTAGATTGGGTTGTTTTGGAAACAAACTTGACAAAATGTTTGAAATATTAGTGACTTTTTATTTAACTATTCACCCTTTCCCATGTTCATTGCCTGGCTGAGAAGTTAAGGAACATTAGATGGTGTTCGCAGCGCGTTTTGTAGTATGCACGCTCTGTTCTCAGGGACACTGAAAAATAAAGGTCAAAGTGGAAGGGTACTCTGTTATATCAATATGGCTTCTAGTATCAGCAGTAAGCATGGTTTTCTGTCACTCAAAAGTTCCGTATTTTCATGTCAGAAAAAGATTTTACCCCATATTGTGTACGTACAGAGAACTGCAGAAGTTAATTGTTTTAGAGCGTCAACAAATGCGAGCACTGAATACCAGCACAACGAAAAGTACTGTATTGATATGGTGAGGTAAGCTCTCTTAGCCAGTTGGCTAACAAGCTACGTATTAACTATTTTAATATTATAATGACCGGATTTTTGAAAATTGGTGGGTATCAGGTGGGACATCTGCAAGCTATCGGGTGGTTAGCAAGTGGACAACAGCTGGTATATCTTTATTTGGCACTCGTGTTGTATTTTCCCTTTTTGTTAATCTAGCTAGCTACATTTTCTCGTAAATGTGATGTAATGAGAGGCAGCTAATCTAGCGTTAACTAGCTATGAAACTACTGTTCGCTTCTGTTCCACGCCTGTTTAGCTACACCGTTAATACTAGCTAAGTTCTAGATGATGCCCTGTCGGGCCGATGTGTATGCAGGTTTTTCCCCACTAATTAATCTGGCTAAATGAGCAAATTGGCCAGCACTGGTTCACCTAGACAGTAAAATCTGTCTTTTGGGACACAAGAACAGTGTTTGGCTGTCATTCATGGGCTTACAAGAAATGTAGCTAAAATGTCAGAGCGTAAATGTTAGGTATAATTAAGTAAAAGGGCAGAAGCTGGCATGAAAACCAGGAACCCACTTCTGTCCTCCTAATGTTTAACTTATTGTAACCTACTGAATCAGAAGTCACCTGCAAAATTATAATGCATATAATGCTTCCATTCAGATGTACTGTGTGACACAATTAAGCAATTAACACCCTATCGTGCTCTATGGCATGAATAAAATGCTGAGCTGGGCCAGTTGACCTTGATTTTAGATCAAGATGGCAAGAGGAAAAGATCTCAAGTGATTTTGAAAGAGGGTTCATTATTGGGGCACAGATAGCAGGAGCTTCTAATCACAAAGACTGTTTAACTGCTTAGTGCCTCGGCTACTTAGATTAATGGGAAAGACATCAGTAAATAGGGTCAGAAATTGTGGTCGAAAGCACATATTCGATGACTGTGATGCTCATCTAGTAGAGTTCCGGAGACTTGTAGAATCTGTGCCAAGGCGCATTGAAGCTGTGCTGGCAGCATGTGGTGGCCCAACACCTTAAGACACTTCATGTTGGTTTTTCTTTAATTTGTCACCCGTTTGTACGTAGACGGGTGACTAAGGGAAAAACCAACATTTCAAAAATGCAAGTTAGTCACACATTGAAAGCACTGTCTATAAGTCATTAATTCAAACTTGCTAATATTGATATCAAAATTGGGCCAAGTTACAAGATACAATATTGGCTATTTTAGCTCACACAAATTAAATGAGCTGTATTTCAAAGCAGTGCTACCCAATGTTTCCACAATTATTTCAAGTAGCTTGGCCTGTGTTTTTTCATCTTGCCGTTTTTTTAAAGAAGGTAGACGACCATTTCAGGTTTGAAGAGCATTGAAATTATAGAGAATGGATTTCAGAAATATAAATTAATTTCCCACAAAGATACAGCTTCAAAAGCAGCAGTTAAAAAAATGTAGGCAATTATTAGTTAGCAAGTGAGGCAGTGTAACGAGTAATACATTGTTCTAAGACATTATCATCTGTCTTCTTTACAATTGGTTTTTTGTCGCCACATCTTTTTCAACAGCTGATTAGTGTTAGGGAATTTTGGCTGTGATTTTCTCATAAACGGCTAACATTAGGTTACTCAGGTGTTGCGACTGGCGACGAAAGCAGACCGCAGACACGTCCTATCAGAGTAGCCTAGTGAACGCGACTGTTTGTGGGAGTCTCGTATTCTGAAGCTACGCTTGTGATTGCTGTGACCGCGTGAACGTTCGTGTGTGTTTTTGGGATTTTTTCGGCATTTTGAAGTCTATATGACAATGCGTCTGATAAATAGGTCTCATTTACACGACACTCACAATCTACATTTGGTGGGTATTCGGGTGCTAGATTCAGGCCCTGTTTATGTATGCAGTTTTGCCTGTAATGGATGCAGGTCTACTGCCAAATTAACAGCTACTTGCTCTGTAGTCAGCGTGGATAAAGTCTTTAAAACAGTAACAATTTATGTCCCTCAATTGGTCCATTGTTTACATTACAAATGACATTTGAACTGCATCCTGCCATCCTTTATTACCTTCTTTTGACTGTTTGTCTGCAACTAAGTTAAAGAGGAATCAAACAGCATTGGATGCATAATTTAATATTCATCACCTATACATGTTTATGTTTATAGCGTTTAGGTACTCATCACCTTATGCTGCACTAGCTGGTAACCCTTGATATTAGGCTACACAAAACGAACAGCCTACTGCTTAGAACGTAAGTACCTGTGAACAATCACTGTAGTGGAACTTGGTGTTGTCAGAGCAATTGTATCATTAGTATTTAGTTGGTCAATTATTGTATTGTACCACTTTTGCATTCTTGTAAATGAGCTGAAAAATGTCTCACTTTTTAATGTGAAAATTGGATTGTGGTGCAGTGCTCTGCCCCTGTGTGATCCTGTGTGGGTCTTTTATTACAACGGGCTCTATTAATGCAGCACTGTTTGACTCAGTCGTTGCACCAATTTCCTGTTAATGCAGAAGTGCATCTTTACCTGTAATGTTAGCCAGTCACATTGACACTGTTTGATTAATGAATAATTTGTTTTTGTGTCTGTATTCATGTTTCTGTCAAACTGTCTGGTAAAAACAGGGCTACAAATGAGATCTCTGTTAGGGCTCATTACTACTGCCCCCTGAAGTAGGCCTAATTTGAGAAGCCACACCAGCTGAAAGTGCGTGTAGCAAGTGTTTCATTCTGTGTTGGACATTCAGTTTGACTTGCTTTGGTTCTTGTTTCCAACTCTGCCATGTTTCAGTGTAGCCTGCTACAATGGCCTAAGAATAAATTTTCCGTCTGATGAGGACAGGTTTTATATATGACACATTCATGATTAATCTATCAACACATTGGCTATAAGGCTTTATTTGCCCTAAAATCAGATTATACAAACAGAAAGCAATCTACCACTCATTCAGCTTGAAAATCATCTGATTATTTGTTGCAGTTTCCAATTGTCCTGTCTATCCATCCCTTTTTAAATCCGTATTAGAGAGCAGGTGTGATATAAATTCCTCAGTTTATTTAGGCTACTGTTTTTATCTGTGCATTGCAGATACCTGTATGTGATTCAGAGCCAGTAGTACTGGTTAGCAATGCACCACTGTCCTGCTGTCCCAGAGCTGTTGAAATTTGACTAATTTCATACTTTTTCAGCTCATAATGTGAATTGACAAATATGTAATAAATCTAAGTAAGTCTCAAAGGAATAGTGTGTCTTGAAATAACAATGACGGAGACTGAGTTTGCTGCCTGACTGCCGTTTGTGTGTCGTGACCAGTGGCTATTTTACATCAGGCGCCTGTGGGGCCAACTGGCTGCTTATCAGGGTGGTGAACTGTTTTAGCGTTGGAAAATCAAAATCCTCCTGCACTCAGTTGGAAAATGAATGTTGCATTTTGGCCCCATAAACAGAAGTACTGTAGTAAAGATTTTGCAGAGTGACTGGTGATTTTTTTTTTAATGTAGCACCACCTATTGTGCGTGGAAAAACCAAACTTGCAACCTCAGGTAACACTTATTTTATGTTACCCGAATGAATTATGTAGCCTTGATTATTTGATGGCAATGAGCTGTAGAACTTTGTTGTTGGAGGAAAAACTTGATTAAAACTTTGTACTTTTGACATTGATATAGTTTGGTTATTTAGGCTGTCTGAATTCATTTCTGTGGCATTGTTGACATTTATCACTGACTATGTGTAGGCTATTTATTGTAGTTGCTTGGATAAGAGTACCAGCATATGCCTAATGTAAAAATAAAATGTGTGCCCCACTGTAATTTGCCTGCTTAAATCATCACTGGACATGGCAGAATGAGAAGTGCCGTTTGAGATTTTACCGGAAATGCGTAGTGTCAGTGCCATGCATGGAGCCCGTAGTGTATCGTGCATCTTTCAGGGGCACCTAGCCGGGCAGGCAATGCATCCTGGGAACATAGCCATTAGGAAGTGCAGTCGGCACTATAGAATCCTAAAATAAGTCTGCATTGCCTATGTTGGGGTGCAGAGTGGCTCAGTATGAGTTAATGTCCTTTTCACACCAGGGTTTTTTTTTTGGCAGGACTCGGGACTATGATGGATTCGTCAGCTCTCTGCTTCTTCCAGATGCCTCGCGCCGCTCCTCCTTGGCATTGAGAGCCTTCAATGTGGAACTGGCCCAGGCAGGTATTTGGTCATATTTATGCAACATAATCTGTCAACAACTTCTGCTTGGTAATTTGAGGATGCTGACAAGACCCCCATATTGAAGCAGTGAGCTCCTTTACAGATTTTTCTAGAGACATGCTAATGTACTGATGGATGTCTCCTATTGATGGTTCCTAATCAGTACATTATGCTTTTAGTAATACCTAGAATGGCGCAAACTGTTATGCATTGGAAGTTTTATTTCATCTGTGGTGTTGTGAGGTGTGAGGTGTGTTGTGCCATTGCTTTTGTGTCGGGTGACCCAACAGGGCGAGGCAATGAAAAAGTTTGTCCAGTTGTAAAATTTATCATTCAAAAAGCAGCATCTTTGTTTTTTGCTTTGTTTAATAAACAGCCTTGGGCTAAAATTTGTGTCCTGTGTCACGTGTCTCTCGCAGGTAAAGGACTCCATTTCCCAGAAGACAATAGGCCTGATGCGGATGCAGTTCTGGAAGACCGCTGTGGATGACATTTACAGAGATGTACCCCCATCCCAGCCAGTCAGTGCTGAACTCTGGAGGGTCAGGAAGTAACGTATTATATATACGCTGCTTTTATTTTGTGAGCAGTGTATTGTGGGATTAAAATGTAAGAACAAAATTATATTTGTGATTTTTTTTGGCAGGCCGTAAAGAAGCACAGATTGACAAAAAGATGGCTTTTGAGAATCATCAATGAAAGAGTAAGCACTCTAACAAATAGTGTAGTCCGCTGCCTTTGTAAAAATGGAAACTGGGTTATGTGTTCATCTCAGTTTTGGATGGATAGTAAAGTGTATGTAGTCTGAATAAACTCATAACACTTTTCATAATGTCTAAATATGAATAATGTGAATGCAGGCCGTAGATAATTATCTGATGAGACGTAGTTGTCAAATGCTTGCAAGCTGAGTGGCTATATGGGCCAGGGCTAACTTGCATCTGAGGGGGGTGGGTTTTTAATCTGAGGTATAAATCAAAGTTACATCCTATTACAGTGTTTTTATATGTTTATTCTGGAACTTTCTTCCCACAGGAGAAAGACATGGAGGACAGACCGTACAGGAACCTTCAGGAGCTGGAGGCCTATTCTGAGAACACTCAGTCCTCTCTGCTTTATCTCCTCCTGGAATGTTTAGGTGAGCAGTTATTTATTTTTAACTAAAGGGGGCAGACCTTTTCCCCCAAGTAATTCAGTTGCTAGGTCACTCATTATTTTGGGGGAAAAATCAGCTGCTGGCGGCTGCAGGCCTACATGCTTTGGAGGACATATACCTGCATGCTAGTCATTGTGTGTTTCCGCAGAATGACAGAGGATGTTTTGTGGCAAGGGACAGGGGACGAGCCTGCAAATGAGATTTGACCTTTTCTGCTGGGAGAAAAATGCTAAAACAGGGATAGGATAAAGAAAGGCCTTGTTTGTGTTCACATCAACAATTTTTTAATATATAAAACAAAAGTATAAATTCTGTGTGTGTGTGTGAATGCATGCGAGCTTGTGTGTCAGTGGGCTTGACCCTGTTTGCAATATATTTACACCACCCAGTTTCTCCTGCTTGGTTAAATTGACATTTTTTTTGTTTTGTGCAGTCGTCTGTGGAACATTTTACATTTTTTTATGTAGAACATTTGGAGGTGTGTATCTTTCTGATATTGATGTCATCGCTAGAGATTGATATCTTTGTACCCTTACGCCCCCCACAAGTTCCGAAGTAGATTAAAAAAAAAAATGTGCTGGAACTTAAAATAGAAGAACTTTTTTGTTCATCTTTTTTAACATCAATCACTAAGTCTGTCAGTCTGTCAATCACATGAACTTTGTTTTATGTTTTAAACAAAGGCATTAGTATGCATCATGTTAGAGATAAGCTGTTCAAAATTTTAACAGTTCAACATTGTGAACTGGAGAAAAGGCAAAACAAGGATACAGTGTCCGAGTGGACGTTATCTCTGGAAGGAATGTCAGTGGTCATGTTAACGCAGAATCCTGCGTTTTTACGCAGAGAAAAAACCAAAATTAAGGGAAAGAAATACACTGCGCTCTATAAACAGTTCACAGCAGGAGATGACCCAGACTTGAACCACAACAAAATTATTATTCCTGTTTCTTTGAGCCAATTTTGTTTGCCGTTTATTGATCATAATATTTACACAGCTGTTGTAGCATTGCGAGATTCAAAGCGCTTAATCTGAATATGAAAAGTGCTCCTAGGTTTTTTTCTTATATCATTAGCCTGTGTGGCAAAAATTAGTTTTGACCAGAACACCAAAACACTATTTATGGATTATTTCATCTCACTATTTTTTCCCATTTCTGTTACTGGTGTCATAAAATTATGGAACGGCATATATTTATTGTTTTGTTATTGTGAGTTGGAATATTATGGCAAAAAGTTAGTGTGACCTCTGCAGAATATTGAACTTGTAGCGGCATGTCAAATGTGGTTCATCATGGATGCAGTGTTGGCCCTTTGATCATTTATAAAACTAACAAACGATTATTCGTATACATCTAAAATTGTGGCTACATGATTATACACAGGTCAAAATATGCTCACTGTGAGCATACCTCCAGTGGCAATAATGGATTTTATAAACCAAGGCTGTATCACCTGCCACTATTCACATCATGGGATTTTTAAAGTTGGGGTAAATTCTGGATTTTTGCTTCCTGATTAGCACTGGTGTGGAAATGCATCTTCCACATACTTTTATTCCTTTCCAAATTCAATGAAAGGTTGTAGAAAGGTTTGAAGTTATAAACACGTAAATGAAATTTTGGCCTGTTTAAGCTCGGGTTATGTGCAATCTCTTGCGGCAAGGCAGTAACACAATACTCTAGTATATTTTGCTGTAAGGTGCTTACTAATTCTTCTTGATTGCTCAAAAAAGCCCCGCTATACTAAATGGTCTATTTTGTCAAGGAAGAAGTGGAAAATGTGCCCGAGAAAAACTGATCAGAACAGACAGAACATATCCATTGAGAATTTTTGTGGGCCTGATACAATCAAAAATGACGGGCCAGTGTCCTCAGTGATCTAAGTTCTAAGTTTAATTTAGAAAATGATTTTCCACGTGTATTAAGAATTTAGTAATAACCACAAATGTTTGGATGTTGTTTAAAGTAACAATAGATAAGAATCGCGAGAATCGGTTTCATTCACGTCGAAGTGTCGCATATGACTGTCCGCTTCGGTGTCACATGTCCGAAAAAGCGAAGATTGCTTTGGCCACCAATCAGAAATCCTCCGTGAAAACAAGAGAACGAATTCACACCTGCGATCGCAGGGGGTGGGGGGGCACGGCCTCATTGGGTTGGCTCAAATGAACAGACCTCATCAGAGAACCTAGCCAAGGAATCATAAACCGCAGAAACGCCTCTTGTCAGATGTGCTTATGTCTGTGTGGCATGGAGAGAAGCGGGATCGGTGAAACGGCACACCTTCCACTCCTACATCCACTTGTTAGTATTACTGGGATATTCTGCCGCTGAGAAGGGCAACATTCACCGCCTTTCTACGGTAAGTCCACGTCTCGCGCTACATGGCATTTGGATCGCCTCAGGTGGTCTATCAGAAGGTGCCTCAGGTGGTCTATCAGAAGGTGCCTCAGGTGGTCTATCAGAAGGCGCCTCAGGTAGTCTATCAGAAGGTGCCCTGACCGAAGAGCTCAGTGACCGCTGTTTTAGCAGGCAAATATGAAAAGAAAAAGGAAACACTGGACTGATTCCCTGCCTCTCTCCTCCTTGCGTGTATGTGTGTGTGCGTGTGTCTGCATATACGTGCGTGTGTCTGCGTGTGCGTGCTTGTGTCTGTGTGTGTGCGTGTGCGTGCCTGTGTCTGCGTGTGTGTGCCTGTGTCTGCGTGTGTGTGTGCAGGTGTCACAGACGTCCACGCGGATCACGCCGCCAGCCACATCGGGAAGGCCCAGGGCATCGTCACGTGCCTGAGAGCCGCCCCTTTCCACAGCCGGCGGCGCAAGGTCTACCTCCCCATGGACATCTGCATGCTGGTGAGTGGCGGCCCGTCCGGTCCCCCCCCCCCCCCACCGCGTCCCGCCGCGTCCCAGGATGCACAGCGGCCGCGCCGCGGTCAGCAAGTGCGCCCGCGGCCTTGCCTGCTGCCATCATCTGATCCGACGTCAGGATAAAGACAGAGAATCACAGGAAACTCAACTCCATCATAATCCTCAACTCCAAATATTATCCACGTAATTAAACGAAACCAGTCCAGCATCAGTGTATGGGATTTTGCAGTTTGTTTTACTTCATTGTAGAATATGACAAAAAATTACAAAAGGAAGCACATTAAATGCAATTTAAGCGAGAAAAAAGGCATATTACAATTAGTCTGTTAAATTGAAAGACAAGGCCCTGTTTTCAGGTTACTTGAATATGGCAGGGGGCACTGTTGTTACATGCAGCTCACAGATCGTTGTCCTAGACCGCACAATGTGGTCAGATGCACTCGTCCTTACAGGCGCGTGATGCAACATGGGTTAGCATGCTGTGTCGTGAGTGTAAAGTGAGTTTGACCGCGTTTTCACACATGGTTACCAGCTAAACAAGCCAGGGGTTATCAGCATAACCGCCTGTCATTCAAGTCGAGTACTTGCCTTTAAGATGCGTACTGGCGATAAAGATAATCAAATCAAGCCATGGGATGCTTTGTTGTCCTATTTCTGGGAAATTTGTTTAAAAAAACAAAAAAAAAAAACAATCGCAAAATTTTGAAAATATACATGATAAAAAAATACCACATCAACACTAATTTATTTCCTATTGTAAAAAAATTACTGCTACAGGAATGAATGAGCCCCCATATCTCCTTGTGCACATGCTGTGCTGCCACTCCTCTGTGTCATTTTATGGGATGGTTTAGCCTGCAGTGGGTGACTAAAGTCATCAAGGATTCGTCTGACCTTCCTGGGCATTAAGATTCTGGTATAGCTCAGCTAAAGTAACTTGGTCTGTGCCGCTTTTCTTTCACTCCTAACAGCTCTGTTAAGGCAGGAGATAATGATGCTTTTCAGAACACATTCATGAAGGAGCTCCTCGTCGATTTTAATGGAGTTGAGTTTCCTTAATCAAAAGAATTGCAGCATGTTCTTGAATTTAGATTTTGTGCAGGCTTTAACTTCAGCTCAGTCTGTTTCGACTCCAGGATACTTATAATCAGCCACCCTCTTGATATGGGAAGTGGAGGGAATGTGCAGCCTGTTTTCCCTAAAATGAATAATCACACATTTTTGCTTTTTTGGCTGACTTATGATTAAAGGCCTACCTGTAGTCACATAACCTGCATATTTAATGAAGTTGTGCGTTAGTTGTAGAGCCTAGCATTCGTTAGCGTATAATGTAGAGAGAATCGGTCTAATGACGGACCCTGGAGTACACCTGCATTAGTGTGCATAAGAGAAGACATGGTAGAGTTACATTACATCTGCTGGCTTCTCTGTGTTAGAAAATAATTCTGCCAAATGGCAAGTTTAGTGTTTACCTTGTTTAAAAAGCCTCTCGGCCATAAGATGCTTTTGTGTTGTGATAAATGCATTACTGAAGATGACACAACTATTTTAGCATCCATATTTGGCAGCCATATGTCATATTCAGCATTTAAAGAATATCCTCTGAGCCTCTTAGTGTGATAGGCAAATAAATAATCGGCAAGAGTGTCTTCGATGCGAGAAAACTATCTATGTAAGAATTTTTTCAAGGTATTTCATGGGGGATGACATAAGCACTACAGGCAGAGGCCAGTATTTCACTTTCACTTTGTCTGGGATTTTTGGCACAAGTACAATAATGGACAACTTTCATAGAGCAGGGATACATCTTGAGTTGTCACAGAGCCCTAATAACCTGCACAGTGCCCTGATAACCTGTACAGCATCCTGATAACCTGTGCAGCATCCAGATAACCTACACAGAGCCCTAATTACCTGCACAGAGTCCTAATAACCTGCATAAACCCCTAGTAACCTGCACAGAGTCCTAATAATCTGCACAGAGTCCTAGTGACCTGCAAAGAGTCTTAATAATCTGCACAGAGCCCTAGTAACCTGCACAGAGTCCTAATAATCTGCACAGAGCCCTAGTAACCTGCACAGAGTTCTAATAACCTGCACAGAGTTCTAATAACCTGCACAGAGTTCTAATAACCTGCACAGAGTCCTAATAACCTGCACAGAGCCATAATAACCTGCACAGAGTCCTAGTTTCATGCACTGAGTATTAGTAACCTGAATCATGCTTACCTTAGAGGTACCAGCTGAATCTTGTTGTGGTCATAGATACCCAGGCTAGGCAGTGTGTTTGCCCAGTAAGAAATGTTTCCATAGCACAGATTCAGACAGTCACCACCCCTGGTAGGGCAAGAAACCTGCCTGCATAAAAGCCATAAAAGAGTTTCATCCAAGCTGCAAGCAAAAGAGTCATTAATGACGACCTTAAATGAAAGGTGAATTAAATAAGGCAATGGAAAAAAATACAGGGGCATAAATTTTCTTTGAGGGGGAAGTGGTGTTTAATTAAATGTGTTATTTCAAACAGTGTGGTTTTGTAAACAACCCTCAGGGAGTCCTTGGGTGATAACAATGTTCAGTGTGCATGTGATACATGGGCATAAATATGAAAGAAACACATTCTTGATCAAAGAAAAAAATAGCCCCACACTGTTATAGAATAATTGCTCATTAGTGTTGACTAGTTTATTCGGGGAGGTAGAGTAAGGGTGAGTGTGAATAATCTACACTCAAGAAGAAATTAATTGCCAGGGTCTTGAACGCAATTTCAGCCCAACACCCGACCCTTTGCTTTAGAGCTGTATTTGAAATGCAAATGGCTAGAAAGGCTAATGAACACCTTCACTGACGGCGCTGTAAGCCTGGCTAAGTTCATTTGGACGGCTGTTGATGAAATTCTATTGTGATGACATCCGTGGGCCACCTCTATGGCAGAGCAGTTTCCTGTCAAACTGAGCAGCTCCTGAAAGAAAGCTAGGTAGCAGGTAAACCACTGAGAATTGAATAGCTGACAAAAATGTCTTGATCATGTAAGCATCTACAGGATTGTTGTAACAGCAGTGGTATTGCACAATACTGCTGCTGCTGCTGCATAGCACAATGTTTTTTAATAGTACTGTAATAATGGTTGAATATAAGTATGGTCTGATTACTTTCCAAGGGTGATCATTAGGGATAATGGTGCTGTCATGATTCTCTCTGTATTGTAAGTCCACTTGAAGGACAGCATTGTACAAAGTACAAAACGAACTGGGCTTGCAGCTCTGTGGCTGTAGGTTGGATTCCCAGGTTGGGACTGCCATTGTGCCCTTGAACAAGGTACTTAAAATGAAGTGCTTCAGTATGCCTAAATTGATTGCATGTAAAATGATGTCAGCTGTGCAAATTGCTCTGGATAAGAGTGTCTGCTCAATGCCTGAAAGTTAAATGTCTGAGGAGCTTTTTGTAGTTGATCCTGACTAATATGGAGTGAATTATGGGAAGTCTGTTCCAGACCTGTGGTCTTGAGGAAAATTGTCTTTGTCCCTCCCCAGCACGGTGCATCGCAAGAGGACTTCATTCGAGGGAGCCGGGAGCAGAATGTGAGGGACGTGGTTTATGACATCGCCAGCCAAGCCCACATACATCTGCAGCATGTACGTGCCCAACTCTGAAACTCTCCCATAGTAACTGCTTCTATGGAAACGCATAAGCAGTCCAGCTGTGTTCAACTCCACTTAGTTTACCCAAGTGGAGTCCAGTTTTTGTACTGCTTTTTCCTCACTGAAATATTTCCTTTTTATATTTTTATTTGCCTCTGCATCCTTTCAGTTAAGCTCATAACTCATTCATGGTGTTTTTAGTTTCAGTCTTTCCTTCAGTCAGGGAACTGTTTAATGTCACAGGCCCCCTGTTTAAATGAATTTTGGAATATGCCACTGCTTGTAAAGTGGTTCTCTTGTAAAACACACAAGGAGCAGGCAGAATAGGTTATTTCTACATGGTCTTTGTTCCCTTCTTTTCAGTTTTACAAGAGTACAGAAACCTTGTAGACAGATCTTTTTATTTTACATTTCAATTAGTCTTTCAATTCAATTTGTTTTCTGTTTATTTGTTTCCCTTGGGGCTGTCCAATATGGAACCTGTAATTGCTGATGCTTTAGAAGTGCCTCTTGTTTCTTTTTCAAAAGCACTCGTAAGAAACAATTCTGAAGTGTGTTTTGTGTACTTAAATGTGACAGCTAATTACTCTTGACCATGTAGCTTGAGCAGCTCTGCAGAAGTGGTTTTAGCAGTTTAGGAGTTTCTTTAATCACAGGTGCTGTAGGACTGAGTAGGGTTTCCGTGTAAGTGTTTTGATCTAGTAAAGTATATAATATCTGTCCTGTGAAGCTAAGATAAAATGCTTCCACAAGTGTGAATTCTCTGAATTCTTTTATTTGTGACTGTTCCACGAATCACATTACCGAATTCCTGTTTTTCAGGCGCGGTCTTTTAGCAACACTGTGCCGGCAGAGGCCATGTTGGCCTTCCTGGTGACGGTGAGCGACTCTCCTGCTCGTCGGGGCATGTGCAGGCCGGGACAGCGAGTGGGTGGGGCCAGCGTGGGGCAGGGCTAAGCAGAGCTCGTGTTCTGTCCTGGTGTTGGGTCTCACTGGTCTGCGGCCTCAAATGCTCTTCTGACCATGGGGGAAGGACTGCCAGCTTTAGAGTGACTCGTGGCCAGAGCCAAAAACCCTCCATAGAAAGAAATAATTATTATGAATTATTATGAATGGTTCTTACTGACCCCCTGTCCTTTTCAAATTTGTTTTGCCATCACTTAAACCATTTTGTTTCAATGGCTAGAATGTCCCTCCTTGCCATTTACTGAATTATTTACGCTCAAGTTAAATAGTCTAGTTGATTTATCTGGGTAGCAGCAATGCCTTAATCAAAAGCATTCGTCATTATTATAATCATTTATCAGTACATTGTAAAAATAGTAAGATCATACATGTGTTATTATCACAGTTCACCGTAGGTGTCAGTACATTGTGCTATTCCAAAGTTAATATTTTGTTTCATTGTGTCTTTTATCTCATGATGCCCAGCCTGTATGGAATAGCTTGTTAGCTCCATGCTAACAGACCAATGCAATATCAGTATAACTTATTGGTATCAGTAGCCTAATATATGTGGACATTCATGTAACTGTGCATGTGTGGACTGATCTGGTTCTCTGCGCTGTTGCAGGTTGTTCTGGAGGACTACCTGCAGCGGGTGAGGAAGGTAGACTTTGACATCTTCCATCCGAGTTTACAGAAGAGAAACCCTTTACTTCCAATCCAGCTGTACCTCCGGTCGTGGAAGAAGACATACTGACCGTCCGGATTAGCGCTAGTTTTGCTGCCATTGTACTTAATCCCTTTTCAGATTTTCCTATGCTGTACATGTCACGGCGAGCCGTTGAAGACTTGCCGTATTAAATCCTTTGTGTATACCGACAGTTCCTCCTTTGCTGACCATGGAATTTTGAATCCCCCACTGTGGAACATCACTTTTAGATTTAGTGTTGAAAGCATCCAGTGTCCAGCAAAATGAAGAGAAATCTGCTATCTGGACTGATGGCTGATGATAGGCTGATATTCTTAAGGTCAAGACATTTAAAGAGAACTGTAAAAAAATATTTTGTTCTGTGTCAGCTGTGCGCTTTTCTTCATTTTGTGCAGAATATCAGTCGCACACTCAGTTCCTTCTTGCTGTGTTTTATTGACCAGCGTTCCAGGGGTGGTCTATTTATTGGTTTGTTGGTGTGGGAAAGGGTACGTTGAACAAACAAAATGTTGGCTTAAACAGAATTGCCGAACACCATAGTGCAATTAGAAGAAAAGATGTAACTTCCCCTGTTGCTGTCCATTTCATGGAAGCAAATCACTTGATTTCGTCACTGAGATATACAGGCAATGAACAAGTGTCTCTCTCTAGGAGAGGAGGAGATCTTGAACATCTTTTAATGCAAAATAAGCATACTAGGTTTTGGAATTAAATACACTGGCCACTTGTGGTTTGCACAGGATGTTCCTATAACATTGTTTGTGTATCTGTGTTTTCTTTTTTGTTTTGTTTTTTTGTGAACAATTTTTTATTGTTTTTCAAACACCCTAACCCCTCCTGATCCCTGGAACTGGAAGAGACGGTTTACCGAAGTCAACAGTCCATTGCTTGCAACCTGACAACAGCGTCTGCAGCTATATTCCAAGCTGTGATTGTGTTACATTGAGCTCTACGAAATGTCGCCGTAGATTTTTCAAGGAGAACAATATCATAAAAATAACCCAGCCATACAGCATTGTAAGAGTTCAGTGGCTCCATCCAGCCCTTCAGAATAGTCTTCTTAGCTGCAGTGAGACCAGCAAGCAAGACTTTTATGAACTTTCTGGTTAAGTGCAGTTTAGTGTCATCTGCCAAAAGCATTGCCTTATGAGAGAGTGGGACAACAACCCCCAGCATTTTACTTAAACTTTTCCAAAACAGTCCGATTTTAGGACATTCCCAAAATACATGTAGGTAGGTCCCAATCTCCCCAAGAGCGCCGATACGGCAGGTAGGGTCCTTCACTAGCCTCATTTGAGATCTCTTGAGTGGAGTTGCATAAACACAGTGCACCAGTTTTTAATGAATTAGTTTGTGGGTGTGCTAGATTTTTTGAAGATGAAGAAATATAGTAACCCACTGTGTACCTGTGTTTTTAATTATTACATACATTCCTGCTCATAATCCACAATATATCATCAATGAGACAGTTCAAATCAGTAAATAATATGCAATTATAAGTTCAGTTTTGTGCTCCACACAAAATATTATGTTTTAATACAAATATTTTTCTAAATCTATTTTTACTAATAAAACATTTGAAAATATGTATTCCAATGTAATAAAATGTCTAAATCTATATTTCCAAAAGACATATACACTGATACATTGTTCCATGTAATATAATAGTATTTTTGCAGTATTGTTAATATGCTTGTCCTTCTAACAGGTGTATAAAGAATAAAATAACTCCATATATGCGCACCCAAACACACACACACACACACACGCTCTACATGGCCAAAAGCATGTGGACACCCAAACATCACACCCGTATGTGCTTGTTGAACATCTTATTCCAAAACCGTGGGCATTAATATGGAATTGGTCCCCCTTTGCCCTTTGCTGCTGTAACAGACTCCGCTCTTCTTGGAAGGCTTTCAACTAGTTTTTGGAACATGACTGCGGAGAGTCGCTTCCACTCAGCCACAAGAGCAAATGAGGTTGGGCACTAATGTTGGGCATAAGGCCTGGCTCACAGTTGGCATTCCAGTTTATGCCAAAAGTGTTCAATGGGGTTGAGGTCAGGGCTCTGTGCAGGCCAGTCAAGTTCTTCCTCACGGAACTCAGGAAACCATTTGTTTATGGACCTTGCTTTCTGCACTGGCGCATTATCATGCTGAAACAGGAAAGGGCCTTCCCCAAACTGTTGCCGCAAAGTTGGAAGCACACTATTCTCTACAATGTCATTCTATGCTGTAGCATTAAGATGTTCCTTCACTGGAACTAAGGGCCTTGCTCGAACCATGAAAAACAGCCCCAGACCATTATTCCTCCTGCACCTCCTCCAACTGTACATTTGGCACTTACGTTAGGCATTTGGGAAGGCAGCATTCTCCTGGATCATGTATTCATCCAAATCATGGCATATGTTAGGAAAGCACTCCAAGTCCTACAGTTTGCATGATATAAGCATGAGGTGGTGATGCGGCAGATGGCTGCATGCCTTTTCCAATACAAAAATGCCCTGGCCTATGTATCATAAGAACCTAGTGGCTTGGAGGGGTTTACTCACACCACAATACTTAAATAAATATTAAATTACAAATTTACCATGCAATGCTTGTCAAGTAAAAAAGGATAACGTCTTGACATGCATAAGTCCACCAAGAAATATATTTGTTACTTTGTCAAGATACAGGAAGAGACGTAGGTGTGTTATGCTTCTTGTGCAGTAGGTGGCAACAAAAGACTGGTGTTGTTCAAGCTATCAAATTAAAAGGGGAAGGACATCCAAAAACAAAGCAAACTGGGTTTTTTTCTCAGAAAATTTGTTAGCTTACTTCAAGTGCAGATGAAATGAGAACTCAAATGCAAGATTTCAAAATGTAACACATTATCAAGCAAACTTGCAGATTAGCTAAGTACCATAGCTAGCTAGCATTTATTACCTGACCAAACAAACTAGCAAGTTTTAACTGACAATGTTGGATAAAATGTAGATTATGAGAAAAGAAGGGAATGGACTGGTTTTAAGGTTCTTTGAAACAGTAAGGTTCTTTAAGGTTCTTTTTTTATTTTTTAAATTATTTTTTTGCATGTTTTATACAATATAGAGTAGTGAATCGTGTTTTAGGAAATGCTATAACTTCATTTAGAGGTGCTGCAAGTCCCAAAATAAATGAAACTAATGCTTGTCTTGTTCTGTGTTGTACAGGAGAGTAATGCAAATGAGAAGAACCAATCTTGCGTTATATTGCATTGTTACACCTAATGATAGCTGAAGGAGAACTGTACCATACTGTTGCACTGTTCACACCATAGGAAACTATGGTTACGAGTACTTTTATAATTTATTTATCTTGCATGTTTCCCAGCTGTTTATGCCACAGCTGAAATGAAGACTGGGGGTGGGAAAACCTCAGTGATATCCCAGCAAATCCCATCTGTTCAGAAACGTGACCGGGACCTTCTCCGGAGGGCCCTCCCATTTCTGAGGGACCCTGCCCAGAAAGGCAGATGTTGTGGTTTTGGGGTTATGTGCAACAATCCTGCTTTAAGCATGCAGAGAAAAGAAAACAGTGAAATTAAAAAGCAATAGCTGGACCATCTGCCCTCCTTCTTGTGGCTGCTCAGTGGCTGCTGACTGGGGTCACGACCACTAGGCTTGGAGCATGCGCATTAGGGCAAGCGCTGAAAGATTGGAGGCTCCACGGCTTGTAATCCCCAAAACAAGATTAAGTTGGGTTTATACTTTTGAAGATGAACATTTAGAGCCCTTATGCTCCAGTGTAACTGTGTGTGCTCCAGTGAGTGAGTGTTTGTATGTAGATATGAGTGGTGATGGCATATCTTTAACCTGTTGTTAATGGAGCTGTTTAGTTAGTACAATGTTATAGCTTTATAAACATAGTAAGGAGTTCTGTCTGTGTACTTCAACAACAAAACAGGTCATTTTTCCCTTGCCCCTGCGTGTGTGAAAGGAGAGGCAGACTTGCAAACCATTACACTGTGAAGTGCGTAGGTCAGTCGATTATTTTGAGTTTGCATTGATACTATGCTGCAGGAAATGGAGGGACTACTTTGGAATTTGGAAGCCTTTTTTCTGCAGTTAGACTGAAAAGTGTGTTTGTCATTACTGGAGTGGAATTCTTTTATAATGTCACTATGACATTTCAAAACCAATCTATTTCTTTGACATTACCCGAGCAGCAGACTTTTTGTTTGTTTGTTTGTTTTCCGTTTCACTGAGATGATACCAGTAAACCGAAGAGTGTAAACTGTTGACTGTAAATTTTTAGATATCTTGACAAATACTTCTCAAGAGTCATACCAATCTCTTCAAAGATTGTGTGTGACGCTTTGTCTTTGTATGACACCAAATTAAGGATTTTTTAAAACTTGTTTTATTGCATAATACTGTTTTTGTTTTTATTTTTCAGATAAAAACCTTAAGTGTCAAAAGTATTTGCAACCCTTGAAGATGGTTTCAAATAAAATTCTCTGCAATAAAATTCTATTTGTTGAACAATGTATTCTCTCTGATGGGTGAATCACCGTGTATGCAGAGGGTTGGATTTCTACTGAATTTCCATGAAATGAGTACATTCTAACCAAAACATGTCACAATACCTGTGACATGTTTTGTAATAATACATGTCAGAATGACCTTTTCTGTGTATTTTACTCCTGAAATTATTCACTATTATAAGCTAACATTTTATATTTAAATTGGGCAGAATTACTTCCCATGAATGGTTTCTAGAACATTACCAGAAATGTTCCTACCCTTTGTAAGCCGAGGTATGGGTACACAACTGGTTAAGCATACCAATAACCACTGTTAGGGCAATAATCAGTAATAATCCAGTTTCAAGCATCTGGAATGCTGGAAGAGTTGCAGGACTTTCCAGGACAAGGATGCCCCCATGCACAGTGAGGAAGTCCATGAGGGAGGCAAAGAAAAACCTGAGAACTGAAGAGTTTACTTTCATCTTGGGGTTTCCATCTCCATACCAATAGGCTCTCTGGAAGGGTTGCATAAAGAAAGCCCTTATGGAAAGCGACCAAGAATTTCAAGCATCTCGACTTTGCCGGACGTCATGGGAACTATATACACCAAAATTGTTCTGTGATCCCATCGTGATTTAATGTAATCTTTTCAACAATTTTAATATAATATTTGTCAATATTTAGTCAATATTTCAATGACATAATTTATTCAAATAATTTTGTCACTCTTTAAAAAATCAAAATAAAATGTAAATGAATGGAATAATAAAAGCACAAACACTCAAAACATTCTTTACAACCATTTTTTAAATATTTATTATTATGTACATACACATTAGGAACCATTTAGAGCACACCTGAAATCTGTTCAGATCCTACGAACAATCTGACATACTAAAACTTTGCGAATGCATTTACAAACGATTTATGATCAATTTCAAATGATCCCATTGTTATAACGTCTCCTACTCGAATCCAAAGTTAGTTATCGCTGTGAATAAGCAAAAGAAATACGTGAAGCAATGGTCTCATCCTCTTGTTTTTCTGACAGAAATGTGCACCCCTCACCTCCAAATAAAGTACTTTTTATTCAAAGAAAACGCACATTTAAAACCAAGTAGGCATGGACGATTAAGAACATTATAAAATGTAACTGGGGAATAACTGAGTGCGATCATGCACTGCGGGGAATCTTCAGAGAACCTCCAGTGTTCAGTTTTAAACGAGTGCCGACCTTGAACGACAAATTGGTCCGGAGCAATCTACCTGCTCCAACAAAGACCACTTGGCTGCAGAAACCATCAGGTAACTTTCCGTGCGGAAATCGCAATCGTTGCATCAATACGGTGAAAACGAACTCGTTTGTCGATTTTTTATTTTTATTTTTTAATAAACATTTTCGCAATTGCAATGCTGCTTTTCTAATTTACCGCCTGTAGTGCGGCAGGTGTGACTGCTTTTATATTGGACAAACAAACTCAGAGATCGAGTCGTTGAACACAAATATGCGACCCTGATTTGCTTAAAGTAGTGACTATTGGAGCAGTAACTTGCTCCACAAGAGGCGGACACAAGACGTTTGTTACAACGCGAAGTGTATTGAATTTACCGACTAAAAGCAACTATTTTACCGAGGATTTTTCTTGAACATGTTTTTGTGAACATCTCATACCTTTTTTCTCTCTCTCTCGTGTCACTCCCATTTTTATTCAGTTATTCTATTAGTCTGTTTGCAAATGTGAAGGATACTTTATGGTAATGAACATACAACACTGTGCTCCGTATGATTCTGGACCCCTAATGAAGGCCATGCGAGGACGCAACGCGTAGATACAGTACGTTTCTTGCCATGTTTCAATAAAGGCTTGTAACTTCACCATCAAAGGTGCCTTGGATCCCTACCTGTTTGCCACTTGTATTTTTCATAATTTTGACTGGCAAACTAAACCCTTCTAGGCTAGCATGTTGTTTAGCCAACTGAAGTATGCGTCATCCAACTAAAAAGAATGGCACTGTTTGTCTAATACTGTTACACTTTATCTGCTCAGTAATAACAACGCCTCGTTTTAGTTGTTCATGCAACCATGACCTGCTATTTTCTTTTCTGTTTCTTTTCTTGTTTATCATTGTTATTATTATTATTATTATTATTATTATTATTATTATTATATTGCTGCTGCTATTACTACTACTACTACTACTAATAATAATAATAATAGTCCCCTTCCTATTCATAAACTGCTGCTAAGAGTGCAAGGCAACACGTGAGAAGTATTTTCTCAATATGCAATTCATGCAGTCTTTATACATTTTTATCTTTTGTAATATTTGGTCCATGCAACACCTGTCCTTGTTTAGCCTGCTACGTGTTTGATGAATTCCTCATGTGTGAAGGTACTAGCAACTGCTGGGCGCGATTTCTAAACTTCTGATCTCGTACACTGTATATTATTACATTCCAGCAGCTGTTTGTAGTCAATATCCAGAAGGCGAAAAAAGAAAAATTGCACCATTCATTCCCGACGACGTTTCCGACAACAAAGACCGCAATAGGAGTGAACGAAGCGGTGAACGCCAATGTCAGAGTTCCTATAGTCTTAGCAGCTTTGACATCGGAAAACGTGGGAGTGTTGACGCTCTTACAGTCCGCTTCGGCTAAATGCTTCCTCCTTTTAGAATGTTGGCGGATGGAGGAGAGTGACAGAATGTTAATGATCACAGTGGCCCCAAGGAGAGTAAAATCGAAAGCAGGGAACAATAAAAGAATATTCCATGCTTGAGTCGAATGTTCGCCAGACCTTATCGCATAGTTGCACATTCTGCTGCATGGGTTGTACTCCAGGACAATGTCATTACTGTAGAGGATAGGAGACACTGCCAAAAAGAAACTTCCCACCCAAGATAGAACGATGAAGATGCTTGTCCTTTTCCTTGTGATCACGGACTCTTTGTGCAGCGGTTTCAAAACTGCGATGCTGCGTTCAATGGTGAGGAGGAATATAGTTGTGATAGAGACCAGGGTGCAGCCAGCAAACGTAGGACCAATAAAATTGCAAGGGTGAAATGTAGTGGTCAGCGAATTATTCGTTGTCCATTCTGGCGTGTAATCAGGAATCATAAAAGACACTTCAGCGTAAACGGAGAAGGGCACAACAAAGATTCCCACAGCCAGGTCAGCTACTGCCAACGACGCTTTTAGATAGCCCTGTGGGGTGTGGAAGTGTTTTGTGCCAAGGATAACGGTGAGCGTCACCGAGTTTCCGAACAAGATAGCGAGTATCAGCAGGATCATGAAAACTATCATCAGGACTTTGTTGATGAGAGTACAGCAACACACCATACAGTTTGTCTGTTCTGACTCTTCCAGCATCCTTGGACAACAGCTTGGGGTGAATCAACCTATTTGTCAAAATACACAGTCAACTTTAAGATGTTGAATAAAGCATTAATATCGGACACCCCATGCCCCAGGCTAACTCACGGAGTTCTTGCCAGGGTCTACGAGTTCGGTCCTCCTTTTTGTTCTGTAAGAAAAAAACCGAACACTTTTTGAAGCAGGAAAAAATAGTTTAAGCTACAGATGCAAATAAAATGTATTACCTGTTTATTACTATATCATTCCACGGTCTCCTCTACATTAGGCACGACCTCTATAACCTACAGGCAACTACTCATTTAATAGTGATCCATCATTGTGACTGATATACAGTGAAGTATTACGATTTACCGTGTACTATACTGAACATGATTATTATTATTATTATTATTATTATTATTATTATTATTATTATTATTATTATTATTATTATTATCCGAAGGTTTAACTTACCTGATCCCTTTGCAAACGAGATCAAAATAACAAGCGCACAAAACCACAGAACCCCACTGTTGCTGCGCGCTCTGGAGGCGTCCCTTCTCTAGCGCAATCTGAAGAGTCCACTGCATGTATTTAAAAATGCGAATGTAAACTGTTTTACGTTCGGTCTGTAGAAGCTCAAAATATCGCCACAAATCTTTGTGTGCACTTCCACAGAGGCCAGTTTGTTCATTACTCCGAAAGCGCACAGCTTCGCGTCAGGGCGGACTGCGTACTACTGCAGTTGGTTGCGTTAAAGACGCTGATTCTTGGACTGAAAGAGAATTACCAAGGGGTTACGTCCTCTCAATGCACCATTGCAGTCATGGGTTCTTTTGGAAATTCGTTTGTGTGTCATGCATTATTGTTTAGATTTGTTTATTGGCAGCAATATGCATACGTCATAAATATCCAGTAAACCTCACATTCTCTATTCAAAGGCTGGACTACGCCCCGCACTTCAGTGTGTGCTGTGAATCCATTAATTTCACGTCTCAGAATTCAGACTATGCAAATGGTACGTTTGAATGTTTTATATAACAACAATCGAAGACGGAGGCAACTTATGGAAAATGAAAAATAACATGCAAAATACCATAACAAATAGTAATTGATTTTAAGTAAACTGAACAAGCCTACTCAAACTATGGGCTACGTCACTGATCGGCCAGAGGAATGGGACATTTGACCTCACACCTCATTTAGCCGTTTGAATCCAAACAATCTGATCTGTCAATGCTTAGTATTTTTAACTGGAATATTAAAGTAGGCATTGACAGTGACAACTGCAATCTTACAGTAGTGGAAGCCTACTTTATATGGGACTCAGCTGGTCTTCACTTGTTTCATTTTTTCAGTGCCATGAGTCACAGTCTGAATGAAAAACAAATTCTATGTTGTCGTCATAGTCCCCCAAATGTCAATTTCTTTCCTGATTTCTGCAGACTGGGCCTCTAGTAACTGAATTTCCCACTCCTGTCTAGCATGAAGGGACTTTACATTCAATTAGGACCTAACAGTTATTCCTTGCAGCTCTTTAGGTTCTTGTTTGTAAATCAATTCTATATGCAATATAAATATGGGCCTTTTGCTGTCGGCTCCAAATCAGATGTATTATTTGGTAAATAATGGCAATGTGCTTGATTGGAGTATGAATGGTAAGAATTAAGAATTTCAGGTAATGACTCCATAAAGTATCCAGACACAGCCTTATGCTTGAAATGGAATCAATCATTCCTTCAACAGAATCATTTTGTTCAATGGATATCAATAGTTATTACCTTAAGCTTTTTAGACAAGTTAAAATAAAAATAATTTCTGAAGGAAGGATTTAAAAAACTATAAACCGACGTATCATATAACCGCTGAATTAGCTTGAAAAGGCAAATAATTTGTATTTAGTTATAAATATATTATGAATAAGATTAATCGCTAAATGCATTCAATGAAGTCAATGTTAATGTAATGTAATGTAATGTTAAACAGATGAACAAACCAGTGAATTTGAACGCAATTCTCTTGAACAGACCTGTTGTATGTATAAATGTGAGCACCAGGGGTCAGTAGATTGTCGCGACAATTCCAGTTAGAACCAGAAAAAATAAATATTCATTGAAATAAATTTAAATATGTACAATCTAAAATATATAAGTTAGAGTTGAAACCAAACAACATTTTAATTGGTTTATTAGTAGAAATGCTACATAGGCCTTCTATTCTCTCATTTTGTCTTTCTCCCTTTCTCTCTCCCTTCTCTGTTTCTGTGTGTGTGTGTGTGTGCGTGTGTGCGTGTGTGTGTGTGTAAGCCTGTGTGCATGTGGATCAGGCCTACGAAGTGTGTGTGCCTGCACATGTGTGTTTATGCGTTTATGTGCGACTGATGCGACATTAACCACAATATTGTGCACAAAGGCCCCCTCACACACTGGCATTATACACATATGAAACATGCCTATATTGGGGTTGGTTGGCACAACAACAAAATAATAATACCAACCAACCCTGGTTTCAACTCTATTTTACATTTATTATACATTTTATATTTTATTTATTATATTTTATTCCATTGAATAGTTATGTTTTCTGTTTCTTATTGAATTAAATGTTGAAAATTATTTCTATTGGTTGCTTCATTCTTTATACCTATCTATGGCATTTTAACATTGCACGAACCAACCCCAAAATCAGTGATTCCAATCTCAACTAACTGGAAGTAATACATTTCCAATATTTCTGTCTTATACAGTTTTATGATATGTTTAGTACGAAGATTTTGATTTTAAACATACCATAAAACCCTGCTAGATAGAAATATTGAAAATGGATGAGTAGTTTATGTTTTTTTGGTGTTAGCCTGAAAGTCCATTATTAAAGCATCCAGACTGTCTGAAAAAATGATAATACCACCGGTGACACCTCCTGTGTGTTTCATTCAGAGTTTAAGCTTATGCCATCAGGGAGAGAGTATGTACCACTGTAGACACATAAGATTCAAGCACTTTTTATCCCAGAATCGATTCGAATGTTGAATGTGAGGTCCAATAATGTGATTTTAATTTCACGGTGAGGGGGTTTAATTGGGAAGATGTAATATCTGTATGTTCTGTGTAGACGTATCTGTTTTACATCTTTGTGACTATGTGAAACTGTGCCACTTTTAACTGCAAGACAAATTCCTGTGTAATCAGATAGTTAAGTATTATTGTGTCACATTGTATTTTGAATAATGTCTCATCACTGGCCAATATGTGCCGCGACTCAATTAATCACAACATTTATTATTAATTCCTGGCTGATGACCTTATGAAATTTACCACGGGTACTGTAAACACATTCACTTGGCTGTTTAAAATTAACAGCAATATGTGAATAATATAGACATTCCAACAAAAATGCCATTAGTACCTACGTACATGCCATTAGTGTGGGTTGTATTAACGTCCATAAACACAGTACAATAATGAAAAGGCAGCCCCTAAAACATAGGCTAACATTCACATTAATAATTGAGCCAAGACTTTAAAATATTGTGTTAAACCAACAGAAGAGGCACAAAGTGTGAATAGCAACACTGCAAGGCAAAGTAGGCCTAAGAAACATGTTTGAAATCAATGGCATATGATAGCACTAACAACTAGAAGAAATTATAAGCGAATTGTGAAATATTAACTCCTTACAGACATGCTTATAAAAGCGCATGGGAGAGTTATTTACATTCAAAGGAGCACGCTGTGCTAGCACTGTTGGAAGTCCTTATGAACAGAATGATACACCGTGAGCACATTTTTAAGGACCAGGCAGGTTTCCTTGCACATGAAGATGAATGTTTCATGAGTCGACACTGTTTACCCAGAGCCATCCTGTCACAGTTTGCCAAGCAACATATTTAGTTTTGCTGAATACAATACTGCTGATGGGACCAAACAATAGTCGTGCTCTTGCCTAGACCTCTGTCAACAGCACTAGCTGGCATTCAGAGAATTCTTTTTTTACTTGCTTTTCTGCCATTATGCTTCCTTATGTTTTTCTACAATTACAGTTGCGCTATTTAGTAGTGTTTCACTGCCATTTCCAAGCGATTTAAATAGTGAAATAAGATGTATGATGCCACTATATCCTGATAATTGAGGGCGTTTACTGTTTCCCCTCTATGACCCTCCCCACATTCTCCACCTTCTCCCCACTCTCTCTCCCTGATGTCTCCCAACTCTTGCTCTCCCACCGTCCCACCACCTGTGCCCTTGATCCCCTCCCCTCTACCCTCCTCCAGCTGATCTCACCAGAGATCATCCCCTTCATCGCCCACCTGATTAACTCCTCCCTGACTTCTGGCACCTTCCCGTCATCTTTCAAAAGAGCCCACATCACCCCCATTCTGAAGAAACCAACACTGGACCCCTGCCTCACCCAGAACTACAGACCGGTATCCCTTCTTCCATTCCTATCTAAAACTCTCGAACGTGCTGCGTCTAACCAACGTTCCTCTTTTCTTTCTAAGCATAACCTCCAAGACCCTCAGCAGTCTGGTTTCAGACCCGGTCACTCGACGGAGACTGCCCTGCTCTCCGTCACTGAGTCTCTCCACGCAGCACACGCAGCATCCCGTTCATCTGTCCTAATTCTTCTTGACCTCTCAGCTGCCTTCGACACCGTTGACCATCCTACACTTCTGTCTTCCCTGACAGAATTGGGAATTTGCGGACCAGCCCTCAACTGGATTGCGTCCTATCTCTCCGGCCGCTCCTTCCAGGTTGCCTGGGCCGGTGCAGTATCAGCTCCTCGTCCCCTCACAACTGGGGTCCCTCAGGGCTCTGTCCTTGGTCCCCTCCTCTTTTCTCTGTATACTAGGTCCCTTGGCCCTGTTATTGCCGCCCATGGCATGTCATATCATCTCTATGCAGATGATATTCAACTTTTCTACTCTTTCTCTCCCACAGACACTCAGGTCTCCGATCGCATATCCGCCTGCCTGAGTGACATCCAGAGCTGGATGACCAAACACCAGCTCAAGCTCAACACAAGCAAAACGGAACTTCTCCATATTCCTTCTCTTACCTCTCCCACTTCTCATCTGCCCATTTCTTTAGGAGACACTCCCCTACACCCTTCGCAGAGTGCCCGAAATCTTGGAGTTGTGCTGGACAACAGGCTGGCACTCTCTGAGAATATCGCGGCAACCACCCGGTCGTGCAGGTTCATCCTGTACAATATCCGCAGAATAAGACCACTCCTCACCAATTATTCCACACAGCTCCTGGTCCAGGCCATGATACTGTCACGTCTGGACTACTGCAACTCCCTCCTGGCTGGCCTCCCAGCATCAGCCACCAGACCCCTTCAGCTCATCCAGAATGCAGCAGCACGTCTGGTTTACAACCTCCCTCGTGACTCCCACGTCACTCCCCTCCTCATCTCCCTCCACTGGCTACCAGTGCAAGCTCGCATCCGGTTTAAGACACTGGTGCTTGCTTTCCAAGCAGTCAAGGGGTCAGCTCCTGGTTATCTGCAGAAGATGATCAGACCCTACAAGCCGGCCAGATCGCTCCGATCGGCTACTACAGGGCGGCTGATTCCTCCCCCAACACGAGCAGCAACAAGGTCTCGACTCTTTGCAGTTCTGGCCCCACGATGGTGGAACGATCTTCCAGTGGAGGTCAGAACAGCAGAGTGTCTGAGCACCTTCAAACGGAAACTCAAGACGCACCTCTTCTCTGTGTACCTCTCTCCTCTTCCCTAAACCCCCTCCCATAACTATTAAAAAAAAAAAATAAATAAAAATAAAAAAATTTTTTGGTTCAGACTATCTTGTTTCTCCTTAATGTATGCTACCATAGTAAAGGCTTTTTATCTGCATTTTGTTCAATGGACTTAAGTGGACTTGATCCTGAGTTTGGTTACACTGTTGTAAGTCGCTCTGGATAAGAGCGTCAGCTAAATGCCTATAATGTAATGTAATGTAATGTACTGGGTGGAATCGTAGAGCTCATTCACAAGCAGACACTTTTAGGGATATTTGTGATTTATAAATGAAATGTATGATTTACGAAACGTTTTTCATTTGTACACACATTTTATGTCACACATAATCATGTGTACCAACAATTTTTCCAAGTGGTTCTGTGATAAAATTTAGAATGAAATCCACACAAATTGAAGCAAAAGTCAGGATGCATTGGTAATCCATTTGGATGCTATTTTTTGGACAGAAGTCGTTTCCTCATTTCTGGTAAAAAAAATAAAATAAAATAAAAACACCCAACAACAGTGGCAATTCCCCAGAAATTCCCTGTTAATGTTGCCTTTAACATTGTCCATTTGTATTTTTCATTCATACACTTTGGTCAAAGCATTGCATGCACACATAATGTGTTACCATGGGATTTAAACATAGGTAATTCTCCAATTAAAAGGGCTAATTTTGCCTTGTTCTACAAATGGGCCTATAGTTTTTCCTAGAATCAAGATTCAAGGTTAAGGTTATCTTTATTGTCCCACTAGGGGAAATATGTTTTGCAGCCAGGGTTAACATGAAGACAGAATACAAAAGGACAACATCACGACAACATCAACACAATAAAATCACTGAGCTAGTGCAGGGAAATGGAAATGCGTGCAAATGTGCAAGTTTGCAAGTGTGCAAGTGTGCAAATGTGCAAATGTGCAAATGTACAGGGGTAGTGCAAGTAATGCAGCCAAAGTGCTATTTGCCATTAAGCATATCAATAGCACTTGGGATGAAGAAGACATGGAATCTTTTAGTCCTCCAAACAGGTGCCCTGAAACGACGGCCTGAGGGCAGAAGCTCAAACTCCCTCTGGAGTGGATGGTCCTGGCAGACCAATATCGCATTAGCCCTCCTAAGGACCTGCCTGTTATAAATGTCCAAAAGCCTGGCCTGACTCCCCCCTGAGATCCTACTGGCCACCTTAACAAGACCTCCAAGTCTGTTCCTATTGGACAGATTTAGGTTTCCAAACCAAGCAGTAATACAAAAGGTTAAAACAGATTCAATAAACCTTCTGTAAAAGAGAGTCATCATCTCAGTAGAAATGTTAAAAGAAAAAAGTCTTTGCTGGACCTTTTTAGAGGTAGCCTCAACATGGAATTCAAAACACAGTTTGTTATCAAGAACAATACCCAAATATTTATAGCTATCCACTAGGTTAATGTCAACACCTTTTAAAACAGTTGGCAGTGGGCTTGGTGGTGACTTTCTGAAATCAATGTTCATGTCTTTTTTTTTGACACATTAAGATGGAGGAAAGACTCGTCACACCAAGCCACAAAGTTATCCACCACCGGCCCATGATCCTGTTCATCCCCTTCAAGAAGGCTAACTTCTTGTTTCACAAATGTAGCATTGTATTTTTTCAATGTGAATTGCTGATGTGTATAGATAAAGGAGCAAGAATGTGTCACTAAACCAGTTTTTTCCATGCAGTTTAGAGCAATGTTCAGAGAATATACTGTATCAGACTGCTTTTCCTGCGATACCATAAAATGTTCAATGTTTAATGAAGTCTGATATCTAACAATCTGTTCATCCAGTGTAAAATAAAAACATTTTTGTAGTGTTCTTCTTGGAGGAAGATGTTAAATGAAAAATGTGGATGCCATTTATTTTCAATAACTTACACTTCCCGAACCTTCCTGGGTCTGTGGAACATACGAAATATCTTTCCTGGTCCCATGCTGTGCTGTGATATTTCAAACAAGTTTAGAAATTCTCAGGTAATGTCAGGATAATTCCCAAAATAAACTATACTCAGGAAGGCTCCTAAAAGAAAATCACATTGTTCTAAAACATGTATATATCTCAGTATGTATTACTATATAACTGACCTTTTTGAAAATGTAGTTTTAGATTGTTCTGGGTGCCCCCCCCCCCTTTTCCAAAATTTAAATACAAGATCATACATACAGTGAGTTCCATAATGTTTGGGATAAAGACACATTTCTTCTTGATTTGACTCTGCACAATTTCAGCTTTGCAATAAAACAATGCAAATGTTGTTTAAGAGTAGATTATGAGTTTTAATTAAAGGGTATTTTAATACATTTTGGTTTCACCAATGGCAGCAGTTTTTATACATAGCCCCATGTTGGAGACAAATTGGCTGCACACATGCTTCTGATTAGTCAGGTGTGTCTGATTAGTCAGGTGTGCTCAATTGGTTCTTTTGTGCGAGTATAATAGCGCTTTCAGTATCTAGTCTTGATTCTAGGCTTTTGATTGCCTTTGTTAGCATAAGGACCAGAGCTGTGTCAATGAAAGTCAAGGAAGCTATTATGAGGCTGAGAAATATGAGGGGGAAAAAAACAGTCAGAGACATAGGCCAAAACTGAGGCTTACCAAAATCAATCATGCTGAACATCAGTAAGAAGAAAGAAAGCTCTGGTGAGCTCAGTAATCACAAAGGGCCTGATAGGCTAAGGGAAAAACTCATTTTATGACTGAAGAATTCTCACCATAATAAAGAAACACCTGTCTGACAGGTCAGAAACACTCATCAGGAGGCAGGCACGAATGTGTTAGTGACTGCTATCTGCAGAAGACTTAACAAACAGAACTACAGAGACTACACTGCAAGATGCAAACCACTAGTTAGCTGCAAAAACAGGATAACTAGGTTACAGTATTGCTAAGAAGTACCGAAAAAAGTGCCTGCAGAGTTCTAGAAAAAGGTCTTGGACAGATGAGACTAAGATTCACTTGCATCAGAGTGATGACAAGAGCAAAGTATGGAGGCCAAAAGGAACTGGCCAAGATCCAAAACATTTTCCCTCATCTGTGAAACACGGTAGCAGAGATGTTACTGTTTGGTTACGTATGACTGCTACTTGTACTGGCTCACTTAGTAAACAGTAACTTGGCTGTCCTTTCATTGGCACAACTCTGGTCCTCGTGTTGCCAAACACCAATAACAGACTCCAAAGGCAATAAAAAGCTTAGAATCAAGATTAGAATCAATTTAACACACCTGCCTAATCAGAAACACCAGGGAAGTCATTTGTCCCAAATATTATCGTGCCCTGAATCGGGGTGGGAGTGGGGGGCTATGTATGAAAAGTGCAGTAATTTCTATATTGTGAAAAAAGTTCTTTTTTTTTCTTTTTTTTTTTAAGCAGTGTATCTAAGTACATCTAAAATTGTGGAGAACAGAGCCAAATCAATTTGTAAAAATCTTTGTTCCAAACGTTATGAAGCTATCTGTATAATATCAAAACTACCTTGTCATCAGCCAGTTGTACAAAATGCATTTTAATTTTTTTCTGAGAGCACCCTATCATGGCAGTGCAGTGAAATAAGCTGATTGTCAGACACAAAAGCAAACCTACGCATGGTAGGGTAATAATTATAAGACAAAAAAACTCCCTGTGTATGGTATGGTATACAATTGGTATGCTTCAAAATGCCTATGACCGAGAACAAGGTCTTTTTAAAGACACCCTTGTATCAAGTGCAGTATTTTTTAATTTTTGAAAATCTGAGAGTATGGCATTCTTATTCACATTCAGAAAGATAATAAATTCTTGTTCACATTATACAGGTATACCCTTTCAATGTATGTTTCCGAAGCTTGCTCTCAGTGAAGACAAAAAAAAAACAACAACAAAAAAAAACATTTGAAGCCAACCAATCAAATCATCTTTCTCCCAGATTATGCCCTATGTTTAAAACACCAATCAAATCATCTTTCTCCCAGATTATGCCCTATGTTTAAAACACCAACTACCTAAAATCAAAACTATTTTTTTAAAATGTATCCTGTAATGTAATCAAATGTAGCAACAATAAGTGGATGTGAGATTTAGGTTTGACTATAGAAATTTTAATTTTGTATTTCACTGCACCCAGAATACTAAATATTCTGCTCTAAAAGTAGGCTGATTGAAAGATTTAATGGACTGACTAGATGTCTGGATGGCCCAAAAATGCCCATGGCCTGCCATGTAAATTAATCAAAAATAGACATATAGCACCACCCAGATCAACAGATGAAATTCAATTTAGTTGCCAGCAAGCACCCAGTAACCCAACCAGAGAGGATAAATGCGTGACTCTGCATTCAAGCAAAAACGGTATAGGTTGAGTTTTTGGTATTTACAATTTACAAAATGAAGGGATGCAACCTTGCACTATTTTAAAAAATCAACTGAAGATATCAGTCAATCACAAATGTGAGTGTTTGCTGTTCACAATGAAAGCAGACCTCTTTTACGGGATATCATGAAATTACGTGTTACCATTAAATGAAAAAAGAGCTCATCACAAAGGCATGATTTGTAAAAGCACATTTTGAAACAACCTGTTTTTAATTAAATAATGAAATTAAATGTAACACCGTTGTGAAAATGACTATGATAAAAGAATATGTTAAAAATAATTAGTAGAATATTATTTTGTTATGGAATTATTTCACAATTTATTTACTCGTATACAGTATATTGTATACAGTATATTATTTTACATTTGTCATAAATGGGGTGGCACGGTGGTGCAGTGGATAGCCTCATTTCCACCTGGGTTTGAATCTCAGCCGGGGCCTTTCTGTGTGGAGTTTGCATGTTCTACCTGTGTAATTGTAAATGGACTGCATTTATATAGCGCGTTTATCCAAAGTGCTTTACAATTGATGCCTCTCACTTGCCAGAGCAGTTAGGGATTAGGTGTCTTGTTCAAGGACACTTCGACACGCCCAGGGCGGGGTTTGAACCGGCAACCCTCCGACTGCCCGACAATCGGTCTTACCTCCTGAGCTATGTCGCCCGTGTCCGTGTGGGTTTCCTCTGGGTACTCCGGTTTCCTCCCACAGTCCAAAGACATGCAGGTTAGGCTAACTGGAGACTGTAAACTGCCCGTACAGTATGAGTGTGTGAGTGAATGGTATGTGTGCCCAGTGATGGACTGGTGACCTGTCCTGGGTGTATTTCTGCCTGTTGCCAAATGCATGCTGGGCCAAGAATAAGAGGGTTAGACAATGGATGGATTATCATGGAGGCATATTTATTTCATTTTGACAAAAATAAGTAAATAAAATGAGCTTGCATGTGACTTTCCCTTCCCTAGAACTGTCATTACAGCTGTTTTTTTGAAGACCCTCAAGCATGAGCAACAATTGACTGCAACCTGTGTGTCTTTAACAAAGATTTAGAGCAAAATAAATTAATATACTGCCTAAACTGCTTCAGAATGTTTATCATGTTGTTGTCTCTGGAAAAACTGTGTTGGTTCTGTAGTTCCCTGGGGAGTTTATTCCTTTAAGATAGTGGTTATTGGTCCTCAAGAATAACCAGTCCCGGCCATTTCCTGCTGTTGTGTGGTTGTAGAGGTTGTGAAAGAATGGCAATTAGTCCTCAAGGATCACTAGTCCTGGCTTGTTGGTGACTGTTGGATTTATGCGTAGAGGCCTTCTGTTCATGTTGTTCGTTTGCATTTGTGTTTATGCCAAGCATGCACATAATGTCATTCTTATTCAGTCATTTTCACCCTGCCACATTACAGAGTTTATTGGCTTCTGTCATATACTACAGTGTATTTGCACTTCTAATCATTAGAACAGAAAGGCTTTCATGGGCTTCCCTAACACACATCAGCAACTTGTACCTTGGAGGCTTCCTGATTGAGAAAAGTCGTCATTCTGGTTCTTATTCAAATTTCAGTAGTACAGGACCTCAGAATGTTTAACTGAAAGCAATGACAACAGTACTGAGGTGTTTAACCATAATACAGTGAATCTAAATACAAACCGTAATGTTATATATGGGCTTGTTTTAAAACATTTTTAAAACAATTTTTTTTCTTTTTTGCAAGACTATGACATAAACAACTGTCCTATTTGACTCACTTGTCAAAATGATTTGCAGTTGTAGCAACGGGATAGTATAGCATTTGTTTGCTAACAGTAATATTTTATAGTCTAATTTGTAATTATATTAATTTATAATAATAATAATATGGATTACTACTTCAGCTCTTATTATAAAGCAGAAATGTTGTTTGCCATTTACAGGGAGAAGGGAAAATATTAAACGTAAACGTTGTGCAGAAGTCCCACATAAGTTTCAGTGTCCTGTTTTCATATCCGGCAAACCGGAACGTTCTAGCGCGCCCTACTCTGCGCACGCTCCCTCAGCCCTACACGTTCAGGCGAATGACGCCAAGTTATTAGACTCGCTGCTGCGCGAAGCCATATTGTTATTGCTGTTGAAGTAAAAACCGAGGGCTGGCTGGGGGAAGAAACAAGTTTGAGGGAGGGGGTGACTGCCACCAAGTTTGGAACTTCAGGAAAAAGCAGTTTCAAGTTAGTTGAAAGTTGCTGGCTGAAGTTGAAGTCCGGTAGGTGTCTTTTTACGAGCGTCGATGCATGGACAATTCTGTTCTAGCTAACGTTAGCTAGCTAACCTTCCAGTTGGCTGTTGGTCCACTGCACTTAAAAATGTAGCTCACGCTGGCTAACTCGGTGAGAGGGAACCCTGAAACCAAGTTTAAATTTTCCTTGGAAACTGTTGTGAAATTTGAATAAGCTAGTTACGCATCTTCTCCGCTTTAAACGGTGTCAGTTTACATTAGTTTACAAATGGTGGCTGGATGGCTGACTAGTTAGACTAGCTGGATTTGAGTGATCCTTCATGTGCTGTGTGGGATCCCATTGATCTGGAATGGAGGGTTTATGCGGTTTGCCTTGTCGCTTTTTCCATAGCAAAGTGCTTGCAGCATGCTAGCTAGCTAGTTAGTTAATTTAAACTTAATTTAGTTATTATTTGTCAAAACGGCTTGATAATCTGTCGTCTAACACTCCAAAAATGCCAAAACATTACATAATTTATTTAGGAAGCTTGCAATGTGTCAGTTTCTGTTAGGCAAATGGGGTTAACGTAAGGTGTTGTTTTCCGAAATGAAAGTCGGCTAGCTGGCATGGTCATGTGAGTCGCCCTCCCTGTATCAAGCGGAGGTTGCTAAGCTTTAGCTAGCTGAAAGTTGTTGCCAGACATCAGTTTTAGACAGCTTGGTTAGTTAACGTTTATGATATAACATTACCAAAAAAAAAGTATATCAAAATTCCGGGACTGGACGCGTATATTGCTGAAATATAAAACGAAAGCTAGTTCCAGCCGAGTTATTTACGTTAAACTAAGTTGCTGTCAAACTAAGGTGAGTTATGTTATTGATTACACAGTAGCTAGATAGCAAGTGCTAACAACATTGTCATTTGGCCGTAACTTATGTAATTTAGCTAGTTCGGATTGAATTGGTTAAAGTGCTGCATTAACGTTAGACTCGTTTTTTTACCCGAATCTTTTTCAATATATTGTTAATCAGGGTAATGTGTTGTTGTTTTTTTTTGCTAACATTAATAGTTTTAGAAATGTCATGTGACAGTAACGTTAGCAAAGTTATATTCCTAGCTAACGTTAGCTACTTATACTAACATAACATTGGAGAAAACGTGGAGGTCCCACAGGTGTCCAAGACTCATTGCATGTATTTGGGATACCCGTTTTAGAATATCATTTCTTTTAGTCATACTGTCGAACGTGTGGCGGTACACTTCATGCCAGTGATGTTAAATAATCTGCTGTTTGTGTCTGAATTTGTTGTCTTTACTGAAGTTTGCTCCGAGTTAAACATCAACCGAAGTGCAAAATTCAGAGAACACCATTTTTTTTCGGTGTCCGATAATACCGGAAACTGATAGCCTATAACGTATATTTAACAGAAAATTACAGAAAAGCCTCCTCCACTACATAATATCAAATTTATCAGTATTAGTCCTCTTCAGTTTGTGCACCATACTTGTTTCCATCTTCCATCCTTCCTGTTAACAAACAAGTTACGGCTCTGTCCTCCCAATCAAAGTTGTCACCAAAAGTGTCAATGACGTTAGACACTTTTGCCTTTAAAAGTGACTCAAACATTCAAACTACCCCAAAACAGCTTAGCTGCCTTGCAGATTTTTATCTTGTGCATCTAAAATGGCTAAAGGAGATATTGCTGTTGAGAACTGGAGTTCAAAAGTTTATTGCAAGATCCAGAGAGAATGGGACTCCTAACAACTGTGCCAAAACTTTAGACCACCAGAACTATCACTGTCACAAAGATGGTACCTGAAGATTTTATCATTGAGATATAGGAAAAGTCAAGCTCCACTCAGATCAGAAGGAATCCACAGGTGTTTCTGTCCGTCCTTCCATTGTGAGAAAAATGCTATGGGTCTGAAAGGATGTGTAGCTGTCAAGAAGCCACTACTCAGAAATGGAAATAAACAAAAGAGAAGATTTTGCACCTGTCCACCAAAACTGGACACCTGAGATGTGGAGTAATGTTTTATGGACCGGTGAGTCCAAATTAGAGACTTTCAGAAGTAAGGAATGGCAATATGTATGCCGCCAAAGCAATGAAAGACCCTCAGAACCATGTCTACAGACAAGATCAATGCAAGTTTAGGGTTGTATAACAACATCTGAAGTTGGTGATTTAGTTTTGATTGAATGCATTGTGAATGCTGATAAGTACATACAAATCTTAACATGTCTGGACAGTGTTTGATTGGGAACAAATTCATTCTACAGCAAGATAATGACCCCAAGCACACTACTAAGAAGACCGAGCTGTTGGTGTCCTCAGAACAATGGGCTGGCCACCCCACAGTCCACATCTCAACATCATTGAATGTGCTTGGGATTACTTGGATCAAGACAAGCAAAAATACAACCAACCAAGACTGAATTTTGCTGGTGTTTGCACGAATCATGGAAACAGATCCCTACATATTTCTTTCCGAAACTCAAAGCAAGTCTTCTGAAAAGCATGGAAGCTTGTACACAGTTGTGGAGGTTTTTGTGTAATCTTGTGTGAAATGTTTGCCATTTTATTTTCTGACACTGGAAAATAAATTACTTGCACTAGTAAATAAAATAAACATATAATTATATATATATATATATATATATATATAAATAATTGTTTAATATAATATAATTTTTTTCCAGGTGTCAAATGTATCCTGCATTTTGTCTCAGTTGCTCTTAAGTGATGTATACATTAAGCGTAATCATAGCAGACAGAGACTATGATTGTGTCTTGTGTACAAGCCCTAAACACATACAGTTTTAAGCATTGAGTGACACGTTGTACTGATGCCTTTAATATACTTTCCCACACCTGTTAGAGAAATATTTTTGTGGCTTTAGTTACTTTATGTGTAGATTTTCTGGAAAACTTAACCCTTTAATCGTTGCAGGATCTGAGGGGTGGAATTGATTCTGTTCAAACAGCCAGGTTATCCTTGTATAGTTTGTCAGTGAGATTGGGTCTTGTTCGAAAGGCCGTAATGCCTTAATGGAAGTGTAGCAAATCAGATCTGCAACCCAGTCATTGCTGTGGAAACAATTCTGTGATCTCCTCAGTAGTGCTACCTTTGATTAACCTTTCTATGCAGCAGCTGCTGTCTCCTTTTCAAAGGTTGCGTTTATGCAGGCTTCTGCATTTTTTGCACAGACAACGAGAGCGAAAATGCAGCAACAAAGTGTACTGTGTTCTATAAACGCATATTCCGAGGTCTTTTTTAAGATTACAGCGATGACTCAGACTTTAACTACAACTCCTGTTTTTTGTGCCGATCGTCTTCGTTGTGTGAGATTCGTGTTGCTTATAGATCATAATATTTACATAGCTGTGGTAGCATTGGGAGATTGATCGAGAAAGCACTTATTTTGAACGAAAAGTCAAAATGAGACCTTTAGATAGCTTTCTAAGAAAATGTGTTTGGTCTGTTTTCTGTGCATGTCATCTTTGTATTGTGGCCTATTAAAACTCTGGAACGTCATAAAAACCTACTGTGCATGGGACAAAAAAAGAAGTGTAGTAGTTCTGCTGTGTGGTTGTCCTCTGTATAAAGAAGTGCATTCTGAACTGGTTTGAACTGTTGTCCACCCGCAGCAAGCCGTCAGTGATAAGCTAGAATTATATTGGAACATTTTTAATGCCTGCTGTGGCAATTTTACCACAGTCGGATCACTAAAGGTGCTGTCTTGTACGTGAACTGGTTGATGTTTGTCACTAGAGATGTCCTAAGTGGTGGGGGGAAAAAAATCAAGTTTGTTCACAAAAATTGTTGGCCTATTAAAAATTGTATCACTGATGATTTTCTGCACGTGTGAAGGCGTGCTATATTGTAGGATGATTGATGATATAGGTTTTCACGTTTGCAGGTCTTGTTTTTATCTTGACTTTGGTGTGTACATCTTAGCCATCCATTTTGATATCAGTCATGTCCTCTTAATTAGCGCAAATAAGTTGTGCCTGTCGTGAGCAGACGCATGCTTTATAGGGAGAGGTGTTGCATTGGTGATTCGGGTTTATGTGAAGCCCGTGCTGTTCTTGTTGCATAGGCCTACTTATTTTTGCTGTAATATTTTATTTTAAAAAGGAAAACGTATTTACCTCACTGTGTCTTTGTACCACCATAAGGTGGTAGAGTTGGAGTAGTTAGGACGATGACTGCATCGCCTTTAGGAATACAGTAGTATCATAGCATTAGCTCCAAGGAGCGCTGGAGCGGGGCATAGCGTGCGTGGAAAACGTATTCCTAAAAAACCTACCCAGTCGGTCTACCCACTTTTTCACAGGCCTGCCCAAACATTTATTTCTGCCTACGTCACTGTAGCTTGCGCAACGAGTAAATAATATATGAATCGCTCCTAGGGTTTTTTTATTATGAGCCTGTGACAAAAATTAATTTTGATCAGAACGCTGAAATATTGTAGCTTATTTCATCCTGCTTCTATTACGAGTGTCATAATAAAATTATGTGCGACATACATTTATGTGTAACATTATTTTGAGTTGGCATATTATGGCAAGAATAGTTACTTTTTTCCAGAACGCAAGTGAATTGGTGGACAACGCAGATTTTGAAATGTTCTGCAGTCTGAAGACGCAGCATCCCATTGACTGGTGCACGACCACTGTTCCTACCATCCTGCCACCTTTTAAAATGAAGTTTTGCAGAAAATGAATTGCCTATCTTATCATTTGAGGTGATGGAAGGCATTATACCCCTGTTTCTCGCTCCTGGTTCTGCAGTCTACTGAATTTGCTTCCTGTCATTCTAGCGGGGCTTGTATTTATAGTAGTGTCTGAGCTGCTAATTGAACACCAGTCTTGACAAAACATCTTTTCAGGGTTATCTGTTAAATGTAATTTGTTGGAGTTTTTTATTGTCAGACATTCTGGTTTGCCAGTAAAGTTCATATGATTTCTGTTTTTCCCGTTAGTTCATGGCTCCTGTAAACAAAGTAGCAGTACAGCTCTGTAAAAAGGAACAATTTTGCAATTTACATTTTTTCTGATTTTAAATTTAGAATTTTAGAATGTAGTTTCATTCCAAGATTTTATTTGGTTTTATGCCTTATTCTACATAAAGATTGGGGAGAGTAGCCAGTTGTACAAGCAGGACCAACTGGGGTGGGGACAAAGTAGGGCAAACAGGTGGTCCAGTGAATAGATTGGCCCCAAATTAAGTAGCCTGTGTCAGGTGTTTTTAGGAAACTGCTGCAGTCAAAATGTGGTAATCCAACACATTTAATCCCTTGAGCCCATGTTCCTAAATTGATATGGAATGAATGAACTCTGATATTTATTTCCTGCCTGCGCACAATTAGGTTGTTCTTGGAATTTTGCCAGTAGTAGGCTATTTTAAAGATTTGGATTGTGCGGTTTATTTGGAGCAAGTTAGCGCTGAAGGGGAGGCTTTCTTCCAGTGGTGATAAGTGGCATTACTGGCCGTCAGTAATTACTTTTGTTTGTAATGTTTGTTATTTTTTCAATATATATTTTCTTCCTCATGCAGTGTGGTGTAAAATTTTAGCATGTGTGAATTTTCGAATCCTTCAGACGTGTTTACTGCACTTTTCTTGGAGAAGGCTGCCTTCCTCTTATGTTTTTTGAAAATGTGCAATATTTCTTTCACCTCGTAAAAAGGCTTTTCACTTTTGGAGTTGAGCTTTCATTTGTGTGCTTATTTCCTGGAGATTTTTTTTCAGGAACAAACCTTACTCTAACTTAAGGAAAAAGTTGGATCTGCTGTGCCGTGAAAAAGTATTTGCCTCCTTCCCGATTCCCTCTATTAATGCTGAGTAGACACACGACAAATGTTTAAAATTATTTCATTTATTTTATGAAAAAAGTTATCAAACACTCGTATCTCCCAGTAGTAGTTTAGCAAATTTGGGTAATTGGTTGATTGAGTAACATTTAAAAAAAGATATTTAAAAAAATGTATTTTGTTTCCCTTTGTATAATATAACTTTTTGTCTGCAGATCTGAAACCAAGTGTGACAAATATGCAGCAACAGAGGAAATAAGGGAGGGGGAGAATACGTTTTCAGGGCGCTGTGTTTTCCTATGGCCCACTGCACTCTGGTGGTCTTGGATTGAATGCACAGATTTTTGGTGCGGCTGAATTTGAGGAGCAGATGTCTTCCCCAGCCTGCATTCCCTTCTCTTGCCTTTGTCTCGCCCCATTTGGCACATCTCTCACAACCCCGGTTAAAGGCACACCTAGAGTGAAGACCCGGATTGCATTTTTATCTTACAGCTCTATGTAAGATAAAAATGTGATAATAAAGTGAATTGTAGGATGTCGGCGACTTTACTGCTTCACAGTAGGTTGATTCCTTCATGATCCAAGGCAGGGAGACGTGATAAATAGAAACTATGAAGTCTTAATATAGGCAGGGGACTCATGGGTAAATATACATAAAAGCCTAGGTGCCACACACAGACACACAGTGTGACTGTCATTTTTTAATGTATTTATTTTTGTATAGGCTTATTGGTTGCCGTTTGTAATTTTCATTATACAAAATTTTTAAAAAAATTTTCGATTACATGTCCGGTACTCATTTACTCAGGTACACGGTCCCACCCCAAGTTAATAGCTGTCTGTAGCCTGCTTTTTATTTTCTGCTGTGAAATTAAACTTGATGCAGATTGCTGCAGTTATCCAAGCTTGTCTTTTAGCTTCTTTCCCTTAGTCTCTTCTTTCTCTTGAAATGTCTTGATTTATTAGGTATAGTCTTGACTGAAGTATCAGCTGAGAGGAAATGCCAACAATAGGCCGTGGCAGGGGTGCTGCTGTGACCTTCACATTGCTGGGTTAGTTCCTGTAAATGGATCAGAGTTCAAGGTTTGTGTTAAATTGGCGTGTGAGTGGGTGGCCAAGTGGAGTATGACTTCTGATACACCACCAGATGGGCAGTAAGACTTCTGATCCTCTGCCACAGGGGCAGTGTCAACACTTTTCTCCACCACTGGTATAGTGTGATTGCTGATCCTCCATGACTGGTTACAATATGACTGCTGATCCCCCAGGACAGGGACAGTATGTGTGCTGATTCTCTGCCACAGGGACAGTTTAACCATGGATAGTCTATTAGGGAGATATGGCAATAATAGAAATATCTGAAATAACCTCCAAAGGGCAATGTGAAGAGTTAAACTGACCAGAGAGAATGGGGCTATAAAATCAGCTCTGTTAGTACTTAATTTCTTTAATGTAAATTGGAGAGAATTTGTAGACAGAAGATAGACATGCTTTTTCTATGTGCTTTGATTCATAAAATATTCCATAATTTAGGTGAAAATCACTTTCACCTAATTTTCTCTTATGCTAATTGGTGATATATATATTCATGAGGATCAGGGCTTCTTGTGAAGCAAAGACTCAAATTACAGTCAGCAAAATGACATCTCTGCTGCTGCAAAGGGAAACTATAACATCTGATCCTCTACCATAGGACCAGTATGACCACTGATCCTCAACCATAGGGAAACTGACTTCTGATCCTCCCTCACATGGCCCCAGTGTCCACGGCACAGATCTTCACAGTCCTTTAAACTTTGTTTTGGCTGGAGTCACATCCAGCTCTCGAGGGCCAGAGTATCTGCTTGTTTTCATAGTGTTCCAGCACAAGTTATTAATTTAAGTTGTTGATCATTGGTTAGCAAATATACACTCAAGGTCTTAATTGGCTGCTGATTGAAAGGAAACCAATATACTGCACACACTGCGACCTTCCAGGATTTGCATTTGACACCCTTGCCTTCAAGTATTAGTTGCATTGTATAAAAACAGCATGATACCTGCTTTATTTCAATCCATCTGACTCCTAGTTTAGATTAATCCCATTTTGTGAACCACTAGGCAATGCAGTGTTTCCCTAGATATGAATTGGCCTACCGTCTGTGTGCACCAGTTAATCCAATTTTCCACATAGGGAAAGGGCTCCACGTTGGCAGCAGTAATCCCCATAATCACCTGGTTTTGGTAAAATGAGTTTAGTTTGGTAAAATGCCCAGTCTCTGTAGAATCTCATACTGCTTCTGCATGCTCCTTGTACTCCTCCTGTGCCCATGCTGTTCATTAGATGCATGTGGTCAGGGTAGGAAAGGTAGGCACTGCCTGCCCTGGGAAATGGAAACGGAAGGAATTACACTTTTAACATTTTAAAAAATTGTGTGTTTATTTATTTGTAGTTTATTTTATGTTTCATAGCCACTCTCACAGTTTTGTTTTAAATGAAAGATTAAGGATGCTGGCTAAAACAGCGAATGCTGCATGTCTGTATGATTATTGTAAAAGCAGTCAAATCTCCAGTTAATTGGCGCATGCTGCAATACTACGCATGTCAAAAGGCAGAGCTCTTCAATACCTTTTTCCGTAAATGTGTTCAAAATATTGAAAAACCATGTGGTAAGCATCAGGCGGCTGCATAGACGTCAGACTGCAGTACATCACACTGGCGAGATTTGGGCCGGGACCAAAACAGAGTAGTGGTGCGTGGGCTGAGCGAAAATCAGTGGATCGGATTACAAAAAATAAAAAATTAGATGCGGTGACCAACACCGCAGGAACAGACTCAGGAACCTAAAGTATGGGACTACAGCGGCCGGTTCAATAACTGACACACAGTCCAAGAGACCTGTCTGATACATTCATTTTTTATTGGCGACAGTCAGAATCCCCACACGTTGGGCACGGCCATAAAATGTATCCACCAATTACTTCTCACCTCTGTGATCTTCAGACACAACTTTCTGCCGATTTCCTCGTCTGGCCTTGAAGTGGTTGCGCCTGTCTGCACAATTAGTCATAGGACAGAGAGAAACGAATGATGGCAAAGACGACTAGGTCATGTCTCCTCTGGCCACCAGACTAGGAGCTCAGGTCAGTCTAAGGCTACCAGATGAGCAGAATACACAGAGGAATACATATGACATTTGTGCACTTTTTTATGACTCCGGGCGTCTAAAAAGATTTCCCTTAGCTGACATTGGGCCGACATCCATCCTCCTAGGAATACTTGGCCTACTGCAGCTGAGAGCCTCCCACTTCTATACCAGAACCTTAACTAAAGTCAGTATAAGTGTGAGCCTCTTCGTGAGCTGAAGTTAATTGGCTGCCAAGTTATTTACTAATGCAAAGCACCTTTTGTTAACATTTTAATAAACTATCATTTGGGAAGTGTGATTCTCAGTGCAGCTTTGGCAAAGGAATGGACCATTTTAGGTTTTAGGCAGATACTGAGTATGAGTTTGTGGCTTTGACGGATTCTTGAAATCATGAACGAGCAAGTGTGAGATGTCTGGTTAGCTAACTTGGTCATTTTTAATTAAAACTGAACAGTGCCAATTCACGAGAATTCATCTGGAACATTACTCCCCTGAACTCAACTGTTAACATATGAATTTCATTTCTATGTTATTTAAAGAGGGTCTGAGCGTAAAAACAGTAGCGTTTGCCAACATCTTGCATATGGCCTATAGGTGACCTAATTCATGTTTTTCATGAAGTAGCTTCAATGAAGGCCTAGTTCACTACTTTTTAAAATGGCTTTGGTATTTACTGCACACACCAACAAATAATTTCCTTTATCAGAGTAGTAGTTAGTTAACACAATTATCATTATCATTTATACTGAATTGTCAGAATTCGAGTCACAACAATGTACTACTAAAGTTATGCATCCTTCAGAGCTTGGTATTGTATAAATAAGGTATTTATTTGATGAGAGATTTTATTCCAAAATGGTCCTGTTATTATTGATTTTCATTAAAAGTAAATCTGGGTTTCTTAATAGCCAGTGCCTACCCAGCCACAGACGTCACCACATGTCAGTGGGTAGGTGCATTTGCTTAACTGGTTGTACATGCTGTGTACCAAAGTGAGGTTGTACTGTGCGGCATTTGGTGCTGTACGCCAGCACAAGTTGAATTTTAAAATGAAACGATGAGTATGGGCAGCGCATGGTATTAACAACTGCCAAATGCAGGAAGAATTTTGCAGTGGTGTGTAACTCATCTGTAACTCTTGCGACATAGCTCAGGAGGTAAGACCGATTGTCTGGCAGTCGGAGGGTTGCCGGTTCAAACCCCCCTCTGGGCATGTCGAAGTGTCCTTGAGCAAGACACCTAACTCCTAACTGCTCTGGCGAATGAGAGGCATCAATTGTAAAGCGCTTTGGATAAAAGCGCTATATAAATGCAGTCCATTTACCATTTACCATCTTACTAGCCACTTTGGCAGGTGAACTTGCGGTAGCATTATTCTGTGAAAAAATATAGCCTATATTGTGGTTTACAAAAGGAATCTGAAATGGTTAAGTCAGTTTGTGGTGATACTACAACACCCATGAACGGTGGGTGCACACAGTGCGCTCAGCCTATTGGCCCTCTACTTTGCCCTCTCACTTTTGCCATGGGGGAGATGGCAAACTTGGCTGAATTTGAACAACAGCCAAACACGGTGCTGCATACAAATGGTGTATATTTGTACTCTTTCTGGCTTGTGGCAAATTGTTCATCTAAGCCGCGTTTCCACCGCAGGAACTTTACCCCGGAACTAGGAACCTTTTGAGGAACCCAGTGCGTTTCCACCGCAGGAACTAGGGTCTAAATTTAGTTCCGGGGGCTTTATTTTACCCCCCAAAAAGTTCCTGCTCGGGGGGTAGTACTTTCCGAAAGTACAGGAACCTTTTGGGTGGAGCTTGCAGCGCTGAACATTTCTGATTGGTCGAGTACTCGCAGCATTTTTGTGTTTATTTTCAACCGCCATGTTTAAAAATATACAGCCGCAAACCAATTTATTTTCATAATAACTTCAAATCAAACTTGTATGTTATGCGGCGCAGTAGCCTAGTTTTGGTTATAGCCTGCCAACGTCTTGGAATTATAACGTGTGCTCTTCTGTTCTTTTCTTGCTTTAGTATTCGTTTTATAAAATGCTAAGCATTCGTGCTGGGACAGCATATTACGTACCAAAACATTCAAACGGATTTATTCAGTTGCTGAATATTTTCTTCCGGATTTTCTTTGTTAGCCCGTTGTAATTGACTCAAAACGTTTGATACAGTTATGTGAGGTATGCGGTAGTTCTGCATAATTCACATTGGTGATACAGTAAAAGCAAACTGGAAATCACCTTCCGCACTTTTTGTCAGGGTAAAATAACAGGTTAATTCTAGTAATCGTCCCTTTAGCTTTTTCAGATTGCCGTAATTTTACTCTGCCATTCTTCAATTCCACAAAAAGACCAGGATGACTATGGACTAATTTATGGTGCATGGTTCGCATCTGGAGGGCACACTTCGCTGCTGGGCTAGCAGTAACTTCGAAGGAAAGCAAACGGTGGCTGTACCACTATAATTTTAATTTTCACACAAGTCCGAGTTTTCGTTCTATTCTTGTCATTTTGCGATTAGCTTATATGGAATTGACGATGAGAAAGTAATCAAACAGCAAATTGTTTACAACGTGTGCATGTTTTCTGCTGTTGTTGCCGGTTATATTGGAAATGTGAATGCATTCTGTCGCTTCGGATGTCAAGACATGAAAGCGAATGTTCGCATAAAACATAGCCTAATGAATGTGTTTGAGAGGATATATAAAACAGTTACAATCTGATTATTGGCCTGCATAAAAACGGTCCAAGTTCAACTACCAACGACAGTTTTGCTTGACAACGGTAAAATATGCCCAAACGGCTGCAGAAGAATATTTCAATTCCAGGTGATTAAATCGATAAAAATCAATAAATACAAAAGTAACCATATATAATCATTGTTGGTAACCTGTTGTAGGCCTATATAAGTGGAATAAACCCCTCCGGGCTGTCCCGGTTATTAGAAAATAACGTAGGCTACTTCGGTGGTAGTATGGGGTTACAGAAGAAATCATAGAACAGATGGACCGACGACAACGTCGCTTTTTCATACGTCAGTGGGCTAATTTGCCTAATCTTCGCGGGACTTTAGACCGCGGTGGAAACGCAGACAACAGTGGGCTGAAGGAACCTTTTAGTTCCTTGAAACGTAGTTCCTGGGACTAAAAGTTCCGGGTACTTTTGGTGGAAACGCGGCTGTAGTGACACTCCACTCCAGTGGAGAGTGATTCAGATTCTCCAGTTCTGAATATGTATATATATTTATTTATTTGTTAAAATGACTTTAGAAAAGCACTAGCCACTAGTGACTTGTCAGCCAAAAAGTTAATGTCAAGCTAAATGCAGATAAAGTGCAGTGTCAGCTTTATTTTAAGGGTCTTTGCATCCATATCAAGTGACCCATGGAGGAATTACAGCCCCTTTTATACATAGTCCCCCTATTGTGGTAGCATTAGTGTTGATTACAAACATATAGCCTATGTTATGACGTGTTTATGTTTTGAAGTCACTTTGACAGAAATTTTGTGAAAGTGTGGAAGTGACACTGCACTGGCATACTTGTCTGGATTCCTGATGGTGCATAATGTCTGAATAGCAGCCTCTGGCCTTTTTGCTGGACCAACTGATATCGTTTGCTAAAAACGAATGGGTGGCATACATTTATTTCAGCTCTTTTTATAACCGGTGTGAAAATACACAGGATGGTTACTTATGTAAGGTGAATCTGAAAGCGTGTCGAAGCCCATCTCTTCTTTTTATATCTCATGTGCAAATCTAGTTAGATCTCTTCCTGTGAATCTGAACTGGTGCGTAGGTTTTTGAACTAGACAGGAAATGTATAAACACACTTGGTTTAAACACTTGAAAAATATTTTACAGTCTAGCGAGGATTTTGTTATCTGCTTCTGGGTGTGTTGCCATTTTTATATTTTACAGAAAGCATGGTTTATTTTTATCCGATGAGCTTTGGTGACATCAATGCTCCTAATTACTGTGACCAAATGCTTGATAACCCAGGTGCCAGCAGAAGGGCTTATGTTGTCATTCAGGGCTGCTTTGATGTGACTGGCCCAGATGAACTTTTTCTGTAAGGTATGTCAGACATCTGAACCATTTAAATAACATTGCAATTGTCAGTCATTTCATCACCATTCAAGTTATAACTAATCTTCACAAGGTATTACGTCAATGCTTGAGGATTGAATTTCTAGAAAGTGGCCCCAGAACCTTTAAGTATCCTTTATGATTACAAATATTAGACTGCTATCTTGTACTTGGATAATTTCAGATTCCATAATTGCTCCTTTTCAATCTTTCTGATATTTGACACCCATAATGTAACCTTGGAATAATGACCATTGGTATGCTTTTGAGGAAAAAAAGGCAAACTGTCATTAATAAATTTAGGGAATGTTAATTTTCACTCTACCTTCGGAGTTCTTTTGAGTCCTACAGTTTGACAAGCAGTAAAGTCTTGGTCTCATTGTAATCACGAAGATTTGCCCTACATCATGGCTCATGTTTGAATACTTTGATATAATTATTTGCATTAAATAATAATTTAAATGAATTATCGGTCTCAAAACCACTTATTTAATTTTGCTCAATTTTTCATATGTAGTTCTGTATAGTCTGATGTATACACACGCCAATTCCCAGATTGGGATCTCTTATACTTTTTGTATTACACTACTATTACCAGACTATTACAAGGGGTAATTGAATGGTTAGAGGAACAGTTCAACTTAAAAGTTAATGATAGAATTTTGATAAAAGTTTATAAAGTTTTATTTTGATTTTCTGATTGACTGCTTTCAACTTCTTTTCATCACACTTTTAAGGAGGTGTGTATTTTTGTCTCACTGACAGGGGAATCCCCGTGGCAGCTTTGAGAGCTTAGAGATGTCTGGGCTGAAGCAAAGATTTATTTGCTCCGATCCATTCAGTAAACGCAAAAAAGGTAACTTGAGGTTTGAGACATATCGGAGAATTTAGTCTAAAATACTCCTCAATCCCAATTGTTATTTGGCAGAAATTGTTTGTCTCTTGTTGCAAAAGGCTTCCAGAAGCACAGCTAAAAACACATCCCATTAAGACGTGCCTGAAGAATGTAATAAGGAACCTTTAATGAGGAGTGATTGTGTTGGATGGACACAGAATTATGTCAACAGGAGTCTATCAGCCATGGGGGATTCTCCTGCCAGTAAGAAAACATTACAAACCACCCGAAAGCATGGTGAAAAGAAGCAGAACACAATCCATCAGACAATCCAAACAAAATTAGGTAAATTTTAATCGATCTTTTAGGGTGAACTGTTCCTTTAATCAGTCAATCACCTAATAGTTTTGTAATTATACTGTGAAACGAAAAGTCCACGAGATCACGCTCTGTAAATTGTCATATGTGCAAACTGGACTGTATAGAACAACATAAAAAATTGAGCAAAAATAAAATGCATTTTAAAATTTTTTTATTTTCAATGGAGGTATGAAAGGAGATCCTGCTGGTCATGTACTGTGTGACCAGGAGCTTGTAATATAATATAATGGACACTTTTTTTCTCTAAGTTTGGCAGCCTGCAGGGGGCTAGGCATGTCCAATTCCCAAGCCAGTTTGACCAATCGTCTGCAACCACAGCCACGTGCATGTTTGAACCCCACTGCTGATTGGGGAGAGTGTAGACATCCACGGTTCACCTCCAAAATATGGTGGCGCCAGGTGTTTCTTTTCACCTTGCAGACTACAGAGTTTTTCTGTAGGAGCCAGGAGAAATCGCACAAAACACCTATAAAATAATTAGAAGGTCTCAGTGCATTTATTGGTACAATTTGGTTGTGAATTATACTGCATTTCAATTTATTTATTTTTGACTTGTGTGCAAGTTTACGTGCAAATTTATGTGCAACGTTACATGCTAAATTATTTATAGATAATTACGCAATGTAATTGGGCATAATGAAAGTAAAGATGCGAAAGATGCAATGGTTGTTTGTGCAAATGTGCGATCTCTTTACAATGGAATGAATGGGAAATGGTTTGGGATTTGGGAATTCTATGCAAATACCCGAATTATGCGATAATCCATTATGCAGATAAGTGGATTCCACTGTATTATCATTAACCTACACTTTTTTGCCTATATGTGCAGATTGAACTAAGATATAAAATTCTGTTGTTTAAGGTAGGCTATGTGTAAAGCTAGTGGACAAAGGATGGTGGAAGCAATGTATAAAATAATTTAAATACATTAAGCTGGCATTTGTGTGGATTTCGTAAATTATAAGGTTAATATTGTAGCCTAAGCTTTGAGTGGCAAATTAAATGCATTTCAAAACATAGCCTATCACAATGAATAAATAAATAGAAACATTTTTGCAATTTTTTATTTTGAAGACCAGAACTTTACATTCTAAATATAGCTAAATATAGGAAGACGACGCTAAATATAGGAAGACGTATAGGAATGTAGGAAGTGCGTCATGTTGACGGTGGCAGTAAAGCCGGATTCTTTGCGGTTGCTGTCATGCAAATTCTCCACCTAAGGCCTATTTTGAGCGGGGAAAATCCACGTTACAGCTAAGCCCACATAGAGCTGATTTACTGTCATTTTGCGGCAGGTACAGGGAAAGCGCTTCAATACTGTTTTTACGATCAACGATAATCTCATGATCTAATGATAATGCACAATGAAGAGTGAATGCTTGTGTTGGCACCACTTCAGTGCCTTTGTCTTACAAGTTGGTAGGGTCAGGTTTGTCTGGTTCCTTAAACCATGACACAGTCTGAAATCTAAATATTTCTATAGAAATGAGGCATTTCATTCTTTAATAATGAGCAAGTAGTCATTTCATTGTAGTTTCCTTATTTACTGTTTACACAGTACACATGTTTACACAATCAAAATTTGATGTTCAGTTTAATAATATCCTCCTCAGAAGTCACCATGTTTTGGGGGGATTCTCCAAAATGGGGAACCCCCATGGCTATACACCACAACCTACCTCTAAACACACTGTATGGTACTGATTTGCACAAGTATTCCGTATAGAATTATTGGGTGTCATTCACAAAACGTGTACAATCCCATTTGACCGTAAACTGCGTGCAAGAATGTTTCCACGAACATTTCGGCATTCATCATTTTTTCCTTATCTGTATTTGTTCATGGCTGTTTCCTTTTGCTAATCACATGCTCATGATTACTCATAAAATTTACAAACAGTCAGCATTCATCATCTCATTCCCCTGGGATACGGACAAAAACAAAGGCCTATGTCATGAATCCCACATTGGTTTTTTGTAGGAACATTTTTAAGAACAAAAGTAAGAATAATTTAAGAAAAGCTTTGTGAATGAGGCCCATTGTTTTTAAACATTTTGGTTATTGAGGGTATGCACTGACGTCACTTTTCCACCGGAATACTCTCAGTTGGACTGAGTGGCATGCTAAATATTTAATTTATGAGTAGTCAATACAGTACATAATTTAAGGTATGATTTTACCCACAAATCCAACTTACCTGACACAAAATGATAATAGAAAATCCACGTTTCGGTGCCTGGATTCCAGTTGTTTCTGCGAATTGCAGCGATCCATTTGCTTCTCTTTTCTTTAGCTTTCAGCAGTCTGTAAAAAGATAGCTCCGATTTCTTGTTGAATCTATTTGTACAGTCAATCGCACAACAGCTCTTTCCCATTTTAGAGGTTTTTTTTTTGTTTTCGCGGCATTCAAGCTGAACGCTAACGCTGCCAATGAGTAGTCTTTCTGCCACTCAGTGGGTGTAACCGCAGTGACTTCCACTTACTGTGACATCATGCGCATACCCTGTATAAACATGTTTCATTGGATATTCTCAGGCATCTGCCGTATTGTTTTTAAATGAGTAAAGATTTGACGTGGACCTTTTTCAAATAATTATTATTTCACTGAATCCTGCTGTAAATACCGTCTCCACTCACAAATGAATTTCTTTGACGATTGATTTGTTGGATTAAATGTAACCTTTTTATTTTATTGTAACGCATAGGAGCATGGCCTACAAACCTGTGCCAACCATGTACTCAATATAAAAACGCTTTTAATTTGTTAGGAAAATCTAAACACTGATTAATGGCCATAATTTATTCATGAGCAAAATAAGGTACATTAACAGTGAGTCATTTGGGGGTACTTAAGGATTTGAATTTCATTTTTGCCCAAAAAAAATGTACGCGTATTGCCAGAGTGTCGCTGGTCTGTTTGCATAGCATGCCGAACCGAAAGTTACATAATGAACAGTTGTGTATGAGTACAGTTACACCCCTAAGGACTGTATTGTGTATCCAGTTTGCCAGAATAATGCAAGACTGAGCTTAGCAAACAGATAATACAGTATAGCTAATATATAACTACCTTATATCCATATTTCAAAACCTACTAAATACCACACAAATGACCACAAAACCGCTTAGCTCGGTATAACTTGTTACAGCGAAGACATTTGCCTGGTAAAAGCGCTTTTTACACATACTTAGCATTGGCTATCGGTTTTGTGAATCAACCTTTAGCCAGAGCTGTCTGCCAAAGTGACCTTACATCAGCAGTCAACCAATCATCATCTGTGAACCATATACGGGCACTGGTTGCCAACTACGTGTTTTTAAATTCTTGGGACTGTGCACGACATCAACGTAGACGTGGACTGCGACCGAAGCACATGCCGTACAACCCCGAGGCAGACCCATTTTTACGTGCACTCTGCAGAAGTATTTAACCAAGCGGCCAAAACCAGCTCATTTCCTGGTCTTGTTGTTCCGGGTTGCTCACTAGCGCCACTACGGTTGGCTCCAGTATAGGTGTATTCATATCCAGTTTTCATGTAAGTCTATGGTACAAATGCAGTCAAAATTCAAAGTCAATAATTTTTTCTCATGAGAACAAATAGTCACAATATGTGTATTTTATTCGTCTTATGACTGTCCATGGGTTGATTTCATGATTTATTGTGTCATTTGGGCACTGTTATAATATTTGTTGTGGACCAATGAGGTACAGTTTGCGTCACTTCTTGATTACTGCAGAGGACTAAGCTACAGTTGGGGCTACGGTCTATGGTCACTGGGGTGGGAGGTGGTCGCCTCTTGGCCTTGACATTGCGGCTCCGACCACGGTCCACCTGTGCGAAGTCAGAAAATGCAGGCATCCCATTTCGTAGTGATTTCATTATGGCGTGTGCTATTTACAGCTGCACTAGACGACCATAAAATAATCCTCCTCTGAAGTTTTTCGGTAGCCGAGTCATTTGTTCTGTTTCCTTTAGCCTATTTAACCAAATAATTAGTTGGCAGAAAGCATAATCAGCTTGCTATATTTGGTCGTCCAGTAGCCTATGCTAAAACAGTTCGCAACTTCGGCTACCAAGCCATTTGACTAGCTAGCTAACCCCAACCGGCAAATATTCAATCTGTCAAACGTGTTTGATGGCTTGTCAGTCATGTATATTCCGTAAATGTCTACCTGGGCCATGCTTCACGCATGTGACAAAGCTACTATAATCCCGATTTTGGGATAAACACTGCAAAATTTTCAGTTTCACGAAGCAAATTAAGAGTCTTAAGGTTTATTTGCTGGATAACATACAACACACGACGAAATCACACACACAGAATTTAACGAAATTAACCATCTTCGTAAGACTGGCATTTAGAAAGGAACATGTTTTTAGCATTTAAGAGACCGACGAGCATTTAAGACAGTGGTTCTCAGAATCGGTCCTTGGGGCTCCTTGCGTATATTGGCTTTTCTCCATTGGTTTTGATGATCTACATTTACACGCCTGCAGATCAGTTATTAAAATACTTGGTAGATTTGTTAATCACCGCTGACAGTGTTAATTTTTATTCGGTAAAAAGTGACTTGCGAACGATCGGTCAGCTAGCGTCACCCAGCAGGTGAACACCACAAACGGCGATGCAGTAGGGGCAGTTACTGGCTCATTAACTGACTGTGGCGAAAACCTACGACGATAACTTGCTCGGTTAACAGCAGGTCTACCAGACAGTTATATGAAAATTAGCCTAGTCAAATCACCAGTAGCCTACACATCTCTGATTGATTGACCATCAGTGTAGTCTATGTTCTTCCCCTGTGGTTCATATTGCTAATGCGTGAGCTAACCACGGATAGCCTACCTAGCTCACTGGCAAGCTGATATGCTAGCTAAGCATATTCGTTTTGCTGAGAAACATTGAAGATAACAACATAATTGTATTATTAATGTCATACATATAACGTGATTACATGACACGGTACAGTCACAGATGGAAATTAAACTCTGTAAACATTTGATAATATATTTTAAAACAACGGCAGACGGTCAGCTAGCCTCAAGTTCGTTCTGCAATCGTTCGTTCAGGGCTTTTCCGCACCGGACTGTCAATCACATTGTAAAAATCACAGAACCGCTTAACTCTATGGATTTGGATCCAAATCGACAACATGGCTGCGCCCGCAATTGAGCTTCAAAACGTGTTTTAGAGACCCACGGAGAGTCAGTGGGTGACGTCACAGTAGCTTTGTCCATATTTTTTTACAGTTTACTGTATTTAACTAGGGCTGCCGCGATTAGTCGACGTAATCGATGACGCCGACGCTGAAAATGCGTCGACATCAATATTTTAAACCGATGCATCACTTTTAAAAATATTTTTTTTTATGATTTTACCTTTTTGATTTTTAAAACGCTTCAATTCATTATAACAAATGTTTTTCTTCAATATCACTACGTAATTGCTGCGTGCATGACGTCAGTCGTTTTTTGGCTCCAGTCAAGGCAACAGTTTTTTTTTTTTTTTTTTTAAATCATGGCGGCTGCAACAGAGTCCGACTCGGTTGCGAAAGAGATTCAGTGTAAAAGTTTCCAAAGACCCTAAGATATGCCAATGCAGCAGTGAAAACGCTGCTCACTGAATAACGAAATAAACGAGACAAAGTTTAAAAAAATTATATCTACCATGTCATTCTACAGTCAATATCTGGGACTAAATATTGAATAAATATACAACCTTACCATTGGTTTTACGCGTAGAGATGTCCCTTTTGAGACTGAGTGGTCATGTATTGTCTTGGACAATCCGTTTGTGAAATATATGCACATTTGTGATGCCTGGGTACCTTCTTAAATAGCTGTGCGTTATACCACGTGTTGTTTATGGCGTTGTCGCCCTTTTTAGTACAGTCTGGCTTGATTCACAATTAATTTATTCAGTAGGTGAAAGTATAATCTTTCTAACGATGTATAACGTGTCTAATCTTGCTTTTGGAATAGGGTTTTATAGGTCAGCGTAACCGGAAATATTCTTATCATCGCATTCACTTACGCATTCAATCTGTGGTAGCAGAAAAAGACGGTGCACCTAAAGAAATGTTGCCAACAGTTTTTTTGTAATTTCTTGGAAAATACTGTTATTATTGAGGACTTCTGGGCATAGCTAAGCCATATGTTTGTTGATAAACCTATTTGACATCGTTTTCTGGAGCAAAACAGAAGCGGATAAAATTGTCATTGATTTACTGTCTACTGAACACAGATACAGTTATCATTGCTATGTAAGTATTACTGCTCAAAATATTTTGGTTATATACGTTATTTTTGAAATTGAGTGTCTTCAAATAGGTTAGTGGTATTATATAATGTGGATATTTCACACTGTAATGTAAGCGTTAGTTAGTAGTGAAAAGTTTCCAAGAAAAGAGCTAGCCTAAATCCAGAACATGTTGTGGACAATGTGGACATGTTGACATTCTTACATTACAACACACGTGTAACTTGAAATGGTCAATTTTTTTGGAGGAACATTAATCGTTTAGATTAATCGACAATCGGTAAAATAGTCGATAGATTAATCGATAGAAAAATAGTCATTAGTGGCAGCCCTAACTTGTACATAAAGAGACATACACAGATTGTGTCAATCAACTAACAGTCCGCTGCACAGTCACATGCCTTCTAGTAAGTAATTACCAGCGCTGTTTGTGCTGCGGAGCTCGCGTGTACTCTCTGGCCCCCAGGACGCTGTCAGCTTCACAGTCTACCACAAGCTTTGCAGCAGCGTATGAGCTGACGAAGCCGTCAGTATTTTTAGGCTCCTCGCATTAAACTCGGCTCGACGGTCATTTGCATGCAGTTCCTTTCCTGTTCACAAAGCGCCCTCGGCCCGGGGCTGGAGCAGAGCTTACACTTGAACCCTCCCAGAATGAGGCCCGTTAAAACGCACGCGCGCCCCTCCAGAAGCAGAACTGAAACGAGGGATGCTTTGCAGACAGGAACTGGCGGTGATTAAAGCTCGCGGCGCTTTATTCTGCCTCTGCCTGGAAGCGGGCTGGGTGTGCAGGGGCCGCCGGAGGACGGGCGTGCTCTTTAATTAGCCGCACGAGCTGCTGGCAGGCCCTTGAGACGGCCGCCTGTCAGACGTGCGCTGGGCCCTCTACCTCAGTGTCGCTGTGCATCTCATCACCTGGTCACCTCGGCATCGCACTCGGCTTCAGAAGTGCCTTACGACTGGCCTCCTGAGCTCCTTAAAAACACCCGTGTTTAGAAATATAAAATCAAGGACTTTTTTGTGCTCAGTGGCAGTGTTTTTTTTAACCTGACAGAGTTTTGACTCTTGAAAAGCTGTTCACATTCTACTGAGACCATGCAGGCCTATATTAAAAAATTTATAGGGCCTGAGGAAATGAACGTGATGGGAACAGAAATGACATTTTACTGATGGTAGAAAGTGGTTGTGCTTTGATTAGGCTTGACGGGGCTCATTCTAGGGTAGCATACATATTCTGGGATATCAAATTGCTTTTCAAATTGCTTCACTGGTGGTCTGCAAACAGTTCTGATATAGCTTATTGTGCTGTTCGTATGGGTCCTTGAATTTTGGGCAATGGCACCTTGAAAGGGCTTAATAATGTATGAAATTGTTGGCATACACACGTGTGGGAACCCTGGTACGAGCCAGAGCTCCTTTTCAGTTAGTCTGTAACTTAAGAAACCACAGACTGTGTTGTTACTGTCACAGAGATGAGATGATTTGTGTAATTATCAGCTTCCAGTGAGCACTTTATGGGAGAGCCTCGTTCAGGGCGAGGGATTGGACAGGGTTCCAATGCGTCATGTAGCCACACGCTGAAGCGGAGTACGTTAAATTCCATTCCGCCTACCTCCTAATCGGCTCAGGTCGCCCCGTGAGAAGCACCTGTGGCCTTGTTGCCGTGGGACACCGAGGATCACCTGCTGCTTGGCAGCAGCACCGACAACACCTGCCAGCCCGAACCAGCACAATGTTGCGGAAAGCATTGTCCAGACCCCGCGCTCTGGTGTCGTTTGCCTGCGTGTGGCGCACGGTGCGTTGAGAGGTGTAATCTTTCCATGGCACATGCAGGGAGCAGGAGGCCTGCCTGTTTCCTGTTTCGAGACGCGGAAGCAGATTAGAGACGGCTCCGTTGCGAAATGTGTTTTTTGGAGTTGGAAGGCGGGAGCTTCGTGGTGTTGTGAAGGAAAGGAGGCCGGCGTTCAGCTGAGGGAAAAAAGAGGGAGCGTCGCTCTCTCTCTCTGTTCCAGTGTCCTCGGCCAACACCCATTTGGGATTGCAAGCAGCATGAGCCAGCCAAAAGTTCCCTACTTTCCAAGAAGTACAGAGAGAGAGAGTGTGCGGAAAAATGAGCGAGCTGTGGCGATTCTCGGTGCGCCAGGGGCCGCTGCGCCCTCTGCTGGAAGGAGGAATCCTCTGGCCGCTCCCCTCCGGACGGCTTGCTGCTCCGTGACCCGCTCCCGTATGCGCGATCAGCCGCTAGCGGTTAGGGAAGGGGCGCGTCCCGCCGCTGCGGGAGAGTGTGAAGTGAACACACCTAGTGGAGTGTGACTCATCTGGGAAAATCTGAGCGCGCTGTCGCAGCAAAGGAAGCGCTCGCTGTAGAAGTGCCGTGGGATGGGTTTTGTGCTGCTAATGGGAATAGGGCAGGACCCGTGTGTGTGGGAGCGTATAAAACTGAAACGCGACCGAATTTAACCGGCTGTTTGTTGCTTGCTCATTGCATTCCTTCTTCTTGTTAATTCCAGCACGCCTGTGTTGAGGCGTCTGGCTCTACGGTTTCCTCAATCTCAGCGCGATAGACTCAGTAACCCGAGACCTTCGACCATTAATTGTGAAACCGACACAGTGCTTTTAGCTGAAAGCTCTGTTGGTGAAGGAAGCGGGGGGGAGAAAGCCTTGTTAGTGAGTTATCAAGGATTCCGCTGGTTTCTCTTTCATTGCTTTTATCCCTGTGGAGACACAGTGCTTGGAGTTATGCTGTGGGCTGAATGAATATGGCTTTACTATCACAAAGAATGCCTGCGGTTTATTTGCAAAAATGAGGAAAAGTGAGTAGCATTAATATTTTAGCCTCACTATAGATGCATGCATACAGTACAGGCCAAAAGTATTAGGCATGTAGTCCTGGAGAACCAGAGGGTTTGCTGGCTTTTTTTGTTTCCCATTTTCACCTCGATCACATTGTAAAATGGGACCCAAGGTCCCTCTCATCCAGCTTCTGAAGCCACTTTCTTTTCGCAGGGAGGGGGAATAGGCGACATTTAATTCCCCGCCCCCCCAACCGTCCTCCCCCACACACCCACACGGTAACATCGTTGGTCTTGAGCTTTGAGACGCCCCAGTGACCCAGGACTGAGCTGTAAGGCCTTTGTTAAGCGCTTTAAGGTTCAGGTGTCGGTCGCTCCTTCGCACGCCCTGCCTCCCTGTGTATCTGTTCTTTGATCAGCAGTGGTTTCCTCAGAAATGACGTAGGACGCACAGGTTTTTTTTTTTTTCCTCTCAAATTTTTTCTGGTGCAAAAAATTGAAACTTCTCAGTGCGAGTTGTATGAGAAAATTAAACCCTGGGGAAAGTTTGTGGTTATATGCACTTTAAACCCCGCGTTTTAAACCCGCTTCTCAGGGCCACCCTCAGTAGGTCAAGTAGCTTTCCCAGCCGTTCTTTTTAAAAGCTTTTCTTTCCAGAAAATGTCTTCATTTCGGTGGTAAGTGTTATCGCTAGGGCTGCCCCCTAATAGTCAACCAAACCGTCGATGAGAAGAGCCTTAGTCGACCGAGTTTTCATCGGTCGGTTAGTCGCAGAAAAAAAACCCCTCAAACTCCATTCGGGAGCTGCGCCTTGTCGTTAAAAAGTTATTAGACTATGTCGTGCAAGAAATAATCCAAAGTGTGGGATCATTTCGAGCGTGTAAAGGACGACCCCAAGAAGGTGACATGCAAACTCTGCATGCAAAGATGTGTTTGCAACGTAGGTGTTTTTTACTCTCCGTCTCGTGGCTTTAGTTTGGTCCCTGGAGTTCGGTTTGCTGGCGGACGTCCACGTACAAAGCCATGTACAAAGCATGCGTGCGCTTAACCTGGTAGTAGAACGAATTGAAAACGCTGTAATCTTTTGCACGGCCGTCTATTCCACAAACGACACGGAAGTTAGGGCTACGATCACGTACTCTATTTATCTAACTCGACAGCCATTTCAACGTCAGGGCCATAAAAATGAAACGAATCATACACCGCCAACTCATTGCTGCCGTTAAATGTGTTGATGTTACATTTTTGTTTGCATTCCGATCTCAGAAAAAAATTAAAAGTTTTCATTCCATGTTGAGGGTACTTCTCCGTAGCCCTGTTTATTTTTTCTCTCTTTATTTCTCTTATGTGTTTCAGTTTGCTGTATATTTATTTATTCGTTTGTTTATATAGCCTAATTTATATTTACTTACATTTTAAAAAGAAACAAAAATATTTTTTCAGTGTAGTTTTTTAACAAAAGGCTGTTTTTTATTCATAAAATTTTTTTATTTATATATCATTTGCTTTATGGGTTATTGTGTTGGTGTTACAAGTTCATAAGTTGTGTGATGTTGTACTGTGTTGAAAAAAATTAACAAAATGTTTAGTCTCCTTGCGAGGTCTGCACGACAAAGTGTTGAGTGTGGCACGTGTCTTCTCCCTCCCCGATCGAGAGGGTGTGGGCGTAGAGTGCAAGGGAAGGTTAAGTGTCAGCACTAATGAGTTCCAGCCAAATCCAGGCTTCATACACAGAGCCCTGTTATGCATTTTTATTTTCTAAGTGTTCACCTGGGTTATTAGTGTGTCTCTCTCTCTCTCTCTCTCTCTCTCTCTCTCTCTCTCTCTCTCTCTCGCTCGCTCTCTCTCTTTCTCTCTTTCTCTCTTTCTGTCTCTCTCTCTCTCACTGCCTCTCTCTGTGCACTTTTCGTCAGTGCTCAACCCCCTCTCTCTGTGCACTTTTCGTCAGTGCTCAACCCCCTCTCTCTGTGCACTTTTCGTCAGTGCTCAACCCCCTCTCTCTGTGCACTTTTCGTCAGTGCTCAACCCCCTGGGTGAATGTGCTGTCGGGTGAGTATTCCTTCCTCTCAGAGGGACACGGACCTCCTTTTGCGAGGCTGCAAAGTGATCGAAAAGGAAACTGCTCTTTGGGCGCTCGGATTGAAATGAGGAAGCGCGCCGTGGGGAGGAATTCTGCCCAGAGTGACCGTTTGATTTGCGAGACTAGCCACCTGCAAGCGCACTCTCTTTCTCACGGGCTTTGGCCTCTGCCGTCTGTTCTCCGTGTCGAGCTTTCGTCAAAGCAATCTTTCGCATTTCACGATCGTGACCGACCCCGTCCGGTGTGTGTCGCGTGGGGCTGATTCACTGCCTCGAGCAAGTATCAAGCACTTCTCACTCGTTAGGGCCAGTGAAGTGCTTTGGGTTTTGCTTTCACGGGAAAATGGCTTCCGGCTCCCGCAGTCTGTTGCACTCTGAAGTCAACAGGTGCCTTCCCTGAACTAAAAACGTGTGTGATGTGAGCACTTCTGTGGGTTGCTGTTCATTTCCAACTCGGTGACAGTGCTAGCGCCTTATTATTTAGAGAGCTGACATAGCTGGTATTCAAGAGTTTGTAAATAGGGAGTTATTTTTGTTACCTAAGTGCACTATGCCGTTTGCTTTATGAACTCCACTTGTACGGTCTAAAATGAACAATATGCATGCATAACACTCCTGGAATCGGCAAAATAAAAACGGTATGCTGCATAAACAGGCTTATGTAAAAAGGAATATTCTGTTGGCAGCAAGGAAACAGGGACCACTAGGGCTAGGGCGACAGTGACTGCAAAAAATCACACATTGTTTACAGGTTCTGTTTGTCTGTTCCATTCCCCGTTGTGCCTGACCGGTGTGAAACCAGTGTGAAACCAGGAGAAAATAGACAGACTGATTCTGGTTTAGACTGGTTTAGAATATGCTAAACCAGCCTGAAAATAGTCTGCTGAACCACATCTATCCTTGTCACACCAGCTGGTGAAGGTTTGTGTGAGAATGCAACTGTTATGCATTTACGTGTAGGATTTCGTTGCGACTTAAGCAGTTTTAATCTTTTTTTCGTTGAAACATTTTTGAGAGAGAGGTGGAGGATAGGCGATTGTCACCGTATGATTGCACACAGGGTAGAATGTGCCCGAGCAGGCCTGTCCGTCACTCTCGCTCCAGTCTCAGTGTTTTCATCCCAGCGTGAAACCGAAGCTATTTTTCGTGTCGCTTGTTCGCTTACGGACAAGGATTCAAAAGGAAAGCAAAACGCAATTCTATCCTCCCCTGCTATTTCCTGTTTTTTTTTTTTTTTCAGCTTGGTTTCTTTTTCTCTCTCGGATCAGATTTTCTTCCAATCAGACGTTTCAGAAATCTCAGTTTACGTTCGGGGCAGTAAAGGTTACGCTGGCAGATTTGACTGAATCGCGCTGTCTCCCTCCCTCTTGCAGGTGAAGGCGCAAGATGGTGGACCGCTTGGCCAACAGCGAGGCCAACTCCAAGCGCATCGCGGTGGTGGAGGGCTGCTTCGGCACGGCGGGGCAGCCGCTGGCCATCCCCGGCCGGGTGCTGATCGGCGAGGGCGTCCTCACCAAGCTGTGCCGCAAGAAGCCCAAGGCGCGGCAGTTCTTCCTCTTCAACGACATCCTGGTGTACGGCAACATCGTCATCCAGAAGAAGAAGTACAACAAGCAGCACATCATCCCGCTGGAGAGCGTCACCATCGACACGGTGGAGGACGAGGGCGACCTCCGCAACGGCTGGCTCATCAAGACGCCCACCAAGTCCTTCGCCGTCTACGCCGCCACGGCCACCGAGAAGTCCGAGTGGATGAACCACATCAACAAGTGCGTAGCCGACCTGCTGGAGAAGAGCGGCAAGTCGCCCAGCAGCGAGCACGCGGCCGTCTGGGTGCCCGACTCGGAGGCCACCGTCTGCATGCGCTGCCAGAAGATCAAGTTCACACCCGTCAGCCGCCGGCACCACTGCCGCAAGTGCGGCTTCGTGGTGTGCGGGCCGTGCTCGGATAAGAAGTTCCTGCTGCCCAGCCAGTCGTCCAAGCCGGTGCGCGTGTGCGAGTTCTGCTACGAGCAGCTCTCCGGCGGCCAGCTGGGCGGCGGCTTCTCCGCCCGCTCGGACTCCTTCGGCCGCTCGCCCTCCAAGTTCCCCGCCAACAACGTGTCGGACGACGACGACGACGACGACAGCAGTGACTGAGGGGGGCTCGTTGCTCCCCCGCCCGCTCCCCCTCCCCCGCCTCCTCCCCCATAGGAATATTAACATAGGAGCCTTTCGTTTTGTTTCGGTTGTTTTTGTTTTTACCCAGCAGGGCTTGAAATTGGCTTGGGGTCGAACGTGGCGGATCTTACCTTCTGCGTTGGCGTTCCAGTATGACGACATCTTCATTTAGAGAAACCTGTCCTTCCATTAGTGTTCCAAAGCCGAGCGTGTGGAATTTACACACGGTAATGAATTTGCAATATGCCCGGGTAATAACCAGCAGAGATGTCGAGTCTGTTGACAGACAGCACCCTGGCTCTGTTGGTCCGTGCGTATCCCAGCTTCCCCGGGGGGTGTGACGCCCCCCCCCCCAGCTCTCCCTCACTACAGCAGCCTGACTGAAAGCCGCTGCCTCCATGCTAATCTCCAGCTCTGACCAGAGCTGCTTTTATAGTGGGATTCTTTTTTTTAACTCGGTCCGTTTATGAAATTCTTTCTCTTATTTTCCTAGCCGTATATTTTTCTACCGATGAACCTTAAAGTAAATCGCGTGCCTGCCTCGGTGCTGGTAGTTCTGCAGGGATACGATTACCGGCACCGGTTTTTTTTTTTTTTTTTTGCAGATGGAAACATTTTTTTATTCTGCTGTAAAGCTTTCAGGTGAACTTCCGGGGCGTTTTTTTTCTCTAAATATGTATCTGCTTTCATATCCAATCCTTTTTACATGTCTTTGTTGAAATGAAATGCTTCTTCGTGCAACAAATGGATTCCCTCAAAGACCAATCAAATCACATTAAATGAATATGCAAAAAGTGGCTGATAAATTGTCCTAAGATGTGACACTGCAGCTGGTGGATGTTTGCTGTCTCTTTTCCCGATTATTGCTTGCGACAAATCAAACAGAGGCTTGAGTTGGAGAGGTGAAGTTGTAAATGGTGAGGTTGTTTAAGGTGTATGTAATGTAGAACGCAGTCAGTATTTTCCCATAAATAATAAAAAGGCCTTAATTCCCACACAGTGCCTTAGGATAGAAGTCTATAGCCCATCTTAGAAGTACTGTACTATGTGGGATGTGTGTAGAATGTTAGTAAAGTAAATGCTGTTTTACTTTTAACAACACAAAACCAATCACATGGACCACATTGCGACTGGAAGTGTCCTGTTGAGTACAATCTGTAGGTTCCGCAATATGTGTGCTGTACGTGCGGTCCAAACATCTGTATGATTGACCGAGTTGTCAAACGTGTCCATACATTAAGACACGTAATTACATGAACTGTTAGAAAGCTTTATTTTTCTACAAAGGACATTTTGATGCATAGAAATTTTAGATTTGATAAAACATTTAAAAAAAACATGGAATATGTGGAAAAACACTTTTTGGAGCAGGAACAATTCTGGTGTAATCTTGTACCATGTATGGGCCAATGTCATCCTCTGGGTGATCGTGTGTAATGGCTTCTCCCAGTAAGGAATCAGCAGAGCCATATTTTTGGAGTTGTGCCACTTAATTGAGTTAGTGACCCTTAATCGATTGGTTAAACGGGATTAGTGGTCTGTGGAGGTTCAGGTAGTTCCTTATGGGAAAAATCAGCCTTACAGATTATAGATGTCATAAAATGGCTAATTAGCAATAAAACATTTCCTTAATGTGTGCTAGGAGCTAGGTTTCAGCTGAGGAAGAGAAATTGTGGCATGTTATCCCACCAGTGTTTTACAGACCTCTGTAATTTGGTTTATACTTCATTCTTTAGAAGTGGCAGGAAGTGGCATTGATGAAACTTGTGGCCAGTCATGAAATCTTACATAGAAGTGAGGCTTCCATAAAATAACCTGAGAAAGAAAGGATAATTACAAGCAAAGATCATTGGAAGCAAAGTCTAAAGCTACACACAGTTTACCAGTTATAGCTTATTGCTAATGATGCATCATATATTGCTGAGAATTTGGATTTTTGCCATTACAAGGCTGAGATTCTATCAAAATTGTTTCACTTGGAATAACAGCTAAGAGCAAGAATATCTTTTTCCACTAACACAGTTTGGCAAGCTCAGCCATTACTAAAATTAACTCATCAAAATGAGATTGTGAAGAAGTATAATGCTTGCATTTGCTTGTCAGTCATCGCTAAGAACAAGTATTGGTTGAATACAGGTTCAAGTCTTGTGACCATCTCAGTACTACAGTGACCTAACATGTCATACAACAACCAAACATTTTTTTTTGCAATAAATAATTTTCCTGCATTATTCATAACGAGCAGACATGAACATTCTTCTGATAAAGTGAAACTGCGTGCTCTGCTCTTTTAAGGAGGAATAATTGTCCTGTTGTCACTTTTTGCTTTGTTTTTACTCACTGCGGACCTTTGTGAACTACATTGTGTTTTTGTATGCAGATGGTGTGTGGTGTACTATGAATGCTGTGGCGCATAACGGAAGTTCCTCTAAACTGAGGCAACATTCTTGTCTTACAACAGGAAGTGAGTCCTGCGTATCAAAAAGGGAAGCGTTACTACCCACCCCAACCCCACCACTCACTGCATTTGAATCACTTTAAATTCACTAACACTTTCAGGTTTGGTGCTGAGTCTGTCTGGCTTGATGTGAACTTGTCAGTCTCTGGTCTGTCTATGCTCAGATGTCAAAAAAGTTGTGTTGCATTGTTTCCGTGGTAAGCCAGAGTGTGTGTGTGTGTGTGTGTGTGTGTTTGGAAAATCCAGTGTCAGACTCGTGCATATGCAACTGTTTAGCTTGACTGTTAAAAATAGCCTATAAGCACAAATTAATGTGGAAATGTGATTTTGTTAAGTTTTTCCTCTTTGCTTTTAGTGTGTTTATTGAAGTGAGAACTGACATTTGAAAACAATGAAAAAAGATTTTTGTGGGTCAGATTTCAAAAGCAATTGCATTTAGGTTTTTTTACTTTTAGCTTGACTTACATAACATTTGCAGGATTTTTGTGTATATGGACCATGTCTATGCAGTAAACAGTGAGAACCATTGAGAAAACGTTTCTGAATTGTCAAGAAATGTTTTACTCTACACCAAGTCTGGAAAAATTTAGTCAGAACAAATTGTTGTCCATGCTGGAAGCCCCTAAATTTGGATATTTTGGCCCGTTCCCTTAACTACAGTGAATAAAATTTGATGATTTGAGTCCATCTTTGGCAATATACAAGATTTATTAGCACATGTATTTTCAGTTGTGCTTGAATTCAGTTTGTCCCTGAAGTTCCAGTTTTCAAAACTGTTCACCTCCCCTATCCTTTCTTTGTGTGTGTGGAAGAGGTTCGGTTTTAATCTTGACTGTTTGTAAATTTTGTACGGTGTTCTTTTCTTCGGCTTGTGCAGCGTTAGATTTTTACATGTGGTTGATTTGACGCTGTGCTGTGTCCTCATCGCCGACCGGCCTCGTCCTCTTCAGGACTGAGAAAGACTGGCGTTTTTTTCTCCCAAACCTGCCCTGTTTCAGGGGCGGGGTCAGAAGTGTGAGTGACAGGAGTCATAGAAACCCCCCTGAGAAGGACAGGATGCCTACCTGCTCACCACACACGTCGGGACAACAGGGGTTCTCAGGACAATCTGTGCTTGAGGTCATAATACATGTTCAACTGAATCTGAAACTGTGCTCAATGATGCCTGAAAGGAAAGCCTGAGGTTAAAAATACAAAAACAAAAAGATAAATAAACTGGCCGAACTGTATTTTAGGTTAATTCTTCGTTTTTTCAGTTGTGAAGTCTCAACTCATGTAATTTATAATTCCTACTTTTTTTGTGGGTGGTGTTTTGTGTTCTCCTTTTTTCTCAATTTCATTCTTTTGTCGTTTTAATTGTTTAAAAAACACTTTGAAAGGGCTTAAACCTGAATGTAACGCAACTTATAAATATTAGTTACTAATTTTCTCAGAAAATATATATTGTAATGTTTAATGTTCTTGTGTCGTCGTCTTTTGTGCCTAACACATGTTTTCAGAAAGATCTTGTATAGTGTATGCTCATATATGTCGGATACCTTACTCATAGCACTAATGTGTTGCATATTTGTCGTATGTGATATTTATTTTTGAATTAGCATACTGGGAATGAAATGACCTGAAAGCGCAGAAGTAGTCTTTCCAAAAACAAACCTTAATGAGGTTTGGACTTCAGGCGTTTGTCTCGTTGTCATGGGAGTGGCCAGTCATGGATTACTGCTTCAGCACTGAAGCAGTGCACAGACTCCGTTACCTAACCGTGCAGAAAGCGCAGCGCTGGGCAGATTCAGTAGATCCTTTTTCTGCTTGACACGGGACCGGAGTTATGTTGAGCCAATACGTTGCAGTGCTGAACGCATTCTCAACGCGTGCATTCTTTCAGGCTCCCGTTTTAAAACACTCGACATAGTTCTCTTCTGACGGGCATGCGCTTGAGCTTCAGATCGTGGAGCCTGTAGCAGGGCGAGTGAACTCCACAGGTCGGCGTCCTGCCATGGTTTGAAATGTGCTTAGAACAGGGGTGCACAACAGGGGCCAATCCATATCAGGATTTTGTGTGAAAATTTGCCTACATTTATTTAATTAGCCGATCGTATCTTCACCTGACGTGTGGATAAGCACCAGCTACAGCCCCAGACTGCGAGTGTATCCTAGAGATTTTCCTGAGCTCAAGCGCAGGAGTGAAGCAGCACAGTTTATAGAGCTGTCGGAAAACTGTATCTACGGTGATCGGTTGGAACAAAAACCAGCACGCAGATCGGCCCTCCAGGACCGGAGTTCTTCACCCCTGGCTTAAAGCGTGAATGTTGGTTATTTTTTGGGAAGGGTGTCGGTGCGGTGACGTACGTGGCAGTGGGGGGCTGGGTCCCCCGTGATGGGCTGGGTCACCCATGATGGGCTGACTCCCTGCGACGCTCCTGCGAGCACGTGGGTGAAAAGCCTCCCGTGCCCTGCGGCTCTGGGCTGCTTGCGGCTTATTTATCCGGTTGTTCTGCGCTAGGCGCACCTTTCCCTGCGCCGGACGTGATTATTCCCTCGCCGAGAGGTAAAGCGTAAGCGCGTCGCGGTGCGGGGGCGAGATTTCCTGCCGCCGATGGGGAGTGTCGGCGTGGGCCTCGGGCGGGAGGAGCGGTGGATGTAGCCGCCGCGCGGGAAGGGCTTTGTGCGCTTCCGTAAAGCCCGCTGTTCCCTCTTTGTCCCCGTTGCGGGTCTGTTCCGTTGCGGGACCTTAATCTGTCGATGTCCTTTTCCTCTGGCGGTCCTGATGTTTATGAATTACGCGCTGCCTTCTCTTCGCCAAAACACAAATGCCGACTGATTCACCGAGGCCTTCGCCACCTTTCAATCATCAAATCAATCCGATTGGCTGGGAGAGCCTGGAAATTGCTAGCGAGGCTTGTAAGAGACAACTTGAAGGTATTTAATTCTGGTTAATCACGAGGACCTGGTCATGTGGTTCTGTTACCTCAGAAGATGACAAAAATAACAGCATTGTCTCATTTCAGACTGTTCTACCAGGTGTTTGTTTCACAAGAGGATGGTTAGGGGGGGAGCCTTTGCGTGAATTGCTGCTCAATTTTCAAGAATGGTGTTGCAAGTTCAAATGAAATTCTTATTTCCAATGTGTAAAGTAGGTACTTGAGTTGTAGAGTTGAAGGTAGTGGAATTAGCAGCAGGAGTGGTCAAGCGATACCAGAAATGTTTGAGGAGAAAGTGACAATACATTGTCAGTATGCAGGTACAGCACTACAGTATAACTGCACCTATGCACCTTTATAAGACTTATTATACCCACACAACACAAAAATTTAATTTTACTTGCACCTTATGTTATTAGTGGAGTACCTTCACAGCACAACAGCGTCATTACACCTATATGGGGCATCAGAATAATGAAACAGCCCAGTGTGGTGAACATTCATTTACCGTAGATGCCTAGCTGACATCTACAAAAGTATGCTTTGAATTTTGTTACGTGCTGTTCTTTTCTGCTCTGTTTGTGACGGGGCACACTTTGTGCTAGGAGATGTTTCCCTACCGAGAGTAAGGTGGAGAAAAAAAAAATTGGTAGCACAAACAATTGCACTGAACAGTACCTGTATCCGATACCACCATATTGCTTGGGAGAAAGATAAAGAGCTCCACCTACTGCCTTAATCGTAGTCTGACAGTTCACTCCGCTTGTAGTTTTTACTTGCTTGTCGGAAGACTTCACCTGGAATCATTGTGATGGATTTCACTGTCAATCTGTGCTGCAATGCCAGCTGGTGGAAGTATGCATTTGATGGGTACATACTTCCCTCAGCAGAATAGAACAGAAACAACAGAATTCTCCTAAATTGATTCCAGCCTCTCCTCCAGGTAGCTCACTGATGTGTAAACTTAGGTATTAGTATTGAAGAATGATTTTGTTGTTGAATGTCACATTACAGCATGTGGTGCATTGGGTAGCACTGTCGCCTCACAGCAAGAAGGTCCTTAGTTCAAATCTCAGCTTGGGGCCTTTATGGTGGAGTTTGCATGTTCTCCCTGTGTCTTCCCACAGTCCAAAGACATGCAGGTAGGACAATTGGAGACTCTAAATTGCCCATAGGTGTGAGTGTGTAAGTGAATGGTGTGTGTGCCCTTTGATAGATTGGCTACCTGCCCAGAGGACCTGTCCTGCCTCTCACACAATGCACCCCCCCCTCCCCCCCAACGATCAGGATAAATGGGTATAGATAATGGGTGGATGCCACATTATGTCAGAAATAGCAATGGATTTGGTGCTGGTGGCTGGCTCATCCTGTGTAGGCACAGTTCCAGTACTTGGATGGGCCCCCTGGTCTGCTGTCGAACATGGACTGTGCGTGTGATGCCTGGCTTCGGGACTGCCCTGAGAGTGATGGTTTTATTTAGCATTCTCAGAGGCACCAAGTTTGTTCACTGCTGAGGTAGCTGGTGGTGCTGCTCAGATGGCAATTGGTCTTTCACAATGAAAACACAATCGAGACACCGGTGGACCCCTACAAATGTGACTATACTTTCACTAGCTGATAAGCAGTTCAATGGGTAATAGGAATTGCAACAAAGCCCTTGCTCCGCCATGTTGGAGATGATTCAGGGATATTAAAAGCCACCATTTTGCTTTTGCTTTCAAAAAAAGGTTAGATTTGCTAGATTTTATCCCTGTTTCTGGAAATAAATAAAATAATCAAGGTTCTAAAATAAATGGTACTTGCAGACATTATCTTGCAGAAGGAAACTTTATTATACTTTAAAACAGCGCTGATGCCTTTTCTATAATGTATTTATCATTTGAAGCTTGGACAAAAACAAAGGACATTTAATGTGTTTATCTGTGTGAAAACCTCAGGAGGTCAGGTGGACACAGCTGGCCAATGAAGAGCAGGTGCCCTCTAGAGATGTGGTTCCTTTTCACAGGTAGGCCACTCCTGAGGACTGACACCCTGAAATGTTAGAGGTAAGTGTGAAATACATGGAAGCTGATGGCAAAAAATACACCCCAAAATATAAAGGTACGTGGAAGATGATTACAGAGAAGGGCATTCAGCTTCTCAAGTGCAAGTTTAATCATGCACTGAAATGGAGAAGCAGCTCTAATGAGGCAGTGATAATTTACCCTTTAAAACCTTTTCAAAATGATTCTAGTGGCAAAATATAAAACCCACTAATAAGTACTGATTGTAGCCTGGAGGGAAACTGAAGCCATGTCCCGCGAGGATGATCCATATTTGATGGAAACCAATCGAGTTGAGAATGAAAGTGGCTGAATGAATCTGAATTAGGTCAATCACTTTCAATTTTGTACGGCATCGTTTCTATTGAGGTAATGACAATAAGAGGGAGAGACAGAATTTTAGCTATTATTGGGGGAAAACTGGAACCTTATTCCCTGACCACGTAGACAGAGATTCATGACTGAAAAGGGCTAGAAGCTAGACATGGGAAAATCATGGACACAAGCATGTATGCATGTGCACACATCATATTACGTAAAACATTTAAAGAAAGAAGACATTATTTAATACATTCCTGTATCCATAAGCACATCTTTCTGTAAGATAGAAATAGAAGACTAACAGAGCAGGGCTGAAAGAAGAAGCATGTTGTGGCAGTGAACATAAAAAGGTAGGATGCCGGAGAACACTCTGTGTGACCCAGACACAGGTTCAGGTCACGCGGAAGATGCTGGCGGCAACAGGAGTGCACTCAGACATCTGTAACTACGGAAGGTGCCAAAGTTGATTTTCGCTGCTGGCTGCTGCTGGCTTATAAAAACATTCAGTTCCACCTGCGCAAGATGCCTGGATGTGAAGTGCCGCAGGCTCTGTTCACAGCGGACTCCTGCTGCAAGTGTGACCGCTACGCTCAACGTGTGTCGGTTTTAATATAGGATGGAATTTATATTAATAAAAGGGGTTTTCTGAATCCAGTTCATGCCGAGAGGTTGAACGTGGTTGATTTCTATAATTCTTGTTTTGTGGGGATGGGCTCTTTTAAAAGCACCGTTTCGTCTATCTGAAACTCATTTCAGTGTACAATCAGGGTTGTCACTCCATCATGTTTTATCTGAGAGGAGATCTAAATGACTGGAGCAGAGATGCATCACAAGTAAGAGAGAAAACCTAGATAAGACCCGTGGGTGTGTTCTCGTGGGCTTACTTTCAGTGAAGCAGCGAAAAACCATTTCTGGTGACCGCGCTCTTTCTGTGGGCGAGAACACCTGGTTATCACAAGCCCGTCTTATTTAATTCCGTTCTTTGCACTCCGGCGCTGAACTGCTTCTTGAAAGCATTGTACGCCAAAAGAGGGGAGAGTAATGACTGCAATATTTATGAAAAGTGTTGCTGCCTATAAAAATCCTTCAGAGCTGTTCAGTGTTCATTTGTGACATGGAGAAGGACAGTCGGAACTGTTTGAAAGTTCCATCCTCTGCCAAAATCTCAGTTACGCCAGTGGTTCTCTATGCATAAACTTCCATCAGTATGACTAGTATGATCATTTAATCACCAATGTAATCTTGTGCTCTATATTGCTATGTTCCTCTCCACTCACATTTGGTAAATGCTAAAATTGGCAACATTTTGTACCAATTTGAGTGCAACATTTTAAGCATAATTCACATTAAACAGTGACTCCCTCATGACTAATAATAATAAAAGTACAGGTGTGTACACTTATTACTAATGTACCATTTGTTGCTGCACAGTTGTCTCTCTTTTCCTGTGGCATGTAGCAACATATCTGATCGCTGTCTCAACCTCCCTGCTTTCACAATGATCACAGAGCCTGTTCTCCCTGACTGGCCAGGTTTGCTCATGTAGGCCTTTTTCAAAGGCCAGGCTGAGGTCACCGAGGCTGTGTTTGGTCAGTCTTCGCTTTATATTTCTGACAGTGGTCAGGTATTGTGTCAGTGTGTATGGCATTTCAGGTTGTGTAATATTTTAGTGTCTCTATCCCAATGGTCCAGATAAGAGTTTGTGAAGTGTTTGATAATTCAGTTGGCTTTAAGTGTAAGTCTTGCCGCAGTTGTTAGAAGGAGAACTTTATAATGGTGTGAGAATTTGATATAAAGCCAGAATTTGAATGCCTATTTCTGTACACTGATAATCAGCTTACTTTTACCCTGCATGTGTTGTTTGGATGTTTTTGCAAATACAGGGATTTTTCTACATACAGGGATCCTGTGGGGTGATTTTCAGGATAATTTTGTGTGATCCTGATTGGAGATGGAATCCCACACTTAACAGCCATACAAAATTTCCTTAGATTGCACATCCAAATATTTTAAACCAAATCTTTATGGACAGAGTTAAATTGTATAGTTAGAGAACTGGCTTTATTTTGGCCTATTGAGATTCTGGTCTTATTCATGTTGACTGCCAGGGCCAGGATCTGGCAGTGCTGCTCTAAGAGATCAGGCTGTGCTCAAGCTCCTCATCTGTAGGTAAGAGCAGAACCGGGCCATCTGCATGCAGCAGCAGTTCACTTCAGTGTCATGTAGGGTGAGGCCATGGACTGCTTTCTGTTCCAGTGTGGCCAAATTAGTTTTTGTTGATGTTCAAGAGTGGAATACAGCAGCCCTGTCTCACCCCTCATGCCCTTTTAGGTGAAGAATTCAGTTCTTTTATTTCAAATATTTACACTGCCTTTTTTCTGAATAGATATATTTTACCCCCTTAACCACTTTGAAGAAGTCAGAGCAATATTCCATTGTGCCAAATTGAATCAAATGCTTTTAAAAAAATCTGCAATGTGGGCAAATATTTCCCCTTTGTTCGTTTTGTTGACATGATTGTTTATTAGGGTGTGTTGGGTGCATGGCTTGATGGACACTGGTTTGGACAAAAGTCAATCTGACTTACTCAAGACTTTGCATTCAATAAGGAAAGTCATTCTCCGGGCATTCAGAATACTACAGAAACCCAGATTACTGTTTACACCCTAGTGAACATTTTCGTGGTGAAAAGTCTATGAACAGTTAATGAAATACAGTCTAGGCATCCGGGTGAAAACCTGGCTACATATGTTTGAAAGTTTAAAGTTTTCTAGCCACTCAGCGCGTAACCAGGCTGTATCAGGTTAAACCCTGTGCTATATTGAGGTTAACCTAGCCTGTTTATGTCAAAATGTCTCGAAGCTTCCATTCCAGCTTTTGCTCACTGTGACAGATGCCTTCGTAATTACTGGGGTCAAATTTGATATATAGACTGGTGCTATTAGTCCTTGGTCTCTGATCTCTGGGAGATATCAGTTGCAGTTACAGCAGTTGCAGAATGCTGTCTTCCTGATGTGAAAATGTGTGTGAAGGCCAAGATTTAAAATAAACAAAATGATAACGATTGTGTATGGTCTTCACTTTGGAACTAAGGGAGTTTTGTAGGTGACTACAGACATGCTTATTTCTCAACAAAGAGCCATTGAATTTAGAAACAGAACATTCGGATGATAAACAGCTTTCAGGAGGAACTGTAAAGTATTTCATGGACACAATAACATGCACAATAGACAGTAATGGTATTGTGTGATTGTTTTATATTAGACTTCAAGGACGTAAGGCCTGAATTTGAGTATCCCACAATTTCTTTTGTTGTCAGGTACAACAAAAGAAATGACTGATTTTCTCCTTTTATTGCAATTCTCAGGAACAGAATAAATAAACATATTTATTTTCAGTATAGAGCTAAACCTTTTTAGTGGCTTTTTCATGTTCAACTGTCAAGACTGATCTAACACCAACTCTGCAGTTCTTGCTATGGTTGAACTGTGATTAGAAGATATGACACTATGTATGGTACTAAGTTAGCCAGCAGCCGTAGCACCATGTACTCTGCTCCTTCCACGTGACTGAAGTTAAGCAGGAGGTATTTCACAAAGCTGGCTTGGTTTACTAAAATAAACTGACTTTAATTAGCTGGGTTACATAGCCTGGATCAATTCTGTTTCTAAAACCTGGATGGCAGCTCAAGAAATGAAGTTAAGTAATTTAAGTCTGTTGAAAGCTAGGTTTGGGCAGTTAAGTCGCATGGACTATTTCAATCACCCCTTGTAAGCAAATGTCAATTGAAACATTCAGTCAGAGTAAAATGGCAAAATAATGTGTAGTATCACTTACTGCAGAGGAGCAGAAAAAGGCAACACAACAGACAGTAATTAATAAAAGAGGGACACAGCCTGGGAATCGATTGGCAAGCACGTAAATGCACAAGTTAGCCCTATTGCGTAATCACTGCTATGTGTTTTGTATCTCCTCAATTCAAGAAAGTTTTTTAAATAGTATTTTTGTTGTGTATTTAGTCTTGGATGTCTTATTCTCACCCGTCGACCCATCAACAGTGATGGTGATTCTCCAATGTCCTCTATTGGAGTGTTTCTCAGGTCAAGCAGAGAGGTAAGGTTCTTTTCCATCAGCCTTAGCTTTTTTAAGCTTGAGCTTAACAGTTTGTACTCTCTCTCTCTGTCATACCGTTTGACTGAGCGAGGTAGGGGCTTGAAGTTTTGTGGCAAACTCCTACTCTTTTGCAAAGACTTAATGTGAGCTAAATTGTGGCCTGTTATCTGAGATTACTGTTGCAGGAATTGCAACAGTAAATTGTGATTTGAGAAGGGTAATGACCATTGCAATCCTTGTGTCTTTTTTTCAGCCATTCTACTTTAATGAACTTTGAGCAATAGTCCACCAAGAGTAGACAGTCCTGTTAGCCGAAGGTGAACAGGTCAACACTGATCTTCTGCCAGGGCCTTTCTGGAACACTGTGTGGGTGTAGCGGCTCTTTGCTTTTGCATCTTTTGTATGTGTTTGCACGCCTCACAGTTGTTCACCATATCATTATGCTCTTAGACATCCCAGGTCAGATGAGGATATCTCTCGCTCTCCGACTGCGGCTTTCTATGGCTAAGTGACTGTCATGAATTCATCTTAGCATTACTGCTCTTTTCTTTGCTCATTGTTCTTGAGACCAGAACAATGACTCGTTATCCTTTCAAGAGAATTCCATCCACTACTGAAATTCCCACTCTGAAGTTCCATTACTCTTACTTCTTTTGACCTTCTTTCAGGCCAACCATTCAGTACTTTTTCTGTGAGTTTTGTCAGTGTTACATCATATTCAGTTTCCTTTTTTACTTCACTTAATTGCTTGTTTGGCACAGATAAGTTTGCCTTTAACATATACACCTGGGTTTCTGTTTCTTTGTCAGGCATTTCAGTCTCTGGAAAGTACGCTCATTTCCTTTCCTGGTTTGCTGATAGCTGATACTTCTGTAATCTTATTAACAATCTCTGAATTCATGGTCGTTCTTGAACGGTTTATGGTCAGACTGGTCTTCAACCTCTCCTCCACACACAAAATGGTGGAAGCGCTCTGCTCCAGATACTTCTGCTTGCATCTCTTTCTCAAATTGTGCGTAACGTTATACAATTTCTGTCATTGATTGTGACACATGCTGTATGCTTCTGGCCTGTCCTTTTGAAAGACCACTTTTAGATGCATCTGCAGAAATGTTCATGGCTAGGCTTACATCGTAGTGCCTAAGTATAGGGGCCTCAGTGAGCATGGTTTTCAGCTTGGTGAATGCCCATTGATGTTCATCTTCCCACTGCTACATGACGTCATCTCTGTTGAATTTGGAATTAACTTTGCAAGGTATGTGACCATCCCTAGAAATCTTTTTACGTCTCTCTTGCATTCCGGGTTCGGTATTCTCCTGATGGCCTCTTTTTGCTCTGATAAGGTTTCAAGCTGTCTTTTGAGAGAATATGACAAAGGTATTTTATTTCCTCTAGACAACTTTCACTTCTCTATTCAGTTTAAAATGCTTTGCTCTAGCTCTCTCTGACTCTTGCCTACGTCTGTGTGCTGCTCTTTTTTTATCTCTGCTCAGATGAATGTAGGATTTAGCACCTTCAATGCCCTTGAACAGCTGCTTCATTGTCCTGGTGAACACTTCCGGTGTTGAATGAATCCCAAATGGGAGACAAAGAAATCTGTCGCGGTTAAAGGTAAATGTACAAAGATGAGAGCTGGCATCATCTAGCTTGATTTGCCAAAAGCCTGAACTTGCTTCAAGCACTGAGAAGTATTTTGCTCTGAAAATTTGTGTTTTATTTCCTCCACAGTAAGTAGCTGGCAATGTTCTTTCATCACACTGTGTCTAGAAAGATTTCCAAGTTCCTGTTAGACTTCTCACCAATCACAAATGCGTTGGCTCGCTATGTAGGCTCTTCTGTCCTTTCAGTCACTTTCATTTTTTCCATTCTGCTTAATTCTGTTTTTAGTTTTTCTTTCAATGTTACTGGAACCACATTTTCATTTATCTCAATTGTGTGCTCTTGCTCAAATCAACGTATGCCCTCAAACACATCTGTATATCCTGTGAAAGTCTCCATTTTGTCACTTTTATTCAGTGGCATTACTCTCTGGTCGAGCCTCAGTTCCTCACATAGTATTCCTAGTATTGGTTTTGGTCCTTTTTTATCACAGTAAATTTCCCTACATGGGTTCTTCTATTTCACTTCCAAGTTACACTTTCATTTTACAGTTATTTTGTCTCCTGTGTTAGAGGATAGTTTCATATTTGTGTCTCTTAGCTAGTTCTTTTTACTAAGTCTCTGCAACAGGCTGTAAGGAATTACATTTTCCTATGCACCAGTGTCCCGTTTAACGTTAGTATTTTACGGCCTTTTTTCTGATCAACTGTCCATTTCTCCTTCTGCGGCTGTGCCCACACTTGACCACTGAACAAGCAAGAGCGCTAGTCTGTGACGTCATTAAACTTGCTCACTTTGTTTTTTCATTGACTTTTGTGTTGACTTTCTCATCTTCTCTGCGTGCCTGTTTGTGCTTCTCAGAATCTTGTTGTTGTCATGCACAGCAGCTGGTGCATTCCGTTGCTCGTTGTGTGTTTGCCTGGACCTCCTCTGTTGGAACTCCTTACAGCCTTCATTACTCAGTGCGTCAAACTGGCAGATTCATTTCATATCATAACACCTGCGGTTCCTTGGTGCTCAGTAGGCTACTCCTTGGTGGCCTGTGAATGTTATAAATGTTGTAATGATGTTGTAATAATAAAAACGGGAGTTTTCAGTGCAAGGGACATTTTATGCACAGTGTGACACACAGTGGGTTTGCTGAGGCTCTTGGTACCCCCAATGGTGCACAAAAATGTGCCACTTGCCAAAAAAACGCAATCCAATGCACACTGTTTGTATGGACTGCAATGTGTGTCCTTTGCAAAATCAGTCACTGGTAAATTGCAAATGTAGATTATTTCCTCCCTAGAAAGTTTGTAGGTGTCACGGTGCGGTGGAGGGTTAGGACCCAAATGCGGAGGGGGAAAAACTCAAACTCCAAAAAAAGGTAAGAACAAAAGACTTTACTAAACAAAAGGGGAACAAAGGGAACAAAAGGCCTCGCAGGGCAACTCTTCAAAATAAAGGAAAACAGAAACATCCACAAAATCCAAAAATCCAAAAAGCACGTGGAAACAGAACAGGGCAGGAACACACAGGGCAGGAACATGATCAGAAACACAACCAAAGAACCAACAAGGATCCAGCACCTGAGTCCAGGAGACGGGAACTTAAATAGACACACTGACGAGACACAGGAGGGCACCATGAACAATCAGGCCACAGAAGGGGAAGGGAAAACAAGACAGCCAGAAAACAATGATTGGACAATTGGAAACAATCATACAATTAAACAGGGGGAGCAGGACACAGAACAGAAGTGCCGCCATCTGGCGGCCCAACAAGGAAAACACAGACAGGAACACAGAACTATGACAGTAGGCTTCATAAAGATGCTTGTCCGGATAACTGAGTCAATCCATCTTGGAACACTCCCCCCTTCCCAAAATGCCCTCCTTACTATTTGTGTCCCCTCATCTGCAGGGTTATCAATGAACAGATGCACTGTGATTGAAACAGAACCAGTAAAAACACATCCATTTTTATACACTACATAATTGGGTCCAATATTTCCATTAATGACCATAAAACATCATGGTTCATCATCCAAGTGAGTGCTACACATTGGTGTTGGTAGAGAACAGTGTCCTCTCCTCATCATTGTAAAGTACTTTGAGGCTGAGGTAGAAAAAAATGCTACATAAATGCAAGCCGTTATTATGACGTTGACCGTAGGCAGGCTGTAGACTCTCACCCAGGTGTTTCTTGGTTTCTGTGGCTTTCCTGCTCTGACCATAGCACTGCAGCTAACGCAATCCCATGGGGCAAGAAAAGCAATCTGAAATCCCCCTCAGACAGGAGGGGATCCACCTCAAAGAGCACCCAGGGCTGTTCTGTGGCATGCAAGGCACTCTACATTGTAGTTTCAACGCTCATTTTCAAATAATAATACTGTGTCTTGGTAGGAAAAAAAATGCTCTTCTCAGGTGCAATTACAACCTTTCATTATATATTTCTGTGACAACCTAAAGAGTGTCACTATTGTAATACATAAAAAAACATGTATTCATCCCCCACACCCACCATTTATTCAAACGAGATGTTTTTTTAGCTTGAAATACTTTGCTGCAGAAGTCTTCATTTATTTTTTATAAATAGATGTCTTGTCATTTATTTTTGATTATATTATTTATTTTGAGTTTTTTTTTTACTCTGCAGAATTTCTGTTCACCGTTACATATGCATTGCACCATAGATGATTTATTTATTTATTTATTTATTTATTTAATTGTCTTGTTTCACTGCCTTTTTGCTTGTTTTAGCAGCTCAGTAGCTTCTTGTTTCAATAAAAACTTAGTATTGGTAAATACTTGGTTAAAAAGTGAATTAATTAAAAAAAAGTTTTAAATGATACATATTTTGAAAACTACACAATAACAGAACATTTATGGTCTCATTTCATTAGAAGCACTCTTGACTCATGGTGCTGTTGATGGTATCCATTTAAACTACTTGATAGAAAACGTTTTGCTCTATTTTCAAGATCGATTCAGTCGAAAGTATCACCGTAGTTATTATGACAACTAAAGTGAAAGTGTGGCATCGTAATTCTGCTCCTTCGAGGTCACAGATATGGTACCTGGAGGAAAAAATAAGTGTTTAGCACTGAAATACTGCTGTTCAGAAATGGGAAATAGGGAGAAATTAACACTGTAGGAACCTCATTGCCATGACAACAGACAGGAGTACGGGTTTAGAAAAGGGCTTGCTTGATGAGTGTACAATGTACCTTCACTTTTCTTTCGCATTTCATGCACCATCCCCCATCTCCGGAGGAATGAGAAATCGCAAACAGAGTGGTGCTTCTGTGCCTCCACAGGTCTTCAGCAGGATCTTTGTGTCTCAGTGCGCCCTGGAGAATTAATATTCAATGTGTGCTCCCCCTTGCCACCCGTCTTGATATGAGGGACTTCTTTCATTTGGAGTGTTGAACCTTGTGAGAAAGTTTAGATAGAAATCAGTAATCTGTTCTCGTATTTTAGCTTTACATTACTTATATTCAGGAGTGACTTTATGTTGAGGGTCCTTTGACTCCACTGCAGATCCTACCAGGCTTTAGTCTTTCAATTGTCTGAGTGAAGAACCATCTCTTGACGGAAATATTCCTCAACAACTTTCTCCCTACATCTTCTGCTGTTGTGCTGCCATCACACTACTATTGCTTGTACTTCTTCTTTTACCTTTTCTGACCGTGTTCACTGTTCAAGATGCTTTTCAAACTGAGACTAAGGAGTGGAACAACTAAGAGACTATTCCCTGTCTCCTTAAACCAATGGGACATCCAGGAAAGTTTATTACCATGACAACACAAGTTCACACAAAGTTGTGAAAATAAAATTACTTTGCCCCAACCAATCAAATTTGACATACTGCATTCTGGGGGGAAACAAAATCTTAATTTGAAAGAGATCACATTGACCTCAGATGTGGAGGAAAGAGTTATGTATAAATCTATATGAAATGTGAGTGCGTAAATTATCAAAAATGAAAAATAATTAATTCCTAAAAGTGAATGACTATTTAAATCAACAGAGGGTGATATAGTGTTTAGCCAGGATGTCTTACATTTCCTTACACTTCCTTTGGTCGTCTAGACAAGTTTCTTTCAGTCACTATAATATGTACGGTAGGCTACTGTAATTGTTTGGATGTTGAGAACTGGGAACAGCAACAATTCCCAACCAGGACATCAAGACTGAGGTCTATTCTAAATTAATTTACATGCGTCAAACTTCATGCATGATTAAAACTTTCACACAATACCTGATACTACATTCCAAACAGAAGAAACCTAAAACCACCTCTTAAAGCTCGCAACTCAAAGGAGTTGCTTTCATCACAATATTTTTCTGGGTCTAAAATGAATAGCACTCAGAATGAAGTGTTGGGTTAGGCAGTAAAGGGACTGCATTTCCCTTTGATAAAATATAATTAAATGTCAAAGGAAGGTGAAGTCCATGTGACCGAGAAAGCCTTGTTTTGACCTTCTTTTCTGCCTCCTCCCACATTACTGCTCCTGGCTCCTTATGAGTCATGACATTTTGGCAGGCAGAAAAAAGAAAAAGGTCTGAGCTGTCAGCCACAGGCTTTCAGCTTAACACAGCACTTTCCTTTGTTGGTACGGATGAGCACTGAATGAATGCAGCCAGTGCTGTTGCTGCCTCCTTTAGATGGTGCCCTCTTCTCTGCTAATGTGCAGAGGCCATACAGGAAGTAAAGCATCATGGTATAAATATATATATATATATATCATTTTTACATTTTTTAATGAATTTCATCAACCAGCTCTGTGGCAGTACTATTGAGTGAGTAAACTGATTTACAGTAACTAGTCATGATCAGTTCTTGAATTGACGATGGGGTATTGGATCCCTTTTTGGCCGTAGTACCTTTGGATCTTAAAGTGAGTTTAACGCGGCTGAAAATATTTAAATAAATTATCCAATACACAAAATATCTATTCAAAGTAATGATATAAACTATAATAAGTTACAGTTTTTTTCAAATGTTTAAACACTAAAACTGGAACTATGCACACGATGGTGAAAACTTGAAGCTCATGTATCAACAACAAAGACTATTTCCACAAAACTCTAAGCACAATTCCTTTGTTTTCATTCAAATAGCAATTCTAAATCATATTTTTGCACAACTCTACACACAAAATCTCATCATTTAGCACAATTTTCATAATCAAGCCTTGTTTGTTCACATGGAAAACACTGGCCTTCAAATGCCAAACTTCAAGTACCAATTGGTCTCACTCATGCCACACCTGCTCAAACTCAATTGGCTAAACTTTTCAATTATCTGTCGGAGCATAAAAGAGACCTCCGGTGACCTCTATTGTGTTGGAAAACAATGGAGCAACATGCAGCACGGAGAGGTAGAGGTAGAGGTAGAGGTAGAGGTAGAGGTAGAGGTAGAGGAGGCGGTGTATGTGTATGAGGTGGACGAGGTGGACGAAAAAGAGGGAGACAAGCTAATATTTCAAATGAAATACGTGCAACTTTGGTTGATCATGTATTTGTTTTTTGTTTTTTTTACAGCCGGCCTACAAACTACGATTTTTATTTTTTCAGTCTGCTGAACAAAGATTTATTTTACAGTAACAAATAAAGATTTGCTTGCTTTGTTCATTGATTTCATATATGACAATAGATCATTACATCCATTGTCCAGACTGACACAGTCTAAGCATGTTCTCGTTTTGAGAAGACACAAATGTTATCTATTTTGGCAAAACTCATAATTGCACTGATAAGGAAAATGAAAAAAACACTTCTAACAATGTTCAGTATGACTCATGATGGAACCTGGGTTGTGAGTGCAGCCCAACTGGACCTCATTGGCAGGACAATACAGTAAATGTGCATTGTATCGTATACAATAACAACAACAATCAAAGTGATAACAGTTCACACACTTTGCTGTACTGTACTGAATTAGAATTAGGTTTACCTAGCAAATGCACTATTTATATGATGATATATTTACTGTATTGTATCATGGCAACAGTCTTTATATTTACTGTAAAATTGCAGCCTATTTTGGGACCCCTCGAAAAGAAAACTAAAACTTCAGAAAAGGAGGAAAAAATAAGCAATTTTTACACAATTTTATACACTGTTAATTTTTTTTAATTAGGTGCTTTTCATGTTTTAGAGCTGGGGTTCCAAAAAGGGCCAGTGTGGGTGCACACACCTGATTCTACTAATCAATCACTAGAGTCATTGCTAAGCACCTTGATTAGTAGAATCAGGATCAGACCGGATAAGACCGGGGACCCCAGCTCTAAAACATGAAAAGAACCTAATTAAGAAAAATTAACAGCTTGTTAAAATTCTGGGATTGCAGTTGAGGTTGGAATGAAAACCAGCATACACAGGGGTCCCCCAGGACAAAGTTTGAGAACCACTGACCTAAAGGACTCAGACTATGAGAGAAGATTTTCTGGTCTGATGAAACCAAGATTGAACTCTTTGGCCACAATGCCAAGCATCTGGAGGAAACCAGGCACCGCTCATTGCCTGGTCAATACCATCCTCACGGTGAAGCATGGTGGTGGCAGCATCATGTTGTGGGGATGTTTTTCAGCGGCAGGTATTGGGAGACTAGTCAGGGCCGAGGGAAAGATGAACGGAGCGAAGTACTGAGATCCTTGAAGAATATCTGCGCCAGAACGCTCAGGACCTCCAAGCACCAAGACAACGCAGGGAGTGGCCTCGGGACTGTGAATGTCCTCGAGTGGCCCAGCCAGAGCCTGGACTTGAACCCAATTAAATATCTCAGGAGAGACCTGAAAATAGCTGTGCAGCAACGCTTCCCATCCAACCTGACAGAGCTTGAGAGGGTCTGCAGAGAAGAATGGGAGAAATACCCAAAATGCAGGTGTGCCAAGCTTGTAGCGTCAACACCCAAGAAGACTTGAGGCTGTAATTGCTGCCAAAGGTCCTCAACAAAGTACTGAGTAAAGGGTAAATACTTATGTAAATGAGATATTTCAGTATTTTATTTTTAGCAAATTAGCAAAGATTTCTAAACCTGTTTTTGCATTGTCTTTATGTGGTATTGTGTGTAGATTGATGAGAATAAAAATGAATTGAATCCATTTTATAATAAGGCTATAACATAACAAAATGTGAAAAAAGTGAAGGGTTCTGAATACTTTCTGAAGGCACTGTACATGCAAATAGACTGATATAAGTAAACACTGCAGTGCAAGTAATTTTTTATGCTGTTGCTGATGCTAAATATGTACCATTATAACCCCATACAATGTAGTCTGAAGCAATTTTCAAATTTTCCTTTACAATCGCTTTAAATAACTACGTAGTGACATTACCATTAGAAATATGAATGCATGAAATGATAGAAGTTCTGTCCACTACTGTTCTAATTATGTGAGCAGGCATGGCATGGCAGAATTATTTTTGTTAAAGAATAGATTTAAAAGAACTGATAGTGGGAAAGAACATATTTACCCTAATCTCTAATTCCAAAGTTAGTACTGAACACCTGAAGTACCTGAAAGCTTCAGATGTTTCAAATGTCTTTAATAATTGGGCCATACCTTCAGTGAAAAATGCATTCATGCCAAATGCAATTTATTCTACTTTAATATCATATTCTTTCAACTTCAACCCAACTTACCTTTTTTTGAAGTTGGATGGATTAAAGCACAGAATTTAAATTCATAAGAACTGCCGCCAGAAGCAGACCTGAGAGTTAATGACAGGACTTCATGGGAAAGCTTTGGGGGGAAAAGTGCATTTGAAGACACCAGAGAGAGTGGGCACTCACAATGACTTCAAGGGTTTGGAGGATTATTAGCATTGGGATGATACAACTGTGAAACTGCTTATCTGTAACAGAAGAAAACAGTCATTTTCCCCACATGCACAGGAAAAGTGTATTCAGGGAAGGAGACAGAGACACACTGGTTATGTGTCTTTCCTTGTATTAAAGTTGCAAGGCATAACAGCTCGTGTTCTGGCAAACACCGATAACAACACTCTTGTTTTCCGGCAATGAAAAGGTTCTCACAGGGATCTAAGAACAACTCCTGACACATCTCCAGACCCATTCGTACCAAATGTCCAGATTGAAATGTTCTCCGTGAGGGACTGGTCAGATTTACATACAGCAATACTGCTCTCCCTTGTGTACAATAGGAATAATGCTGCCCTTCACTTTATTTCACTATGACTCCAACAGTGCAAAAAGTAGACCCAACATCCTCAAACTGTCATTGAACCTGGTGCAAGTGGTCTGGTTTATTATGTGAATGGAGCCTTCTTATACGAGGGGTAGAGAATGTGTTCATCAAGACCACTATCCAGTATGTTCAGCTGAACTATAAAGCACTAACAGACACTGCCTAACCACACCTAAATGGCTCCCAAGTTAGTAAAGGGTCAGATTTTCTCTTTTAAAACATTCAGAGAACCCTACCTCTCCCTTCTTGAGTCTAATAGCACGTGTCAGTAGCCTAGGTGGGTGTTAGGAGCAATACAGCTGATCACAGTAGGTTCAGCACAAGGAATTACGGAGCTGGAATCCTGATAACTGAGCCCTTGTTGTAATCAGGAGCACTGATAATGAGACACTGCTATTAAGTGAGAATCGTGAAAGTTATATGATGTACAGTTCTTCATGCCCCTTGCCTTCAGATGCATATTTACATAATGGGCATTTGACCACATTTTGACACTATTCTACAGCGAAGCAGGCAATGCAACTGCTCAATTATGAAAGAAATCAGCGGCAGCTTTCAGATGGACATTTCAACACCATTTTCCATACAATTGCTTGGCACAGTCAATTTTACTGAAATGACAATGAGAGCTAATTATGGTTTCACATGTAAAAGTAGGCAAGCTTTATCACGGAATTAGAAGACACTTTAGCAGGCCCTTTGCATTGTGTGGAGAGAAAAAGTAAAAAAGAGAAAGAGTATCCTGCCTTGGACATTAACAAAAGAGCCAATGAAAAGGAAAAACGACTTGGTGAGTAAGAAATAAGTAAGATTTTTTTAAAAAAGGAGAGAGAAGGACAAAATGTTCTCCAGTGGAGCCAGTGCTTGTCAGAGACTAGAGGAATGGAGGCTCCTGGCATGTGTGTTTGTGTGCGTGTATGTCTGTGCGTGTGTGCTTGTGTGTGTGCGTGTGTGTGTGTGTGTGTGTAGACCATAGAGATCAGAGAAAATGTCATCTTAGAGGCAGTCCATCTGACTGGCAGCCAGAACCCTGTAGAGACAAAGCTGAGAAATCTGAATTTCCCCAAGACAGTGTAAGCTAAACACAGAAGAATAATGAGAACTAGTTAAGAATTATTAGAAATAACAATGTCTTAAATCCCAACAGTAGATGAGTAATAAAGTATGCAAGGATAATGAGGAAATTATTTTTAAGCGGTCAATAATAGCAACACCCTACCCACATTCATTGAACCACACAGGTTTCACTTGCCCCTTGTTAAACAGTAGGCCAAATTCTTATGCTCTGTGGCTTTTCAGTTTTGCATTCAGAATAAAACAAATGTTCTTTATCATGCATTTCAGCTACTTCAATCACAAGTTGATATTGTATCAGTGTGTGAATTAAGAATGGCAATCATACTGATAGCAACAGTAGCTACTGATACAAGTGTGAATCAGAGCATCTGATTGTCTAGGAATCAACTGCTCAAATATTAGTGATGTTAATTTTGACGTTGCAAATGAAATATTTAATATTTGGATACATAACTTAATTACATAGCTTTTCTTTTGAAGCAAAAACAGACTGTTTTCCCATCCATCACAAAACGCATCATCAATGTGCACCCAAAAGACGTTAAAAATCGCTTTTTGAAAAGATTTGTGGAATGACATTTTGAGTTAAATACCATATGTCATAATGTTGCTTAGACCATAATTATCCCAGATATGTTGCTCAAACACACACATGTATCTTGTAAATTTACTGGTACAGGGAATTTCAAGCTCATTGCCATTCATTCCTGAGGTCCAAGGTCTGCATATCTTTCCAGAGCTGATGACAAGCTTGGCGTCTCACTTTTGCCATAGTCTCTAGTAAAAATAGATTGAGAGAATCAGATAGAATCAGCCCTATGTACTAAGTAAATTTGTCAGCTTTCAGATAAGCCAGTCCTTGTCTGACCCCTCTTCCAGTCCTCCGCCCTTCCACACCTCACCAAATCAGCACAACAATCTTCTGCTGATCATTGATTGTGAGATCATTGAGGGGTCCTCCCCCTCTTTCAGCTGCATAACATGTGGGCCTTTCTTTAACTTTAGGGCAGCTTAACATCAGTGAGTTAACATCTGCTGGGTAAGATCTGTGAGTGAAAATTGAGAGTTGATATCTGCTTTTGGCATCTGGGGAACCAGAACCTTACATCTGGGCTTGGTGTTTCTTGGTGTTTTGTGTGTACAGGGTTTGACATTTGTGGTCTGACAGCTCATCTTGCGTTTTTACATTTTTAACCCTGGCTTTTTGGAATATTCTGTTGTCTTGTGGTATCTGAACATTGATCTTGGGGTTATCATGGGATATCAAGCTGTGGTTTGGTATTTTCTTTCATTAACTTATTTTGTGATAGTGACTTGTCCATGACTCTAACATTTATAGTTAAAAGTTTGTCTTTTGATTAGATTAGATGTTGAATACCCATTGTAATAAATATCTGGTTGTGAATTGTACTTTTTTCTTGCCATTTATTCCCCATTTTCTCCCCAATTTAGTTGTTATACCAATTCCCCATGTGTATCACGGTCCTGGTCGATGCGCTATCCTCTGTTGGTCTGGGGAGGGTGTAGACAACCACATGCCCCCTCCGATACATGTGGAGTCGCCAGCCGCTTCTTTTCACCTGACAGCAAGGGGTTTCACTGCGAGAGCGTAACGCCCTCCTCCCTGCTGGACAGGCAGTAGGAGTCGCTAATGCAATAATCAGGACTCATACCCTCACCGGCTTCCCACCCACGAACACTGCCAACTGTGTATTAACTGGCTACATCTGGCCAAGTACCGCTTAAGATAATTGATATATATATTTTTTTTATCAAATGAAATCAAATAAATATATTTTATATCTTGGATAGGTGAGAAGGTTAACTGTTAATGAACTTGTGTTCAGTATTCAGAGTGCCAAATGTTAAATGAGGGTGTTAGCTGTTAAAACTGCTGGATTCAGAACAGAAACATGGTTTACCCAATCCTCACTTCCCAGGCAATGGCAAAACACTACTTAGTGACCACTTTTAAAGTGTTTATGTCAGTTGCTTAAAAGGGAAATAATTGGGCATATTTAATATTCTGTAATATTTGTAATGGTCACATTTTTATAACCTTGTCCCCTGAGCATTTTACAGAAAGATTTCCTGCATTGATTTTATCTGTTATTTCTTGCCCTTTCTATTTGGGTTGACAGCTGGGTTGAATTTACTCTGCTGAATATTTTTGCATTTGCTGTAAGTGAATAACATCATCCTCTGTCCAGTTGGGTGTCCCTTTCCTTGTGGCATTGGTTCTTTCTCAATTTTTTGTTTCAAATGCAATACTTAGCAAAAGCTAGACTAGATCAAAGGGGTTTAGAGATCATCGATATGTGGAATAGAGAGGACAGATGTTTTTGACTCAAAATATACGCTGCTATATATTTAGACAGTCTGTAATTGCACATCAGCAAAGAAAACATACACAAGTGCTGAAACGTGTAATCTGCTTTGCAATTAAAGACCATCGAAAATAGTATTGCCATAGTTACTAACAAAGAGGCTTTTTGAATGGCTCCTAAAAATTTTACTCACTTTAGGGAAATACACTATTTGACATGAAGGACAAACTCAAGTTTGAAATATTAAGTTGTTTTATGCAACCAGGCACAGAATTTAAATAAAAACAATCTATTTTTAGCCTATATTGCAATATGTCAAAAGTTGTCATTGAAATGATATTATTGTGAACAATATCATATCACCCACTCCTAATACCCACCTTCACAATATGTACCCACCCACACAGACCTACACACACAATGCGCTCCCATGCTCATGCTCACAAACACACACATGCACACACAAAGACACACACGCACACACACACACAAGCACATGCACACACACACACACACACACAGACAAACAACATGAAAATAGAAAAGCAATAATAATAATTACTGATATATCAAATAAATGATACACAAAATAATAAGACAGACACCAGTCTGTACCTGTATGTGACAGTGCATGCATTGCATACAAATCTTAGGGTTGCTTACATGTAAATGTATATACAAGAATAAATGACTTCATGAAAATAATAAGGTTAATTTGGTTGGTTGTATGGTCAGATTAGCTGAGTACTTATTGTAAACTTGCAATATAAAGTTGGGTATTCCATGATCACATGGAACCTTTAAAATTATGTAATTCAAGTGGGACATTCATAACGAGCATGTCAAAGCTCCCAATATTATATAAATAAAATCACAGAGGCCAAAAAAGGTAACCATTTTATTGTATTTAACCATATAGCCTAATTTGCTGTATATCACTCTTTCAAGTTTAGCTCACGAGTGTATTAAGCCAGTCTTGAATGCTGGGGGCAGATATGTCCTTCTATTTACAATACATAAATTTTCAGCGACTGCAAAGCCAACCGTGCTATTAGATTGATTTGCAAGCTTGATGGCTTGCTTATAAATTTTATCAGGCATTGTGATGGGCAACATATTCAGTAAATAAAAGAGTTTTGGGATGGCCGTCATTTTTATAGACAATATTTTACCCCAGAATGAATTTGTTGAGTGTTTTCCAGCTATTGAAATGACTTTTCAATTTCTCAAGGATAGGGCCAGAATTGACTTTCATTATCAGGGGGAAATGTAATGGCAAGATATTTCATGCCATACTGTGGAAATGTGATGTCGAACACACTCAAGTCAGGCATGGTTGCCAGGTCAGAGAGGGGGAAGACCTCTGAAAAAATAAAAAGATTCCTCTATTGTTGTCAAACCTTTCCTGATTGATTGAAAGGGTTGAGAAAGCAACAGGATGACATCATTGCCATAGAATGATATTTTATGAGTTTCATTGGCTATTATCACCAATGTCAGCATCCACTTTCATTGCTATAGCAAGTGGTTCGAGGACCAGGACAAATAGAAGAGAAGCGGAGGCACACCTGTCTGGCCCCTTACGGAGCTTAAGTTTATGGGAGGCCCCGCCGTTGGTGGTGACCGAGGCACCAGCCCCAGAATATAGACATCTGATACAACCAGATGAAGTAGTGGCCAAAGACATGTCACTCCAGAACTCTAAACAAGTACCTCCACTCCACCCTATCAAAAGCTTCCTCAGCATCCCGAGGCAATGGTTGGGTAGGAGTTGGGGATTTACTTGCGGCCATTTTATGGTGAGTAAACCCCTGAAACTGTCTGGGGCGTATCATTGCCATATGAAACCAGATGCTCCCGTTTGGCTATAACCTGTTCCAGCTTATTTGCTAGCACCGTGGCTAATGTCTTAATACCACAGTGGGTGATGGCTCCTGCACAATGAGCGGTTTTTATTTTTCCTGGGAAGTAAAATTATAGATGCTGTTTTAGAGGATGCAGAGAGTAAGCCTTTTAGGAAAACCTTGTTTTAATAAGCCCTTTAGTAAACCCTTGTTTTAATGTGCCAATAACAGAGGGTTTTGAAACGTTAAGTAAAATTCTTGCGGATCACCATCAAGGCCAGGTGATTATCCTCGGGTCAATCAGTGGATAGCTGTATTGATTTCATCCAGTAATTTCTCCCTCAGGACTTCTTTTTTCCTCAGCAATAATGGAGGGCATATGAATATTATTAAGAAATAGCTCCATCTTGTGTTTGATAATTTCATGAGCTGATTGGTGAAGCATTTCATAGAATTCCCTGTAAATATATCAGTTTTTTATTAATCACTTGTTTTTTGTTAATCGTCTTTTACAGAAATAATTTTGTTCCTGTTTTTTATGCTAAAAGTCTGTATGCCAAACGTTTAGTGGCTCTCATTCCATCCTCATAGAATTTAGCTTGGGTCCCAAACGTGTGTTCAACTTAATATATAAGAAGTTAAGTTGATATGTTTTTGGCTACTTTTAACGAAGCTTCGAGTTTCAATTGACTTTCAAGGGACCAAGCAGCAAAGCTGCTGGAACACTATTGTATTTGTAGGAGTTATTATTATATTGAAAATGTAAAATTTGAAAGGGGAATTCTCCTGCCCCGTGTGGGCTGGAGACATGAAACCGAAGTCAATCCATGCATCTCCTCACAATGAATAACTTTGCTGCTTTGATTGAAAAGGTGTGATTGGGAGATTTTAAATTAAAAAAAAAAAAAACTTGAAATACATCTCCTGTCACAAAATTTGAACAATTTGCAAGAAACTTGTTGCTCTCCAAAAGTTATTCTTATTTGGTTGTATCTCAAAACATATGGCCACAGTAAGCCAATGAACCTGCATATATGGATGGCTTTTTACAAAAAAGGTAATAAATCCCAAATGGTTTGAAATAACGTGTTGGAACTTGTCTGTTGATAGCTTCATCCTGAGGACAATCACAAAGAACTGGCCCAATTCAACATCAGGGTGGTCTTTTGGAGCTCAACAATTTTTAAAAATAAAAAAATAAAAACGGAAAATACATCACTTAGACCAATTTACAGGAAACTTGAATGATAGCATAGAAATTTCATTAAAAGTTGCATAAACAAAGTTGCTAGTAAAAATGTGCTTGCAGTAATCCAATGAATATGCAAGTAAGTGTGTCTTTTTATTGAATAAAAAGTGGTCTTGGTCAGGTGAATTAATCTCCATATATCCACTATAGCTTGATCTTTGATCAGAGGCTTCAAGGGTATTTCAGCTTTGTTCAGGTCTCTGCTTGTAGCTGGGGGCAAATTATCAATAATTTTGTCCTTTGTTAAAATCCTCACCCTTCGCTATAGGTATGTCTCCCAATGGAACGATATGAGCATTAATTTCATGGAACACAGTACCACCTAAATTAGGAGGTACTGTAATAAATGCCATAATGAAAACTAAATGTCATAATAAATTAATAAATTCCATAATAAATTAATAAATGCCATTTGATTGTTATTCAGGGTACTGATGGTAATGCGATATTTCCCATGGGCATCAACAATATTGCGTGAAATGATGAATTCAGATTTTTGTGGAAGAGGGTCACCATCCCTCTGTATTTCATATCTCATGTGCAAAATGAAATTTGGCCAGCTCATTTCACTTTTATTGCCTCTTGTTGGGAGAGATGGGTGTCTTGCAGGGATCGTATTTGGCATTTTTTGCTTTTAGTAGGCTGTTGTATCCCTCTAATGTTCCATGTCATAAGACGCACTGTACTAGCTCTGTACAAAATAGCAAAAGACAAAAACACACACAATTAAGATGTCAGCACATGAACATGACCCCTGTGTCCCCTCCCACCCCTGTGTCTCCTCCCCTCACTTGGTGAATGATTCCCTGTGAAGCCATCTACTGTAATGCTCAATACTGTGGACTCCCCGAGATACCGTCTAAATTTAGTACACTTTACTTTAAATGAGGAACTTGATTGCAGTTACTAATGTAAATGCATGGAGCCTAATAACTGGGCATGTAATACTGTATACCAAACTAGTGATCGGTGTGGCAGTATTGTACATTCCAGGTATAACCCTGCTCCTATGGTTCTATAGGCTATATCCCCATTCAATGCAATTGCCATCACACTTATTTTAATATAAGCACTTGTTATTGAAACACTTGGCTAGTACTCAGAAAAACAAAAAAGAAAAACAAACAGAACAAACGTGGCCTGTAACATTCGATCATCGAAAACACCCAAATGTATGTGCAGCCCCACCAATTCAAAAAAAGGTAAAACTGAGTAAATGCACAAAACAGCTGACACCAATAGACTGGATGTAAAGAAATGTGTAAGCTCATTCTCAATTAAATGATTACTGCACAACCAATGCATGTGACTACACTCAGTTTGAAAATGACCAACGTCCTTCTGTCACAGGCCTGTCATCTGATCTGATCGACTGGTCTGCGTTGACCATAGACCGTAAAAAGTGTACTTCGTTTTCTCTCAAGTTCTTAAATTAAAAAGCAATTGTGAAAGTAAGACATATGGGTTTATTTTCAAGGGACTGTGAGTATTAAATTAATGGGTAACTTCCCAACTAGTCCATACACAACTAAACTACATTGCTTGTATAGACTTGTAACACCCTTGCGCCAGTTCTTTAAACACTGCAGACTGCATCTTTTAAAAAGCACTGAATGGACCAGGGGATGAAGTCACTGAACAATAATGCTTTTTATAATTCATAAAGGCAATTAAGTTCCCACAGTACCCCAGTGGTGTGGCACAGGCCAGCCAAATCTAATCATTAATATGCCATTAATATGCCAGAGGAACTGCAATAAATGGTTGAGATCAGACATATGCTGCCCAAAAGAAGATTACTACGAAACTTTGTAAAATTCCAATAATACGCTTGAGTAAATTATGCATAATAATAAAACCCAGGCAGACAATGCGAGGTGTCATCCACCTGCAAATGGAAGGATGTTCTACCCAACTTAAATGCTTTTCCAAACGTTTTTACAAAATTGATTTGTTGGTCAAAGTGCTGCCTGTAATTTCACCAGGTGAACTCCTGCGGCTTCAAATCATGGGTGGGTGATTTTCTATGCTATTTCACATTAATCCATTAATTCGCTGCTTCAGCCTGTCTGTCAATTATTATTGTGTTTGTGATCATATTATTCACCATTCCAGAAATGTTTAAGTCTATTCATAGTCTTGACATACGGCCGCAATCAGTTGTGCATGAATGTTTTGCTTAATCTGAAAAGGATACCATCAATATGATTTAAATCAATTATTCACATCCTATGACTAGTGGAACATTATCCTTATCAAATGGATTGCATTATTTTAAAATGCCATCATGAGCTGGCTTCTCTGTTTAAAATAATGAAAGTACCTACAGTATATTTCATGTTTGTTGACTTCATCCTCACTTTATTGTCATACAGTACTGTGCAGAAGTCATACACAACTCTATTTTTTATTTAGTTTCCAGGGAAAACAAGTTCTTTATTTTTCAGCATCTGCAATGCAGCAAACATGTATTCAACTCAAAATGACACAAAAACATCCACAACTATGGACAATATCAAAGCTTTCAGCATTTAGTGTGTCCATTTTTGCCTTTATTACAGTTTCTGTTCCTTTTGGGAGAGTTTGTTTTGTAGAAATCTGCTGAAATATATTTCCATGCTTCTTGTAAACACCTCCAAAGTTCAGTCTTGGAAGCTGATTGCATTTTCCGCTTCTCTCGATCCAAGTAATCCTAAACACATTTAAATGGGGCGACATAGCTCAGGAGGTAAGACCGATTGTCTGGCAGTCGGAGGGTTGCCGGTTCAAACCCCGCCCTGGGCATGTCGAAGTGTCCTTGAGCAAGACACCTAACCCCTAACTCCTAACTGCTCTGGCGAATGAGAGGCATCAATTGTAAAGCGCTTTGGATAAAAGCGCTATATAAATGCAGTCCATTTACCATTTACCATAAATGATATTGAGGTCTGGACTGTGGGGTGGCCAGTCCATTGTTCTGAGAACATCAGCAGCTTGATCTGCTTAGAAGTGTGCTTGGGGGTTACTATCTTGCTTTGGAATAAATTTGCTCCCAATCAAATATTATCCAGATGGTATTGCATGAAATGTTAAGATGTGTTTGCTTTGTCAGCATTCCTGATGCTTTCAATCAAAAAGGAATCACAAACTCCATCTGTTGTTATACAGCCCCAAACTTGTGCTGATCCTCCACCGTGCATGACTGATGGTTTCAAGAAGATGCAGGGTAATCTGAACCTGTCAAGCCATCATCTCACAGCATTTGACAATGTTAATCCTGTCATTAATCTCAGAGATGGCCTTGAGTCAACTTGCAATTACTTTTCTATTGAATCACATAAATCTTTCTTGTATGACAATGACATTAATACTGATTAATGTTTCCTTTTTCCACCTGAATATACAAAGCCTACCCAAACATTTTGATGACCTTCTTTCTCTGTTTCCCTTGCAGTTCAAGATTGGGTTAACCTGAAACCTGATCAACCAGCCAGAAGGTTTTGTGTATAACATTCAAGAATAAAATAGTGTTCACTGTAGACTAACATGGTGTATCCCCTTGGTTGGGGTTACAATTAGGGTTACGATTACAATTAGGGTTAGGTTAAGAAAAATATTTGCCCCTTATGAGGGCACCTTGGAAAATAAATGTACAAATGTACAGTGTACTGGAGCCTCTAAATAGAAAGAATTTGGTCTCATTTGTGTTGAAGTTTTATGTGTGTTTGTTTGATCCTGGGAATATGGTGTTCAGTTTTATGATCCAGTGTTTTCCTACCCTACGTCTGTCCTCTGGTGTCCAGTTAGTATTTGTTCGGTAGTTCTAGTGCCTCAGGTCCATAGTGAACAAAATGAGGTGTGTGTCTGTACCTATGATTTATAATGTTATGTGTGTCATTATAATCCTGTTCTAATCATATGTATATATTACACTTTATGACATGCGCAGTTTTTTGGTGTTGACTGTAAGTGTTTAATTATGTAAGTTGTGTTTATAGTATTTTTCCTGACTGTAGTGGCCTGTTTCTGAAATACTGGGCCTTGTGTGTGTACTTTGTTCATCTCCTATAGTTTGATGCTTACCAGATGGTCCTTGAGGTTCTTGTTTTTTTTGTAGGCCAAGATGATCTTGTAGTCCAGGAGTAGGTCCATATTTTGTAGGACCCTATACAAGTTTTGTTCAATTTTTCTTATGATTTTTCTTATGTCCTGTTGTTTTGTAGTCAAGAAGGTCTTTTGAACCTATCTGAGGAAAGATTTGAAATACTCCCTTGGTTTTAATGCATTGAAGAGTGGTGATATTATAATTCCTCTGTGTAATGATGGTGGCTGTGGCAAACCCAATAGCAAAGAAAGGGAGCAGGAGACTTGGATTGGGTTTCAAAAATCCAAGAGACTTTACTGAGTAAAATCAGGACAACTTTGGGAGCTCAAAACAAAAACGAAATATTCGAGGCAACGTATTACGCTCAGAGGGCACTAGAGCAGAGGCCAGCAGAGAGCAGCAAGCATGAAGGCTCGAGACTGAGTGAGGAGCAAAGAAACTAAGGCAGAATAAATGTTACCACTAATTAGCTCTGAATTGAAAACAGGTGAACGCATAATCACGTAATCAGTCCTTGATGATTATGTCGCCCTCTGACAGCCAGCAGGAAGGGGGTGCAGCTTGAATCTTCACACACTGTACTCACATCCATCTACTTTGTACAAAGCAAATTGTTTAAAAGTAAAAATAAAGAAAGACAGAAAGAAAGAAAGAAAGAAAGAAAGAAAGAATTCACATCTAGATAAATATAATATTTAGACACACAAAAAATAAAATCAATATATGACTATAATTTATATTTATCATTTATCTGGCACAATTTCATATTTACATAGACGCGTAAAAGCATTTATACACATATATTCATCAACACCCTTGGAAGAAATACTCTCCCGCATGCCAATCCCTCTAAGAAAAAAGCATAATTCTCCTTTTATAGATAGATATTGATAAATACTCTGTCTTTTCATATACCTTGCATAAGTGACTCCAACCCCATTTTAGCCTTAATTTTCATAAACTCAAATCTTCCCTTGGGTTGGCCGGTAATCCCCCGGGTAAGTACACCTGGGAAGTAACGTCTTTTTCACCTAGTATTTAATTTAGCTTTTAAGGGTGCGATTCTTTCCATGCGTCCTCCTCATCAAACAAGAAGTTCACCTTTACCTAATATTCACTGATAGGATTAAAGGTCTCCCAAACCCAGGTAAGTATTTATAATCATGTCTTTCTAATCTCTATCTCTCATTTAATCCCTCAGGAAAGAGAGCTCCTGGTTTCCGGATCCGCGCTTGTTCTGGAACTTTCCGTTCCCTGGTCATCCAAAGCACATTAGCCTCCAGACCAGTAACCTTAAATATTTCATAAAAAGAGTTTGAAATGTCTCATGAAATATGTCAGCTTTGCCTTCGATTTATTGCAATGTAAATGCTGTTTCAATTGATTTTTAATTGCATTTTCTGTTTCCCCATATGACATATTTGACATTGCATAAATTACATTATTAGTTGTGCTGTGAATATTTTGTTTGATCCTTCCCATCTTATTATACTTATTTTTTATGTATGTATGAAATTTTTTTTTACCAGATCCCAGTTTGGGAGAATAGTTTTTAATTATACCTTGATTTGCCTCCAAAAAAATATGTGATTAATGGTATCAAATCTATTTCTTCCCCCATCCATACACTAAATGTTGAAAATAGGACCAATTACATTAGGGTTAAAGTGAGGAGTAAGGATGCAGATGGGATTAGGATTCTAATTATAGTTGGGTTGGGATTAGGTTAGGAAAACATCTTTGTTTCCCAGGTTATATCTTATGAAGGCCCAGGCCATTCAGTTGACTGGAGCTTTTGAGAAGGAAGAATTTGGTTCCTCTTGTGTTTATGTTTTATGTGTGTTTGTTATGTCCTACTGGGAATATTGTGTTTAATTTTATGATCCAGTGTTTTTCTACCCTACATCTGTCTTCTGGAGTGCCTAAAGTCCATTGTTGAAGGAAGTGAGCCACTAGGTGTATGTCTGTGTCCCTATGATTTTTAATGTTATGTATGTGTTGTGCTAATCTAGTCCTAATCTTTTACCTGTTTCTTCCACATATTTTATGTCACTGTGTCTACACTTTATGGCATATGTGCTGTTTCCTGTGTGGCCTGTAAGTGTTTGTTTAATTACAGTATGCGAGTTGTGTTTGTAGTGTTATTCTTGACTGTTTTGGCCTGTTTACCTCAATTGCCTTAATACCCAACGGAATGTTAATGTTGGTATAGAGACTTGCAATATCAATCGTAAATAGGGAAGCTTTTAAAGGGATCACTATTTATTTTAGTTTATTTCACAAAATTAAAACACATGTATCAAAAGACTTGCATATGAAGAAATTGTCATGGATAACACGAAAAAGTCCTGGACTTATTTCCATTGTGGTCCTTGATGTTCCATCAGCCATAGCAAGATAATATCAGGCTTCAAAAGAACAATGCAACATACAAAGATTCTTACCACAGTCTAAAATACATAATCATACTAAAGCTACTATTTACATCGCATACAATTTATGCCCGTTTTAATGCACATTGCTATATAAACAAAATGAGCCTAATACAAATAGTAAGCCAGCAACTTATATGGGGATATTTTCTAACAGCTTATCTTTGATCATTGTTTTGAAGGTGAAGGGGTTACACTATTGGTTGTGTCTTTAATAAAACAGTCATGTTTTTGAGATCACAAATTTATGTAAAAATTTATAGGACTCATTCCCACTGTCAGAAACTACTGGCCTTGCTGTTGGGACCTCAAGTTTTATGGTTGCAATCAGCATTAGACATACTGTTGCAATTAGGGCTAGGGTTATGATTGTAATTAGGGTAGGGTTAGGGTTAGAATTACAATTAAGGTTAAGGTTATAATTAGGGTCAGGGATAGGATTGTTATCATTTGTTATTGTCAAGATAAGCCTTAAACTTTTAATTGCACAGGCCTATTAGATGGCACCTATATAAAGAGGGAGGAGGAGGGGAAACAAAGGATTATAGGCCCAAAAACTCTGACCAGGGTTCATCAAGCTTCATATTAGATTGGGGTAAGAGAATGATGACTTGGGTTAGGAGCTAGGGCAAGGATAAGGGTAGAAAGTCAAGGTTAGGACCAAGAGAGGAAGTAGAGGTTAGGGTTAGGGTCAGCTCACTGTGCACACATATGAATGGGTCATCTCTGCCCCTGCTCTGAGTCTCTGAGACGCTAAAGTTTTTTTTTTTTTTTTTTAAAGGCGGTAGGATGCAAGTTTGAAAATGTCTCTCCCTTGTGTTGAAATAGTAGATTAGTTCTAGTCGAATAAATATCCCAGGGATATCTGGGTCAATAATATCCAATTAAATATTTACATAATTTATCAGAAAAAAAAGATAAATAAATCACAACATATGAAAATCTTCAATAAAAGACATATTTACAGTCCCAAATTTGTAGTTGGAAACCAAAGCAAGAGTATAGGTGTTAAGTGCTGTAGAATGTACTAAAGTTGTAGCATACCTCTCCAAATATCCAATTCCTAAACTCACATATAAAAAGTAAAAGACCAATTTTATTTAGCCTATGAAAGTGACAATAAAAAGAAACGAAAATGTATTAGCTTATATGTTCATTTATTATTATATGCCACGCAATTCATTACTCTTGCTTGGTTTCCAAAGTCAGATACCATAAATAATTCTATTTTGTCACCATCAGAGAGCAGCAGTACTCTCCCATTTTTTGATTAAAGACCCCAGGCACCGCAGCCCTCAAACATTCAATTCATCTTCACTGTTAAAGCCACTTTTCAGACAGCTATCCCATTTGCGTCACCACAGTAACCTAAGCTGATAAAGTAATTGCCACTAATTAAGCATAGGCAATGACTGACAGCAAGGTTTACAAGCGACATGTGTTCAGTTTGATTACTTAATATCATGGACGTGCTACAGTATTTTAAAATGTTGTACAGGTGCATGTTAGGTTTTGTCAGAAGCAGTGGGAAATGTCCAAATTGAGAATAAGAGCAGTTATATAACATTTAATAATAATTTCCTTGTTAGAGTTTATAGGTTGATCCAGTGATTTAGCTACAGTGCCACTAGGCGGTATAATTAATCCAATTTTGTGGAAACACTTTATTTATAAGAACAAAACAGTTTTTGAAATAGATAAAACTATTAAAATGATCTTATTAAGAAGATCGTAAAAAATTATCTTGTGCTCTTCAAAACCATTTATAGACACTGTAGTTGCAGTTTTGAAGCAAATGGAGTAGATGGCTAGCTAGATGGGGTAATTGTATCACTTCACACAATTATTTCAAAGTAACTGAAAATACCATAGTTAAGCTTTTATGTTTGGAACATGTCTTTTCAATGTTTATTTGATTTAAATGCACCTAGAACTAACACTGTAGTCAGAATATTGACACTAACATAAAATGTCAGATGTCATATGATAAATACTATACGGGGACAAATATAACATCATCATGAAATTATTGTAGTGATATTAAATACACAATTCGCCACTCAATAATAATAGTTAGTGTTAATAATTGCAGCCTTATTGTGCAATTCATTAAAACATTTTTGGCATATTGGCCAAATTCAGTAGGTCCGGCTGAAAAGCTGTAGGTGGAGTAGTCTACAATAAATCGATGTGGAATAAGAAGAAATAGTCAGGACAGTAAGCAAACAGTAAGAAAACTTAATTATACATGATGGATCTGAGGTTGTTATACACCCAGTCTGTGTAGATGCATGCTGGACAGTTGAGGAGGGCCCAGGTGGTGTTCTGTATTGTATAAGGAACATGGCTGGGTGCTGTCTTCACCCAAACACGACACTGAGAGAACTCACAGGTTGTACTTTTCCCACAGCTTCTCTCCTGCAAAAAATCGTGTGTGACAGGGTCTTGAGCAATCTGGTCAGTTACCATTGTTGTGCTCTATTATACTTCCAGTAGCTGGAGATTTAGAGCTAATTTTGGTGTGTTATGAAACAGCTTTGATCAGAGAGAATATCTTGCACACTAGTAATTAGGGAGACATATGAGTAAACACAATGAAAACAGAAGTACAACATACACAATTAAAACACTCAGGCATGCATTTATGTGCAATGTTTTACTGGGAATTTTTTTATAATCAAGTAGCTGCAAATAGCAATGAATGGGACACACGCACAAAACATAAAACATCTTGTAATTAGTGAGCTCAGAAGTCCAGAAAATAATAATACCAATACATATTTTCCTTAATATGCCTGTCACAAGGCAAAAACATGGTTGGACCCAAATGTAGAGTGAGACTAGAGAGGCCAGGAAAAAGTCAACTTGAGAGTCTTTACTTGAGATTCTCAGCAAAAATAAAACAACAACCAGGAGATTACAGGAGGGTGAACTCAAGAACAAGATATGAAAAGAAAAACAAAGTCAAAGTTCCAGCAGGGAATCATTAGGAAGTTCAAACTTAAATTCTACACACAACAGGTGAGTGAAATAACCAACACGAACAGACACGTGCAAAAGTAACAAAAAAACAAGTACGATAATAACATGACACGAACAGACAGGCAAAAAAGAGCTACTAGGAATGGGTAGCAGGTGCCCTCTGATGTACTCTTAAGGGCACCGTGACAATACCATTACCCAGTGAAATATTTACATTACTTACAATCCAAGTGTAACCACTTGAGTAATATGATAAACTGTAACAGACCTGGCTAATAAGATTCCTAGACTGGTGAGTAGATACGCAACCATTACTCACTGCAATTTAACAATGCCAACCAAGAATGCTAATATATTCAAATTATAAATATATTCAGGTAACTATAAAAAATGGAAACACTACAAAACAACAAAACAAATACCATAAAAAGCTCAATGAGTAGCATAGGTAGGAATGCTAGCAGGCGGAGATGGGAGGTTGTGCCAAGATACAGTCTGAAGGAGTGGATCTGCATCAGATTCTGCTTTCTGTGATTCTGCTTTCCTGGCCGCTGCTGGAAGTTCAGTATTGGGGGGGCACAATACAGACAGACTTTGTGACTCAGAATAGCCACCAAAAAAAGGGAGAGTCATGTAATATTTGAAGATCGTTTGGAGGTATGGTGAAGCCATTCCATTTACTGCCCTGTAGGTTCGTACCAAGGTTTTAATGACCAATACAACCTGTAACAGGTAGCAGGTGAAGTGAGTGGAGGCATGATACAACATGAGAACGCTTGTGAAGGTTGTAGGCAAGTTGTGCGTCTGGCTGTGAATTAACTGCAGCAGTTTACTGACACAGGCAGGGAGGCCAGCTAGGAGGGAATTGAATACAGACTTGAGAGCCCCTGAGCATTACAAAGCTTATGTTATTCTTCCTATTTCATTTCAGTTCAGTATGAAAGTCATTTAGGTAACGGTATTTACAGTAAGTACCTTTCCTCGGGGAGACGCTACCTAGCAGAGCAGCATTCCACCTTCAGTGAGATTTCAACCTACAACATTTCAAATACAGTAGAATACAAGGGCAGTCCTCTCCAGGACCCGGACTAGCTATTCATGGGCTACAATATCTACTACTCAACCATTAATTATGTATTTATTATATTGTTTAACATCTCCAGTGAAGTACTAGGCGGTGCATAAGATGCATACACTGTCTAGTGACTAGTGATAGGGGAACAAAAACGGTACATAACGCTAGGAAGCCAAAACATACAGTGCCTTCTATGATGTTTGGGAGATATTTGTTCTTGATTTGGCTCTGAACCCCACAATTTTAAATTTGTAATCAAACAATTCACATTTGGTTAGAGTTGAATATTCTCAGCTTTTATTAAAGGACATTTAGTACATTTTGGTTTCACCATGTATAAATTACAGCACCCTTTATTCATAACCTCCTGGTTTCAGGGAACCAGAATTTTTGGGACAAATGGCTTCACAGGTGTTTCCAATTAGTGAGGTGTGTCAACTGCTTCCTCAATGCAGATGTGAGAGCTTTCAATATCTAGTCTTGATTCTAGGCTTTTGATTGCCTCTGGAGTCTGTTATTGGTGTTTCTCAACAGAATTGTGCCAGTAAGAGTCAAATAAGCCTTCGTGAGGCTGAGAAATAATAATAAAAAAACAGTGACGTGCTGTAGGCCAAATGTTAGGTGTACTGAAATCAACAGTTTGCAACATCATTAAAAAGAAAGAGAGCACCAGTGAGCTCAGCAACCACAAAGAGCCTTGCAGGCCAAGGAAGACCTCTGATGACCCAAGAATCCTCACCGTAATGAAGTGAAACCCCCAAACACCTGTCCGACAGATCAGAAACACTCTTCAGAATGCAGGTGTGGATGTGTCAGTGACTCTTGTCCGCAGGGGACTGCACAAAGAGAACTACAGAGGCTACACTGCGAAATACAAACCACTAGATGCAAAAACAGGACAGCCAGGTTACAGGTGGCTAAGAAGTACCTAAAAGAGCCTGCAGAGTTGTGGAAAAAGGTAATGTGGACAGATGGGACCAAGATTCACTTGCATCAGAGTGATGGCACGTTCAAATTGTGGAGGCCAAAGGGAACTGCCAAAGATCCAAAGCACCTCCCTCATCTGTGAAACGTGGTGCGGGGTGATATGGTTTGGGCATGTAAGGCTGCCACAGGTACTGGCTCACTTGTCATCATTGATGATGTAACTGCTGATAGCAGCAGCAGAATGAATTCAGAATTCTGAAACATCTGCCCAAGTTCAAGAAAATGCCTCCAAACTCATTGGATGGCGCTTCATTTTGCAGACAAGTGAATGGATTGTCGTGAATACATAAATAAAAAATATTGTACAATTAAGATGTCTTACGAAAAAAAAAATATGGTCCAGGGATGGTTGTGGCCCAACACGACTGCATAGAGCATTTATACCAGCAGCCAGCTGTCAATCTGCAATACATTTTCAGGGAAAACTTGTAACCATGGATTAACAATCATGAAACTAAGCAAACACATACACTGAAATTAAACCGGTAAACATTAGCAATAAAAAACAACCAAAATATAAATATTTATACAACCAAATGTTTCAGTTCTAGAGGCCCACAACCTTCACCAGTCTGTTATTGACCCTAATAACAAATATAAAAAACTACTTCAACCAAATGAGGAGGCCACCTAATGATTTAAGTGTAAGTGTACATTTTTCCCAACCTTGTAATGGCATAGCACAGAGCATTTTAACCACACATTTTTTAAAGAACCAATTTTATTGTTTTTGCATTGTAGTGTCTTATTTCACGAGACAAAATCAATGAAAAAGCTGCTGGACCATTTGCCTTTCATAACAAAGGGTGGCATACAGTATTCAAGTCTTAGCAACCAGACATCAACACTCTTGACTCATGTCAATGATTAGGATTGAAAAGCTAAATGAGTGCTCATAACTCATGGAATTGTTTATTGTTCTTCCAACAGTTGCTATATCATTTAAACTGCTCTGCTCTCCAGCATGTGCCTGGGATGTATTGAGTCTACTGTGATCAAGATACACTCCTTCTTACACAAATCCCACAGGCTCATGTGACTTTGGTACTGTATATGGGGCTAATATGAGCAAAATTAGATTATTTTAAGAAATTTGGAGAACAGAACCATGTCTTTGAGTAACAACTCAAGTTCTCTGAAAGTGCAAATGACATCTAAAATTATCAGTGGAAAGTTGGGGGGGGGGGGGGGGGGGGGGTACATAGAAAAGACTTAAAATATATGCATTACATGACCTCAGCAGAAATGTTAATGGATTTGGGTGTATTACAAAGAGAAAAGGGGAAGGGTTTCATCAATCTCCTTCTTCCTGCTAAAAATGCATCCCACACACAAAAAGTAATTACTGGTGTTTAATCAGTCACATAGCAAAGACAAGTCAAGAAGAACTCCAATGAAGAAGAACTCCCAACTCATTTTTGCCCATCCAACAGGATTCCCCATGGACCACAAGTGTAGAAGGGCCACAATGATGAGAACGATTTAATGTGAGGGAGACTGACCATGGGGCTGTGAACCACAGTTTTTTGATGCGGTTTACTTTAAATAAATATATATTTTTAAACTGTAAAAATAACAACATTCGTTTTTACTCACACATTTCCCCCATAAACCTGGAGTGGGCCACCTCTAAATGCAGGCTTGTAGTAGCCCTGCAACATTCTGTGTTGACTCAGGAGGCTGCAAATTCATGATGGCAGCCAACCGTCTTTTCACTGAGATTGCAAGCGCAGGAGTGTCCAGAGGAGACACTAATGTGAAGCTAACAGCCTCCCAAACAACCTGTAGTCCTGATGGTCGGCCAATTATAAGCCCCTTGAGGGGCTCTCAGCCAATCAGAACTTCTGTGGTTCTGGCCCATGGGCTCTGCTCCTGCACTAAAAGTAACTGCCTCAGCTAGATACAACACTCAAACAGCCTTACACACAGTCTGACTGATATTTAAGCTGTCAGCCTCAGATTCATGACTTCCTTTCTGCACAAAGTTTCTTTTACACAAAGTATCAGGCCACCAATACTTAAAAAATAAACTTTAGGTAGAGAAGAATTCAGTTAATGTATGTGCATTTATTTAATAACAAATTACAAACTTTTTTTTCAATTTGTATCTACAATAACACAAACATGAGTTTCACATAAAAGTAATCTTATATGACTTTCCTAGAAATTGCCTCCTTTGGCTTAATTACAATTAAATTAAAAATTGGAAGTCTATCCAATCATTTTGCAAAGTTAGGGTGGAGGGATGGGAGGGATGTGGAGGAGTAATTAAAGTGAAATCTTATTTACCTTTTTTAAAAAAAAACCCAGGTAGCCTAATTTCTTTAGCCTGTAGTGCAAGTAAAATAGACACTATAAGTGCTAGAAATATGGCAAAGAAGAACAAGTGAGGCACTACCAAGATATTTGTCTACTGCCTTATGATCTTCCCAATCTTCTCCTGTTAACATTATTGCCCATCAGCTGGACCCTTCTGAGTGTGTACTGAACACTGCACCTGGAAATCTTAAGCTTCTTTGCATGTTCTTGTGGGGAATAACCGTGCCACAATATGTTTACTTGGCCCTGCACATGTAAGCCTAACACCTTCTTCTTTGCCATATTTCTCTCAGCTTTAGTGCCTATTTTACTTACACTACAAGCCAATGTTATTAGGCTACCTGTGGTTTTAAAAAAACTTAAGGTATATAATATTTCACTCAATTTAACTACCCCTCCACCTCCCACTTTGTAAAATGATTGCATAGACTTCCATAATTTTTAAAATAGTAATTTAAGCCAAATGAGCTTATTTTGAGGAAAGTCATGTCTAAGATTATTTTTAAGTAAAACAAATCTTTTTCTGTAATTGAACCTGTAGGTAGAAATTAGGGGACACAATTGTGGATTGGTTTGCTATTCAACAAATGCACATATATTAACTGAATTCTTCTCTACCAAAGCTTTTTTTTAAAACCGCAGGTGGCCTAATACTTTTGGCCAGTACTGTACATCCAAATAAAAATCCATATCAGGCCTCAAAGAACTGTGTAGACAAAATTACTTTTCAAGGGAAATACGAAAAGACAACAGTGAAAAGCAACCATTGGGTAGTAAAACAGATGCCAACAATACAATTTGTATTATGACAATGGTGAGTCGTGACTGGGTTATTGAGTATATATTACGTATATTGGTTTAATTTAAAAAAATATACAGAGAATATACATAAATTATAACATGTTGATGCATTTTCAGATGAATGAATGGTGCATAATCTGCAGAAATCTAAAGCAGTTCACCATTATCTGGTCTGTAACCAGCATCGGTTTGGTTTTGTCATTGGAATCTTTAATTATCACAGGTTAAGTCAACCAAGGTTAGACTACCAAGTCTTGCAGGTGAGCTGCATTTTCAGCAGGCTGCAATTACTACCTACAAGTTCACGGAAAATAGCAAATACAATGTTCAGAATAATACAAAACAAAATTATACATCAAGTCAAATACTCCATTTTACACTGTATTCTGAAATCATTACTTACAGCTATGGAAAAATGCGTATGTTTTCATTTTTGGTGCCCTAATAAGTGTATTTTTTAAAAATTATTTGGAATGTCATGGGCCAGATACAGCAGGCTTGCAGGCTGTAGGCTGCCCCCTGCTGGTCAGAAGGCTTTTTACACACAAACATCTAGTTGGGCTGAAGCCAGAACACAACATGCAGTATCTCAATGGCTGCTGTATATGACTTGCATACTAACTAAAACCAACAGACAAAACAGAAATGTGCTTGTGGGCACTTTGATCAAAAAAATACTTAGGTAAGTAACAGAAATCCGATCTTAAAAGCATGCTTGTGTAGAACTTAATTAACAGCAAAATAATCAATATTTAATTTAACATTTCAATGGTTGAACAAAACATTTTGAATTTTCTGACAGGACAATTAGTTACCAGCCAGCAACAGCTTGCCATATAAAATACATACTCAACTATGAAGATGAGATGTTTTATTCAGCAAGATTCAATATCATGTCAGAAACAGGCTTGGAGGATATAAATCTTGGAGGTTTAAAACATATTTTAAGCCTGACATATTCCAAACATATAAACTGATATGCATAAATAAGGCAAGCAATATCCACTCCAGAGAGAGAGCAAAAGCAAATGATATGGTGAAGCTACAATTACAGAAAATGGTCAAATGAAAGTGCAGTTTTACATTTTCACCACACATCCTTATAAGCATACAGTAAATGCACAATGTTTGTTCCTTCATGAAAATGCAACTATTTGTCAGAATACAACATATTTATGAAGCATTGAAAAAAACAAAAGATTATTGCGAAGGCCTTGGGGAAAAGGTTTCATCTACTGTGCTTTACTGAAAGTAAAAATCTTTTTTAAAATCTTATAATACCATCCTTAAAAATATAAATACCAAATCATTACATTAAGAGCATGCCTTTAAAATCAGTTCTGTTCCCATAAAGATTTGCAGTGGAGGTTTTAGACTCAGACTGTCACTTACAGTAGTCTATTCCGATGAGTTTCCAGAAAACTATTAAAGCTGAGCAGACATTTAATTCAGTGCAACAAGTATTCGGCATTAACCATGCATACTAAAAGTGTGCTAAATGTTTTCAGGGATAACTGCACCACAATGTAAACAGAACAAATCATTACTACGTTTTTTTTTCTACTACAAAATGTGCTTAATTTCGGCAGATAAATTGTCCTTTGGGTATGCACAATCACCACGACCGTACAACCAGAGTTATAAATAAACAAATCACCAGCATGCCACATACTCTCACCTTCAGTTTGGTATCATTACAAAAGCAGCCCCAGATCATTGCCTTTTTACGTTCCTGACATAAAAAAACACTGCAGCACTAAAAACAGCCTTAGAGTCAAGCTCATCACAGAGAGATTGTATACTGCGTGCTTCTATTTACGCAAACCTTACACAAACTTCATTCAAGTGCTGAAAGCCCCCCTCACCCACCCAAATAACATCTACACCAGTGGTTCCCAAATTTCTTGGGTCAGGCCCCCCTGTGGTAACGGTACTATGGTGCCGGGTAAGTGCCAGAGATAAGACTACTGAGAGACTGGCAGCACGCACTGTATATCCTAATCGAAGCTGGCAACCAATCTAGCAGCTGATAAGCTGGAGGTGGTAAATGAGAAGCCGGCTATCGATTCGCTGAGGTTGGTAACCCAGTAGATAATAAGACAGTATTTAAGTCCCCGCCTACACACATCCAGCACTGTGCCTTTTTCCTTCAACCCTCCCTGCACCCCCGTTGTTGTCTCTCTGTGCCCTCCCAGGGGGGTCACGCTCCCCATTTTGGGAACCACTACCCGACAGAGACTTTCTGCAATAGCCTTGATTCAATCACCACTTTTCCTTACTTTTTCCCAATGTGAAAAGCATTATTCTCCCTCGTTCATTTTGGTGACAGCTAAACTCATCAAGCTCTGTGTCTGAAGTACACTTCCATCAGTCAAAGATAGGGTAAGTGGCTGATTGAATTCAGTCCTATAAATGGAACCACAGACAGTAGCATAGACAAGGATCCAGATAAGAACAGACATGTTTGTGGCTGTGTGCTGTACAAATAACGAAAAAGAATAACAAAACATTCTCTTCATAATGTCACAAACTATTCTTTTTGCTTAAATTGGCCTTCAGTTAACCTCTAAGGTTAAAAAAGGAATATAGTACATTTTTTATAATAACTTCAAAAACAAAAGAAAGACTGGTTAAAAAAGCAATACAAACCTCAAGAAATGCCTTTCCTACTTTATGCTTCAAGAATATTAACTCTCACAAGATTATATTCCTGTTAACCGCTATGCCTACAATGACATCACAATACTATGACACAACGGAAGTACTTCTGGCTACAACGTGTGTATGATTGCTTAATAAACTTGTACTGCATCCTGTAACACTGCAGTATAGTGCACAATTAGGCAGAGTCAGCCTGTTAATGTATAATAGTTGGATAATGACGTGATGATGTAATGAAAAACACAACCGGGATGCCAATCCTCCCCCTCCAGACTGAAATGAAATGTTTGTGTTAACTGAGTATACACATTTCCTGAAGCACTTCTGAAATGTTTTTTTCACAAAGCTATAGGTGCCTATATGAAAGGATTATACTATGATGAGAGGCATTTATGGGACTTCAGATCTCATTCACCGTTGGTTTATGGTAGGAGTTAAACCAGCGTGGCCAAACAATTACAAAAATGAAGGAGCATGTTAAGACTTCATGTTTTAACAATTAATAAATACACCTGGTCACCCCTGCATTAAGGCACAATGACACTGGAATTCAGACAATATAGTGTGACAATAACGTGCGTACAGCCAGCTGATCTATCTTTGCCTTTAGGTTGTTCCAGGACCTGAGTCCACGCCGCCCTCTGGTGGCTTGGGGTCAAGACTGCAGTCCACTGTGGTTTTCAGTCAAATCTGGTTAGACAGAAAAGACAGAACGGCCACCCAGAAAAAAACTAATCAAAAGCAATGTACATACACCATGCGCCCAAGGGGGAAAAATAAAAAGGAGATGTGTACTGAGATGATAAGTTGGTGATAAAGTAGGGAAAATTATAAACTCCTACCAGCCACAGTATCAACTCAAGCTTTGTAATTCAGTCGCAGAAACATGATTCAACAGAACTCTGGTCCCTGCATTTTGTCAAAGATCCGGAGGATTTCAGAAGTTTACCTAAGCTAGGAGTACATGACGTCACCAGTTAAAGCGTACAAGAGCCAGGCAAAAACTTAAAGAAGCAGTTAGAGTGATTGACAGGTACAATAAAACCAAAGTAACGCATGTTTTTCTTTGTTTTTTTTTTGGTACTGCTTAAATGTTGCAGTTATTATTACTTAAGAAATATAAGACACTGGTATAATCAGGGAGTCATGCTTTTAGTGTTAGTCATTTATACCAGTTTACCTAGGTCTGTTGTGACAGAGACAAGTTACATTGCGACAGTTGGACAGTTTGTTGTACAGTGGTCCATAAGTCCTTTCAGTTTCCTTAGAACGGAAGTCCGGGTGTAAATACTCGGGGTGCAGGGGGAGGAGGGGGGGGGGGGGGGGGTTCAGTTGCTGCTGGAGACTGTGGACAGCTCACTTCCTTCTGCTTGCTTCTTCTCATCTTCGTCCTTGAAGAAGAGCAACGGGAACATTCCCAGAATGCATCCGATGCCAACCCCGATGGCTTTTCCCTGAGGGATACAGAAAGGCGTCAAGGGCCACTACCTGGAGGAGCTTGGAAACGTCTCTAATGCATTAAATCCATAGCCTGCAAGCAAGCTCCTCCCCTGCTGTCAGCACTAGGTCTCCTATAGTGTCTTACAGCCTCAAAACACCAATACAGGTCAGCTAAGCTGGGAAGGTCTCCCAGTAATATGTGTAGAACTGTACATAAACGATAGAAAAAATGGTAAGGGGACTTGTCTATGGGGTTCCTTTTATATTTCAGGTTTTTTTTTATTTGTGAGATAACAGATCTGCACTACGCCATCAGCTGCCTGTGTCTCCTTATACCTACAGCCAATCATATTAGCCTGACTGTCTCTCTTAATGCATACAGTTCATCTGCTTATGCTATGGATGTCAGTCTATTCTGAGGTTTACAGTATTGTACATAAGGTTTTATTGCCTTCTTGTAAATCCTTATGAATGCCTGTCTGCCTATCTGTAAATTACAATCTCTGTCTGTATGTAAATCCTAATGCTTGCCTGTCTGTTTACTTGTATATTCTGATGGTTGTAGATAATTCAGTTGTGTTGTTTTGTCTATACGATTGTGTCAGAACTATAGTCGGACAACGATTAACTATTGTGGTCAGACAGTTGCTCCCAGGCAGATTCATGTTAAGATGAAGCTTGATTTGTTACAGATGAAAACAAATCACATCCATTTAGTATTTATCTCTCTGGGAGTTCTGCTGGTATTATTACAGTACAGGTTTTCTTCCCCCATGAATGTACATTCACAGTACCTAAGCAACCATCAGTGCCCCCAGCAAACACATGACAAATAAGTATAAATGAGGAACCAGGAAAAAATCAATACTTGGGAGAGCAATTGGATTATGGAGCACTGAACATGCACGACTCATAAGGAAATGATATCCCTCACTATAATGGCTTAAGGAACACTGTACTGCGCAATTGTATTAGGGGAATGAATAAGAACAAAGGTGCAGCATCAGGAAATGCAGACTGCTTTATGAATACAGACAACATGTATTTTACATTAAAAGGGTAAACTGATATCAACATCCACTTTGTAATATTCATCCAGATTCAGGAATATGTCTTTCTGAAACAATCAATGTGCCTGGAGGAAACTGTTCTCCTTTTGTTATTTCATTCATAATTGGTATTATATGTACAAATATACTTTCCTGACAGTGAAATGGTACAGTATGAGTTTTTACACACGGGAAGTTACTGAAGAATTTCTGACAAAGGTTAATATCTTGCAATAATATCTTGTAATAATTCTAAATATAACCGAAGCAGAAGGGAAATAATCTGTGGTGGACATTTCTTCCCCAAGAACAACCCAATTAATGGTCAGAAAAAGCCATGAAAAGGTCAGGGGATCTTCCAATTTCCTGTTAAATTGTTCTTAATGATGGAGTGGTTTGTCAATTGGATTCATATCAGAAATTGATTACATTAGTCTTTTGTCTTATCACACCAATCTTGTCGCATTTCATTAATGTCTTAGGGGACAACAGTCTGAACAGCCAAAAGGCAAGCAGGTGTTATCGCAGTTTGTATAGATAGATAGACGGAGAGACAGGCCACAGGGGCCAATTAATTTTCAGCAAGCCTACCTGATTTTATTCTGGCTAGCTAGCTCATTTACAGCTTGGCTTTTCTCAATAACCTTATCACAGTACAAGAGGGAAAAGGTTATTGAGAAAAACCAAGCTGTAAATAAGATAGCTAGCCAGAATAAAATCTGGTAGTCTTGGTGTATAGTACCCTCTGAGCAGCATCAGCCACCTGCGAGCCAAAGTTAGTAACCAGTCACCCATAACATTCTCATACATACTCAAACACAAACCAAACGCTTCATGCAACATAGAGCAATGAGGACGAGAGAGAATATGTTGAAATTGAGGAAAGCTGAGCTGTAGCTCCATTCATTTGCCTTGGACAGATCTGAGTTGTTAGGCTTATTAAAATTATTGCCATTAAACGAGCACTTACACTACTGACGACAGACAGGACAAATCCCAGTTTGACCATCAAGGTGTAATAAACATGAATGTTGTCTACAAACCATCGCACAACAGATCAATTTATTGTATAATTCCAAACAGAAGACAAACGAAAAACAAAAAGCTTTTCTCAAAGAGTCATGAATTGCAGCCAGAAATCACTGTATTTTAAGCTTTCTGAGCAAACTGTCTCTGACCTATATTTGACTAAGACATGTCTAAGACTATACAGAGTTTGATGGGAACATCCCTACTTCAAGGAGACAGCAAAGAGCACTCACAGATCAACTAATTTATTTTTTATTTATTGTTTTAATTGGCTACGCTGTGGTGCCATTTTCAATTATAGTCAGCCCTGACACATTGCAGACTCTGTATCAGACCATGAAGTTCATCAACACACTAGAACAGCGCCTTTGCAGGGTGACACAATAACAAAATATTACAATAACAAAACAACACATTTTTTGGCAAAAAGCTAGATAGGACAATTGTTAGCTGCTGTTGTGCTCAACCATGTTAGGTGATTTGTCAGAAATGTGCTAGAGGTCTGCATCAGGCTAGAAATGAGGCGTGAGCCTGCCTACGCCCAACAACTTCACGGCCTGAACTGAACCAGCCTGGCAAGCTCTAGTCAAGTTGAAGCCCAAACCTGACAGAGCCTGACTACTGAAATAACAAGCCAACAGCACCACACAGCACAATTCCCACAGGAAAGCTGCTAGTGAAGATACTTGCGTACGTTTGCATCTTTGAGATGGTGCAAAGCTTTCAGCTTTTGTAGTGTGCAGTTTTGTAGTGCTCAACTAGCATATTAGTGTACAGTTTTGTAGTCCTCAAATACGGATGTTTTAATTGGCTGGTTAAGCACAACGGTACACTACAAAAACTGGAAGCTTTGCACCATTGTTGTCAATCCTTGTTAAAATCTGGTGGAAGTATTGCTATACTGCAATTTGCAAACGTCTGGGTTGCCGCGCTTATGTGAGAACAGGTCCATACCTAATCAGACCCGATGTCAGAAGCCTAAAAATAGGCTCGGTATCCATTGGGCTTGGGTCAGGATGCAGACATCTAGGATGTGCTGGGGAGAGTGGGCGGAGCTGGAACATGCTGCGGTTCTGCAGGGAAAGGGGGGCGGAGCCAAAACACTTACGGTGTGGGAGCTGACCCGGGTCTGCCACATGTCCGCCTGTTTGGGGGTGAGGTCGGGGATCTGCATGCCCAGCCTGCAGGCTAGCGCCTCCACGTACCCTGCAAGGCTGGGGACACCAGCAAACAGCATGCTCCGTCACATACGCACTCTGGGGTCACGCATCACACAGACTTCACACAGCTGGCTGAAAAACTACAAAACCCAACACCACACATTGTAAACACTGCTCACTTTGACTCTATCTACCATTCAGCAGAAGCCGATCTGGGTAAAATATGCATTTGAAATACTTTTGAAGGTAAAATATTCCCGCAGTTTTTGTTACAAAACATGCAGATGGAAGACTTTCGTTCTGAATACTGGTGAACAATGTGAATAATCTGCAAGCATTTTATTAATTTCAAAAGGATAAAAGAATTCAGGATAATTATTTGACATTGCAGCAATGGCTTGGGGCACATGAACAGAAGGCTGTGGGTTTTGGTGAGTTACTTAATTTGACTTATCAGACCATAACAATAGATAAATATAAAAAATGAATGGTATGTATTGTGTCTGTTAACTAAATAAGCAGTGCTTTTCATGCACTAACCAGTATCGTGTTGTTTTTTCAGGAACATGCACGGCTGTTTCTGTGATGTTTTTGTAGTAAAATGTAGGGCTGTGTTATGGAGCTATTGTGTCATGGTATGGTTATTGATAACAGTAAATAAATACCTGTAAACTGCCAAGCATAGAAATACTACAGTCCCTGAAGTCTGTTTTATCACTCAGTGGAAAAGCCTCTCGGTGAATGAAACGGCTCTAATCTGGGTAAGCAGCCACTGCTGCCTCAGTGATGGATGGGTATGAGGCCTGGAGGGAGCATGGCAGAGGGCATCGGGAGCCCAGAAACAGGGGCTGCCAATAGGCATCAGTCTTACTGTCATGGTCAAAGAGACCAGCCGCCAAAACAGGTGCCTCCAGAAGAGACAAACACTCGCCCCGCAGTCCGGTTCGGGAGGTCAATGACCCAGAAAAAGTAACAAAGTAACAGCATTAATAATGTCCCTGGGACCTTATTCAGTTCGCCAGAACAAATGTTCTGTCTCTTGTTCGAGAACGAATTCCCTGTCGCGTGTGTAAAAAAAGAACATCAAAGATCAATGTTGGCCATTACCTTTGGGCTGACCTTAAAATGCTAGTCTTAACATTTTATTCATGGCTAATGTGATGGAATGCTAATGGGATCCTTTGTATTTATGTAACGTCCAATATCTTTATATCCTAATATAAATCTGAATGTGATTATGTTGCGCTTGTATTTCTTTTTTTTTTTTTAAAGCAGAGCAGACAGGCGCCCTGTCACGCTGAAACGCCACAAAATAAAAAAGTGGTTCTCTGCTATAATAAAACTTTATATAAAAACATCAATGAGTCAAGCAAACTCCAGCTCCTCCCCCTACAACTGCAATGCAGCTGCAGGTGCGTGCCTCGTACTAAAGCAGCGCCGAGGGCCTTATTGTCAGAGAGGTCTCATCGGGGAGCGATGATTCCTGCAATCAAGCTCGTCCGCGGAGAGCCTTAGTGAAGATTAACAGGACCGGGGTTTCCAGAGGCGGGCTGTCAGTGAAGTAGCCGCAGTGGAGAAATACGAGGCCCCCATAATGGTTTATGCCCGATCGGCGCACGCTGATGGGAGTTGAGTGCAGGGCTGTGGGCGGGGCCCCGTTTGACCCGAGCGAGATCCCTTACCCGAGTCCGGCCAGGTCCGACACCAGGTTCCCCAGGGCAGCAGCTGCAATCACAGGGGAGAAGCGGGTTTGGAGGTTAGGAAGGCGGTATAAAAACCTTAGACACACAGACGATGTCACAATGCACTCTGTGCTTAGGAAGGGCGTATAAAAACCTTAGATACACAGACGATGTCACAATGCACTCTGTGCTTAGGAAGGGGGTATAAAAACCTTAGATACACAGACGATGTCACAATGCACTCTGTGCTTAGGAAGGGGGTATAAAAACCTTAGGCACACAGACGATGTCACAATGCACTCTGTGCTTAGGAAGGGGGTATAAAAACCTTAGACACACAGACGATGTCACAATGCACTCTGTGCTTAGGAAGGGGGTATAAAAACCTTAGATACACAGACGATGTCACAATGCACTCTGTGCTTAGGAAGGGGGTATAAAAACCTTAGACACACAGACGATGTCACAATGCACTCTGTGCTTAGGAAGGGGGTATAAAAACCTTAGACACACAGACGATGTCACAGTGCACTCTGTGCTTAGGAAGGGGGTATAAAAACCTTAGACACACAGACGATGTCACAATGCACTCTGTGCTTAGGAAGTGGGTATAAAAACAGACACACAGACGATGTCACAATGCACTCTGTGCTTAGGAAGGGGGTATAAAAACCTTAGACACACAGACGATGTCACAATGCACTGTGCTTAGGAAGGAGGTATAAAAACCTTAGACACATAGACGATGTCACAGTGCACTCTGTGCTTAGGAAGGGGGTATAAAAACCTTAGACACACAGACGATGTCACAATGCACTCTGTGCTTAGGAAGGGGGTATAAAAACCTTAGATACACAGACGATGTCACAATGCACTCTGTGCTTAGAAAGGAGGTATAAAAACCTTAGACACACAGACGATGTCACAATGCACTCTGTGCTTAGGAAGGGGGTATAAAAACAGACACACAGACGATGTCACAATGCACTCTGTGCTTAGGAAGGGGGTATAAAAACCTTAGACACACAGACGATGTCACAATGCACTCTGTGCTTAGGAAGGGGGTATAAAAACAGACACACAGACGATGTCACAATGCACTCTGTGCTTAGGAAGGGGGTATAAAAACCTTAGATACACAGACGATGTCACAATGCACTCTGTGCTTAGGAAGGGGGTATGAAAACCTTAGACACACAGACGATGTCACAATGCACTCTGTGCTTAGGAAGGGGGTATAAAAACCTTAGACACACAGACGATGTCACAATGCACTGTGCTTAGGAAGGGGGTATAAAAACCTTAGACACACAGACGATGTCACAATGCACTCTGTGCTTAGGAAGGCAGTATAAAAACCTTAGACACACAGACGATGTCACAATGCACTCTGTGATTAGGAAGGGGGTATAAAAACCTTAGACACACAGACGATGTCACAATGCACTGAGTTTATTTCCTAGGTAGCAGAAGATAAACAGTGCAGCGAGATAGCTTCTTAATGGTTCCTGAAGCACAGATTCTTGACGGCCACATCTCTCTGATGATTTATGCGGTCATAACAAGGAGATATGCCTGGGGGAGACTTGATTGTGTTTTCATCAAATAAGAGGGAGGAGAGGCTGTAAATTTTGGCTGTGATTGGTTAGCTCCATGTTGGGCAGAAAGCAAGCCGTTTTCCTGCAGTGTGGATGAGGGAGGGGATGCTCTGACCCTGAGATGGAGAAGGAAATCAATGGCCATTGATCTAAACGCCATGCTAAGGTAACATGAAAGCATTTTGAGTGGGTGAGGCCATCGCTGTACTGTACATAGATGACAGAGTATGCGACAAAGAGGCTTTACCATTGAAATTGCAGAAGGAACTCACGTAGCATGTTGGGAAGACCTGTTCCCTGTTCGCAGTTGGTAAATTTTTTATTTCCAGAGTATTTGGCACTGGTAATCTTACCACTGAAGTTTAAAAACTGTGATTTATCAATTCCAATCAATTGTCAAGGTTAATGGCAGGGATATAAAGGAATAAAGGGAGACACGTCCGTTTTTTCAATAAAAAGCCTGAGGACCCTAAAGCCTGATGTCCTACTGTAATTTCAACAATCCCAAAAGCACTTTAGGATTTTATTTTTTTTGGTCAAAGCAGAGTTCAAAGAGTGAAGAAACAGGGGCTCGAGGCAGCCCTCCAAAAAATCAGAAACGGTAAATGTTTTCAAGATGCACTTAAGAAGATCTGAATCTAATAAAAATCACAACCTCCATCCATCACAGGGAACCATTAGCAATAAAGAACGCCTTTTGGGAAAATACGTGCTTCATCTGAGTGAAGCCCTCGTTTCTTTTGCCAATAAACGATGACAAAATGTTTAATAATCTCATAAACATCCCCAAAGGAGAGATCATAATTTACAACTCCTTGCTTGTACAATGACATGCAACCTTTGTAAAAAAAATAAATAAATACTGAAAGCATTAAAAAAGCTCTGTAAAGGTTCTTACCAGAAGTGCAGGCTGGGCCTTCTCCCCTTAACTTTACAGGTTGAAGACGAGCCTATCTTTAACTAACTTCATTACCAGGAGACTGCTTCTACCCAGTATAGGGCAGGTTCAAATCACCCAGGGCCCAAAAGCGACCACTCATTGTCAGTGAGAGATGTGTCTCTCCTATGAGTAGCCTATCACTAGTTCTCCTCTGTGGCCCCTGGTGGACTGCAGTGCAGAAGAGATTCATGGCCAAGGACATCCAAGGCGTGCATGTGGCTTAACGAAAGTACTCCTTACATAAATGACTCAAGGGGTTTCCAAATTGAGTTTTAAAAAATGCCATGTACTTCTGCATAAACAAATGGACACTAATCCATAGATTATTGACAAGATTGAATCAAAGGGCCAGTGTGATGCTCTCTCAACACCGCCCATCCCCAGCAGGAGAAAGTCACTTTTCGGGCAGTGAAACTGTAAAAACACAGCACCACACTGCAGCACTGCTTTTGCTCAATGTTTCCTTCTATTCACAGCAAACCCTATCTTCTCATCAGTGCTACAGTATTTCACTAGGATCAGTGAAGAGTCTGAGACAGGCACATAACATTACTGTTGACTCCCCATTCTCCTGTCTTTCTGAAGTCACTAAGGGCCACATTTATTAAGCAAGCCACATATTACCATCAGTGCTGCTGAATTCTGCATCGCCGCATGTTTTCATTTCAGTGGGGTATTTACTAAGACTGGTCTATGTACTGTAAATGAGTACAGTGGCAGCAAGTACATGTAAAAGCACTGCCGGTATATAAGATGCGTCTTGCACATGGCAGGAAAGCAACATTGATGTACCGCTCCATCTCAGGTGAAGTCGGGCTTTGGACAGGTGTCGGAATCCATGGATGCAATGGTCAGGCAAACTGACATCTTTAAATGTTAACACATCTCATTAGTAAAAAAAACTTCCAAACACAGTTATAATATTTCAAGTTGTTTCATTCCAAACGACATGTCCAACCATTTCCAAAGTCACCGACTCTCAACTTCCATCAACAGGCAACTGTTCCTAAAGATGAAGGAGTGATGTGTTTTAACCCCTTCGTGCACATGCCAAATCTGGCCAATCCTTGCCCATTTATGGGGTACACTATTTTAAGCTTCATAACTCCAGATGTGAGCATCACAGAGACTTGAAAAATGGCTTAAATGAATCAAGACATTTGTACCATTTACAATACTTAGATTTGTTTATATTCATAATTTAGGAAGAAATAAAGTGCCACAAATGCAATTGTCTAGGCAAAAGTTTGCAATGAAATACTGAGAGATCACATATATGAAACAGGTTAAACTAGACATGTCCTGGATCACAAACTCCTTGACCACAAATGACCACAAAACACCATAAACATCATGTGTGGTATTACGCACAGCTATTTTGGAAGGTACCCAGGCGTCCCAAATGAGCGTATATTTCATAAACGGATTGTCCAAGGCAATAAATGACCACTCAGTCTCAAAAGGGACATCTCTATGCGTAAAACCAATGGTAAGGTTGTATAATTATGCCATATTTAGTCCGAGATATTGACAGTAGAATGACATGACATAATTTTAGAAAATTTGTCTTGTTTATTTTGTTATTCAGTGAGAAGTGTTTTCCCTGCTGTAATGGCATATCTTAGTTCTACTGTTGGATTTATCTTGTAGCTATGATGGAATACAAATTTTTAGTGGTAAATGAATATATGTATGAATGCCCACTCCGTCTTCGGTATACCTGTAGTTGTCCTAAATCGTCTACTAATAAAGCCAAAACAAAGCTTGTGTATTCAACTCATAGTTTGGCTGTAGGAGCACTGAATGTCTGAGCTGACCAATCTAGGCATGCCAGCATGCAGACCACTAGGGGGCTTGCGCGAAGGGGTTAAATAAGAATTCTTGATATCAAGAATTGAATTTTAACTAGTTAAAATACAATTCTTGACAGTGATTTTCTGTGACATTGCCAAGTACATCACCAGTTCACTCCCCCAATATTAATAAATATCTCCTAATAGCATTATTTCACTACTCAGACCAATTTCTTGAAGAGGAAGTGGGTGGTATAAAGTATGGATATTTTTGTTTCACAGTTTAACAGTGCCCCAGATGTTGTATTATTGCCACAATATAACAAATGCCCAATATTACTTTAATGGCCATATATACATGCCACATTTGCATTCGCCATAAGACTTCAATGAAGGATCAATTCTGTCTCCTGTGTGATATATTACGTATGATGCCCAACCCCTTCCCTCCAGGGACTAGAATATTGGTATTGCATTTCACACAGTTTAAGTGCACAGTGTACTATGGACTCCCATGGCTGCTCGACACAGCCAATCTCTTATCCCTTCTCAATGTTTCTGTACTATTCACTCACAGGATACGAGGACCTGAAGACTTACTTACATAACATAACATAATGACGAGAACAGGCCATTCAGCCCATCAATGCTTGCCATTTTCCTGACTAAATTAGTGCTCTGATTACCTACAGACTAGATAGTATTCCCAGGATGCCAGCCCGTCAGAGCAGGACAGGAGCAAGAACTACAAGGTTAAACAGACCTGCAGCTCTGATCTAGTTGATCAGGGGTGTCTACACAAATACATCACAAACTAGGCTACTGGGAAATTTCCCCCATCATTTACTCGGACCGCACATTATAAGCCCACAGCTTGTTAACTAAACTAACAGATAGACAGTGGTTGCACGCAATATTATTGAGTAGGTTGTGACAAACTGACTATGTTGAAGACGTCACATATAGGCTACTTAATTGCGTACAACCACTGTCCCTAATTTTATCAAGTAAATCTAACATTTTTTATTAAGTAAATCTAATGATTTCTTTAAAATTAGAAATTATTCAAGATATAATTTAATTTAAAAATAATTCTGGGTCATTTGTGAATACAATTAAAACAACAAACTGCACAATGAACCGACCTCCTCAATGAATATGGTATAGCCTATATCAATGGAAAAAATTACTGCCTCTATCAACAACTAAATACACCATTTTGGGCAAATATACAATCGATTTATTGTCCGTCGGTCGACCTATTGAAAGTGAAATTCCCAACCTAAATGAACCAGATTCATCACCACGACTGTTCTGCCCCATTGGGTTGGCAGGTATGTTATCTGCCAAGTTATAGCTTGGCGGGGGATGCCCCATACCCATACAGCACTGAGAGTTTGGCACAGGGTTTCCTACAGAAATAATTACGATGATTACAGACTCCCAGCCCTTAAGAACATTAACTTTTGTACCTTCTGACCTCGTGTAAGCACAAGTATTCAGATACAACATCACATGTCCACACAATAAAGACCCAAACTTGGGGTATTTTGCATTATCCTTCTTCTATTTTTTCTAACGATTTCATCATCACAAATGCTCCAGTCCCATAATCAATAATTCTCCCCAAAGGACATTTAGCTACATCTTCAGCCAATAATATCTTCTGATCAAAGAAGCTAATTGATGGATACTCAAATACACAGGCAAAATGAACATATAAGGACGTGCACGTGATGCCATTTCAGCCAACAGAACACATTTTTAACAACGTTGTGGTCACCATCTATGTCTTGTGTGGAAGCTAGCTTTAGTTGGCTTGCCAACTAATAATTGCCAAAAAATTAAAACTATTGCTTTTACAGCTGTATAATCTCATTTATATTTTTGAAATGCATTCATGCAAACACCACATAATATTAACGAGGGATGGGTATCATTTAGATTTTGACGATACCAGTGCTAAAACAATACATTTGAAACACTACAGTCTCCTTTAAAACACGACGGTGCCTGAAATCATAGTCTACCCTCTTTAGAATAACAATCAAATGACATTAAAGAATGTTGTTTCATTGCAAAGGCACATCCTATTGTTCGAATTCTTTGTGGGATAATACAGCCACACTTTATACAGTTTTGTTCTTGCCATTTTTACCAGGTTTAATGTTATCTTGTGAACGGTACCTGTTGCAACTCACCAGAGAGAGCGTAACGTTAGAGAATAAGGCACTGAAATGAAGCAAGCCAAAATCTGCGTTGTGGTTAGGTCTGGTAGATATCGGTCTTATGGCAACTGGTGCCATAATGATACCGAGTTTCGGTACCCAACCCTATTCATGACTCAGGCAACTGCATACCTATAAGGTAGGCCCTACAACCTTAAACTACTACTGCAGGCTCCACCTAGCCAGGGGCTTGTTCTGCAGGTTTGCAGCTTGGTACATTTTGCAACAACGTTATATTCTGCAATCAAAATGATCAAGCATACAGGTCAGATAAATGACAGTCAATTTGACCTTTCATGGCCATTTAAGTAGACAAGTGTTCATAACTATTTCCTTATGCAAAATTGATATTGAAATTATGTCAGAATGTTCAACACATGTTTAGGAAACATCACGAAGGAGGAGCCATATAGACTGATGGCAGGTTTATCGATCTTCTTACAGTAGTTACAACGGTCAAATTGACTTGTAGCTACCTTTCAAACGCCACGTTTCGTCACTTAGTCAGTCGATCATGTATACTGTCTCAACAAAAAACTTTTCCAATGTACAAAAATGCCAAGTTACGCATACAACGCATTGTCTGTAAGTAATCAATTAAAACACACAAAATCTAGGCCTACCGTTAAAGGCACTGATATCAAAATGTGGCCAAGAAACAACAAACAATATTGGCTATCTTAGCTCATTCAATTAAACAAGCTTTATTCCAAAGCAATACTACCCAATGTTTCCTAAATTATTTCACGTAAGTGTTTTTCCATCTTACCATCTGAAGAGAATGTGGTCATTCAAACATATTTGTCATGTAGAGATGTAAAATGCATTGGAAACGTTATCATGTTACTATCATCTAGGGCTAATATTGGACATTTACATGACCATACCACAAAACTTTGAGCGCACAATTGTGTCTATAAAGGGCATGCTTAATTTAACAAAGCTCTCAACAGCAGCAGAATGGCCACATTTCATGTCAGTATAACTGTCTGGGGATGAAAACGGGAAGAATTTGAATTTTAACTGATTAATTTTTAAAATGGACTCACAATCTACCAGCATGGCCTCTAGTCAATTGCAAATGATGTATTGGGCATCCCTGTAGGAGATAATTACTACGGTCAGGATACGGACAGACCCAAGATTGGCACTCACATAAGTACTGGGCTGCTCTCTTGTAGGATTAATGCACATCGCACTGGATTACCGCCCCTCATTTTCTGTGGTAATTAACAAGGCAATTCATGGACACACACAGTTTTTTCTCCACGAAGAGAAGCATAGAAACAAGCTAATATAGATAAGCGGTCTCACAGCTCAGTGCTGTATAAACGGGCGATACAGAACAAACACTCACAGAGTCTGTCCATACATACCTGCCATGGTGGAGATTCCCAGGATCACTCCTATGGATAATTCAATCTGAGTCCCCTACAAATCAAAAGGAAGCGATTAGTTCTGTTGTTTTTTATATTCTTCTAAACATTTACAATGGAGAATTTGTGCATTTATATCTTTTAATCCCCATTTTTAAAAATTCGGGATACGTCCTTATCCATTAGATCCTATCCCTGCATCTCCCCGTAAATTCAGAAGAGAGGCCACTTTTCCAGAGAGAGGCCAATCTTATGTGGTGAGGTGGGCGACAGCACCGCTGACCTGAACTCACCCTCCACAGAAGATGTGACAGCCAGATAGGCTCTGCCCTGGGGGCCGCAGACACAGCTGCCACTGGAACAGTCAGGGCTTCATTCCAGACTGTGGGTGTATCACAGCTCTAAAATTGTCCTTTAACTGGGAACTGTGCCCTACAGCACCATTTTTTGAGAACTTTTAAGTGGTTTCTGAGTTCTGGGAGAGGATGAAATGAAAACCCCCATATCACAAGTGGAGGATCTTAAAGATCCTCTATAAATGGCGCTGGATCTTCAAGCGGCCAATATGGTAAAAATGAGCTTAACTGTGTTTGAAATGGGATACTCTGAAATGAGCTGTTATCATCATTACATTACATTACATTACATTACAGGCATTTGGCAGATGCTCTTATCCAGAGCGACGTACAACAAAGTGTATAACCATAACCAGGAACAAGTATGACGAAACCCCTAGAGAGAAGTACCGGTCCAAGTACATTGAACAACCGCATAGTTCAACTTGGACCCTGATGGTTAAACTGATTAACACTAATCATGGGTAAATTTATTTGAAAAGCCCAAATGAGTCTGTCGATATGTTTTTAACAAAGTTAAACATAATTTTGTGCAATTATGTTGGTGCAATAATCGAGACTGAGCGGGTTTGGTAAAAAATGGGATTTTCTATCCCACTTAAAAACCTTGGATGCTTGGACATCAGCCATGCTTAATGAAGTTCTCTCTATTTTGAATTGCAGAGAAATTATCTTTTACACCAGACACCCACATGGCATACACCTAATTGCTGGCCTTCACTGACCACTTCCCAGTATACAGCATTAGCCGTGCAACAGCTCAGTATGACCACATTTATCATCTGACTGAGTCCTACTGAAACAGTAATGCAGTAATGCCACACAGCTCACTGTGGCATTGTCCCATAACTTACTGGTTCAATCATGATGCTGTTAGTCTGAAATTTACTGCAGCATGATGCTGTTGCCCCAGTACTTATTGCCAAGGCAGTGAAGGCTTACAACTGCCAAAACACAATCATAAGACCTTACAACTTACTGCGACAATCATGATGGCATTGTCCAGGAAGCCAAATCCGACAAATGGGATGGCATTGTGTAGAAGCACTGAAATCACAAGAGTGCAGACATGTTAAAACACATAAAAGGGAGTAATCTTGTCAGCCAGTACTATTATTTTCAATCCACACGATGCCTGCAGGTAGAGTTTAGCTATGGCCTGAAGAGTGAGAGTCATTCCAGACCTGATTTTCTCACACATCCCCTATTATCTGAAGGTATCCTGCATTGCACTGCGATATCACCACCGGGGTCCGCAAACAAGAACTGAAAAAGTAAATTCAGGAAACATTCACACTCAATGTTTTTAGTTAAGATAAGGCTAAAGACTCACAGAATGCCTTTGTCAGTTTAATGGTGTTCTGATTGCTGTCTCATACACCTAATGACAGCATCACCATAGGTGCACAAGCTAATTGGAAAGGAACCATCAATCAGAGCCTCTGTTTTCAGGGAGTCTAATAAGGAGTGCCCAATTAGTGGCAGCAAATCGAAAAAATACTGAATGTTTTTAGTTAAGATGAGACAAAAATATTCTAATGGTGTTCAAAATTTCAGGAATTTCAGTGAAACTCTGCCAAAGCAGCTAAGGGAAAAGATGATCATAATCTTCTTTCTGTTTTTCATGTCATTTACATAGGAGAAATATTACATTTTTGTTTTGCCTGTGGTGTGTTTTATACTGTAAGTTTAAAACCTTTTCTTCAATATGAGCAGTACTGTATGTTGAAGAGCTGTCAGATCAGTGTCATAAGAATATGATTACAAAATAAATACACGGAAGACATTGGAAAATAACTAATCGTGTGGAAAAGAAAAATACACCATATGCTGAGATAACCTGTATGATACAAAGTTTGCTCCAGTGCATGGAAAATGCAGAGTGGAATTTTCCCTGGGTAGTCATTTAACAGTCAGCAGTTTTCTTTAGTGTTCCCAAAGGACAGAAGAGATTACAAACTTCAATTTTCCCACTGCACCTGTTCCTCCATCCTCCTTCCAAGACCAGTCACATAGCATATGCTACTCTTATCTTTCTCCACAATATGGCAGACATACAGACATGAACAGGCACTGTGGAGTCTCAGTGAGAACTAACACAAAGAGAATAACTGCATATGGCTGGAGCAAAAAAAAAACACAGCAAGTTTTCTGACCAATCAGAAAGGCTGTGGGATACCCAGCATTGACTCTATTGTAATGAATGTACTTACCGTATCTGAGCTGAGCAGTGGTCGGAGGGGCCATCTCCAATTTCTCTGGAAGAGAGAAACAGAATTGGAATCAAAATCTGAATCAGAGAGCAGCAGTGAATATGAAGTGGATGCAGTTACGGACAATTCTGGTTTCAACTGGCTCATTTCCATGGTAGCGAACGGAAGTTATCGAATGCTGCATCATCCACCAGCAGCAGGGCAGTGGGGAGGAGAGCATGTTGGAAGCACAGTAAAGCAAGGCAGATAAACACAGAAGCATTAAAGTAATGAAACATAAGTGTATTGAAGCTCATCCTCAGAGATCTTGAAACAAATCAAGCCATGTTTGGTTAGATTGCCAGAACAATAAACATGATAAATAACATATGCATTGAACTGCAGTGATTTTTTCTTTTAAGGACATATTTTGATAGAAAGTATGTCAATACCTTTCTGAGTATGGATGTATTTAGTGACTGGAGGCTGGGAGGTTGGGAAACACTGTTGCAGATTAAAAAACAAGTTAACACAGTTTCTCTGACATTAATGCTGGGAATTAGCACTTACAAAAAGCTACCAAGACCAGCTAGCAACTGTGCACTCCTCAAAAACCAGCTAAACTCTCCCAGCTCGGATTACAAGGCAATTCTATTGAGTGCACAATGTGTGCTTTGTTATTTTTGCTCAGCTGGGACCTTTCATTTCACTTCAAAACAGGCGTGGCATCCTTGTTTTAAACAGCAGTTTGAATCCATTTACCAGGCTTCAGACATCCCAAATTATGTGACTTGATATTCATTACAAAGGCACAGTGAGTTTCTACTCATGCATATTTGCTAACAAATTACCTTGCCTTTATTTTCATAAAGCATTCATGATGCATTCATAGGCATGACAAAAGCATTACATTGCAATTACATAAAGCATTTTGCCTACTTAATAATACATTTTCAATATCATGTCATTATGCTGAACTGCAGAGCATGTTTATGAAAGCGTATTGAGATATTATTACTGTTATACTGTACGTAACACTCAAAATATAATATTTAATACTCATAATACTGTACATTAAGAGGTAAGCACCAGATACTATACAAAATGTAATACACAAGCCAAATGGAAGAAGCTGTCCTATTGTATAGCCTAATTCACAACATTTAAAATAAATAATTTCATTGAAATAAAGGCAAAAAATGAGCCCTAAACGATTAAATTGCTTACTCTTTTTGCTCTGCCTCCCTTTTCCAACCATCTTCGTACATAATTTTTTGTGATATGATAGAATGAGGAAGTGAGATGCTGTCAAATAAGCTATAGCTAGCCTTTATTAATACTTGAGGCGCATAAGAAAGTAATTGCGACAATGGTAATGGAGAACGAGTTAAATTGCTACACTAATTCACTCGCTAGAGGTGAATTAGAGTAGATCCTAAGGTCAGAGCTAATAGCTAGTGTCATCCATCTGCAGCCACTGACAGAGCAAACACTGTTAGCATGCAGCCCATATTGTGTGATATCCTTGTACAGGTGCACAGGGACACACACAATTGTTATCAGTCTTCTCATAAGAATCAAGATAGCTAAAAAGCGATTTTCCCAGAAAGTGCTCTGATTGTGGGGTTTGGGAAGAATCCGCCAACTCAAATCACCTCTTGCTCAAACCTGAACAGCTGTATTACAGCATCAGAAGTGATTACGTCTTCTACAGGCTCATCAGAGTCAGAGTCATCTGAGTCACTAATAATGTCCTTTGATTCAGAAGCTAGTATTTCAATGCCGTCCATTTCTGTCATCTTTTTCAACCAAAGCTGTCCATTTCTGTCATCTTTTTAACCAAAGCTGGCAATTTCTGTCATCTTTTCAGCCTAAAGGTATAACGGCAGAGCTGTTTGTCTTTCACCTACTGCGTCACGCACCACAGAAGTTATTTTCCGGCGTGATTTGGGGGTTTCTGTCAGGAGTGACCAGTTTGTCAAATCTGAGGCCATACTAACTGCAATTCCTGCTTTAATGAAAAACCTCTAGACTAAAATGAATTGGTCTAATATCTTTGGGGGCCATCATGTGTTGGTTACCCTTTAATCACGACCATAAAAACAATATCTGTGTAGGCAATATATCACCACCTGGGACAGACCTGATCTGAAGTTCACAGACCTAAGAATGCTACAACCATGCTTAATTTGTGATGGATCCATATACACAATAAAAAGTATATAACTGCATGTGTGGATGAACACTACATTTGAAAATGGCTTTACCACATTATGAAAATTACTGTAACAGTCTACATATGACAGCCTATCAAGGTTAAGAAATAAATGAGCAATGCTAGTCTACAGTTTAAAACTGAATATGGTGTTACAGCAACCTGACCCTCTCTCTATTCAATGTAAAAACAATAGCATATCTGAAAGTTTCACCTTCACCTCACCATGTTTCATGACGTTGTGACAGCAGTTTTTTAAAAACCCGTTTGTGTTCTCACGCTCTCCGGCCACAATACAGCCAGGGCGTCTTTAGAGTCTACTGGGGCAGCAGCATTGGTCAGGCAAGGAGTGCTACGCTCCACACATTGTATTCTGCCTCGGAACACGTTAGCAACTCTGCTGGTCGGCTGGACACCAGCTATCTGCCTGTCAGCCACAGCTGCACAGTTCAGCTGGAGGACTGCAGAGCCAAGGACAGAGAGTCGGTGGCTGCAAGCGTTTCAGTGGACACACAGACTGTTGATCAATTCCCCGAACTGCGGGAGGACGCTGTAGCTATGACACAGCCCGAAAATCACAACAGCTACTCCAAACAATGTTTGTAAAAAGAAAACAAGAAAAGAATGCAGGCCATTGCTGAAAGCTGGCACACGTGCTGACACAGACTAATCACTGTGTACAGAACAATCAACGGTGTTTACAAGCTATTCTGCTGCCCTGGAGTCAAAGGTCAGCTGCCTGTCACCAGACACTGGAATTCTCTCTTTTGTCAGGACCTGATCTGCAATGATGTTGGCACTCAGTAGAGTTGTCTGTGAGCAGATCCTGAGCAGCAGAGCAGAGGACTTATGGGAGGGGGGGGGATGGGGGAGGGGGAGAGAGAAACATCACTGTAAATGAAGGTTGTGGGCACATAGGCCTACATATGCTACCGCATCAAATGGCCAGCAGCAAGCACGTAAAAGATTACCATGGCGGACCTGTGCTCAGTCATGCGCTCATACTGAAACACAAATGAATGTGAAAGGTCAAAACCAGCCAGTGAAACAGTGCTGCTTTTCAAATGGGAGAAACTGAAGGCAGTCAAGGAGGAGTTACTATAAATAGAGGCATGGTTCAGGCAGAGACAAGGCATTTCTTGTTCCAGTTTTATATGTATTTACACAGTACATGTTTCTGGGTTTTAGATTACTTCAATACGTTCGTTTTAATCTTGATTTTAATCTTATTTATTAAGAATAAAACCACTAATATTTTACATTTTTCTGTGCCCATGCAAAAATGTTGAAATTTAGAGCTGAATGACAACATTGAATACTGCTAAAATAATGCTAAAATAATGAAGCCTCATTAACGTGCAGCGACATGTGCCCTGGGAATCTTCGATGATATACTGCGCAAGAAGGTACAGTCTTATATATCGTAATTAACATAACTGAACCATATGAGCTTTAATGTGTTCCGCCACTGAGCTCCACCACAATTCATTTTTTCCTATGTGTCTAGCCAACAGTTCATTTTTTTCAAATGAGAATCCAAACACAACCCTGATCCAGGAAGAGAGGTGTTACTATAAATAGAAGCACAGTTCTGACAGAGAAGATTAATGTTTGGGGCGAAAACGATTACAAACATCTGGACAATATCCAAAACAAATGGAGCTATGAAAAAAGCCATGGGGGGGAGCACTACTGTACGCTTCAGAAAGGCTCTGGCTAAACAGTTAACAAAAACAGTTACCCTAATACTGCTGTAGTTTATATGCACTTACTGGGGCTGGTCAACAGGAAAGCAGTCATTACAAATTTTAAAAAAAGACCGTACACAGATTTGCAGTAGTTTTCTTTTCTTATTTTATTAAATTTTTAGTTGCTGCCAGATTGATGAGCTGAAAAATGCAAGTGGCAGCAGGGAATGAAATAAAAGAATACATGAAATGGATTATACATCTGTGCACTCCGCCTTTTCTTTATCAGACAGGCTACATACAAATGGGGTTCGAGAATTAAAACAGGATTTTATAGGGTACTTTTTGACATGATTTATGGTTACCCCCTGAGGCAGTGCACACAGGAGCGAACAGGTGATGCCCTTTTTAAAGCACACCATCAATTTACGATAAAAAGCCCATTAAATACCTCCCCCTTTCCCCTTTCCAATTTGTAACAATTTTCTCTCAAATTACTATTATGTCCACTGCACCAAGAATCCTGCCTTGTTTCCACTGATCTGGACTTCATAAAGATTGCATATAGTTTTGGTAAATGGTTCATATATATATATATAGGCTACTTCAACTAATTTATTATGTTTTATTGGATGTACAGTATATATCACTGGCTGCTGTTTTGTTCATCCCAGGATTTTTGCACCCCTTCAATATCATACAGATCATCAGTAATTGTAGACATAACTGTAACCTTTATAAGCTCTCAACAGCAGCAACTGTTGGAGTATCTGCAAAATCATATAATCAATATATGATTATATAATTACCCCAAATACTTCACAGGGACCAGCCTAAAAAAGGAGAGCTGGAGCACTCAAAGCTCAGAAACACAACACGGTTAATAAAACTGAAAAGGGTGACTGACGTCTGGGACAACCTCCTCAGACAGAAAAGCAAAAAGGGCGGGGCCTGCACCATGAGACATAAATAAAGCCTCCCTGCAGTTGGACCAAGTAAAATGGGCATGTCATACTGAACTTTGATGAAAAACGAAACACAAATTCAAAACACGTATCAACAAATCCCTGGTAAAATTTCCACAATATAAAATCATTAGGCAGAGGAAAAAATAAAACTAATCATAGCAATGCAACTAAAGTCTGGGAAGAGAAGCTGTAACGTTAGATACAGACATGAAAATACCAGACCACTCAGCTCTAGGGATTCAGCGGATGGCTTCTCCCTCACTGCCCCTCTGGAGACAACCCAAAGCTGACTACCTTGCCAATCATCAACTGTACCATTGACATACTGTAGTCTTGGGAAGCTCTCTTGTATTTCATGAGTTGAAAAGTTACTCAAAAAGGCAGAAATATTTTTGGTAATGGAAGGGAACATCTCTTCCTCCACATTAGCTGTTTATGCTCTCTTCCAACTGTTTAACTGCCATACTGAAAAAAAAACATAAGGGCAAGAGAGATTTAAGATCTGTTTCCATACCTGCAAAAAATCTGGGTAATCTAGATCAAAAGCTGGAACTTTATGAATGTGAAGCCCTCTGGGAATACATCTCTCCCTCCGATAATACGAAGTACAATATAGAATGCCACAGAAGCTGGGTTCTGTTCTTTTTCTAATCTTCTAGGTCTCTACTGAAGAGAGAGATGGCATGATTCTGTTGGTTGTACTAAATATGTGAATAAAGAATGTGGAAGAACAGTATTCTGTCCCTGTTCATCTGTAAAAGACAATATCTCTGAGAATGCATAACTACTTTCGTTTTACATTAATTAAAAACATAACACAAATGCGAATCATGCATAAAAACGTTATATTACCTCATATTAGTTCCACAAAGAAAACCAAACTTAAGGCTAAATTCAGGAAACAAAGGAAACTCTTATTTCTTACAGGTAAATTTAGGAAACAAAGGAAACCTTTATTTCTTATGGATAAATTCAAGAAACCTGCTAATATTCTTCAAGCAGAGTGAGCATTTAGGACACATGGCTGTGTTGTACATCGGGTAATTTCTCACACTAGGAAAGTCCAGTAATGGAACTTGGAGTATAACTCACTTTTTCATCAGTTTCTGTGATTGCTGAACTAGTATCAAAACAAAAGGATCACTGACCTTCCTGCTTTGCTTGGGTTATCCTAATGTTCAAGACACAACACAACATAATGTCAGTAAACAAACGTAATGGGAGGTTCCAGGGTGGAGCTCCCAGTTAATGCACTCATGCTTGCCGCAATAGGCGAAATGAGACCACATCAGGGACACTGATGGCCAGTGAATCAGCCTGGGTCACTCACATGGGAGATCGCATGCGGAAATGAATCAGCCGGTTGGCTGCACTCATCTGGTAGAAAACGCATCCCAGTGTGCACCCTCCCTCCCAAATGGACAGAGGACACTGCAGTGATGGGACTGCCGTACTGGTCACAAACGTTTGGGAAGAAGAAATGGGGAGGGGGGGGGGGGGAATCTAGTAGAGTCAAGTAATCCTGCAGCTCTAAACCTACACACAACAGGCAGCTGGCTAATGATAAATTTCCACATGCAAATGATGCAGGTTTATTTTCTATAAATGTTTATTCTGTTTAATTATCAGCTGCAGAAATTCTGTAATGAGATAATCTTTCATCCTGGCTGTGCCATCAGCAACAGATGCCTGCTGTTATACTGCTACTGATGATATTAAATAACTGTAGTGTACCTGTTTTAGACATTTTATGGGGAAGAATGAAGCACAGTCTTTGATCTCACATAAAAGGTTTGTATTAGATTATAAATATACTTTTTTTTTTTGCTGTGGTGTACATAATGAAATTCAAGATTCATAGTGAAATTTTCACTTCTAAATCTGCAAACATAGTACCCAAACTATAACACCAAAAACAGCTGTCATTGTAAAAAGACTCTTAGAATCCAGACTACTCCTCTTACATTTGTCAGAATTGTAATTATAAGAAGTAATACATATCAGCATTTCTGTGGCAGTAGAGTCTAGTTGTCAATGTATTTTTCCTTCTTATGAATTGCTTATGACACTACATGCCTCTTCACAAGCTATCTAACATTTAGCCCACGTCTGAATTCTCCATCATCAATTTCTTACTCTGAAAAATGTCCAGTTTATTCAACCAATCAAACACCTCCAGCTGTAACTTTCATATCTATTCATTATAAATGATCTAGTTTACGGACAGATGCTGATAAATTGCTATTCAGGTTTTGAGAAATAGAAGTGAGTGACTGAGTCTAAGCCAATTGTACAAAAATCAGGGGTGGTTCCTCAGAACACAACATAAGCAATCAGAAAGAAAAACTGCTTCGCTTGCAAGTACACCACACATCAGAAATATTCCATAAATCAACATTGATGTATGAAATAAGCAAGAAAGCAAGTACAAATAAATTAATAAATGGAGTAAATATCAAACTATGGCTTAGCTGTGACTGATAATAAATAAATGGATTGCATTTACACAGCACCTTTCATCTCAGGACCTCAAAGAGCTTCATAGTAAAGGGTAGGGGAGCAGACTCACACACCTCTATCATCACTAATATGTAGCACCCACGTGGTACCTACCATACATGGCAGCCATTTTATGTCAGAATGCTTGCCACACATCAGCTGATGCTGAGAGGGGACAAGGACATGGGCAAATAGCAGGTGACTTTCTGAGCACCTTGGGAGAAAAATCCTTTCACCATCTTGGGTTTCACACCGAGTCCTCATTAGCTGCTCTGTGCAAGCCAGTATGGCTCCAGCCAACATGCTTATATAACCGAGGTTTATACTGAGTGGGTGCACATACTAGATAAGAGATACCTGCTTGATTTTATGCAGAGACACTCATATCTACAGTACATACAATATCACTGTACTGCATACACAAAATTATAAGGACAAGTGTTGCCAGGAAGGGCAGTACAGAGCAGAAAGGGTGCACTGTCTGTTCAGCACCTCAGGAGGGCTGCAGGACCATGGACAGCGCTAACCTCGCTCACAGGGAGGTAGCGGTTGTGGCTCCTGGTCATTTGTGCGGCTGGCATGATTGACCAGACCTAGCGCTTTTCCGCTATATAGGTTCAGCTATGTATCAAGTTTAGAGAAACAGCGTACAACAGGAGTTGCGAATCAGTGGATTTGAAGCAAACCTGGTAGTCCCAAATCCAATAACAACACAGAACCTATACAAAACAGAAAATGCCTTTAATGCCAAATTCCAAACAATGAAATATGCCTGCTAAACCTATTTAAACTGTATAACACAATGCAACATCTCCTGGTCTAATTTAAATGTTACATGAATCATTCATGAGCGGTGTTGTTTTTGCCACCAGTTTTTGATTTAGCGATGGTCTTAGTCATTTGACTGAAATGCATTTTCATTTTAATCATAATTTAGTCATGCCTTTTCCATTGATTTTAGTCAAGACAATAATGGCTAAAATCATACTTATTTTAGTCAATGCAAAAAACCAAGAATTTTAGTCACATTTTAGTCCTAACTTAACTTTTAAAGCCACATTTAAAGCCCTGCCTCCAGTAAATGACATGGATATAAAATACTTTGTAACATAATCAGACTGTTTATGACAACAAATCAGTTGTGACTGCTGATGCACTTTTTTTTGCAATTGCAATTTTAAGGTTTTGGCGGCACTTTGACACATTAAATAAACTAAAGTGATGTCAAAATCATGGACGTTCACCTGTCCAAGTCACATAACTGTCTGTGGTCTAAGTTCATGCTCCTTTACCGACCCATTGTTGCTTTCTGTGTTTGGTGCTCCAATCTTTGTCAATGCTGTGTTTTCCGATCAGAACTGGAGAATCTGAATCTCTGCTCTCCCTGTCATAGCATGCCACTAAATGAAGACTTGGAGCTGCAACAAAAAAATGTATACACTTTTGTATACAGCGCCATGTTTGGATGTTTGATTTTGGCTGAGTTCACCTTCTCCCATTGAGAAGCGAGTGCGAGAGGGTGAAGCGCATGGCTAATGGTATGCGCACAGTCCACACAGTGGTCATGGGAGTTGTAGTATCATGTCGTATCATGACGAATAGACTGAACTATTTCAGATGCTTTTTGTAAACTACAATATTTACTTTTTCTTAGAAAATGCTGTCAAAGGTCACCGGCCAAAGAGACTAGTAAGAGTGAACAAATAACACATTACATTCTATGCACATTTGGCAGGTGGCGGATGTTAATGTCAAGCCCTGGTTGTAATATATTTATATATATAAGTGCAACAAAGCAACTGCAACAAAAATTGTCTGGGTCTGGTTTCCTTTCATCATATTTTCCTTATTTAAAATGCAAAATGAATTGCTTATCGTCATTGGTCCAAAAGGACATTTTTGTCATGTTATTGTCCTCTCCATAATCATCAACAAACTGGGCATTGACAAAAGAGTTTGTCCTAATTTTAGTCGATGACAACAACACTGTTCATTGTGAATGTTCATGTACCTTTTTTTTACTTGACTGCGTTCATATTAATATTCAAATAATCATTTTTGGCCGATGCTGACAGCCCTAGTTGGCACTGGCATGGTTTGGATTCCATCTGAGACCACGGGGCTGGAATAAGCCTCCCAGCAGCTCCATGCAGTGCCTTCACGGGAAACCAATGGAGAAAAAAGTTGACCAAATTAGGAGCACACAAATGCATTCCAATTTGCGCATGTGCTCTTAAATCATTTTTCCAGTTAGCGCCCATCAAATTTCAGGAGCAAATGCTTCTAAAATAGGAGCACTGTAGAGCCCTGAAAGCTCTCATGGAACTGTCAGAATGTTCTAACAGTTGTCAGCTACAGTAGGGCTTTTCAAACTCGATTCTTGTAGACCTACTGAGTATGCTGGTTTTCATTCCTTCCGCAATTGCAACCTCTGAATAGTAATGAGCTGATAATTGTTCTTATTTAGACACTGTATGTCAACTGAAGGATGATTACCCCCTTAAAGCTTAAAGTCACATTACGTCAGAAATAGCAATATATGCCATGGAGAAGTTTCCACATTCACTTACCAGGACTTTTAATGAGTCCAGACCAACTAATGCTTTACTTTTAGGTTATGTGCTGTGAGACAAACCACATAAAGCACAAACCTTAGAAGAAGTTACATTTTTGAATTTATTAAATTATAGACCGAGAGGTGAATCTTAGGCGATCTATTTACTCAAAGTGTAGTTACCAGGTCAATGGAATAAACTTCAATGTTCAATGACACAGCAAATGACAATGAACCAAATCTGCATTATGCTGGAATAAGTGGAAAGTACAAATGAATGTTAGAACTTAAACTCTGAACAGCCATAACTGAACACAATATTGGCTGTGACACAAGGCAGTATACAGAGTGGGCTTCCAAGACAAAGTTATAAAACCACTGAACTATAGACAAGTTGTTATTATTATACTGCATCTCATTATGCTGTCCCGTCTGGGAAGCAGACAGTACTTTTTTTTCTGAGATATTGCTTGTGACTTGTTTATCAGTTAACTTTTTAAAAGATGTATCCCCAACTACAACATAAGAGCCAGAGTAATGCAACTAACCATTCCAATAAATGACAAATATCTTGGCGCATTTAACTGTAACTTGCAAAGTTAAACATTTGAGTTCCAAACTACAGCATTCCTGAAGAGTTTGCATCTCTGAGATTCTATTGTAATACAAGTCAGTTTTGAATTGGTATTATTTTGCTGCAGGTAACCCACACAGCACACAACAGTTTGGACACATAATGAATATAAAATAATAATTGTATTATTTATTGATGGATGCCGATAATTTATATTGTAAAAGGAATGTTATTCATTGTTCTTGAGAACCTATGTCATATTTTGACATGATTAGTAAACAATAATACAATATAAAAATAAAAATAACAAAATATTAAAATATGGAATTAAACAGGCCTATTTTCTGTTTGACCAAAGATTAAGTTTTAAAACATAAATTTAATAATATTTTTAAATACATAAAAGGCTGAATAAATAAATAAACAATACATTTAGTAAAAAAATAAATAGTAAATAAAACATTCATATTCAGAAAACGTTTTTTTTTTTTCTTTTTTTGGTGAGACTACCAAGTACACCATACAATATATTTATTCTTTACATGAATCAAAAAAACATTTGCTCATTATAGATCCATGGCAAAAGACACAACATTGGTATGCTATGGGTGACATTTAACGCACCATGCATTCGTGATCAACAAGAGACTAGACCAAACTGATGAGCACACTGCAGCTGGGATTAAAGCAATTTAGCCTTGACCTTCTTCTACATCCAGGAACTACAGAAAGTCTTGTGTTAAACCTGTGCCTTGCCCATTCTTCTGTAAATAAAACGTTGCAAGCCAAACAACAGTTTTCAGTATGGTGAATGCTGATGGTGATGACCCTCATCACTGTGTCAGAGAATTTTACAAATTAGGATTTGCAATCAATAGGACTGCCTGAGTCTTGCATGCATTTGTCTGTAATTTTATTTCTCTATCTAATTCTCTACTGGCACAGTCAAATTATTCTGAATAGCAGTTATTATGCAACACACATAACAAATGAAGCTTGTCCCAGCATCTCCTTTCCCCTGGAAATTACTGATAATTTTTTTAACGTTCTCAAAATAAACTGACTATGTAATAGCCATTTCAATTAATCTCATGATAATTAGAATATATTAAGTTACGTTATATCTCATGTGTTTTCATTCAACCCTGGACAGGGCCATCTGCTAAATGATGCAATTGCATACTATTATTATCAAAAGAGCTACTTTAAAATCACTGCTGCTGTTATTACTATAGGTACTGTACACAGTAAAATGTTCAGTTAAAAGCAACTCTTACAGAGTACATATGGTCCCCAATAGACTCATATGTACTCTATTAGAGTTGACTTAACACTGGACATTTTACTGTGTACTACTACTACTACTAACAACAACAACAACAACAATAGCTGCAAGAAATGATACGCGGGGTCAAGCACACACAGCCAATATTACACCACTTAAACAGTTGTCAATCAGTGCCAAAATCACTGTGGCCATTGGGTGGTACCCTGTACCACTGTGCCAAATGTTTCATCCGTGTTACTGTAAGCCAAAACTTTGGACAAAAGAAAATGGATAATAGCATTTCCACAACAGAGGCCATTCCAAGAGGTTGGCAACATATAAGGAATAGATCTATGTTCCAGATGAGAAAAATGATCACAGCAGCAAGTTTTACATCTCTAAAAGACAGCAGTGGTTTTTTATGAATTTCATAAAATCCTATGACTACAGCTTTGATTCCTCATGCTGTAACATTCTCAGAAATTATTAATTAGTCCCATTTAACCACCGATTCCTCCTCACTCCCAGCACAGCGCATTCCAATGACAAGCCAGCGGAAAGTTTCCACGGCAACACGGCCTCAGTTCACTGGCCAAGTGACAGAAGCTGAACGGAGGTGTCTTCAGTCCGGACGTTTGCCCTCGTGAAAGATCATTTGTGACGGCAAGTGAGGCCACAGCCACTTTGGAGGAACTGCAGAGAGTACATCAGTCAAATACAAAATGTCAGGTATAGGCCAGCCTGTTCCCCAAACTCTAATTAATGCCACGTCTGGAGGACCAATGAAAACGTAAACAGACAAATAGCGTCCCACGCGATTGACTGGCTGGCGGCCACTGTGGCAGGAAGCAGCTCATAACAGGCGCCAGCTGGGCCCCTGCAACGCGGGCCCGAAGACTGGAAGTGCGCGCGGCTCATACACAACCGGCAGCGCTTATTGGAACAGCAACAAATACTATTTATTGCCTTCTCTGCCCATCTGCTGCCGGCCTGCACGATGCATCTCTCTCAGGTGGGTAATGGATATCCTCCCTTTGTGGCCGACCATAATCCCATAAGACACTTTAACATGTGAACCAGAATGCATTGTCAATGATTTGCGGAGCCGCTGTTTTCCTTTCCTGGTGTCAGCCCCCCCTTGGCACCGCGCGGGGTCGATGGCCGCAGATGGCACGGGTTCGCTAGAATGCCCGCAGCTAAAAATACACCGTAATAAAAAAAAAGTTGTAGTATCGGAAACCGATACAACCAAAATTGCAGAGACAAAATTGCAGCAGGGGACCGATCCAAGGAACGTACTGCAGGTGTCAAGCATCACAGCAGAGATGGCAGAGATGAATGAGGAATTTTAGAGGATGAAGCGGATGGTGAAATTTATAATACCCTGGAGTAGCACTCCGGCTACAGTTCAGTATTTATGCAACCATATAACTGAACATTTAATGAAAGGGATGGATTACCTCTATATCATACTATCAACTCAATGCAAAAACAGCTATTTTTGTAAAATGGTAAAACATATATGCATGTAAATACCATCAAATAAAACCTGATTGTCTGTACTTTCGTCTCATATTCATCTTTTGATCTCAAATACAAATGCCTTAAATATATAACAAAAATAACTCATTTCACTCCACTGTTACCACACTTTTGGAGGATAGAGGCTGGAGTCAGTCCAGTAAAATTGATCATCACCTCAGTTGTCTGCACACAATTTATTTATTTTAAACTGAAAAACAGGTCTTGGCGTCAAGCTATCTCCAAATGTACAAAATATTAATTGGAAACTTGCCTGCCCCTTTACAAGAAATGAATTATAATTTGGTGCATAAATAATGGTACATAAATGCTAATAACTAGCCTAACTAAAGGAACATTGGAGCCACACAGAAAAAAATCACCATGCAATGACCAGCAAATGGACCTCTTCAATATTTATTCAAAATATTATCACAATTTATGGAATTGGACCATTTCAGATGAAGGATGTTTATAAAAGTAGCAGGGATATTGAAACCGTCCTAACATACAGTATGTCTCCCTACAATGACACAGCTGACTTATAGCAAAAACAAATTACAGGGTCAGGTTCAATATAATCCTTGTCATCAAACAGTTTTGGTATTGCACAACTAAGACTGTAAAGTTGAAGAACTTTTCTTTCTGTTCTGCTCTCTTGCCTGTCAAAGATGTTATTGGTGTCCTCCTCTTGCAACTATGACAGCTGCCATGGTCACTTCCAAATTTGCATATTGAATTTATGGCTTTTAAACAGACCTGTCAATTTCTTGGCAGTTTTTAAGTCTTCTTATTTTGAGTAAAGTTTTGCAATCAACGTTGTGATTAAGTCACGTCCTTGTGCTCCATTTGCATAGCAATTAGTCATTCTGGCGCTGACATTTATGGAAATGGAAAGTTAAATATGCATGACCCAGACAGAGCAATCCCTGTTGCTCTTTTCCTGGTAGTGCAGTTGCATGAGCTTTCCACCCACTGGAGGTACTTTAAGAATAATACATATTATTACTCTGGTACTTGAAACAGTTAATGGGCACAGATGTATCAAATTCTTTTTGTGGATTCCCCACTGGAGCAATGGTTCCTGACCTCTTACAACATTACTATTGAAATGTGCTTGTATGGCAAAGGTGAAGAGATGTATAAAAATTTCTTACAGTGATTGTTCAGAAAGATGTAAAATTTATGAACCATTTCTTATGATTTATTAATTTAGTTCAAGTTGAATTTTTTTCAAATACGCTACTAGAGGTTATCTTTTTGGGTTGGGGTGGGAATTTGCAGTTCAGCCTCCTGGCTGCAGGCTGAATTGGTTCCAGGCAAACGTCAATGAATGAATCCTTTCTGGTAATAAAGGAGTTTGAATCAGTCCCTCCTTGTTTTACCCCTAACAAACAGCAAGTGCATATTTCCACTCCCATTGTACCAGTAGGGTCAATGTACATATAAAAGAGAAAACTGTCAAGAATGTAAATCTGTCTATGTCACTGCAGATAAGTTTTGCATTTGTTAAATGTGTTATTATTGGTGGGTTCAGGTTTTCGTTTATTCATTTTCACAAATAATTCACTAATTTTCAGATTTTTCAGTATTCTAGCCTTTCCTGTACTGCTCAGGGCAATGATATTTCAGTTTGTCCATTCCATGCTATGCACATATGCTTTACTTCGAATGCTTTTTGAATTCAATTTTCGTACAGGAAAGGCTACAGCAAATCACTATTAATCACATATAAAAGATGAATTGCCTGCAGACACAACAATATTGTAGGATATAACCCTGTAATATGGAAAATACAAGATCTCTAAATATCAGGGGTGAGACTGATTTCACTTAGGCTTCTGGTGAGCTTTAATGAGTATAGAGTCATTAAAGTCAAACAACGGCTCACAGACCAACCTAAGGGCTACATGACTATGTATTACAAAACCGCCATTATGGGTCTATTCCATATGACAAAGCGTTCATTTATCCATTAAGAACTCCATCTGTTCACCCCAAGCATACAATGGAGACATGAAGGTTACCACTGGTTAATTGACACAGAAAGAACATCTTAAATGGAACACTTCATAGTGCATGAAGCAATGGACAATCGGTTATATCTATAGAAGCAAAATTTGAGAAACATGATCACACAACTAATTAATTTATTAATATGACAATTTTTTTTTTTGCTTATTGTTATTATTGTTAATATTATGTTCTGGCTAAATACCAGCCGGGAGAAACAACACTACATATCATGTATACATTATCTTTTAAGACAGCTGGTTATTTACTGAGGCAATTCAAATTAAATGCTTTCTCAAGGGTACGACAGAAGAGAGAACATTCTAAACAGTAGCAGAAGCTTGTTTAATTTACTATGCATCAAAACAGAATTTTAAATCTTTTTATAGTCAATAAACATAACAAACACAAACAACAGTTAAAGTGTTTATCTGGGCGTCTCGTGGATGGTATTTTCAATGGTTATGTGTAAACAGTCCTTCAAACTAAACACTTTTTCCTGGCTTTCCCTCTGATGCATGCTATAGTATGTACGTTTAAACTGCTCTCCCCAGGCTCCAGGACTGTTAGCTGACTGCTGCACTCAGAGATTGACAGTGAGAGTCCTTGAGAGAGCCACAGTCCTATATATCTGCAGAAATGAAAGGACCACTGGGGAGTGAAAACGGGATCTGCTCTGTCTGTTTTCAATCACTGTGCAGTCTCCCATACCAAAAACAATTTAATTTCCAATGTATGAACCCATCCATTTCATTTCAGAATACGTATTTCCTAAATATATCTTTATTAATATGAAAGTAATATTCTTCTTGATTTGTACTCCACAATTTTAGATTTTAACTCAATTAATTCACATGTGGGTAAAGTGTAGATTCTCAAATTTCATAAAAGGGTACATACATCTTGATTTCACCATATAGAAATGACAGCACAATTAAAGTACTCATGTTTAGTACTTTGTCACATATCATCTGCATTCAATGACTGCTTGAAGTCTGTGACCCATTGACATCACCAGATGCTGAGTATTTTCTCCGGTGTTGCTCTGCCAGGCATATATTGCAGCAATCTCCAGCTCCTGCTTGTTTCAGGGAATAGTTGCCTTAAATCTTCTCTCTCTTTAGCATGTGAAATGCATGTTCAATTGGATTCAAATCAGGTGACTGACTTGGCCTGTGAAGACATTTCCAGGATTTGGCTTTGAAAAACCCCTTTGTTGCTTTAACAGTATGTTTGGGATCATTGTCTTGCTGTAGGATGAATTGCCGTCCAATGAGTTTAGAGGCATTTGTATGAACGTCAGCAGATAAGATGGTTCTGTACATTTCAGAATTCATTCTGCTGCTGCTATCAGCAGTTATATCATCAATAAAGCTAAGTGAGCCAGTACCTGTGGCAGCCATACATGCCCAAACCATAATACCCCCAACACCATGTTTCACAGGTGAGGGGGATGCTTTGGACCTTGGATCCTTTTGCCGTCCATGCTTTGCCCCCACTTTGACACAACTGAATCTTAGTCTAATCTGTCCACAAGTCATTTTTCCTGAACTCTGCCGGTACTTTTACGTACTTCTTACAACACTTTAATAGGACCATCCTGTTTTTGCAGCTAACTAGTGGTTTGCATCTTAGTAGTATGTAGCTTCTGTAGTTCTGTTTTTGAGGTCTTTTGCAAACAGTAGTCACTGACATATTGATGCTGTCCTCTTGAAGAGTGTTTCTGATCTTGCGGACTGGTGTTTGGGTTTTTTTTCAATATGGTGAGAATTCTTCAGTCATTAACTGCAGAGGTCTTCTATGGTCTACCAGGCCCTTTGCAATTACTGAGCTCACCAGTGATCTTTCATCATAATGGTGTTCCAAAGAGTCGATTTTGGTGAAGAACAAGGTTGGGCTTAGGTTGGGCACTGACTGTTCTTTTCTTATTTCTCAGACTCATAATGGCTTCCTTGATTTTCTAGGCCTAGAATCAAGGCTAGAAAGCTTTCTTACATCTGCACTAAGGAAGCAATTGAACATACCTGTCAGAAACACCTATGAAGCAGTCCCAAACATTGTGGTGCCCTGAAATGGGGTAGGAGGGGCAAAATATATATAAATACCTTTTAATAAAAGCTGAGAATCTGCACTTTAACCAAATGCAAATTACAGAGGACACTATAAATATATACATATATACTATATATGTGCATTAGGGATATCTTTTATTTATATCTCTTTTCAGTATGGGCTTTCAGTTTTTCCTGTTCCAGATCAAAAGGCTGGCTAATTTATATATTTTATAGTACACAATATTAGAGGGAGAGTAAGGAATCTTAATGATGCATGGACATACTTTGCAATGCTTGCACCTCAGCAGATAACTCAGTTTTCCACAATTTCTTGCCGTGCTCTGAATACAAGAACAAGATCTTAAGGCCTGAAAGCACAAAACTTAATTAAATTTGGTTGGAGTCAATAAGAATGGACATTCAAAAATGAAACAGACAAGGGCAAATCTGATCAAGGAAAAAAATCAATAATTTCACAAGGCTCAGAATGGTTTCTGCAATCCTTGTCTTAAAAATACAGACAAAAGCACAGGCTGCAGGTGGCAAGCGCTTTCACTTTGGAGCCGATCAGCTAAAATGGTAAACTGTATCCATGGGAACGGGAGTATAAGCCACTCACTAATTGGTGAACTTCCTGGGCCCTTTGGTCATCCCGGTCACACCATCAGTTCCAAAGCTGTTCAACTGCATTACTGAAACCAACAATAACCTACAAAGACATACTTTCCTGGGTGCAAACAAATACTTGGAGAAAAACACAGGCTTAAGCAGTCTACACTTGTGTTTCTGAAATGGAGATTTGAAATACAGTTTGAAATACACTACTTTACTTTGGCTCAACCACTGCAGTACATTGCTATCTCTTTCTACAATTCACCTTTGAATCGAGCAATTTTAGCCCACTCAACCTTCACCAGGGTTCGCAAACCATGTGATCACACCTTTCTTTTAAATATCATACGGGTGCATTTCATTCATGGTTAACAGTTACTCACTGCATGCCACATGCAATATCTGTCTGATGAGGTAATGATGCTCTGCTATTTCAACTCAATCTTTTTTATAGTACCATTTACAAACATGTTGTGTCACACAGGGCTAGACAATGGACATATGGACAATGGACAGGATCTGAACAAATACAAGGTGATCAACTAGAACTCTAAAATATTGGGGGGAAATAGGCCAGCACCCTAATGATGGCAGGGACACTATGGTCTAATTATTTCCAGTTCTATTGTGTCCTTTGCATGAATGATGTTTATGAGGGCTCTGAACAAGCAGTCTATTCCACAGATTCCATTTAACAAAGAATACTATTGGATTTATGAGAGGGTTGACGCGTCCTCCTGCGTTTGAGCTGATAAGGTGCTGGGCTTGGCAGTCCCTCTGAGTGAGGTCTGACATGTGCCAGGTGGCATAGCGCATCGGACTCTGACAGGCAGGCACCTTCACGGAGACGGAGCAGAATTTTTAATCCCGAAAGAAAAATGTAGCCTACCTTGAACCGCAAAAACATTTCACGGCAATTGAGGAAAAGTAATAGAGTCCGGGTCGGTTCCATAAGCCGCCTGAATGATGACTGCGTTTCTGCAGTAGAATAGTTTCATTTATGTACTTTCAAACTGTCGTTTTCCTAAATTATTTTTCTGTCAGGAGGCAGTGTCTGCAGTCATCAATTTCTTTTCCTCTCAAAAGTACTAACATGAAAGAGGACTTCACAACTTCCATATCCCAAGAGATTTCATATTTGATAGAGGAGTATCAGCAGTATATTTGCATAATTTGAATATCGTGGTAATTCCAAAATATTTATTCGTATTTAAAATAAAATAAAACTAAAAACCTACAGATTACCATTAATAAAGTACTTCATACCAGACATGGTGACCTCCATCAAATCTTAAGATGTTAATTTCATCAGCTAAGTGATTTCACATTCACACTTTTACTTCAGACAGATTTGTTTTTCAGGAGTTAAAACATTAAAGAATTTCTGAAACAGCTCACACACAGCGAGGGAGATGACATTGCGACCCAGTCAATGATTCAAGCTAAAGAAACAGTCAGACTGAGGAGCCACTCGAAGCTCCTTAAATGTGGATGTCCACCATTATCACAGACAGGCCAGGCACTTAAAACCCATTCAAAATCAATGTCTCTAAGATCAACAGGAGTCAGCCAAACACTGAAACTGGTTAAGAGGGCAAACAGTTCCTTTTTTTCAGTTAGCTGATGCTGCCTCTCTCTCCATAAAGGCCAATTCTTTAGCTTGTCTGGTGTGTGGGATTTACAGCCCAAGATGAGTATGGCGTCATTGCTAGTTTCTAATTAAAGGTCGTCTTTGTCACCTTTAATTTGTCATTCCAAGAATTTTCAGAACTCAGTGTTCGTAATGGAACTGGGAGCAAACAAAGCAAATTCATAATAAAAGCATGATACTGTTCTATAAAAGGAATTGACTACAGATAGATTTTCTAATATCTGCATATGCAGTCATGTTAACCCTCCTATTATGTTCAAATTAACTAACAACTTTTATGTTTAGGGTCAATTTGACCCTAGCAATATAAACCTGCAGAAAATAATTGTAACTGAAAGTGTTACCCAAGGTTCTCTCTCAGCTACTTTAGCCCTTTCTACAGACCATCTTAATAGCCCAGTAAATAAAACATGACTCCCCACATCCTCCCCTTATACATCAAGTATTGATTTTATATGACTATTGCGAAATATGCAAATGACTGTACAATCTCATTCATTGACCTAAAACGGAAAAAAAGTATGTTTTGGTGTTTGCAGGGCTTTATGTTGGTATTAAGTGCTCATTAAAAAAGAAAAATAACACTTGGAAAGAAACACACCTTTTATTATCAAGCATAGTAACCTTTTATGTTCGGGGTCAATTTGACCCCAGGACAAAAATATTTAAAATGTCAAACATTTCAAATGTTTAGGTTCAGAAAACACTTCAGAACATCAATAAGTAACACATGACAGTTTTTAAATAATGAAGAAACACCAATAAAAAGTAAATTAGTCACCAGAATTGAGTTTTGATTTTTTTAAAATGAACATAACAGCTCCACTAGGTACCCGTGGGTATCGATTCTTCAATCAGACGAGATAGGTGCAAGTTTGTCACGCTCCTGTCGACCCTGCCTTGTTTCCCTGTCATCAAAGCGTATAATGTGGGAGAAAACATGAAATGTCTCCAGAGACATTGTGGCTGGAAAAATTGCCCTACCAGTGTCAGCATTCCAAAGGCTTGCTGTTGCTTCACCTTTTGACTTGTACACTCCTGCCAAAATAACCAACCCAATATAGGATTGCTAGTGGGTCACATCCAGCTCTTTACAATTGTCACCATACACACGCCTCCCCTCTAAGTTTGTCATCTCAAGAATATCCTTGTGCATTGATGGTGTTATGAAGAATTCAAATGCAGACTTTATGTCTTGTACATGACTGCTAGCATATCTGGTGGGGCCTGGAACCATTTTGATGACATTAGCAGCACTAAGTCTACCCTGTCTTTCAACTGGGGATCCGGACCATAGTAGTTCTCCATTTTTGGAAGTGAACATGTCAGTTCTTGGTGGTTGAGAGATGACAGGCGGGTTTCTCGGGGGTTGAGAGATGACAGGAGGGTTCATTGGTGGTTGAGAGGCAACAGGAAGGTTTCTTGGTGGTTGAGAGATGACAGGGGGGTTTCTTGGGGGTTGAGAGATGACAGGAGGGTTTCTTGGTGGTTGAGAGATGACAGGAGGGTCTTTTGGTGGTTGAGAGATGACAGGACGGTTTATTGGTGGTTGAGAAACAAAAGGAGGGTCAGAATGTGGCATCTCAAAGGCTTCATTCTCATCATCAGAGGAGGATGCCACATAATCAGGGTCCTCCTCAACATTATCCTCAGTCTCAGACATATCCTCATCTAAATCACTTTCACCTTCCAAGATCTGTGACAGAACCTCAATGGCAGAAAATATACGCCTCTGTCTGGTGGTCATTTTCAAAATCTTTAGTTGAGGCACAAATGCAAAGAGAAATGGTTTAGAGGGCTGTGTGTGCAGCCCTTATTATAAGTTTGCCCCCGCCCCCATGTTGCGAGAATGATCAGAGATCTCGTGGGAACTATGTTTTCTCCTCACACACACACACGCACACACATGCATGCTCTCTCTCTCTCTCTCTCTCTCTCTCTCTCTCTCTCTCTCTCTCACACACACACACAAATTAATGTGAAAGTGCCCTCAGCCAGCACAACAAAAACAAGATCAAAATGATGGTTTTATATAACAACAGAGCTTGGGGCCAAAATGACCCCAACAACAACAATGCGTACAACATGTGTACAGGACATTGAAAATAATTTTTTCAGTTAATTTCACGTTTGCCATGTTTTCCCCATAAAGTTAGGAAAAGTCATGAAATATCTAGCTGAAAAAAGTATGGTAACCATATTTTTAGAGACAGTAAACATTGAATGGGGTCAAATTGACCCCAAACATAATAGGAGGGTTAAATGGTTCAAATACAGGAGACTGAGAGTAATGCACTTTTTTTTTTAAACATAGCCTACGCATTCTTAGATTATAAGAATGTTTGATGATGAGAACAGGTCACTCCGGCTATCCAGGCCAATCTGCCTACTATCTGGAGAGGTTTCTTAAATCTACTGATGTAAATGCTAAAATCAATAATGGCATATCTGCTTGATGAGTCATATCTATGCAAATAACCCATCACTTTTTTACAGTGTAGTGTCAATAAGGCTACTTCCCTAGGAGCTATTATACACAAACGTGGTGACAAGAAAGCCTGAGGTGGAAATTTAGTTCTCGTGACTACCAATAAAGCCTCTTTATCTCAAATCTCTTTAAATTTGTACAGTTTACTGGAATAATAACGCTTACAATTAATTTTGAAAAGAACAAAAAAAAAAAAAAACCTTGGAGCGAGAGGTGCCACTAGTAGTGTTGACCTCAGGGTTTGACATCACTGGTTTGACTGGTCGCAAAAATAAATAAATAAATAAAATAAAGCCTTCTCTTCGCCTGTGTAGCGTCACAGCAATCAGGGAGGCCGAGACAACACGCATTCCCAGCATGCTCAGCGTAACCCGAGTCTCTGGAGGGCTGCGGCGTGAAGGTGACAATCAGCTGCACAGAGGCTCGTCTCTGGGGGAATGCACTGCAGCTCCTTCATGCACTGCCAGGTTTGTGACGTCCGGAGCTCGATCTCAGCCCCAGTGGCGCCTCCGCAGCCTGACGGGTCCTTATGCCCGACCACGTGCTCGTGTGATGGGCCTACAGACTTTCATTTGGGGAAACGGTTTGAACACAAGCTAATATATTACAAACAACACAGATCTGGCTTCATCTGCACTGCTCCTTGTGTCAGCTGCAAGTGGTGATGGTGAGAGTAACAAATTTGTGGAGAAAGATTTTTAAAAAATAAATGCTTTAGTCATTAATTTATTGTCTCTTATGCATTCATGTTCTTCATGACAAGTCACCATGGTAACAAGTTATATCTAAAGCATACCGAGTTCAATGAATGTATGAGATTTGCATTGGCCAATTTTAGCAATCCTGCCTCAGCCAGGTTTCTGGTTTGAAAACATGTTAATTAGGAAAAAGGTTATCATTCCAGGGAAAAGGAAGTTGGTATCTCTGAACAACAAAAACACAGAAGCCGAAGAACAGAACTAGCACTGGTAGGTATGTATTGCAAAAGCAGACATTATACTAAAACAGAAATCATGAGTGGAGCACCCCATTCCATCTCATTGAGCTCCTTTAGTCTTGTGTCTACACCGACTACATCGTTTTCTCAGCTGAAGGAAAACTGTCCGTGGAATACGTCAGCAGGGTGACCCAAGATGCACTCTCCCCTGGGCAAGGGAACAGGGCACAGAGCAGGCTGCTGACAATTCAGAAGCAAACCATTTACCCATTTATCACTACTGAGATTGTGAAGCCGGCTCTGGCCAGTCATGATTACTTCACCATTATGCATTCTATTCAGGGAGGCGGACGTGCAACAAGTGAAAGCTGTAAGACTGTGAGATAAGTGCTACAAAATAGCACAATTGTGATCTGTTAAAACCCTCTTCACTGCAATTAAAAGTACTAACACTTAAAATGCTCTGTTAAAAGAGGCTGTTCACAGCTAGCATCTAAAATTGGTCGTGCCCAGCTGGCTCAATGATGATCTCTTTGTTCTTGCGTTGCATTACTAAATTAGTTTTAATTTTACACATGGCAACGTGGGAAATTGTAGTTTATGCAGTAACTACGCACAGTAGAAAAATGAAATAAAATAAAAGAGGTTTTTTGACAGCGTATTTCATTAAGAAAATGAGAATGCGAGAGCAGGGAGTCTGTAGTCCCCGGTGAAATGTAGCCGGATAGTACAGGTTATTTATGCCAGCACTTCTTCCGACAGCTCCCCTGTGTATATGCTAATGAAATGTTACAGGCCTGTATTCCAGCAGTGACTGGTGTTCAGTGTTCAGGGCCTGGGATGCTAAAAAATAAAACTAGAACAAAATGTATGTGCTGCTTACATGAATGCTTTTGTTCTAAACTAGGGGTGCCGATTTTCAATTATTTCACAGATCGAGTGACATAAATCCTACAAACTCCTTTGCTTTCCTTGGGCTTTTAACCAAGCAATTACCTCTGTAATTGCAGTTGGGTGGCTAAGACCCTGATTTTCTGTGCAGTCAAGTGGCATTCGGTCTGATATTAAACCCTGACAGTGCTGGCATTAGCTGTGGTCGTCAGCTCTGTAGGGCACCAATAACTGGCCCCACCATCACCCAAGCAGAGGGTTTGTCATTGCCTGGTAACGCTGCAGTGACAATCATTTGGGATCCTGCATTCTGATAGCAGCGACTATGCATTAAATAAACATGCCCACTGTAATGATTATAATCATGAGAACACACGAAGATTCTAATAATATTCTGCTGGTGAGAATTTACTGTTGTCTAAAGGACTAAAGACTTCCAAATGCAAATTTGACCCAGTGTTGGAAAAGAGGTCATTCAATTTTCTCATCTGTGCTCTGTTGTGGCTTAGCTTAGCAACGCTGCTCGCCATGAGCAGACATTTGGCTTATTACCTAGCAGTTGTGTGTTTGAGCCCAGGCTGTGTCATTATCCGAATATGGTGTAATTTTTAGGCTGCAGCTGCAAGAAAAACTTGGCCAGACCAGTTGGCCAGGGTTTCCTCATGCCACTGATGCATTAGCTCCTCCTGAAGTAAACCAGGTGCCCTAGCCTTTCAGCAGTTTCCAGTCAGAAATCCACCTCTCCTCCTACCAGGAAGAACAGCATAGTACCCTTTATTCAGAAGCATTTTATGTTCGCTTTGTGGTAGTGGTCGACAGTTCGGCTTTTATTTATTCCTCACCCTCACCCAGTGGATAATTCATGCTGTTTCATGCCTATTTCAAAACGATCATGAAAAAACGTTCACTAGTAAATACTCTATTTGTCATAACGTTATGCATTTTGCGATCCATTTTGTAGGCCTATGTACTAGCCTAAGTGTAATGGCATTCAAACCTCTCCCTTTGCATCAATATCGCATGCACCAGCACTCAGTCAAAGGTCAACAATGGATTCTTTTTAGTGGCACGCAGATAAAGCCTTTTCCTCCCTCTCGTTTCAGCGGCTGAGAGTCTCTGTAATATCGAGTGGTATTTCACTCAGCTCAATAAGATTTGCAATCACTAACAGCTTATATTCATCCTCAAAGCATATAAAAAATTTCCCCTTAATTAAATCTACAGTCCAGAGGAAGACTTTCATCAAAACAACTGTGCATGCAATAAACTAATTACAATATTAGACAGAACTCCTCTACCCCTACAAGAAACAGCTATTTTGGCAAATTTACATTTACATTTACACACATTCTGAATGCTCAGCACTTCTCAACACAAGTAGCATGCCCTCTCTACAACTCTTCTTCCTGGATTATGTTGCAGTGGGAAATAATTACTATTCCTCATCTTCTGTGAGTACCAATTACAAATTGTCTTTGGTTCTCTGTTACAGAGAGGAAATGGATCAGACAAACAGTTCCAGAGACTTGTCTGACTGATCACAGTATGGGAAGAAAATCAAGCTTTGCTGCCAATAGTGTTTTCAATGGTGGAGCAAGGCGGTGTTAGCTGCCTGCATGCAAATTTCTATCGTGGAAGGGAAGTTCCAGGAAGGAGATGCATGTGTCATCAGCATTGTGTGACCACTTCCTGTCACTTCCCACCACTGAGTCAGTAGCATAACTCCCATTTCCTTTAAGTACCACTGATCAATTATGTGAAGGCATTCAAGTTCCTGGAAGAGATACTACAATGCATGCCATATTTTCTACCTGAAACACAACATAGCTTTTAAGACCCATGTAATAGTGACTTGTGGTCGAAAGTATAATGGGTTGTTCTGGAATTTTCAATGATAACAAAACAAAGGGGCCATATAGGGGAATGGTTTCCTTTTGAATTACCTTTTTCAGTGGTCCGTTCCATAATAACAATATTAAGAAAATGTCAAATGAAAGTATGTCCGAAAATCTTTTTGGGGGTGCTGGATCAAGAATAAATCACTGAAGCATAATGTTCACATACCGCACAATGCTTCCAAAAATGTTTATGTAAAAAATAATATTCCAAGTCACATGAAAGGAAAGACAATATTTTGATCCCATGGGGATCTTTGTCAGGTAAAAGAAATGCTTGTGTTTCAGATGTATATAGGTATGGATGTGGGTGAGACAGAAACTGCAACATGTGATCTACACACAAATAGATACCGATTCAATTTCAAAATATAAATGTGAATTATTGTTAAAAGTATGTGAATATACATGTATCTATTTTTGTGCTGGGGGTTTGGTGTGCACTATTATACATGCATTGCGAGTTATGGAACCTTGCATTTACACTTCATGTCACACGTTGCTGAGCCTGTGTCTTGCCCACATCCATATACTGTACATATACAGGTTAAATACAAGCATTTCCTTTACTTGGCAAAGATCCCCACAGGATCAAAATGTTTTGCAGTGTGCAGACAACATGCTTCACAACATCATATTACACAGCTGTATGTTTCCAATTCAAAGTCACAAAAAAAAAGAAAAATTGAGGAGTTAAAATAAGCAGCAAAAAAGACGTTTGGCAAATTTTAAGATGCTTATATACTAAAGAGTAAGTCAACATAGGGCAAAAACAGCTGTTGCAGCACTTCCTAGGTTGCACTGCTGGCCACAGCTAAATCAGTGATGTCAGGTATTTCAGGTATTTCATTGACAGCTGAGGCAATAATACCTGTAATGACATCACTGATTGGGTGTGGCCAGCAGTGCAATCAAGTTGAAAATTTTAACCCATAGACTAGAAAGTGCTTCAACAGCAGTTTTCTGCCCTGTGTTGACTTTATATACAGAGGCTCTTCTAAATGCTAACCATCATTGGCTCTTTTAAAGCAAACTGCTTTCTGTGAGATTTCAGTTTACTTGCCACAGGTCTAGCTTTAATTGGAGATTTTCCTGGGGCCTTTCCTTAAAGCAAAATGAACAAATCCATGTTTACTACCCAAACTACTGTGCCATAAATTATGAGACACAAAAATGAATAATTCTAATGGTATAAGTTTCAGTATATCTCATCTTCTGTTGTCAATGGGGGATAACTAAAGGCTCGTCTAACCAGAATTTTGCTATACAAGATGTACCTCAGTGTGTCTGAGCTTTTGCCATGTTTACACAACATCCAGATACATCTAGAAATGGCCCATGTCTGATCTCTATCAACACACTTTCCTGATATAGTCTGCTTTCCACATGTCCACGTCAGCTGTCTGAGTGATGTTCTAAGGCAAACCAATATAAATAAGCCAATATGTTTGCATTTCAGCATTTTTGGTAATGTAGTCTTATACCTGGCCAGAAAGTGAATCCTGATATACTGATATAGCAACCTGCTATATTGGGGAAAGCCACCTGTGCAGTTTAGGTGGGTCAGTGGAAACCACACTATTGAAATTGCGGTGACTCACACTGGTTTAGGCTCGAAGCCCCACCCTAAATCCTTCCAATGCATTTTATTTATCATGGATGCCTTGAAAACCAGGAAAGCCTGCCCTGTTTATGTTGCCACATTTTCTGTAATTCCTAAATGCATTCACTCTAACAAAATGATTCACTACCTCATGCAATTAGAAACAAGCACTGCTGAATTTCAGAAACACAGCAGGCAAATGTATTGTAAACAGAACAGCCTTAATTCCCGAAGACATTTTTCCTATTTTAATTGCCAGGTTGAATTAAACAAAACAAAACCATTATTCAAAAATATTTTGTTTAAGTCTATTAAAAAGACATAAATATTGGCAGCAGATACATTCAGGTTTTTATGAATTAATTTCTATAGCTTTGAATGCTTTGAAAATTAGTGAATGGTCTGAACCCAGCCCCTTGAAACTGACCCTGCATGTGACAGATTCATGATGAATAATAATCAAATAATTCCAATTAGAACCTTCTCTATGGTCAATGCACACATTAAATGTAACTTATGTCAGGGCAGAAATCTCATGATTAGTTTATCTATAATCTTATCCTTAATGTCTATACAGTGGGCGTAGTCAGGCTCGTATTCCAGCGTACATTATACCATTCAGCTATACCATCCGCCGAAGTTATGCCTTGGTGGGGCATGCCTCGTACCTATACATCACAGAGTTTGCCATTTGTCAGGGTTTCCTACAGAAAAAAACCCAATGACCACAGACTCTCAGCCCTTAAGAACATTAACTTCTGTACCTTGTGACCTCATGCAAACACACAGAATTAAGATACAACTTCACACATCCACACACTAAAGCCTCAAACCTAGGTTATTGTGTTTTTCTTCTTCTTTCCCTGACGATTAAATCATCACAAATGCTACCACTATCAATAATTCTCCCCATTAGACATTTAGCTATATCTGCCAATAACACCTCTTTTTTTTTTTTTTTAAACACAGGGCCATGTTACATGAAATAATTGAGGATACATTAGCATTGCTATGGAATATAGCTTGTCTGATTTTCTGAGCTAAGAAAGCAAATATTGTTTGTTGTAACCTGGCCTCATTTTGATATCAATGATAAATGGCAGGCCTAGATTTAGTAAGTTTTGATTAAAGACTTTATATGCTTTATATGCGTAACGTGGCATTTCTGTACGTTGAAAACGTTTTGTTATGGAGATCCAACCCCAAAACGACCTTTAGCATCGGTCGCCCCAAGTGCGAGTCGACATCGTTACGTTATTAGTAGGTCGGCCGCAGGTAGTTAACCAGGTAGACGTCACTTACCTTGTGCTATAGCTATACATTCGAACCGGTGAAGTTCTCGAAGTAAGCATGTTCGCTCTGTGGGATGAAGACTGTAAATGAAGTCCCTGGCTCCTCGCGGAGAGTTGAGTGGCTCCATCGGTTCCTTGTGGGGGTGCGTACCGAAGTCGCAGCTTTGCAAGAACATCATAGACAGAGGCTTACGGGCCGTGAGTGTCCTGTTTTCACTGGCCCTTCCTAACGTTACTCCTGGCCTTACAAAGAGAATGGGCCGTAGGACTCTTTGCAAACGGGACAACATCATGCGGGTAGAAGGCAAGTTGTTGTAGGGAACCTGCAATAAAAAGGACAAGTAGATATAAAGATACCCTATTAATAGATTCCAATTATTCCAGTTATTTTAAATGGTTTATTACATAAAGAACATATACACCGCGATGAACGTGTTCGTGCGAAATAATCCGTGGTAGTCACAGCATTCATTACTACAGAGCTCAGTGCTCCCATTTTAGAAGCATTAGCTCCGGGAAATTGACGTGTGCTGACTGGAAAAATTAAATAACCATCTTTTTTTTCATCTATTAATCACATCTGTTAACTGGAATGCATTTGTGTGCTCCTAATTTTTCAACTGAGGAGCACATGTGCTGTTTGGGAAACATGTTAGCGTAGAGCTCTGCTATAGGAGTATCAAGTTTATAATTATGCTAGCTTGTTAGCGAACTACAAAAGGAATACTGTTATCCAGTTTAACTGACAGCTTAACTTAAATCCTTCCATCGACTGTTGAGTTATTCGCTCGTATATCCACTGTAAAACAACGAATTAGCTACTGAAAGAAACGTTATTTTTCCAGCTTGTTAGGAAGCAAGCGGAATACGTTATTTGGGTATCACGCTACCTGGCTAACCTTAGATTGACCTGTTTTATAGTCAAGTTATTTTTAGATAGCTAGCCGTCAAGTCCGTCGCGAGATAGAAACATTAAGTTAACCTGAGTTACGACAACTGTATAGATGACAGCTCATACCAGCGAGTTGCTGGCTGACCTGGCTATTAGATTTTATTTACTCAAGCTAACGATTACATAAAACTACACAGCTATAAACCTACACACGCATAGCTACACTGTCAGTGAACTACAAAGCAATGATGCTTCTATCTAAACAAACCTTTCAACCACAAGTCTGGCACCGCACCTCAGTGACACATTGATCATCCGTTGTCCCGTTAAAAAAATTTCAGTGTTCTTCCAGCTTTGAAATACTGCATCTACACGGGATCTTTTTTCATTGGTTGTGTTCTTCCACAAAACCCTGTAAACAATAAGTCTTTCCGGAATACTGCAGCCCAGTAAAAACAAGTCAAATGGAAACATTTCCCATTATGAACAGCACTGGGACTTTCTACTTGCTGGGACTGCTGCTGCTGCCCTCGTGATGGTGTCTTCTGATGATGGCTGGAAATTATCGTCCCTTCGAATTGCTCGCCTTACGTAGATAGCAAGCGAGCTATGACGACTCGCGGTGTTACAGCCAGCGGACTCATGTTTTTAACTATATAGTGCCTAAAAGGTAGTTCGACTCGCAACACCAATGTTCCCTGTTGTAACCACATTAATTTGGTATGATAATACAGGACACTCACACCCGCCCCTTATAGAAAAATTAGTCACAATTGGAGACGCATTCGAATCACTAAACAAAACTACATTTCCTAAAATTCCACTAACACATATTTCCGCTTATGTGTCATGGGAGCTGTAGTCCCAGCAGTATAATTATATACAGCATGTAATAGAGCGCATCACAATTAACCCCACAGATGGTAAAAATTAGTAGTTCGATGTCTTCATTAATTATCTATTTGAATAAAGTACTCGTGGTCTGTAAAGGTGTACGCTTAGATACTCTCCTACAAAGTGCGGACAATAGTTTGTATCTGCCACCTTGTGGCAAAATGGCGTATTTCCCAAACATGTAATCGAACATGACTGCTTTCAAGAGTATTTCTCAGAAGTGTTAAAATCTGTTCAATACTTAAAAAAAAACAAAAACCTGCATGGTCTATATGAAATGATAAATGTAACAAATGTGTTATCACTTCCAAATTTTTTTTCTCCAAGTTATTCCAAGTTTCCATTGTTTTCCTTAATTTGCTATTTTGGAATTGCACTTCTCAGAATAAGAAAAAATGGCATCATACTGTCCTGCATAGTTCAGGTTGTTTCTGTGCAACTGTTTGTTGCCAAGCCCATAAGCACCATTTAATCCATACATATTAAAAATCTAGTGTGGTATACACACAATTCATTTAACTAAATAATCCAAGGAGGTGCCTATGACTGCGGCATTTCACTTTGTTGTCTGTGTTTGCTATATTTAATAGAGGGTTTCAGAAGGTAGATGCTCAGGGCAGGCTTACATTCACCTGTACTTCAATATTTTACTGACCCAACACAACAGGATTTACTGACTTGTGCAGTTCAATGGATTTTTGTACCCAAGAAGTCCACCTGTTCATGGCAATAATTTGGATGTTAGCTTCACATGAAACATCCATCCTTTTTCTGATTTTCTGAATTGCTTATTCCTGGTCAGGGTCAGGGGGGGAAGGGGTGGGGTGGCTGCAGCCTATCCCAGCATGCAGTAGGCGAGAGGCAGAAGTACACCCTGGACAGGTGGCCAATCCATCACAGGACCCATACACAATTCACTCACAGTTCATATCTATAGGCACTTTAGAGTCTCCAATTATGCTACTGCATGTCTTTGGACTGTGGGAGGAAACCGGAGTAGCTGAGTACTTGGTAGAAACCCACGCGGACATGGGGAGGACATGTAAACTCCACACAGAAATTCAAATTCGCCACCTTTATGCAAGTGCTATTCACTGCACTACCATACCAGCTTCAGATGAAACAGCTGGCAGAAAATAATTTCAGCTGGTAGGTTCTTCTGTACAACAACTAGAGAGCGACAAATACGTTCTATGCTTTTTGAAAATATCTTGAGACTAACCAAACTTTCCACTGCTTTCCACTTTATTTTCATAGTAATTGCACTTTTGAAATCACATGACACATCAAGGTCAAAGTTTTTTTTAAGTACATCACTCCGTGGACTGCCCACTCACACCTGATGAATAATGTGGGCTATTATGCTTAATCAGGCAGTCAGTGTACCCATTTAAGACACACGCACGTTTCAGCATGTGGTATAAATACACATTCAATTAAGACATTTAAAACAGCAAATGCTATAGATGCCTTAAACACTGTGGACTTTGTGGAGCTAAATTCCTAGCTAAAACTAAATAAACACAGTACAGTATATGTTACCGTTATTATATAGCATGGTGCATTGTTATGGTGTAATTTGTTTATATGCTGTAACATACCCTTGCAGGTACGACAGCTTTTTCTGTAGTCACTTCAGTACAGTTTAAAAAAATGTCTGTTTAATTGCATGTACAATAATGTACACAACTTCATTAAGGTCGCACAAGAGACCAGAAGTAATGCTAGAGGTATATTTGTGATTACAGCAGCATGTCATGTGGTACAGAGCTCTTTTTTAAAAGGATTCTTTGCACTAATTTAATAAGTGCTTCACTATCTCATAATATTAAACCAGGGATGTTTCAAAATGTACTTTGGCATTACTGTAAACTGGAAATTTTGGATAAAACAAACAAATCAGCAGTTCAATATTTCTTGCAGTCCTTGAGAATGTGTTTTGAGTCATGTGTTCACTTAATAAACCAACAAAATGCTATTTCTATCTATGCAGGAGGAATGCTAGTTATTTTTCTTGATGTCCAATACTGTCCTCTTCTAGGCACAAAGTAGTGCAAACTTCATCATGTAAGGCCTTGAAAATTGAACTGAACTTTAATTTACTCCGATTGGTCACCACTAGAGTGTGTGTCGTCATTAATATAGTCCTCCTTTACTAATATCCCACCATGCTGTGCTCCCCACTCATCCCCGTCATATTCAATACTGTCATTGTCATTGTCCTCAAAGAGATCACTGTCAGGCTCTGGACCACCACCAGGGGTGGCATCTACCCCTACCGCTGCAGCAAGCTCTTCCACATTTTCATGAGCTGCAGCATAACCGTTGTTGTTAGAGGAGGCGATGTTGTCGGGGCAGTTCCTCGATGTAGACCCTCTGATGGCACATGGGACAGGTGTCCTGGATGTACAGCCACTTCCGCAGACAGGGGGTGTGAAAGTAATGGTGGCACGGAGTGATGCGGGCAGAGGAGGCAAACTCCTGGTAGCAGATGGCACAGACGTCCTCAATGTCCTGCAGCCGGCTGCCCTTGACCTCTGGGAGGGAGTTGATCTTTTTAACTGCAGTCCTCCGTTTGATGAAGGTCTTCCACCCATTCTTAGCCTGCAGGTAGATGTTGAAATAGGCATGGAGGCACATCATACAGGCTCGGATCTTGCTGCTGGACTCGAACATAGTGTACGCCCCGTTCCCAAACACGATCACGCCGAAGACAAACTCAGTGACATTGCCTGAGGAACGCACAAAGTACACATAGTCATCCAGCCTCTCCCACAGGATGCTGTAGTAGCCATCCACCATGAACAGTGTGTAGACAGTGAGGGAGATGATAACTTTGAGGCAGAGCTCCACGCAGAAGGCTGTGACGGCAAAGAGCCAGGTGTTGAGGGTGTAGTGGTGCCAGAGGATGTAGCTCAGCACCATGGGCAGCACAAAGAGGCAGAGAGATACCAGGAGGACGGGGAAGTGCCGCCGGAAGGACAAGATGTGAGAGGCACTCAGGGACATGAGGACGGGGTCCGTCATCCCATGGATGAAATGCAAGATAGCAGTCAGCAAAAGGCACATGTTACGGCTGAGCCGCACTAACCTTTCCTGAGGGTCCAGGGCACTGAGCCCTGACTGTAGGGCTAAGATGAAGAACAGGACAGGAGCCACAAAGCCTAGTCTCTTGTCCTGTTCTTCAGAGGAGCCAATGAAAGCCAGGATACCCAGACCTAGGTAGTGTGATATGGAGGAGATGACTGCGCTCATGCCCAGCACCATTAGCGTGGAGTCACAACCACTGGTGACAAGGTTGCTGAAAAGGTCCCACAATACATCACACGTGAGATTGGACTGGTCACCCTTCTCATTCCTGACCACCAGGACCACATTGATTAAGATTATGGCCTGGGTGATCATCCGGGTCAACCAGAAGACCCGTAGAACATCAGGGAAGCGTATCCTCTTCCAGGTGTCCTCCACCAGTACCTGCATCCCATAAATGTTATACATGTGCCAGACCAGCATGAAGACATAGCGACAAGAGTAGCAGAACCACTTAAATTTCAAAGTAAGGTGCATTACCATGCTGATGGCAACCACAAAGCCTGAGGCGACGACCACTGCCTGTCGGACATGCTCTGGCAACTTAATGGCAAGTGCCCACATGGGGGCCATTATATTCATGATGATCAGCACTGCAAACATGGACTGGACGTTGAGGAGCATCACATATCCAAACCCAAACAAGAGCTGGACCACTGCAATTCCCAGACACAATGTTGGTCCATTCTGAGGCGATAACTCAAATTCAAGTACTGCACTGTAGTGTAGGCTGTGGAAGTCCATATGTGAAGTGGCATAGTAGTTGACTGAGATGGCTATCAATCCCAAAAGTGCACCAAAGCATAGTGTGTAGAACTTGAAGAGGGCCCTCTGTGACAATACCAAGACCACACTGGACACCAGGATACCTGAAGGGAAAAAAAGAGAAGGAATAAAATGACAATTTTTATGTTTTTCCAGCTGACATTAGCTGTTTCCTCCCCACAATTCATAAAAAAACAATATGGTGGAATCTTTGTGCAAGTACTACTGTGAAAATCAGTAGCAATTTCTTAAAACTGCTTCTAAAATATATATATGTGACGGGTGCTGGAGAAAAGGTCCACAAGTCGCAAATCTTGAAATCGTGCTAGGAGGCAAAAAAGGTTTTTTAATTTTTTTTTTACTGTTTTCCTTTTTTTTTCATATTACGAAAGTTAAAGTGTTGATGAAGTCACTCAATAGAATAAACAACATTTTTAGGGTCACTAAATACTTATAATTTGTCAGCAAATTCGGCTTGTTTTAGTGATTCTTACAGCCAGGTTTTGGAGGCGTGATGGGGGTGCAGTTTAATTAGCATGTTTGATTTCGTTGGCTATTGTCACTTTGTTTCAGTCAAGCCACCGCCCATAAATAAAGCCGTGTGGTAGTAGCCTATGTTTGTTTACTCTGTGAGGTTGCTACAATGGCGGATGCTCAATTAGTAGGTGAGAGTATAAGATTTCGAACGATGTATAACATGTCTAATTTTGTTTTTGGAACAGCGTTTTATAGGTTAGCGTAACCGAACATTTTCCTACCATGGCATTCGCTCTATATATGGTAGCATTAAAAGACGTTGCACCTAACGAAACGTTGTCAACGATTTTCGTAATTCCTTGGAAAATACCATTATTATTGAGGACTTCTGGGCATAGCTAAACCATATGTTTGCTGATAGACCTATCTGACATCGTTTTCTGGAGCAAAACAGAAGCGGATAGAACTGTCATTGATTTACTGTCTGTGTCTCCATCTACTGAACATAGATAAGATTTCATCATTGCTATGTAAGTATTACTGCTCAAAATATTTCGGTTATATACGTTATTTTAGAAATTGAGTGTCTTTAAATAGGTTCGTGGTATTATGTAATGTTTAAATTATATCTATGTTTCATCTTAAACCTTCATAATGGGCTCATATGCTTTACAATGGACAAAAAGCATTATATTCCTTTTTGGAGAGATTTTGGATTTGTTTCTGGACCCTTAGCTATTTTAGACCAGTGTTAATAATTTAGACATTTTGGGTAGATTTGGAGATGCTGGGTACACTGCTTAGTTTTTGCTTCATAGATCTTTAGTAGTTCTACATATCCACCCTTAGATTTTATGAACTTGTGGTCAAGAAGTTTTTGATCCAGGACATGTATACTTTAACCCGCAATCTCACAGTATTTCATTGCGAACTAAAAAAGGAGCAAATTCATTTTAGATTTTTTGCCTTGACCATTGCATTTGTGGCACTTTATTTCTTACAAAATTATGAATATAAAGTAATCTAAGCTAGTATTACAAATGGTACAAATGTATTGCTTCATTTAAGACATTTTTCTAGTCTCTGTGGTGTTCACATCTGGAGTTATAAAGCTTTAAATAGGGTAACCCATAAATGGGCAAGGATTTACAGGTACTCTAGCAGGGGAGTGGTTGGGGTGGAGTTAACTAGCTATTGTTCCCACCCATTATCTCCCTGTGAGAAGTGTGAAAAGTTCAAGATCTTTCAAGGGGATAAGCCTATTTCACAAGATGGCGACCAAAACCGGATGTAGGGATACTTTGTTTCCGGTTACCGTTGCTACGGACGCAAGTCCATTTCTGACAGCGAAAAATTGAGCCTAAACAGCGACGTGTGTTCTCACAGTCCCTGATAGCTCTGCCAAAGTTCACTGTCCGATGTTATCCGCATTGTCGAAGCATTGCCAGTGAACGTTAAGCGGTCTAAACTGGACAAGGGCTATAAATTCTTTTTTGAGAAGTTTATATTCGGTTATGAAGGTAAGTATAACGTTAGCTCTGGTTCACAAGAAAGCTAAATAGCTAGCTTGCTAACCACATCAAGTTAGCCGATTAAAGAGATGTTGCACTTCGACATAACATAAATTCTTTTCTGGAGGCGACTCCATTGTGTTTTCGTAGCGTGAAGCATCTGCTGTCCGTTAACAGCGTCTCTGTTCCTCTCGGTTGTCCCGAAAATGAATGAATAGGGAGCCTGACAACTGTGAGGAAAAGCGATTCTGTTAACATTGACGGTCAACAGGGGAGGCAAATGCTATGTAAGTACAATGTTAGGCTCCACAAAATTACTTATGTTATTATACCGAAGTGAAATATCTCTGAACTAAGTTTTGTACTACCGTTACTATTTTGTGACATGCTGTTTGTGCTGTACTTGTTCTAATAAAGATTTATATTGCTTGTCAGATCGCCTGTGTAATGGTGTTCAGTTCACTACCGAGCTGTTTGTTTTCATCGCTGATAAAACTACCCACACATTTTTAAATCAGCTGATATATCTTAAGTAGGCTTGTCGCGATGTCCGTCAATACATTTTGTAATTACAATTAACAACTAAAATAAACGTGCATCTGCAGTTTCAACATTGAATATCCAAATATGTGCTTGCTAACAAGCTAGCTGGCTAAAACGTAATTTGCTAATCATAACATAACATATAGCTCGCTAACTGATTTTATGACATTCCAAGTTCCAGCGCACACCAAACTACGGAGGAAGAGGTCTGCATGCTATTTCGCCGAGGCTCTCAACCAGGCGAACGTTTCCTTGCTCCTGTTTACAACCTGAGACTTCTCCAAACCGCGCAAAGAGTACAGATGAGCTGCTTAAACTCTGAATAACTCGCGATGTCGGTGTTTGAGGTGCTTGGCTAAGTTAGCTAGCTAGATGCGTTTCCTCTTTCAGTTTAAAATGAGCAATGACAGTGTTTCCAAACGTGTTTTTGACAATGTTGTCTTGATTATATAACCAAGGGCAAAGTATTCACACACATGAATTATTATTTTTTGTTTCTCAAAGAGTGGTAGAGCCTATGTTTGGTGGAACTGTCATGGCAGGCGCACTGCCGCTAGCCATCTTTGCCGAATATATAAATTCAATTCCCGAATATATAAATTCAATTCCCGAATATATAAATACAATTTTGAATATATAAATTCAATTCCCGAATATATAAATACAATTTCTGAATATATAAATTCAATTCCCGAATATATAAATACAATTCCCAAATATATAAATTCAATTCCCGAATATATAAATACAATTCCCGAATATATAAATTCAATTCCTGAATATATAAATTCAATTACCGAATATATAAATACAATTCCCGAATATATAAATTAAATTCCTGAATATATAAATTAAATTCCCGAATATATAAATTCAATTCCCGAATATATAAATTCAATTCCCGAATATATAAGTACAATTCCTCAATATATAAATACAATTTCTGAATATATAAATTCAATTCTGAATATGTAAGTACAATTCCCGAATATATAAATTCAATTCCCGAATATATAAATACAATTTCTGAATATATAAATTCAATTCCCGAATATATAAATACAATTCCCGAATATATAAATTCAATTCTGAATATATAAATTCAATTCCCGAATATATAAATACAATTTTGAATATATAAATTCAATTCCCGAATATATAAATACAATTTCTGAATATATAAATTCAATTCCCGAATATATAAATACAATTTTGAATATATAAATTCAATTCCCGAATATATAAATACAATTTCTGAATATATAAATTCAATTCCCGAATATATAAATTCAATTCCCGAATATATAAATTCAATTCCCGAATATATAAATACAATTTCCGAATATATAAATTCAATTCCCGAATATATTAATTAAATTCCCGAATATATAAATTCAATTCCCGAATATATAAATTCAATTCTGAATATATAAATACAATTCCCGAATATATAAATTCAATTCCCGAATATATAAATACAATTTCTGAATATATAAATTCAATTCCCGAATATATAAATTCAATTCCCGAATATATAAATACAATTTTGAATATATAAATTAAATTCCCGAATATATAAATTCAATTCCCGAATATATAAATTCAATTCTGAATATATAAATACAATTCCCGAATATATAAATTCAATTCCCGAATATATAAATACAATTTCTGAATATATAAATTCAATTCCCGAATATATAAATACAATTCTGAATATATAAATTCAATTCCCGAATATATAAATACAATTTCTGAATATATAAATTCAATTCTGAATATATAAATTCAATTCCCGAATATATAAATACAATTTCTGAATATATAAATTCAATTCCCGAATATATAAATTCAATTCCCGAATATATAAATACAATTTTGAATATATAAATTCAATTCCTGAATATATAAATACAATTTCCGAATATATAAATTCAATTCCCGAATATATAAATTCAATTCCCGAATATATAAATACAATTTCCGAATATATAAATTCAATTCCCGAATATATACAATTTCTGAATATATAAATTCAATTCCCGAATATATAAATACAATTTCTGAATATATAAATTCAATTCCCGAATATATAAATTCAATTCCCGAATATATAAATACAATTTTGAATATATAAATTCAATTCCCGAATATATAAATACAATTTCTGAATTTATAAATTCAATTCCCGAATATATAAATACAATTCCCGAATATATAAATTAAATTCCCGAATATATAAATTCAATTCCCGAATATATAAATACAATTTCCGAATATATAAATTCAATTCCCGAATATATTAATTAAATTCCCGAATATATAAATTCAATTCCCGAATATATAAATTCAATTCTGAATATATAAATACAATTCCGAATATATAAATTAAATTCCCGAATATATAAATACAATTTCTGAATATATAAATTCAATTCCCGAATATATAAATACAATTCTGAATATATAAATTCAATTCCCGAATATATAAATACAATTTCTGAATATATAAATTCAATTCTGAATATATAAATTCAATTCCCGAATATATAAATACAATTTCTGAATATATAAATTCAATTCCCGAATATATAAATTCAATTCCCGAATATATAAATACAATTTTGAATATATAAATTCAATTCCTGAATATATAAATACAATTTCCGAATATATAAATTCAATTCCCGAATATATAAATTCAATTCCCGAATATATAAATACAATTTCCGAATATATAAATTCAATTCCCGAATATATAAATACAATTTCTGAATATATAAATTCAATTCCCGAATATATAAATACAATTCCCGAATATATAAATTCAATTCTGAATATATAAATACAATTCCCGAATATATAAATACAATTTCTGAATATATAAATTCAATTCCCGAATATATAAATTCAATTCCCGAATATATAAATTCAATTCCCGAATATATAAATACAATTTCTGAATATATAAATTCAATTCCCGAATATATAAATTCAATTCCCGAATATATAAATACAATTTTGAATATATAAATTCAATTCCCGAATATATAAATACAATTTCTGAATATATAAATTCAATTCCCGAATATATAAATACAATTCCCGAATATATAAATTAAATTCCCGAATATATAAATTCAATTCCCGAATATATAAATACAATTTCCGAATATATAAATTCAATTCCCGAATATATTAATTAAATTCCCGAATATATAAATTCAATTCCCGAATATATAAATTCAATTCTGAATATATAAATACAATTCCGAATATATAAATTAAATTCCCGAATATATAAATACAATTTCTGAATATATAAATTCAATTCCCGAATATATAAATACAATTCCCGAATATATAAATTCAATTCCCGAATATATAAATACAATTTCCGAATATATAAATTCAATTACCGAATATATAAATACAATTTCTGAATATATAAATTCAATTCCCGAATATATAAATACAATTCCCGAATATATAAATTCAATTCTGAATATATAAATACAATTCCCGAATATATAAATACAATTTCTGAATATATAAATTCAATTCCCGAATATATAAATACAATTTCTGAATATATAAATTCAATTCCCGAATATATAAATACAATTTCTGAATATATAAATTCAATTCCCGAATATATAAATTCAATTCCCGAATATATAAATACAATTTTGAATATATAAATTCAATTCCCGAATATATAAATACAATTTCTGAATATATAAATTCAATTCCCGAATATATAAATTCAATTCCCGAATATATAAATTCAATTCCCGAATATATAAATACAATTTCCGAATATATAAATTCAATTCCCGAATATATTAATTCAATTCCCGAATATATAAATTCAATTCCCGAATATATAAATTCAATTCTGAATATATAAATACAATTCCCGAATATATAAATTCAATTCCCGAATATATAAATACAATTTCTGAATATATAAATTCAATTCCCGAATATATAAATACAATTCCCGAATATATAAATTCAATTCTGAATATATAAATTCAATTCCCGAATATATAAATACAATTTCTGAATATATAAATTCAATTCCCGAATATATAAATACAATTCCCGAATATATAAATTCAATTCCCGTATATATAAATACAATTTCTGAATATATAAATTAAATTCCTGAATATATAAATACAATTCCCGAATATATAAATTAAATTCCCGAATATATTAATTCAATTCCCGAATATATAAATTAAATTCCCGAATATATAAATTCAATTCTGAATATATAAATTACAATTCTGAATATATAAATAACTCAGTTTATAATCAGGCATATCACAAGACAGCCGTTTTTATTTTTTGAATAATTTCTTTTTTTTTCTTCATGGGCTACTGAGTGAGCAAAACAAGTTTAACATTAGCATCAGTAAAATTTGACAGAACAATCAAGGATAAGCAAACAAAAACGTTAAATAATTAAAATTTGAATGAGGCAATAATTCGGACTTCATTAAGGGGTCCTTATTTTCTTGGTATTAGGACCTTTCAAGTAGGGGCACCAAATTTCACAGGGAATGGCCCAAAGAGCTAGAGAAATAGAAAATAATCTCTTAGCATGCGACAGAAGACCGTGTTATGGCTCAATGGCGAGCTCCAGCGCACACCAAACTACGGAGGAAGAGGTCTGCATGCTATTTCGCCGAGGCTCTCAACCAGGCGAACGTTTCCCTGCTCCTGTTTACAACCTGAAGCAATTCTCCAAACCGCGCAAAGAGTACAGGTGAGCTGCTTAAACTATTTGAATCACTTGCGATGTTGGTGTTTGAGGTTCAATGTATGACACATCATTTGAAAGCTTATAATCTGCACTTTCATAATCTGTAAAAAACTGAAAAATGACCTTGCCCTACTTGAGGACCAAAACACCAGCACCTGTCACATATACATACAGACGGGTGACAAATTAAAGGAAAAACCTGAATAAATAAGTGGAGCAACATAACGAATGCAGATGCTTCCATACAAGTGCACTGCATGATACAATTATGCAATTAATATCCTATCATGCATGTATAAAAATGCTGAGCAGGCCCAGTTGACCTTGATTTTGGATCAAGATGGCAAGAGGAAAAGTGAGTTTGAAAGAAGGTTCATTATTGGGGCACGGATGGCAGGAGCTTCGGTCACAAAGACTTTCTCATCTGGCTAGCGTTTCAATAGAAACAGTGACTAAAGTGTCATCTGCATTTAGATCTATGGGGAAAAAACATCAGTAAAGAGGGTCATAAATTGTGGTTGAAAGCGCACATTTGTTAACCATGATGCTCGTGCATTATTGCAATACGCAAGGAAAAACAGAAGAGCAACTCTTCTTCAGGTGACTGAGAATGTCAACTCAGGATGTGATCAGACTGCTGGCAAGAACAATCCATGGCCATCTACATAGAGAGGGATATAATAGTAGGGCTGCAGTGCATAAACCCCTCATTTCAAAAACTAATGCACATTTAGTTCAGTGGTGCAAAACTATAGGCACTGGTCTACAGAAATGTGGAAAAAAGTGACATGGTCAGATGAGTCATATTCACAATATTCTCATGAGGCACGATAGGATATTTATGAGGCACAAATATAGAATATGTCAATGTGTGGAATAGCCTTGCCAGGCCACGTAGTACAGGAAGAAACTGGGGAGTTTCAAGACTAGATTTGATAGGTGTTAGATACTACCTAGTCAGTAGGTAATAAGAGCACTAATTTTGTCAAGAAAATGGTGAGCCCGTTCATGTCATTATGTTATGTTATGTCTGTAGTATGTGCCCGGCTATAATGAGTGGTGGCCGCACTGGAGGTGCTAAGGGGGAGGTGCTGACATTATGACCAATTATCCAATACCAAAAAAATATATCATTATACTAAGTGTATATGATATTATATAATAGCCATTTACCAACGAAAATTATTTAGCTAATGATAGTCTAATAGACATTCACTGTAACGTGTTTCGTAACAATCATAATGTGTAAAAAACAACATACAAGGTTGCTAAAAGTAAGCCAGTAATAGTATCAGGACGTTATCCCTAGAAGCTGTACTATCTCGCTACATAGCTATGAAACCCTATTAACTAAACGTAAATAAGATTTGCATGGACAAATCGGGGGTTATAACTTCTAAGAATTTGCCTTCTTGGTACGTTCAGCGTATCAGAAGCTTGCGGGAAGACAAGACCACCTGTTGTGACACAACTGGAAGCCAGTAAGGCAGAAAAGCAAATATGTAACGTTCTTACCCAAAACGCTGATTATCCCTCCAGCGGCCCCAGCCCATCCAGACCAAGTTGGATCATTGTAAGAGTTCAAAATGGCATCGCTAATAAAGATACATGGAACTCGTAATGCCACATCCAGAACGACCAAAGCCTGTTGGCCGATTTGGGCATGTGGGGTCGCCATATATTGGTATTACATGACGACTCGGTATGTTGTAAACACCCTCCTCAGAATATCCACGTTATTTTACGGGATCTCCATATTTCGCCACCTTCTTTGTCCTCCTGTTGCTATGCGTGGGACGCGGAAGTAAACTCCTGGATTTGACTAACGCGCTGAAAGCGTAGCCAGGTGTTTTTGTACAGTGACGTCTTAAACGCTATTGTCCGTTGTTATGGCGACATTGATTGATCCGGATTCTTTCGGTTTGAGTTGTTATCTAGAAACAAACATTAAACGGAACGTTATTAATGTGGCTCTTGGTTGTTGAATGAATAAGTCAAGTCATCATTTATTTAAAGTGCAGATGTCTCAACACACTGCTAAAAACATAAAATATTGTAAAAGATACTGATTGGGCAACAGTATAACAACAACAACAACAACATCATCAAAAACAGCAAAACAACAATTGTCCGTTGTTATGGCGACATTGATTGATCCGGATTCTTTCGGTTTGAGTTGCTATCCAGAAACAAACATTAAACGGAACGTTATTAATGTGGCTCTTGGTTGTTGAATGAACAAGTCAAGTCATCATTTATTTAAAGTGCAGATGTCTCAACACACTGCTAAAAACATAAAATATTGTAAAAGATACTGATTGGGCAACAGTATAACAACAACATCAAAAACAGCAAAACAACGAAACACCAAATCAAGAAAGTGAGAAAAAATGTGTTTTAAGTTTACTTTTAAAAATATTAACGGAACTTGCATGTCGAATTGATGGGGGAAGAGCATTCCAAAAGTAGGGAGCACGGTATTGGAATGCTCTGGCCCCAGCTGTTTTTTTTTTTTTTTTTTTTTTGAAACCTAGGAACTGCTAAAAGTCACTGAGGTAAAGTTGGTTTCATATTGGACATTCAACAGACATTCACATTCGGCATTTTGTGCCTTAGTTAGGGCCAGAGGTACAAGTACAATCATAATCAGGAACCTGTGTGATTCTTGAATTTTAATAATTTGGCAATCTATTACTTTGTTGGAAGAAGACCAGGCATTAATAGAATAATCTGCAATTGGTTTGAGGAGTTTTTTGTCAAATATTGGCAAAGTTATTGATCTAAGCAGAATTAAATGTATTTTTAATTGATTTCTTGAATTTTATTAAATTTGCAATCAATTCCTTGTGAAAACCAAAGGTTGTGGAAGAAGGCCAGGTATTAATAAAATAATCTGCAATTGGTTTGAGGAGTTTTTGTCAGATATTGGCAAAGTTATTGATCTTAGCAGAATTAAATGTATTTTTAATTGATTTCTTGAATTTTAATAAGCAGTTTGAAATCTGATCTAGTGTGAACTGGTAGCCAGTGAAGTGAAGACAGAATGGGAGTTTTGTATGAATAAATAAATAAATAAATAAATAAACGGACGTTTCAAAAATGTACGTTTTTGTAACTTGCCTATTGATTACTCCAAAGTATGTTATTGCTCATCCTGACCACGTTAACATTAGCAAGCAACTACAACTGACGGTTGTCTAGTTGATTACTTAGTCGCACAGCTGAAATGAAGTGAAATGCATTGTTACATCAACATTTTCATCATTCACAAATTTAGATTATAAAACAGGTTGTTTTGATCCTGATTGGTTGAGACCGCGATCTATAGTACAGTAAATCCTATAGTGACAGCTCAGCCTGTTTTAAAACAGTATGCCTATGACTACCCGCACAAACCGTTAGTCTAGGCCTACTTAAGAAATAAAATTACAAAATAAATAATATTGTGTCTTCAATTAATTTTTTCTAGACGCTGTACCTTGTTTATATTACCAGTATAGCACATTACTCCAGCAGCAAATAAAAGTTTACACATTAAAACATTTTGGTAAGTTCGACATTATATTGCAAACAAAATTACTGGAGCTTTCTTACAAAGAGTCATAACTGAGCTTTATAATGATAATGTTGATGGTCTTCCCTTTCCTGTTTATTGTAATATTCTTTGGTTTGATGACGCTGATATAATTCTACTAATATGATTCATTGCTCAGAATAAAGTTTGCATTTTATCCACAGTTAGTATTAACTGTGAAAATCAATTAGGTGGAAGCTACAGACCATAGATTCATGCCCATTGCTAATACAATACGAACGACTGACAAATTAGGTACAATTCATAGTACACACAATCTCTCCCTCCTCAGAGCCCTGAATGGTGTTTGGACTATAGGCATTCTTCAGAGAATTCTTCAGCCATGTACCCAGATTACTTTGCCAAGAGGGAACAGTGGAAGAAACTGTGAGACTAGAGGTGGGATAGAGAGGTAAGTGGATATGGATTCACAAAACACATCAGACATTTTGATGAATCCCTGAACACACGATGATGCTGACTTGCAAGGCATGCTCCACTGTTGTGTGTGTTTATCTGCAGTAGATGGATATTTACTTTTAATACAATTTGTTTCATGTCTCACACTTAAAAAAAAGTTCTGTGTTGGCCCTGTGAAGCTGACGCTAACAGTGTTGGCACCCATTGGCATGTTGGCTGTTTTCATTCCCTGGGTCCAGCAAATGCAAGAGGAGACTCCTGTTGGGGGGATAAAGTCAGAGGCTCTGCCTCCAGCCCACAAGGAAAGAGATCTTCCCCCCTCTGTGGTGGCAGTACGTCACCTGCCCCAGAGAATGCCGGTCTAAGCCCCCTCAGCAAAGGCTGCTGGGACATACCAGAACGAACAAGTGTAGCACATACCCCAGACACTTATACATCAGCCTCTTGATTCTCTACCTGAAGTCAACAGACTCCTTATAGCATTATTGTAATAAGGTACACCATTTTGAATCAACAGTGCGGATGTGTACATTCATTTATGTAGAAACATTAGCAGCAACATTTTAAAAACGGTCAAGTTAAGGTTGACGAGCCTACTAAGGGCAAATTATATTTAGTAAATCACTTCTATTTTTAAAATGACATTCTCAACCCGAAGTTCATTTACAAATTGGTGTAGAACACCAAATATGGAATCATTTTTGATTGCTCAGCTGGTGTGCTGAAGTGAAATTTAAATACTTGGTGGTTTGTGACCTGTACAGAGGTTAGAAATGTTAGTTGCTTTAAGAAAGCATGTTATCCAGAGTGTAACAAACTACATCCAACAGTTAGTACGCAGAATAGTAAGCCACTGAAAGTGGTAAAGGAATACAGAACTGTTTGCTGCATTTCTCTTTAATATAGGCAGTCATTACACAGAAAAAGGAAACGTGACAAAGGATCAGTTAACAGCCTATAGGGAACCATACAGGAAAGATGCCAACTCTCAGTACAAACTAACAACTAAATGATTAGAAACGAAGGCTAGTACTCATTGTGTGACGGCTTGCTTTTACAGTTTGCAAAAACACACAACTCTTTAAACTATAATTGGTTTACACTTTCTCTTTCATAAAATTCAAATAAAAAAATCTAGATATGCTTTGATGCTATCTAAACAAAGGCTGTACTTTGAATACAGCAGTATACAACTAAAGGTTTATACACATACAATATCAAAACATTTCTGTAATGACAGTAACCACGTACAGGTTTTTCAGCATCATATGCGTGGTGCATCCGCTACCTAGAACTAATTTCACAATTTTAGAAGCTTGTCTTCGATGAGAAATCAAAAACTACTTCAGATTGTTTCAATTTCTTTTCAGACCACGGACTGCAGAGGGTAACTCAGCAGAATACACATTGCACTGGTACAAAATATGTGGTACAGTAAGTGATATGACAGATCACATTGAACAGATTTCCAGAATCAAAGTGAAGTTCATGGCAGACAAAAAGGCATTAGGGTTGCAGTTAGCAAATCTGGATTCCCCTCAAAGCACTCAGAAAAAAATGTTATCAGACAGTAATTGTATATCAATAGGACTAGAGGTAATGCTATTTGAAATGCCTAAGAATTCTAAAATGGTTATAACAAACCCTGCATGGCTCATGCCTCGAAGTAAGCTTGCTTTAGCCCATTCCCAGGAGGAACTACTGGCGTGCTCGTAGCAAAAAACGTTTTGCTATGAACCCAATTAAGATCCTTGCAGTGCAAGTCAATTTTAGACATGGATGGCTTGGTGTTTACAAGCAAACTATGCTCTGTGGATGTTTTGTCTCTAGAAGAGAACCTTCAACATTCAGTGAAGCCAATGTAAAACAGACCACCATTGCAGTGTTTTTTAAAAGTTAGAAATATCCATTTAACACTTCATCTGGGGTTTCTGTGATATTCTTGGATTGTGTACATCACCTGGCTTTAGCAGGTGTGAATGCTTATATTTATGCTGTGGAACAAATGAAAAGGTTGTGTAGGCTTGGTTACATGAATAGTAGTCTGGAGCCACTGGCTGCAGACCATATATACAAGCACAATTGACCGGTCACTGTGAAAGACAACATAGGTCACGACACATTAGGAGGCCAGTCTGAACAGGTTCCCTGAACAGCGTTGCAAGAGTAAGGGATTTGAAAAATTGATAGGTGAACTTACAACTTAAACTGAAATTTTGTATTAAAAAACAGGGGGGTGAGTATATATGTATGGGGTACAGATGGCCATTTCTTCCCCCATTTATTTTGGGCAACAAAATCTCAAGCATTTAGCGATACTGCGCCTCAATACGCGCTCATTGTTTTCTACAAATCTTTGTGCCAGTTTTTGAGAAAAGCAAGAATCTGAGACCTTCGGCACAAAGATAAATTAAAGCACACAATTTCATAAAATTTATAATGAAAAATTAGCTCACGGCTCACTGCAGTGACCTGGATCACAGTGAAAGAGCAAAATCTCCGATCGACAACAAAACAATAACATGAAAGCAGCTGAGCTGGACATTTGGGTATGCTTTACTGCCAATCACAGCAAAACACCTCAAAACTCAAATTATATTAACATAATATGTATATATACTCATCTGACAGCACATGCATGAAAGAATCAGTTCTGTTCTGCAAAGTAAAAAAATAAAGAGAGCTGAAGAGCAAATAATTTAAGCCCCCGGATGTCCATTCTCATTCAGTATTTACAGTTTTATAGACAATTGTTTCTCAGCCATTTCTCTGCATCAGTGCTTTAACTGGAATCTAATTCAATCTGGGATTATCAAGTAAAATAAATGCTTGCAAATGTGCTTGGTTTATGTTTTAAATTGCTTTCAGTTATGTCTTCAGGAGTATGATCAGTGTACAGAGGTAAGTCTGCATACGGTTCCGATACACAGCAACCAGGATCTGGAGATCCACACAAATCACAAACGTCACTGTAGCTTAAAAAAATAAAAAGCCATAATTAGATAAGGCCTTCATTTATTTTTTTTACCATGCTTCTTTAATCTGGCATTTGCATTTTTTTTTCTTCCGACTGGTTGGTATTTGCTCCCTGCGGTTTCTTGTTCACAACAGCTTCATAACTTATTGTATTGTCATGGCACAGTTGTATTTTGGAAATATATAGTTTAATAGTAAGAGTATTGCTTACCATAGACGGGTTAATGCATCTGCTCTTAGAAGACTATCTTTCTTATACTGAGCCTAATACATAAATCATGCTACTGAGTTAGCCTGAAGAGTTGATTTTTGAAAATGATTATTAGTTAAAAAATGAAAGATTAATGCCACCATTAATGTATGTTCTGAAGACTACTGTAAAAATAGTGTTCACAGAAAGCCCTGTCTCAAAGTAAAACTCAGTCACTGATAGCTTCAGAGAATTTGGCACCATAGAACAGGGAGATTAGATGGAGGCAACAGCAACTAAAAATATACGCTTAACTATGTACAATTTCTAAATCTGGCACTCTCCCTCCCTCTTTCCAATCAGTACTGCATCTTCAAAAAACTAAAAACCAGAAAAGAAAGTTGTTTTTCCCGTCCTAAACATGTACTGGACTGGATGAAGCCTTGTCGGCCAAATGTGAATACTGTCACTTGTGAGAGCAGTGTAACCGGTTGCTTGGAGGCCTGGCTCTTATGCAATGCGTGGTGCCGAGCGGTCGTTGGTCATCGTCCTCTTCAGCTTGACTCCCCGGCGGATGGCCAGGAGCATGTTGCCTCCCTGAGCGTCAAGAGAGTCTGCCTCTTCCAGCGGGCCTTCGGCCACCTCCGGGTCCTCGGTGTTGGAATCCGTGGCCCCCCCGAGGAGGTGGTGCGGCAGAACCGGGGGATTAGTGGAGGCCTGGCCGCTCCAGGAAGCCACAGGCAGGACACCCACCTGCTCGCCCTCCATGGGTGAATCGGGGCTTGCCAGCTCCTCGGCTTCCACGGCCCTGCCCCCTAGCCCGTAGGCCACACCCCCAGGCAAGTCTGGCACGGTGGGCGTCTTCACTGGAATGACGGGCGTCCTGATGGGGATAGGACCTCCGCTCATGGCTGCCCGGCGTACCGAGGGCTTGGTAGAGGGGGTACGTCGGATGGTGGCCACGCCTGGCGTAACTATGACAGGCCCTGCATTGGATGGGAGGCCTGCTGTGGACGCTGGCCGCTTGGCCTGGAACATCTTGCGGTAGGACTGGCTGATGTCGCTGTTGCGTGGGATGGTGGAGGACTTGTCAAAGTCTTGCTGGTCCGCGTCATGGTCCCCGCTGACTGAGAAATAATCATAGTCTGAAACTGCAAGAGGCAGACAAAAGTTAATACACTTTGTTGGCACAGGCCTATTTGAGCTAAAGAATATTTGTTAAAAGTTCTATTTGTTAACTAGAAATCAGGGGCCTTATTTATAAAACATTGCAGAGGTTCTACACTAAAAGGTTATGTATGAAAAGTTTGTATGGTCAAAAATATCTTAATTTATCAGGCCATCCATACAGCTTGAAATCCCGCATACCTGCATGAGCCAGATATCCCACCCCCTTAACCCCCACAATTAACCATAAATTGAATCAGCTTGTCATTCCAAGTAATTGTCAATGAAAATGGAGTATTCAGACTGCAAAACCAAGAGAACTTTACAGAGAGTGAAATTGAGACACTTGTTACGATAGTAGAGGCCAAACGGGCTAGGCCATATTGTGGGCATGGGTCCAAGTGTTTTGATGTCAAAGTTCATTCTTATAAATCCCAAATCCGTGTCCTCACGCATAAGCATCTTTTTTGTGCATACACAGCATTTATAAATGAGCTGCTAGGGCTTTGACTTCAAAACAGATGTTTATGAACATTGCCAGGCCAGAAGCAGAAATGACCAAAAAAAAAAAGACCAAAAATGGCAGGGATTTGCAGTACCCTGTGAGGGGATGGTGTCCTCAGAGCAGCAGGGGGTGGTGGTCTGGGTGCTGTAGCCGCTGGAGCACTGCAGGGAGTCCCGGCTGGAGCGCTGCGTGTCCAGCTGCAGGCCCCTGGACAGAGCCAGGGCCAGCTCCTCATGGGCCTCCATGTCCTCCACCTGCACACACGGGCACATGTTTGAGTATGTGCATGTGAATGGATGGGTGTGTGTGTGTGTGTGTGTGTGTGTGTGTGGTGTGGTGTGGTGTGGTGTGGTGTGTGTGTGTGTGTGTATTCAGCTCACCCTAGGCATGGCGGATGTCATCGTGTTCCTGGGCCTCTGGACCTCGTTCCCGGAGGTGGTGGCCACACCGGGTGGCATGGTGGCAGCATTAGCATTAGCATCCAGCACCTCCCTCTTCTCCTTGTTTCTTCTCAGGGTGTTCACCATTGGCTGGTCATATGGGCCTGGCTTGGCCCAGTCCTACAGAACACACACACACATCTCTCAGCCTCTGCCAAGTCACGCACGTTCAATGAACTTAAAATACTCATTTAAAATGTTACTTAAGGCAATCACAATTAAACAGCTAGATTAATAATCTAAGGTTTTGATAGAAAATATTTTTTTAAAGAATTGAATCAATCCAGCTTTAAAAATAATTGTTTATCACATTAGAATTTAATTCTAAGCATCCCACTATTTTCCATTTTCCTCTACATCAAATCTGTTTGTTAATAAGAGAGGCCCAGGATAATTTCCAGTTTTTACCAATTTGCTTCTTTTTTTCCATGTTTACAGATAATTTGGAAAGATAAATAATAAATGCAGGTCCCAGCACTGGAATATCCTTTGTCAGTTTGGGAAAGTGTGCAGCAGCACACAAGCTCTGAATAATTTTTAGTTTTTACTGATTATTTCCCCCTTTTTATAGACACTCTGGGAACCTAAATAATTGCAGGTCTGTCCCAACACAGGAATGTCCTTTGTCAGTAGCACACATCCTCTGAAAAGCACACTCAGTCACCACCCTACTTTTTACTTGCCAATAAGCTTAACACAGCTGGTGCAGGCAGATTGCAGGGCCCAGCTGACCAGAGGACTGATATTGAGCAATGAGGTAAAGTGGTTACCCTTTGGACTGTATCCCTCCCTCCCTGGACGAAAGTATAATTAAGCCTAAGTTTGTAATTCTCTTACACAGTCATCACTAGTGTGGTCTAAAATGCTCACTGTGTTTCACTCCAACAGCCTCTTCATTTATGTGGATTTATGACATAGCAAAATGGTAGGAGAGAGATGCGGTAAAAAAAAGGGGGGTTGAGTAGTGTGTCCAATGCGTAGCAAGTTGAGGAAAAGTTCCCTGCGATTAAAGAATGAACAAACCTTCCAGCTGGGGACCCTGGAGGAGGGGATCATGCCTGGCCCCAGAGTGCAATAGGGGGGGAAGTCAGGCAGCAAGGCGGAGGCTGGGCGGGACCAAACCCGTGAAGAGGAGGAGGAGGAGGAGGAGGAGGGGGGAGGGGGAGGGAAGCAGGGGAAGGCTCCCCCCAAGCTTGCTCCAGCTAGGTGCGGCACATCAGCAGGCCCATAGTGATGGTACCCATTTGACAACTAAAGGTGTATAGGGGATGAAACGACATGACAAACAGAAAAACACAAACAATGGAAAAAATTATGAACAAACACTAACACAAAAACAATGGTGGGAATTCAAATCAAACGGACCAAAAGATTGCAGATGGGAACTGCAAAAAAAAAAAAAAAAAAAAAAATTCTGGGGGGAAGATGTGATTTTGATGAAATAACACTGAAAATTTGGCCTGATACAGAAAATTGAACCTTAAACAGAAACTTGACCAAAAGTGGGTGAAGGCGGTGACCAAAGGTGTCCACGATGTTAGCATATGGGAGTGGAGTATAGGGGGTGATCATGATTTGAGCCCATCTGGAGTGATTCGTCACCTTTTCAGGAGGGGCCAAGGCCCCACCCATGGTGGAGCCAGAGCTGGCTGAGGCGGGGGAGCTGCACTCGCTGACAGACTGGCAGGTCTCAGAAGCGTCCGAGGAGGCGGAGCTAGAGGGGGTCTGTTAGGTGCAACCACAGGTGTAGTATAGGCAGCCATGCACGCACACACACACACACACACACACACACACACATACACACACACACACAGCATGAAGGAGAGAGGAACAGGTGGAAATGAGGAGCCAACAGAACAGACGGAGCAAGAAATTATTGACTGAACAACAAAGGGAGCTGCCATCCAACCAGAACTTAAACTTTATTCAATCAGAGCTCCAGCTCCATTTGTTCAGCAGCCGGCATCACACAGTTGTTAAGTCTGAAGCTGGCTGTACTGCTGTTAACTGCAGACAGGGTTAAGAGGCTCAAGAGAAGCTAGTCTCGTTATTACATTGTTAAACAGCTCCATGAGGTTACAGTAGCTGTTTTCTGAGCAGCATAACGCCTTCAAGGAAGCATTAGAAAGAGCTGGGAAAGTGACACAGATTCAAACTTACACACTTCCAAATTAGTTTTTTTTTTTAACAGTCATCGAAGGCTCTGAGACCAAACTGCCACTTGTCTCGGCGAGGCTGAGACTGTGGAAACTACTAGACGCAGATGCCGATGGCAGCTTTTCAAACCCAAAGGCTTTGAGGGGTGGAGAAGGGGCACGGAACAGCGGAGGATGCTAAAGTAAGGCCTGTTATTTCAATGTGGTTGAACTGCTAAGGCTAAAGTTGTTATGAACAAAATTGAGGCCCACTATCTTAAAGCGTACGTATAATGCTGCAATACAGAAGTCTTTCAGCATTAGTGGGGGGGTTTTGAGAATAAAGGACATGCCATGCAGGAGTGCTTGCAGTGAAAAATATACACTCCTTTAAAAAAAAAAAAAAAAAAAAAACCTCACTGAAGCGACGGCATGTGCCACTCCACCCTAGCAGGTCAGCATGACTCATCACTCATTATTCCATCTGCAGGAACACCAAGCTGGTGTATCCTAGTAACCTATAAGGGATCTCAGACCCAATCATAAGCACTCGAAATGTGCATATACCAATTTAATGACTGCACCAATTTTATTTCATCATCAAAAGACAATTTATTACAGTTGCTTACAGCACACTGTTTTACCATTTAAAATATAGAATAAACAGCTATAAACTGAGGCATGTGGAATACAACACACTCCTCCAACAATGTTAGCCGCAGCAGTTTAATTGTACTATAAGATACAGTAGTAGCCTCTGCATTTGACACATCGTAAAATACAGCATTCACTCCTGCTGTTAGCTTTTAACATAAAATACAGTAAAGTCATTACAAAACCACAATATATATAAAATATATTTGATACATCTACCATTTAGCAATAGCCTAATCTCCACCATATGCTTTATTCATATTTAGCTGGAAGACAGAAAACAAACAACATGATGGTGGCTTTATGACAGGGACCCTGCGTGGCTTTTGGCACCTCCCCCCTTACCTGTGGGGCGGTCTCGGGGGGCATGGGCGAGGGGGACTTGGACTGGTAGGCGTCCTGCGAGATGAAGCCCGAGTCGTGGGAGGAGATGCTGGAGAGGCGGGCGGGGACCTGCTGGGGCAGGGTGGAGCTGCGGTAGCGATAGTGTGAGGGAGAGTGAGAGTGCGACCCGCTGGACCGGGAGTCGCTACTGTTTACGCTGTTCAGACTGCTGTTAGAGACAAGGGCCGGGGCGTGGGGCGAGACAAGGGGCAGGGCGTAGGGCAAGACAAGGGGCAGGGCGTGGGGCAGGACAGGACAAAACAAGGAGCGGGACGGGGGGGGCGTGGAACAGGCAGGGAGGAAATGGGGGAGACAAGGAGTGATCAACACTTCACAATCCAATGCAGCAGGCAGTGACTGTGGGCAATCCAGTCAAAAACATCAGGGATGAAATTATAAAAAAATGAAAATATACACAGATTACTGCAATATCCCTTTTGAAAAATAGTATGGTAAACATACACAACTATTTCAGCTAAGATCTAGTACAATTCACGGGATTCACAAAGCATTAAAATGCACTTCCTGTACCATCTCGGTATCAGTGCATCCTCTTAATAATAGTGGATGGATGTTATCCTGCTTCTAAATCTTCATATCTTATTCAGATGATACTGATAGCACTGTTAATGCTATTCTGCTCCCCATCCAGACAAATAAGGGGACAGCAGACAATATTTACAAATCAAATTTCCATGAATTCAATAGGTAAAGTACAAACTGCTGAAGCATGTTTCACTGGCAAGAACCAAAAAGAACACAGAACTCTCTCAGAATGAGAGAAAATCCTGGGTATTCAATCAATATTTAAATCTCCCTTATTTCTAAACCCAAACTTCTTTTCCACAAAAAGGGATGCTGCAGTGTAAAACTGGAAAAAACCAGGAGTAAAATGGTACATTGAAGCCAAGAAATAAATATCAAGCATTCAAGAATGGCCCATTCAACATGCTCTGTGTACGTGCAAACAAATTGTGCCTTGTGAACAAACTGTGTGTGCCATTATTGGTGGAGGGGCTATGATGATATGGGACACAGAAGCGGATTATCCACGCTCTTGCAATAGAAATGCATCACACAAAACATTATGAAGTAGGCAAAAATAAATAAACAGGGGAGAACTGTTTTGCAAAACTGAAAACAGTGCAGTAGACAGTGTGACAGATGTGGTTTAAGACACAAGGGTTTGAGGACTCTCATTGGGGTACAGAGTTATGTTGTACATTGAATTAAACCTATAGCATGAGGAAGATATCACATTACTAAAATTTTCAATTAAAGAAAAAATGTTCACTCCCTTAAAATTAGAACTTGTAATTATAAATCATGAAACAAAAACTACTTTAATTGAAAGGCAACTTTAGCAGCCCCCATTTTTAAAATAAAGCAAGTGTAAAGAGAGCTGTGCTTGTCTATGATGATGACACATGGCCTGAGGATAAAACAGACAAGCCTTGAAACTTCACATAGAAGTGCATTCAGAACTTAGCATGTAAGGGTAACAAACATTGACTCCTCTCACCCACCCACCCACAATCACCCAGTCAAAACTCACCTCCAAGCATGAGATAATGTAATGACATGTGACAAAAGCAATGATAATGAATTGCCAATTCCTACAGAATAACAATTGAATGTCTTTTAGGAACAAAATCATTGGATTAACCATGCATACACAACACCTTACATGCTTGTGGTTGCATCTCATTTTTTCACTAAAGTTGCCTTTTAAAAAATTCAGAAATAAATTGTCTAAAAGCAACAAAATCAGGTACATGACCGCTGGATTCCTTCCATTACTGCATTAAATTAATAACATATGGAGGTGAATATGTATCCTTCCTTATCTACCTTATCATTGTGAATACACAATAAATAAATAAATATAACATTATTCTATACAGGCAATTAAAAAAAATTTAGTAAATAGAAAATTTAGTTACCCAGCACATTTGAGTCCATACAGATACAACAGGGACTTTGAAGAGTTTCATTCAGCTTGTGTTTATTTTACATATACCTGTCCTGACAGGGCTCACATACCATCCGTTTATGCCATTATGTACTACAGAAGTACATGATAAATTACTTGTTAATCTGTTGTAATTCTAAGACAATATTCTGAGGTACATTTGAGGAGCTTGATTATATATTATTGAAAAAATTATGTAGCAACCAATGTTGCAAGTACTCATATTCACCACGAGGGGGCAGAATGAGACAGAGAGAGCATTTGCAAGCAGTGGCTTTAGCTGCTCCCACGCTTACCTGCACATGCTGGACTTCCTGGACATGGTGGTACTAGGAGAGGACGGGGGAGTCTGGTATGACCAACTGCAGTCTGATCCTTTCAGATCAAGAATTACCTGAGACATCACACAGAGAAATGTTGGAATGATTTAACAACCAGAGGAAGTGTTTGGAGAAGAGTAGTTTTGAAGGGGGCTCCCAGCAACGCTACAGAGGTAGAAAGCAGACTGCTTTCTCAGGCCAGGTTTTGGAGACACCTTCCAAAACCTCAGGGGGTAGCAGGTGACTGAGCCTGCTTTTCCAAGTTTGAATAGCAGTCTGGGGGACTGGGTCACCTTGGCCTCTGCAGGCACCATTCAGTTTAATTTATGGCAGTTTAACTTTCTGGTAATTTAACTAGCAGGTATCAATAGATCAAAAAGGTACAATTGCAAAAGCCCACAGCCACACACTGGAGGAAATTCAGTTTCTTGCAGGACCATGTATTCATTACTCATGGAGTTTTTGGACTAGTGCGCCAAGTTAACAAAACCGCAGTCAGTCTTTGAACTGCTGTTCTGAACTGTCTGCAGCTCACTCAGTCTTGGCAATAATGTTCTGACCTGACTGATGCTTGATCAATCTTTGGACCAAGATTATTCTTTTATCCCAGGCTGTGCACTGACCTGCTCACTGGCAGGGGGAAGTTTGTGGGGGTCCATTGTCAGGGCTTTGAGGTCATCAGAAATCGTCTGCAGGTGGGTGATTTCCCCAAGCATGGAGATTTCTTCATCCTGTAGCAAATGTACATGATGACATCACTAAGAGTGGGGCTCAGCATACCAGTCAAAGACAAATGCCATCACAGCTAATTTTCTCAAGCTAAGCACTGGCTATTCTGTTTGAAAATCACTTGTGAACTTTGAACAAGTGGGAGAGCGTGACCACATGGGCGGAGCTTTGCGTGGGTGGACTCACCACGACAGGCCGAAGCATGGACACGAAGGCGCAGAACCGCGCCCTCTCCTCGATGAGGGCCCTCCTCACCGCCTGCTTCTCAGTCTCCTCTAGCAGTAGGTACTTGTCGTTCACATCCTGCATGGCACTGTCCAGCTGTGGCTGGATGTCTCCCCTCCCTGAAACACACAATGCCAGCACCCGGTAAAACAGGGTCAGCTCCCCTTCCGGAAAACTCCCGCTACTGCAGAATCCTCTGGCCACAGCCAGCGTCACACACCACTGCTGGCCAATCATTTCACAGTTCACCACACCCTGTTCCCAAACCCTCCCTGAGGTCTTCTTGGGTCCCACAAATTCTTTACCAGGGTTAAAATTATGCAGGGTCTGGGACCTGGGTTGTGAAATCGGTTGGGATCCACTCAGGCAAGCGCTCACACAATATTGCCGTAAAAACAAAAGCAAAACCACAACAAGAGGCTGCGTGCTAACAGTGCAGCCCTCAGTGGACTTGTACGACCTTGCTTTACTGAACAAAGACTTTTGACATCCTAATATTAATTCTGACAGTTCTGACAAATGTCTGCACATAATTGGTGTCATCCAACTCTAGAATCATTTTGAAAATTATAATGAACCTTAGTATTTACTTAATATCAATTTCAAATGTTCTGAAAGGGACTGGCAAATGCTCAGAATGGATCAAATGTCTGAGGACTAAGAAGAGAAATGGCTCAATTCAGAACTGTCAGCAGCCACTAAAATGTACTGAAATTCAAGAAAGCTTCAGGACACAAATATACAATTAAAGGCTTTGGGTTCTCGGAAGCCAGCATCAGTAGGTTGCGTTTTCGTTAAATAGAGGCCTGTGTGGTTCTCCTGTGGCCCACAGAAAGTACTGTACCCATAGCCAGCAGATGGACTGACTTCCGTATATGTTCAAGATTGCTCTCGTTACACAAAATGCTGAAAAGGACCTTGCAGAAGATTACAGGCTTGTACTGTGTATGCACTCAACTGCAGCAGCCTCTTAAGTCTGCTTAGTACCATGATGTTAATGTGCAAGACCACAGACACCTCAAAAGGGTCATCTCTTAGTACCATTTCGGGGTTGACTTTGTTTGAAGCATGTAGGCATGCTAAAATTCCCAATTCAATTTAATACAAACCCCTAAAGAGAGGGTTGCTCCCAGGCTCTCCATTGTAGTTTTTTAAACCAGATCATGGAATATTTAGTCTTGATTTACCCACTTTAAAAGAATTATAATTCTATACTAATCCATTGTCAACAGTTTTCTTCTGTCTCAAATGGTGAAAAATGCCTTCAGGCTCAGAAATGTTCCTAGAATTCCCGAACTGGCACTTTATACAAGTCCTACTTAATTTCTGTAATAGAACACCATTCATTTGGGCATGATACTTCACATACAACTACCATTCCTGGAGCATAATTAATGAACAATCTCTAAATGCTTGTTGCAGTTAAAGGGAAAATCTAGAACATGAACTTTTCAACTCTTTAACTCTTCTAATAATGATTGTCGCACTGAATTATTCTTGAACTGTATACGCTCACATGTGAATCACAAGTACAACTTTGTGAATTGCAAGTTAAATATTATTAGAACAAATGAAAAGCATTGGACTTTTATTGCCTGCAATTAGTAAGCAACATGACGAAAATCACAGTCAGATGTAATAAAACCACAAACACTCGACCCCCCCCCAGTATGAAAACAGGACAAAGGGGGAATTCTCAACCACAAAGACGCATCAGGTCGCCACATGCTCGTGAGGTGCATGCCCAAATGAGATTTCGCCCCCAGCCCCCACGATCTCTCCTCACCACAGACAACAATACACAGAGTGATGAGGCGGGGTCCCACTGTGACCCTGTCAGAGGGGTTTGTGGCTGCACAAACGCCCCCAATCCCCCTATGGAGAACTGTGCTGCAGAAGACAAAAAGAGAAATGGAGAGAGATTCTGTCATCAGAATCGAGACAGGATGTCAAGCACAGGAGAGTTTATAGGTGATTCCGTAGCAGGCAAGGGGAGGGGGAGACAGGGAGAGGTAGGAGGAGGGGGGACTGACGGGGTAAAATATGGTGCAGGAGTCAGCTAAACGGAGGTTGACGATTACCAATCGAACAAGGAGCTTTGCTTGAGAAACCCCCGGTTGAGTGGGAATAATATTGGCGCAGTCCAGCGAAGGCCAGATTGAAGGCCGGTCCCAGGAAAGCCTTGCTTGCCCGGCTGTCAGAGAGCATCCTGCACGCAAGACTGTTCTTGGACTGTCTTAGGCGAAGCGGGAACAAATGTTCTCGTGGCCCATGGATATAGGTCAGAAAACGCAGATTACCGCTCATGCAACCAGACAGAGCATGACGACTGATGAATTGCTTCGCGCTTCAAAAGCTGAAAACAGGGCAGAACCAAATGAAAATATCTGATATTACGTTCACACCCACGCAGACGTACGCAAATATTGCATATGTAAATACATACTTTTATCAGAGAACACTGAAAGACTGGGCTCATCACCATCGTCTTAAATTCTGTAGTCACACAAGGCTAATGCACCTTTGCACGTTCGCCTTCTGAGTTCCTAACTAGGTTCTCTTTCCCATTTCCCACAGTTCTACACCTTATCACTGACTGTGTTAGTTGTGTTGGCGAATGGCCAGTAAAACAGCAGCAGCTTATAAGAGGAAGGGGTGTCAAACATTCAAATGTGGAATTCTCAAGCAAATTTCAGTGGGGTATTCTCATCACATCAATTCACATCAATCAAAAAGGAAAACAAACACTGCCTCATTTCACTGTGCTCTCCAGGGAAGACAACAAAGGCAAAGACTTGTCTGTTTTCATTTGCCTCTTTCATCGACAATAGATAAAACAAATTGAAAAAATAGTTTCCTGTTGACACAAAATAGCTATGTGCATACAAATCACTGCAGTTAATATGTGGTAAATCACACTGACTGCTTTAAAATAGGGAAGAGATTAGATGTCGGAGGGCAAGACAAACAACTTGCCTCTATAGTGGGGACATCCAAGGAACACTTCTGTAGTGGTATTACTACTAATGAATATCATGATTCTTCTGGTGAAGTCCTTGAAGCTGAATCGTTTTATTGTCATGGCCCAGGGCTTGGAAGAACACTGTTTAATTTGACCAAAGCTGAGCACGCCCATGGAGACAAAGAGGAGGGGAGGAGCTATTCTGTCTACTCAGAAGGCTGGAAGACCAGTGCTCTGTGTTTCACTAATGCCTAATGTGTGAACTTCAGAGGCAAATCCAAAACAAACCAGAGGTAGGAAAAGAACTGGACCACAGAGAGGGGGAAAGGAAGTCAACAGGCAATGGCATACACAGTAGACTGGCCCTACAGGCCACAAAGGGTCTGGAAGACCGGAAACTTACCCAGAGCATCGGCTGGCAAGAGCAGGTGCATGATGGGACATGACAGTAGACAGGTGTAGAGAGGGAGAATATCTGTCAGTTCAGACCCTGACATACAGACTGAAAAGGCACATAGGGTTGCCCTACTGAGGAGTAAACCAAGTTAAAGTGTTTGGTCTCAGAAACAGTAGTATTTACTCACCAGTCTTATCAAAACCAAACTACATACTTCCTCTAGGGTTTGTATTCAAACAAATGTAGACCAAATGTAGACAAATTTTCACAAAAATGTTTTCAAAAATGTCATTTCAAAGCTCAAACCAGAATTTCAGTTAAAGGGTACCTAACAGTCTCGGGTACGCTTTTGTGTACTGCGGGTTAGGTACCAGTACATGTAAGGTATGCATGAACAGTTTTTTGACACAGACATTCATTAGAAGAAGTCTGATCATTATCTCAAATAGTCACATAAACACAACTATTAAACCACAACTTTGTCGTGCATGTCTGGTAATGACATCTTGCTCAGTCATTGGTGAGGACCGGATGGCCAGTATTTAACAAAGCTTAAAAGTGTAATGGAAACACAAACATTTCATGAGATTTCCGTGAATCGTTAAAGTGTCAGCTATGTCAAAACATCTACTTATTTGAGAAATTACAAATTAGTATTTATTTAAAAGTGAAAGCAAGTTGCAATGTTTCAACGGTAATGTTTGCCAATCCGTGTTCTTTAACATTCATCCAACAGAATCAAAACAGAGAACTTCTTACTTGTATTTTCTTCTTAAATAGATAACTAAATAAAAACAGAAATATGATCTGAAGATCATCAATTCACAATTTATTATCCATACGTTAAAACAAAATCTTTGGGCGCTGTAAGTCTTTTCTCCTGTGACACATCTTTGCAACTCTTTGTGCATGGGGACAGGGTGGAGGAATGGCGATTGGGGAAAACAGTTTTGATCTGTTCTTCCATAGTTTTGCCATCATGTCCCTAAAACAGTCATCTCAAAAAGCACAGTTAAAGCAAGAATATGGTCAAGAAAGAAGGGACCGTGTGAACGTTTATCAAACCTCGTTATGAACAAATGAAGAGTAACATTAATTAACATAATATTGTACTGCCTTTGTTATTTTCTGGCATTAGAAACAAAGAATTGGAGCAGTGTAATAGTCTCTTGATATAAATGCATCCACTCCAAATACAGCACCAAAAATGTTGAAACACAGAGCCAGATTGCTTTCAAGATGCCCTGTTGCTAAGTTACAGCTCATTAATTTGACGGCTGGCATCATGGTTTAGTACAGCCTTCACATAGAAAAAAAAATCTTTTGAGTACTTCAGAAATGCTTAATTTTCCTCACCTAGCTGATCAATAATAAACTCATGAGACGTGAGTCACGGACATGGCATGCTCAGAACGGACGTGTGCTTACCACACAGACCATACAGAAAACAGTCACTGGTCTCTGTTGAAAATGCCAGTGAAGACCTGGTACAATACAATTCTCACAAACATCCAGCTTCTTCTATTCTACAGACAGAATCCAAAATAAAAAGTCACGTCTTACTTCCTTGGGTATTTGAGTTTTTCTGCACCTTGACACAAAATTCACTGAAGTCCTATTTTCTTAAATGTCTCAGGCTTTAAATCACTTTCCTAGGGTAATGTATGCTAAATAATTCCTTCTTCTCCACAAAGCTGCAATAATTGCAGTTTCTGAGCAACTCTTGCAGATTCCACGTGCTTGAGATTTTAAGCATACACAGTTCAAACAGTGGCGGTCTGTCCTAGTCTTAAAGTGTCTGCTCCCAAGTTGGTCTGTGTTCTCTTATTTAAGACTGACATGGCCTCAAGGCAGATGGAGGCCACGAAATTAATCAGATATGAACCAGCTTTGTTATGCAACTAGCAGCTTCCCATTGAGGGATACTCAAATCAATTGGCTTGAGAGCTGACGGTACACACAGGCATGACGGTAACCCCCCGGAACAAACAGGATGTTGCTGCGGAAGCCTCGATTACCTTTCTTTGCCTTCTTCTGCAGCTTCAGCGTGTCCGAGGATTTCTTCTTAATCTCCTGTCGGGCTTTCTTGTACTCTGTGGTGAGCAAAGAGTGAGGTTATGGCCTCATAAGTTCATCTGAACCTTTTCCTATAATGGAACTTTTGAATGACATAATTGTCATTTTTTGTTACGGTCATAATAAACAGAGCTATCAGTAGGCAGCGCACAGGTGAAGTATGACCGCAAAGGGTGTGGGGAGGTTATAATGCACTGGTGCATTATGAGCGCAAAGGGTGTGGGGTGGTTATAATGCACTGGTGCATTATGAGCGCAAAGGGTGTGGGGTGGTTATAATGCACTGGTGCGTTATGAGCGCAAAGGGTGTGGGGTGGTTATAATGCACAGGTGCAGTATAACTGCGAAGGCTGTGGGGAGGTTATAATGCACTGGTGCATTATGAGCGCAAAAAGGGTGTGGGTGGTTATAATGCACAGGTGCAATATGACCGTGAAAGTGGTCAGAAGGCTTAAGTACGTAGTGACCATGAGGAGGGGCGGTCACACCTTTGGCATGGTCCTTATCCAGCAGGTTGGCCCCTCTCTTCCACTCCTCCATTTGTTCTTGCAAGGGGTTAATCAGGCAGTCTATGAAAGCCCTATGATGGAATGAGAGCGAGAACCAAGACAAATATTTCATCAGTGGAGGAAAAGAGTACAGAGGGCAAACAGAAACTGACTGAAAACTAAAACAGACCAAAATTTACAGATGCCATGTTCTTACTGCTCTTCCAGCATTCTAGTGGCCTAATAATCCACTAAAATGGCCATGCTCACTTGCTTTGAGTAATTTACAGAAGGGATTTTTTGCTGTTGCAGAATTTGTTAAAATTTTGTTGTGGTGGGCTGAACTAAAAAGTCCTGAGATCATGTTGTAATGTGTACACTGCATTAGGCATGAATTTCCACAGCACATGCATCCTCATTTTGTCTGCATCATTGATAGATTCACTATACAGGCATGCATTTATTTAGCTGCAATACACCAGCACATATCCGTGGAATTGTTTCTTAAAAGTATCATTCATGTGCAGTTGATTCATGTCACCCAATGTGCGCCATATGGAGAGGGTGAAAGTAATCAAACTGCTAGTATTCCTGCCCTCCCCCAACTGCGTTGCAGAGTTCAAGGCCGGTAAAACTCCAGAGGGGTCAGAGTTTAGTGACACTGAAGGGCCTTTTGTCTCGCTGCGCAACAGCTCTTGGAGTGCCCAAGGCGACCATGCGCTTAATGAGTCCCTACCCGATTTCGTAGCTTGTCACTCATTAAAAAAAGTCACTGGTAGAGAAAATCCATAAGCTGGAAATGCTGTCTACAGAGGGACCTGCTGCATACCAACAAAGGGGTAGCCACACTACAATGTTCAGTGTTCAGTGCTTGTGCATTCAGACACATGCTTGTTCTTTGTTTCCAGCCCATCATCAAGTCACTGTTATGCTTTCCCAGGCCTTAGTGCGAGCCGGGCAACAAGATGCGTGGACTAAAATTAGGTTCCATCCACACAAACTGCTTTTTTTTTCCAGGGGGACCCAACGACCTGACCACAATCCCATGATTTATGGCACCGCCATGGAGACGCAAAGAATTTTCCCCAATTACCTCCTAAAATTAGAACCCTCTGCATGTGGGTGACACATGGAGAGAACCGGGCCGGCCCCCTGCGGCAGGAATGCTGGGAACTTTCGGCCCGTTCACTTTCGCCTTCTCTGACTTCTCATGAGAAATGTTAGGAAACTGACCCCCGCAAACAAAAGGCTGTAGACATTCTGGATTATTTTAACTGACCGGCAATAAGCAAAACTTTACTGCAGGGTAAATACATGGCACGCAGCGAAAGGAGAGGAGTAGAATGAGAGGCGTACATTGAAAACTGCCGCAGCTTGGCCTCGATGCTCCTGTGTCTCATGCACATCCTGGTCAGCGCAGAGCCAATGTCCCTGGTGCCTCCTGAAAAACAAAACCAAATACTCATATTAGACACTCTTTCTCATACACACACACAGACCTTCATCCTGCATATGTTGGCAAAATACTAAAAATGTGTCACAGTTAAACAGTCATCCCCTCTGCAAAATACAATCAAAACACAAGGCCACCAAAAACACAAAATGGCTATGGAGATGGATTTTCTTTTAGGCTAAGCTTGTGCACAATGGTCATTTTCTCAAAACTGTACCAGTTTTAACACACACACACTATTTTTGGAGAAAATCTGAGGTAATGCGGTTAAAGCCGATTGCCACCTCAGTGCAACCACAGGGCTCTAGTGTGAAAATGATACAAGGCCAGTGACCTCATCGGTCAGACAAGACGAGGGGGTGGGGAACTTGGGGTGTGCAGTGTCAAAACATGCTTGAAAAATTCCTTCAGGAACACCTCCACAATGGCCCCACTGCCCTGAAGCACAAAACCGTCATACCCGACAGCTGTACGACCCCTGGCTGCGCAGACGTGCGCATTGTCCTGCTGACAAGGGCTCCCTCCCTGCGCCATTGTTCCACGGCTGCCCCCAGCTCATCAACAGGCCAGTCCCGTCTCAGCACAACGCTGGGAAACCCCATTAATGCACTGCTGTGTTCTGGACCCCGCAGGCCCCAGACAGCCTACGACCCAGGAGCCAATGCACCAACACAGAAGCCTGTAGATTCTACTCGGTAGGACACAGCCCAGGACTGCAAAATACTGCTCCTTCCAAAGCCCACCACTGCAAAATACTGCTCCTTCCAAAGCCCACCACTGCAAAATACCGCTCCTTCCAAAGCCCACCACTGCAAAATACTGCTTCCATAGCCCACCACTGAAAAATACTACTCCCACCACAATACAAACCACCAAATAATGCTCCCTCATCAAGGCAAAATTGAAAAATACTGCTCCCTCCACAATGAATCAGTAAAGAAATACTGTACCCCGCACTTTGACAGCATAACTTCAATGATGAAGAAGACATGCAAATTGATTCCTGTAACCTGATGATATCTAATCTGTAGAGAATGGAAGTTATCAAAGGGGAAGTATTCGTGCCCTTCTGAACTGAGGGCCCAATTCGAGGCTGGTAAAACTCCAGAGGGGTCAGGCTGAGTTTAGGGACACTGACGGGACTTTTGTATCACTGTGTAGCGGCTGTCGGGGAGCCCTGGGTGACCACAGTGGCGGACTGCTTACTGAGACTCTGCCTAGGGCAAATGCCACTCATCTCCACGGGAAACGACTTCCTGTGCTTCCGTTTCAGCCTTCCTGAGGGGAAGATGAGGAGAAAAAAAGATGGTGCGATGACCCCCGGTACCCCCCTCCCAGATCTGGCAGAGGGACATGGGGAACCTTGCCCCCCTGACCTTATCCTCTTTGGCTGATCTTGACACCCGTGGCTGTGCTCTTTGCCCTCAGGGGCAAATGAATGACTGTGGCTCTGTTGGCTCATTTGACTCGGGGACAGGTGAAAAGAGGCCGCCCTGCTCACAGACAAAAGGGTCCAGCTCCGAGACAGACTGCAGACCCGCCTCGGCAGCGACTGACCAAGCGCAACAAAACACTTTCAGACTGCATCAATCCAATATTTAACATCCCATCATCAAGCTATACTTCATTTTATGAAACCACATTCTGTGAATAATGCTGTGAAATAGCCCACACAAAGGCATTCGACATAAAATGCTGCCACCACAGAGACAAATATACAATGGAAATGCTCAGAATTAACAGTCTGCTTCCCAGAAATATGTCCAGGGAATCAAAGTACACATAAATACCGGTCTTGCCAGGAAAAAAAAAAAGCCAGGTGCCAATAATACTTAGTGCACAGTCAGAGGTCAGGTTTCAAAGGTCAGCTCCCTCCAGGCAACACCATACAACACTGTTTCATTACTCCCCTGCTCGTTTTCAAATTGAAAGCGGGTTTTGTTTTTGATTTGGTACGGCTAGTCACAACATGAACAATCAACAGTCTGGAGTCAATTGGTCTACTGCTCCATGCCTCAAACCAGACGCTGAACATTATGCACTATGCTTCCGGAGACAGACGACCCCTTTCTTTAATCGATGGAACACTGTTCATCCCTCCAACCGTCTGCAGTGTCAAAAAAGAGTCCTTCCGTTCCAAGAGCAAGGCTCTCCTTTACAGACATCTTTGTTTTTAAACAGCAGTTCATAATTTGCCAGCGACACTTATTCAATTAGCCCTCTCAATAACTGCTTGTTGCTTTGGGATGGGGATTGGGGGGCTATTACAAGCTTTTCTTTCAGTAAGATCTGGAACAACAATTCTACCACAGTAATGTTTCCCAGTCTTAGTGTGAGGCCGTCATTCAGTAATGAATAAGAAAGCTGAACTTTTTTAAATCACAGGAGATTATGCTGCAGTGAAACGCCACTCCCTCTAATCCACACAACCGGCATTTATCAAGAGCTACGGCTTTGGTTCGGGTTCGTCTCTCTCTGTTTCTCTCTCTGACTCACACATGTTCTCCCTCAGTTATGTTGCTGAATGCACACTGTTCCTCATTTTCTGCCAAAATATTTCTTTGACCAATTCCCATAAAGAAAATATTTACGACTTTTCCACTATGCCTCGTTTTAAAGTCCCCATTTACCACTGACCCCCGTATGTTTATCCTCAAATACTCCTTACAATTTGGAACCCACCCCCCACCCCCGCCCTCTCGCTCTGGCAACTCCACCCTCGTCCTCTCGTCTCACTCATCACAGGCTGGATTCAGAGGCCTGACCAGTGTCATTCCACATGCAATGAAGCGGGGTACTTTCACTTTTTGGTGAGGAGACTCGCAGACTTGTGCCACAAAAAAAGGCAGTTTTCTCCCAGGTACCAGGTCATCTGTGGGCTGCGCTGTCAGAGCAGCCATTTCACTTGGCTACAAAATAAAATGTTTGTGTCATGTAGCCTACATCCAAGTACGTACAGAGCACAGAGATAACCACAGGCTAATGACTTGGGATGAACGGAAATCAAACTAATACACAATAATTGGCACGTGGAATAATTAAAATGGTTTAATTCCTTATCCTTGAGCTCTTACTGAAATGGGATGAGGGGACCGCTGTCTACTTTATGAATAGGGAAATAGAACTCTCTGGTGCCAAGGTTGAGTTCCTCAGAATGATCCGCACTGGCTCTCTTGGCCTGTCAGTAACCCAGACCAAGCGATCCCTTAATCCCATTAATCTGTACCAGCCACACAGTGTAGGCCAGCCTTGTTTCTTTAGTGAAATACACTGAACTTCACTTACAGTACATGAATGATGGGAGCTTATTTGTTTTGTGGACAAAGAAACCCATAAATCTTTCTTGATTACTTTTTACATAGCAATTTCTCTGTGGAGGGGATTGGACAAACTGGAGAAACTAGAGCAAGATGGTTTTATATCATATACTCAGTGTGTCACTGCGTCTGATGTCATCATGGCAGTGAAAGGAAGCTCGATGCTTGCTGCTCTGTGGCTGAAGCCACCCGTTTCCGTGGCGACTGCTGCAGTCTGTGCAGATGAGCTCTCTTGCTCTCGAACATGCCACCAAATTATACACTCAGCTCTTTCAGTAGAAAAAATATCCCTGCTTTGGAACCAAACTCTCCCTTTAAAAGGTGGAACTACAACATACACCTCTTGGCTTACTAGGATGCTTATAAATCAGGTCAAACAGATTCACTGGGAAAATACAAACTGTCAATCAAGACGTGCGTGCAACAGGCTGAGCCATTTTCTCCATCTGAGCCTGCTCCCCTCCTTCATAGCTGGAGCATCTTTGTATTTTTTCACCCATTTCTTGGGTGCAGGACAGAAATCCTCTGACCCTCCCCACCCATCCTATAAATATCCCAAACGCTGGCCTCTGGATGCTCAAACCCTCATGATTGGCTGAGGTATAGAATAGCAGAGCCATTATTAATAGCTGTGATGTGGGAATCCGCGATTATCACTGCACTGCAGTACACCCTGCTCTCTCAAACTCATTATCCTATTCCCCTACTCCTTTGATGTGTGTGTGTGTGCGTGGGTGTGTGTGTCCCTCAAAAGGCTCCGTATACAACCATAGCACAAATCTTACCCCAAAACATTACCCCACTGAAAACCCCACAAATTGAAACCAACCCATATTTATTGACTCTCATAAAACAATGCATAAAATAAGTATATAGCCTACATCTGTGTGTGTGCGTGCGTGCGTGGGTGTGGGTGCGTGTGCACAAGCAAATAACATCCCATCATGGTCAGGGTCAAATGCTGGGCAGACCTGGTTGCCTATAATTGCTAGCATGGCTCGAAGACAAAACCTCAGTGACTTTGAAAGAAAGAGGTCATTATTGGAGTATGCTTGGCAGGAGCTTCAGTAATGAAGACAGTTCAACTTTCTAATGTTTCACAAAGAATAGAGTCAAATTAATGCAGGCCTGGAACTGAGGGAAAGATGTCATCAAGAGCTGTGGTTGGAAGCTCATTCTTTTGGATTGTAATGTCCACACATTAGTTGTCGGTGCAAGGCAAAACAGGTAAGCAACTAAATTAATTGAGTGAAAATTTCAATGTACGGCATGCGACTGTTGACCAAAGAACAGTCCGCAGTCCACAAATCACTCATTACACCTGGCAATGCACATCAGTAAAAGCAGTAGTGCAAAGAACACAGGCAATGGACTACCCATCAATGGAGAAAAGTGACATGGTCAGATGAATCTTGCACAATGCCCTTCAGAAAGAGATGAGTGCTTGGTTCCAACGGAAGGGTTCTGGCAATTCCGTAATAGTGTAGGTACATTATCCTGTCACACACATTTCACTGTTTGGATGAACTCTCCACTCGGAACGCAAGGTCGCTTTTACTCACTATTTACTGATTCTGAACAATCACATTTCTCTGATGTTGCATTATTTCTTTCCCGCTGGGAGGGAACAATGATTTTTATCCATATGTTATGGCCTTCTCAGTCAACACCTATAAACGCAACCAAGCATTTACGTAAGAACGATTGATGTTTTTTTTTGGAAGAATGGTGCCACAAACATGCAGAACTCCAGACGAGGGTAGATTCTCTGCCAGGACAGACACAAGCTGTTCTGGCAGCATGTGCTGGCTATTAGCTATGGTGGCTGAGGAATCCAAAGCAATGCAACAATATCACAACATGAATGCAAATTGTAAAATGCATTAACAAATAACAGAACACAAATACAAACATGAAAATCTAAATATACAAATTACAAAAGCATGAAAAAAGAAACATCTTTGAGAGACAAGAAAAAAAACACAAACTGCAATGCAACTGCCAATTGAAAACACAATGACATTATAGAAACGTGCTGCAGTTCAGAAAAACGACCACAGAAGTGTTCACTAAAGACTGAAATACAGGTGGCACCAGACCATGTAACATGTAGAATCTGAGGATTTTTAGACAGCAGAACGTATATATATAAAAATAAATAAAATAACTCCCATTACTAAATCCAGTCGAGGATACTCCCCACTCTCGATCCAGCGGTGGCTGGTGCCACCTGTATTTTGGTCGAAAGCATGCACTTCTGTTGTCATTTTCCTGAAATGCAGCACGTTTCTATAGTGTTGTCATGTTTTTGCAGTTGTATTGCAATTTGTTATGGTGTTTTTTCTTGTCGTAGTGCTTCAGAGATTTATTTTCTTGTTTCATGCTTTTGTATTCGTTTTTTGTTGTCATCTTTCATATTTGTGTTTTGTAATTTGTTAATGTGTTTTCCAATTTGCCTTCGTGTTGTGATAATGGTGCATTGCTTTGCATGTTTTGGCCACCATAATTAGCCCTATTAAGTGACTTCATATTTCCAGTTCCATGGTTTTGCTATTTCCACACACAAACACTCACAGAAAACATTGCGTTTTAAATTGGAGGACACTCCACAGGCAAGAATTTTAATGATGGCAAAGATTTTATGCCAGCTTTGTTGTTCAATTGTAGGTCCGGGGAAATATTAATAAAAACACTACCATATTAAGTGTAATCGAGCATTAAACATCACCACACACAGCTTTGAAATACAAAGACAACTGGTTCTAAAAATGGCCTCATTGGCAAGGAATACGGATCTCATATTGATCTAAAAAAAAGAAAAAAGCTTTTTACAAGTGATGAAATTTCACCATCGGAAAGTGTTCATGCAATATTAATGGCAGGACCACTCTGGGATAACATTTTCCTGGTGCGATTTCTTAAGGCTACCAACATTGCATGTTATGCATTGGCAATTCAATGTACTAACACCCAACCCGAGATGAAATCATATTGTAGATGTCACTGACAGATGACTAGACAGAAATACATTTTATAATTGATCTTTAAAGTTCTTCAGGGTGACATACTGCCAAAATACTGGTGGCTCCAAAGTGACAATAACCTGACTGCTCATTTCCGCTGTTCCTCTGCAGACTCAGAGAAGGACCTTGGTATGTGGCACTACCCTGTCAATACAAACACAAACGACATGGGAGGAGGGGGCATGATTGCTTTAAGGGAAAGTGACTTCTCAAGTGCTAGATAATGTTGTTTACTTAAGAACAAAAACAGCATTTTCAGTTATATCTGTAAGCAGCCAAAAGACTATTGCTCAAATATTTTGAATACATTAATATTTAAATTTAAAAAGCTACTAGATTTTACGGGTCCCAATTTCTCACATTTTGAACTTGAACCCAGTTTTGGGGCATGTTATCCTACCACTGAAAAATTCTCACATTAACTAACGTGCTAGCTAGCTGTATTCAGTTGGCTGGCAAATTCTTGCAAATAATAATATGACGTAGTCTTTACCTACCTCTGCATGTTTCCTCAATAAGAAGAATTCTTAAATAGAGAGAATCTACAAGCCTAGGGAGTCAGAGCAAACACTGTAGAATTACACATCCCTTTGAAAAGATGACAGGCTCTGCTAGCCAGGCCAGGGATGCTCATCTTGTTTTCTGTTCTCACTGGCAGTTGCATCCATATTAAAACTTTGTTACCTTCAGACAGGTAAACTAGACTGCAAAATAAAATTTGCTGATGGTGGCCTGAAAAAGTATGATTTAAATTAATTTATACCTGACTAGCTACAGTGACATCTAGGTTAAGCAACTCGACCAGTGGTGCAATATTCAGATGCTTGATTAGGCACAAGAACTGAGGCTAAGGGCAGAGCAGGCCCCAAATCAGTTGCTGATATGATATGAAATAACCAAATTGTGCAACATGGCTTTGAAAATGTACCAGACTCCATACAAGGAAAGTGAAGAAAAAAGTAAAGTAAAAACTCATCCACTCAAGGAAAAGTATTGCTATTTAAAAATACTCAAAAAAGTACATGTCCCAAAGTACAGAACAGTACGACTCAAGTACAGTAAGGATATACAGGAAGGATACACAATACTTGACATCTCAGATTCTATTGGGTCAAGGCCTGAAATATTAATTTTGTCAATATGGCTGCCAAATGGTTTTTAAAAATAAGATAAGAGGAAATAATCCTTACTGACACTACAGTAAACCTCTCAACATCTAGTGGAGATAAACCTTCATACAACGAAAATATATTATCAATAACCAAATGTAGCATGACGGTATTGCCTTCATTTGGCTTGTTTATTAACAGACACCTGAATGTTTGGTATCCTCTTTACCGTTTCTAACAGACAGAAGGCAGGTCAAGCTGCTCTTGTCCATAGTTAGGATGTAATATTAGACAAAATCTGAAGATGGCATGCATAGGAGCGAGCAGCTGCCTCAAAAGGGTGCCTGGATTCAGATGACTAGACGGCACATGCTTGTTTTCCACTACTACTGGATGGTGTTTGGACCCATACGTTGTCTATCAGCAGCCCTCTGGTCCTAGATTGGTCAGAGGCCCAGTTGGCTCTCAGGATTCCCTGGATACGGGGCAGAACCTGATACTGTTTTCATGGGGGAGCAACTGTCCAAAACAACTGCCAACTAACCCCACCTTGGAGACTGAGCTCCGCTATAGCAATATGGAAATCCGATCTGTGTGTCAGTGGGATCCCCCCCCCCCCCAGCCTCTCCCCAATCCTCATCTATTAAGGATGGTGACGTCTGGAGGCTCATAATCTTTAATGCCATCTAACGCACAGCTGTCAACACTACCAACATACCACCGTGTCCCTTTTAAAACCACTCACAAGATATAGGCTACAACAGACATCTCAATAGCTACATCACCATATGGACGCTGGAGAAACTACTATGCCCAAGGCAGAGCGGGCATGATGATGACAGCGGATGACATTCCCGTTGTGACAGCAGTATGAAAATCTCTGGGTCTCTCTGGACACTGTGCATCGTCTCTGTCCGGACAAGGACACGGCCCTAAATAACCACAGACGCCCTGCCTGCCACAGCCAGTCAAAGGCCCGTGCTGTTCCGCTCTCTGTCACACAAGGACCGAGGCAGAAAGACCAGCACAGAGAACTGGGTATTATTCAGATGATACAGAAGGGAACTTTGAAAACAGAACACAAAAAGAGCTAATCTTTATGAAGGTACAACCAGTGCCTTAGAAACTTCCACAACGGGCACGTGAAGTATTGCTTGTTCAGAAGTCAATAACTGGTTTCATAATGCTGACCGAGAAGTATAGTTGCTGGGACTCCAGAAACTTTTTCAGGAAACATTTCCCACGGAAAAGCTATAGGCCTAAAACTTTTATGGCCAGTTGTGGCTTAAAGATGAACAACCCGATAGGTACTGTCTATGAAGTGCAGAACGTCCAACAGAACCACCTTTGAAATGAGGAAAAATATCTTATGTATAACTGGAAGGGTAGCGGATCTGGGTAACTGAACTACATACGCCGGCAGTCCTCTGCTTAAGTAAATATGCAGCTCAGCAGATGGGATTATACCATTGTCAACTGGCTGCAGGCAATCTGGATTTAACTGAGGGATGGAAATTAGGAAATAAAGAAAAATGAATGCACAATTTAAAAAGCAGCAGCTGAACAGCAAAATAATGGTATACAAAGGGTATGCACACAATAAAAGTAGCTCCAAATGCCGAATTTCAAGCCCTGCAGCACAGACACAACCCCTCTGACAGCTCTTGCACCTCGCAATTGTCGCTCCATGCCCCCAGCAAGGGTGACATCATTGCCTATGAGGTCATGGAGCCTGGGGAGCCACAGGGACTACAACGGTCAGTGAAAGAAGTGACCTGACACAACCTCCCATTTATAGAAACTGTAGCAAGACACAACATTACTTGAAAACAGTGCTGGCTTAATGCAAGTGAAGCAACGTTTACACAGCAGGTCTTGATGCCCAGTTCAGATTTTGCCTATATCCAATTTCTTTGACCGCCTATTTACATCTACTTTTAAAACTGACCCATATCCAATGCCTGTGTTAACACAGCTTACACTTGAAACAACCCACATGCATACACAAAGGTTAGGTTAATAATATGGAAGTACACAACCACACAGACACAGCCATACAGTCATCTTGCACATCATTTAAATACAAAAATGAATAAGAATATCGTATTTTGAATGACGTGCAAATCGCAATGAACGGAAATTCCGATCTGTGCATTTAAATGAGTCTTCCTACCACCAAGAATTAATATACAAGTATTGTAGCATCAGACAGGATCAGATTCATATTGGGCATGTCCTAGCCGATATCCAATCCACAAAATACAGTGCAATCAGGAGTCTATACTGATCCACAAATCGGAACATCCCTAATTGGCAGATATCGGATTCCGATCAGATTAATTTCGACATATGAATGTGGCCCATCTAATTTCATGTGTTTTTTTCCTGTTCACACGTTCATAGTGCATATATTGGTGCAACGTGAGGAAAGAAATCGGAACCCATTAGCTGCAGAGAACAAAGGTTCTCACTCCTCTAGCATCAGTTAATGAGTGGAACATTCCAGAACAACTTTTACATCGTGATCATGGGGTAATTTCTCACAGACAGTGGACAACATGCTTTGTTGGACCATTTCATGGGCAATTACAAGAATTGAGTCAGGATTTGACAGGATGATCAGGCCCCCACCCTGACTAAATGCCCAGGGGTACACCATGACCAGGCAGACCACTCGGTGGCCCAGAAAACCTGTGCAGTTTGTGGCCATAACTTTGGTTAGTTTCGTCCTTCCTACAGAAACTCTGAGGGCAGCTCCTTACATTCCCACGCTATAATGTGCTTCAGCTGCTGCAGATTACCAGCCAATCTCTGGAGGCCATTTGTGAGGAAAGCAAAAAATAAACCAGAGTCAGTCATGGATATCTTGGGCTTTCCTGGGTTGTGAAGTTTCAGTGCCGTTGTAACGGGCTTTACCACCAAACACACAGAACGAACCCGATCTGTACCTCGGGGGGTGGGTGACTGAACGTGCAGCCAAAGAGATCCAAAATGGCTGGTTTCTTGAAAGCAGGCTATGACAGAGACCGTGATACTTGCTCCGTAGAAGTACATTAGACATTTGTATGAGCAGCCTGGAAAGCACACTGTAGTGACAAGATCGCTTTGACAGCCATTGCAAATTAGGTCATGTCAGCTCCAGAGGCAGCCCCATTAATTTAACTGCAATTAAGGCGTAGCACGTTCCCTGGCTAAATCAGATCCTTGGCCTTCTTTCCTTTTGTCTTGATGAGGAGAACTAGTAGACATCACCCACAGTGCGACTGGGGAACATTTAGCAGAGGCCGATTCAACTGTTGCATCGCCAAGCTGTCAAAACAGAAGCGTGATGTGCCACCATCATGTTTTAAAAACAGGCGAATGATGCTAACATTCTGAACAGTAAGGGGCAGATACCCTTCTGCTGGACTGAAAAGAACAAGAGGAAAAGGTAGTTTAAAATAGTGTGTTTACTGCGGGATACTGTGATTTCCAAGCTTTGACCACAGATGTGCTCTTTTTAGAATTTACGGAAAGCAAACTTTCAACTTACAGTTCCTTTGATTACTTTTTCTAAAAAACTAGCAAGTTTTATCCAGCAATGCAAGTCATTGGTTGAGTCAATGGCTTGAATCACCACCTCAATTTGGAGCCCCACATAAACAAGTTTGTAATAATTTATCAGAAGTAACTGTCATTAGTCTATTGACAAAGCACATCTCTGAAAGTAGGGCAGGCTCACAGTATTGTAAAGTTATTTGCCTAAAAAGAGGGCCTACTGTTCACCTGAGGGCTTGCTCCATTTGCTTACGGCCCATGTTGCCAAAAAAAGGTCTGACAAACTGGTTTTATGGTATCAAATTCCAGGAAAATGTTTACACGCAAGTGCGTTTCACATACGCAACCAGCCCCCATTACATGTTGCCAATTTGCAATACAAACAGATAACAATGTTGCAGTTGGCAGAGAGGCAGCTGTGGTAAGAGTTGCGAAGGCAGTGAAAGCATGGGGCCTTGCTTGAGGTTAGGTTTAGGCCTAATTAGAGAATACTAAGAATCACACACACCACCCCCACCAAGCATTGCCAAATGCTCCCCCTCCCTCAGCCATTCCCCAAACCCCCCCTGCCGTCCCACCATCCCCAAAACACAAAGTCAGATGCCAGCCCCTGGACGAACCTCCCCATGTGCCATATATGGGGTCATGAGTAGGGAGCTACTACGCTCCTGGCACATCTCAAAGCTCAGCATCACTGTCGCAGCACTGGACCCCAAAGCCAATCTAGTGATGTACGACTTCTTTGCGGCTTGGAAGCAAGTCATACATTTCCTCATCAGACTGCGTCTTCGGTTTGATTTTGTGAGGCCCTCCTCTCTGGCAAGCATTGCCCCCCAGCACTTCCTGCAGGACCTGCCAATGTTCTAGCTTGTAATCCCACAAATCATAGCACCACCGGTCACCCAAGACTGTGCGGATGGTGCGTAGATGACAGATTGCCACCACCTATGTTTGTGCATACCACAAGTTTCATAAACGCAATGTACTCGCAGCAAGAAACAAATAGCTGAATGAATGAATGAAAGGAAGTGCTGAAAACCTGAACCCTGGGGCCACAACCTTCATTAGTATTTCTGTGCCGGCATGGCAGCAGTGCTTTAATTGGGCTCGTACTGTGATGCCATGCACAGGGCCCTGCGGTTCTGTCAAACCGGTGTTTCCGGCTGCGCAGCCATTGCGTGCTAGCTGCTAATAAAAACGAGCGGGTTATTGAGGGGAAAGGTGCAAATCACCATGGTGAACCACGTCACGTCAAAATGCGCATCTGACCAACAGCTACGTCATCAGATCTGACGTGGGCTGGTATCTGTTCCACACCATCCCCCACGGCTGTTCAGAAATCCGCAAGTGACACATCCCCAGGCCTTGCAAAGAGATTTTTGGAGAGAAAAAAAAAGAACACCTGCTGAAGATATTATTGACAAACATATAGTATACAGGTCACAATATGATGTCTAAGTCCTATTTATGTCACTGTACATATCACTGTTTAGACTGTACATATCACTGTTTAGATTTACATTTTTGCCTTTTAACAAAAAATAGAAATAAAACAAAATGCCATAATTCATATTATGAGCAACCTAGATCTGGTCTTTGGTGTTTCTCAAGTAGTCAGTCTGCCACAAGACATTGCTAATACATTGATGAAAAAGTGACTGATATGGCCTGATATATGCCTGAGGCTGGAAACTGGTTCCTTCTACGTGGGGTGCTCGCACGCACTGTTCCATAAGACCAAACACATAACAAACAAGCACGTATCCGTTTCACTCCTCCACAGCAACCTGTGCAATGCTTACCTGCACATTCCAAAGGTGCCTTCTAATGCAAAAAATTCAAGGTGTTTTCAAGGACCTTGAAGTACAGCGTAGAGTACCTACGTTTTTCCCTAGGCCAACTCATGCATACGAAACAAGCACACCCAGCAGCCCCCACCCAGTACACTGCGGTGCCATCACCCAGACAAAAGCTTTGCTTATGTGGCATACGAAGGATTCCTTTATCAGTCTCATCTCTAGTCCTGAATCCATCAATTAGACTCACCTAATTTTACAGGCTAAACAGGCCCCCGCTCCATTTAATCTCAACACACTTAACATACATTTCAAGGCCTGGGATTACATCTATCAACAGGTATAATTTTTTTTTAACTGAAGGACTAATGCGACAGTTTATTAAGAAGTGTTCTTTCCTTCTAAAGGACCTTGGCAAGCCCATTTACTACATTTTGAAAGCCTTGAGTAATGGCTCCATAGGTTCATGAAAACCAGACCACCCCAGTAGATAGAAGCTCCTACATTGAAATGCTTATTGCATATCATTTCTATACCCTGTTTTCCATTTTATGCCACTGACTAAATGTGAATGTCATTATAGCTCACTGTACATTTCACATAGTCCTCTCCATCATTTTACATTTAAAAGAATTTTTAAGTATAGACAAACAGAACATATTCCACCACACGAGGAGAGATTCACTAAATCTTTCTGCTCTGTGGTCTCTGCGTTTGTGCTATGGAATTTGAACATAAAAAAACCATTTCCACAAGAGACGAATATGGAGCCTTGAAAAGCAGCCCCAAGGACTTGGCTCGTGTATGTTGGGTCTTGTATGAGTGACACACCTATCACGACAACGTGGTTACGCTGGCAGCAAACAATGGCCCGCGCAGATTAAACAATAGCGGCCCCACCGTTCTTGCCGAGACTTGCAGCGCTGTCAACACAGCCTGGATTACCCAGAACGCAAGTCTGGATACACATTCAAAGTAGCTATGTGCAAACCCTCCGGACATGCATTTGAAAGGCGCACGCACAGAACAATGGACCTGCACTCTTGTCGACGTGACAAAAGGGACATACTAAAACACTGCGGAGGCATGGATTTGCTGCTTGTCCTCAGTCACTTCTGTTTACCACTAATCTAGAACAGGTTACACCGGGGCACTGCATAATTTACAAGCTGGAAATGTTCTTGTGCGATAAGGCAGCAAAATTTTTGCTGACTCCCTCCCAGGGCACCAGTGTCTCCCTGCACGAGATCTCCTTCCTGTCAGAAATGTCCTAGTCAGGATTAGTTTCCAGCAATGTCCCATTCACTGTACACTGCAATGGGGCCACGAACAGGACACGCTGCAAAAAAAAAACTTAGGCCTACACATTCTAGAAAACAAAACCTTAGATGACACAAATGTCAGAGGCATCTTCATATGACCCAAGTCTATTTATTTATTACTTTCATCAGCATTGCAGAATGAAAGTAACAACCAGTGTCCATAGCACAAGTAACACCACAGCACTGAGTACATTCTAGGTCAGCATGAATGTAGGCTAAATCACAGAAGTGTTTTTTGTAAACAGTGTATTGGAGTATACAATGTGACAGCGAATTGCTATCCACTTGGTGTGTACGAGGAATGAATTTCAGAGGTTAAATCTAAATGTGTGCAATCTCTAAAATGTTTCTTTCACTGCAATGCTGCCGCTCCTGGCAGTCTGTCCATGCAGTTGGACAGGTCCCCACTTGTATCCCCACGCGGCAGATGTCACAGTCACAAATGCTGGCCTTGTGCAGCAACGAGGATCTTGCACCAAGGGAAAACAAGGGAACCGATTCAAGGCCGGGGTTTTTCCTCGTGTGCAGCCTCATTTCTGCTTCTGAATGCCCGAGCTGGGGAAAGCTTCTGGGTTACAGTCTAAGGGCTGAAGAGAGCTCCAAGGGCTTTACAATTACAGGCAGAGACAAAGGGGCGTCGGCCACCGTGCTCCAGACACAGAAGTCTTCTGTATCACAGTACCATGAATGTAAATGTATGCTGTACAAGCCAAAAGTCTAACCACAGAAAGCTTTCCAACTGTTAAATTTTAGTTTAGAAATCACTAATGCACTGTCCCAACCTTGAGAGAGGCTTAACAAATTGTTTCATTGCATGCTGTTCTGTCACTGCAATTGAAACAATTATTAAATTAACCTATATTTTATTTTCTCAACAAGTGTAAACTTACTTGAGTAGCCTACATTCCCCAGAGAAAATCAGAAATTGGCATAAACAAAGAGTTGAAAATCTCGTGCCAGCTTCACAAGGGTATATGGACTAAGAAACAGAATTTTGTGTAGGAAGCTTGGGGCTTTCTGCCTCCTACCCTGTGCCAATTATTTAGGCAGATGGCTCATTTTGGATTCTCAATAACAGTGCCAAGACAAAAGTGTTAAACACATAAAACTATTTACACTGTTTACACCCCATGAGGACAAAGGTAAAATTGCACATTTTGCTTGCATAATAAAAATAGAAAACGAGGACACACTTCCCCATAGAACCAAAGACTGGTGCTACACAATTATAAACACTATACTAGACCAGGAAGCGCCACAGCAGCACCCCTCGATCTATAGTCTCAAGCCAGCCAATCACCAATTTGACCATAAGGTAGAATAGAACCAAAAAACCCTTGGGGGTGGGGGGTGCGGCGGGGGGGGCGATACGGCAGACGCAAGGCAGTGGGGTTCAGCCAGAAAGCTACTCTTGACTCTTTGGAAGCAAACACACTCAAGCCTTTGCAAGCCAGCAAGGCCAAACATTTTTCCTTCCCAAAAGCCAGCCTGTAAGGCCCTGTTACCTCAGCAGATGGTTGACACAGGTAAAGAATAGACATAGAAGCACCCGCCTTGCACCAGGAGGTGGGAGAGAATCTGTTCAGAACAGCAATCTCCTGAGGGCTAGACATCTTCTGTCATCATCTTTTTTGTCATTTTAGCCGCTATCCTTGAGGGTACAATGAGACCAACACACTTTCTCTGCACTTCCACTGCAATGTTCACAAATCAAACATTTCAACATCAACTCCCAGGCCTACACCTGCTGCGCAAACACTTGGCATATCCACCAGGACCTTGACAAAGAGGATTGCTTATCAAAAAAACATGCAGAGAGCACCAATAATTGGTAAAGGCCATAGAGCACAACAAAATAAAATTTAAAAAACAGGCTGGTGATTGCATTCAATTAGATGCACAAAACAAGCATTCTCCATGTTTTAGGCTCTTCATATTCAACACTAAAGATTCTGGGCCCTTGTGATAGAACAACAAAATAAACACAGAGTGAATATTTTTATCTTGTTTGTATGCCTTTGTTGAGTAAATACACTGCAGCTAGCAGGACAAATCGGCCATTGAACCCAGTTTTGACCTTTAGGACAGATATGACAAACACAGACTGCACTCATGCCTGCAATTCTAGGAACAGGCAACACACCACATTTGTGGATGTGTACACCATTTAAAAAATTGTACAAACCTTGCAAAAATGCAGCGAGCAACCTGCATTAGGTGAAACGCAGGATGCAGTCTGTTTATTGTTGTACGCCATTATTCAGGATGTAGGATACATGAGTAAGGCTCAGAACAGACTGTAAATGAACCAACAATGAATTAGCTATGAATACCTGCACAAAGCATGATGAGTAGCACTGTGTCTAAATAGACAGTCTTCAAGCAGCAATGAAAAAGACCACTGCTGTTCTGATAGTCACTGCTGCCTCTCACATCAAAGCCCCTTTCACACATGGAACCGGCAACATAGCCGGGTTCAATTAGCTATATGGGTTAGGTAGTGGTTTTCATACATAGGTCTTCTACACTGAAAAATTCTGTCAACTCTGAGCTACACTGGCTAAGAATGTTACCATAAATTATGGTAAAACAATTACCCTTCAACTGTACCGTGAAGGTAGGATTTTCATCACTGCTAAAAGTATTATCTGGCTGTTTTAAAGAACTAACATAACGTTAATATTTGTCCTGCATCGATTAGGAGGGTAGACATTCTGCCTGCCTAATCTATCTGGAACGGTCATGTCATATGTGTCAATTGCACCACTAGCTGTCAATCACTCCATTAAAAACAAGGTTTCATTAACCTCTTATTAACTATGCCATATCATCATACTGCAAGTGGTGCCAGATTAATCCAAGAAGCTTTGTTTTAAACATTAAACATGAGTAAACACTTGACAGTACTGAATCACTTAATAAATTGCAAAAGTCCCAGTAGAAGAAGGAATTAAATCTTTAAAAGCTATATTTTCTGAATCCTCATCAATGTCACTTGGCCGCTGTCGATGAGGCCAAGAGATCTGAGCAAACAGATGCTGTGTAAATCACGTCAGAAGTATTCAGCATTGTTCTCTGCTACCAAAACTAAACTTTTTTGCACACTCGTAAGCACTAACATGAATATAGTCTGAAATGTCAATCTTCAACGTTTAAACTATTAACCAATCAGCTGGGACTTTAAAGTTATAAGGTGGGATTTATCATGTGTCCAGAAAAAAATACTGACCTGGCTATCAGTCAGAATTCAGAAAGTTTGAACTTGAACCGACTGCCACAAATGAGCGTGTAAAATCAACCAGTCAGACCCATTATTAAGTTAATGCTCCAGAAAACCACAGTTGTAAACAACGGAATGTTCAGTAAAATCTGGACGTTTGCAGCGCTGACGGGGTCCTACTCCTACCATTGATGGAATGCTGGGAAAATACGAGCTTACAGGTCACAAACAGCCAACATATCACATAAAAATTCCATATATGGACAAAACATTTAAGGTGAAACCGATATTTTAATCACAATATTCATGTTCATTTCTGAAAATAAATCTTTCAGTGGTCCTGCCTACAAATGGCAGAACAAAAGGAGCAAGTCCATAAATCTTAAACAAATACACACAGATTTGGTCCACGTGATAAATCACGCCAGGACAGCTTCTTTGTCCGAGCAGGCCTATTAAATGCTTAATTGCCAACCGGTCTAGCTCAGTTTCCCATGATGAGCACAGAGGCACAACTGACAGCACAGGGCAGCTCAAAGGCTGGGCCGTCTGCTCCCAATGTGAACCAGCATCCACCTGGGTCTCCTACAACATGCCCGCCAGCTGACCCCATTCGTCCTCTTGCCATGTCCGTGTCAGAAATTCGGTCATGCAACTCGGGGGAGCACGTTCACATGGGGGGGGGGGGGGGGGGTGAAGACAAAAGCAACCCTGTGCATCCTGAGGCTTCCTAAGGCATACAAGCAGTGTACTGGAGGAGCCTTGAGGAGAAAAGAGTTTGCCAAAGCTGGATAGGAGTGCTCCATTTTGACGACCGCCTACTCCTTTGCCAAGGTACTGTAAGTGGACTAATGATGTGTTCCTGTACAGCACAGAGCCAAGGGGTATGATGGGGCTGTTTACCGGTCCTCCCTAAACACTCCAACCTTTGGTGGTCTGGGGCTCCCAAAAGCAATATAGTGACTTTTCAGAAAAGTCAATAATGTTCTAAACACTCCTGTCCCACTTCCTAGCAGTAACTGCAAATAGATGCACTGGGCACATGTTGCGGAGGTCAGTTGCAGGGGCACTATAGTCTCACCCAACAATACATACAAGGGGGCTCTGATTGACCCTGAATATTTATAACATTCAACCCTGTGAAACAGGAAAAAGTAAAGGGAATACTCAATTATGCTTTATCTTTTCAATATCCGTGAGACCAATCTATACAATTGGAGATTTTTTTCAGAAAATTAGTGTCATGCATTATTTAATGGCAGACAACAGAAAGTAATATCTGTAAATTATATAACTCCTCATCTTGACACTCACTGGAGCACACTCTTCTTAGAAGATCTTCTTACTGTCTGTCAAGTAAGTTGTACTCGAATGAGCAGTGCTCTCCAGTGTAGCAAAGCCTCAGTGAAAAGCATGACCCACAGAGAGCTGTTGATGATGGCCAATTTATCACACGACTGACCCATTCTATGATAGACAACACTCAACAGAAATCACTCAATCCACCACAGCACCAGCCTTGGCCAGCATTACCTGGATAGGCATGGGAGGTAACATGTCTATAAAACTGCAAACAAATGGCACAAGGTACAACCTCCTCTTGCCTCACGAAACACCTCATCAACATTTAAAAAAAAAAAAAAAAAACATTTTCTCTGAAAGAATTTCTGGACTGGCTGTTGCTTTAAAAGTCCAAAACCTTTCTTGTCAGGCCCTTTGTTTCTCTTTTATTTTAGTATGACTTCTGATTAATTTCAATAACAACCCCAATGGCGGAGCTCAGGCATTGACCTGCACACTCCTTTCTTTCACTGACAGGCCTTTACCAGTCTAATCACACGCTAGCACAGAGTCTTTCACGGTCACTTACCACGGCTGACACTGTTAAAAACACACTACTGAAACTGAGGAATTTCATATTTGCACAGTAAGGTGAGTAAGCACGCCATCTTGCATGAAAGCGCAACAGGAATCTAAAGCTGCACCAAGTTTGCTGGCAACATAAATATGCAACTGATGCTAGTCAGCACAGAGAGCACAATATTCTTCATTTCTTGTTAGGCCAGCTTCATTTCTAAACTGAAATGATTGTGTAAACTATCTAAAGAAGTGTAAAAAAAAAAAAAAGAATGAAGAAAAGCACATTTACTAAAGAGACATACAAGTTGTGTTAATGGAACTGGAGTGAGGGTTACTTCAATTTTGCTATTTAGAGAAGTTCTCGCTATTTATTGAGTGGGTTCAGCGTTCAGAAAGGTTGAGCGGTTACACCCGGTGACACTTCCAACTGCGCTGGAGGGAGAAGTATGCCTAATCAAATATTTATTCAAACCACAGCTGACTTCGACAGAACAAATCGAGGAGAAGAAATGGGATTGCATCTGGTTTGTGTCTCTCCTTTTAGGCTACTTGTAGTTGATGTGTTGCGATTTGATCAGAGGTGCATGAACATAGCTGGAGCTCCTATGCGAGTTACCAAGGTGGTTAACTGAAGCATGAAGGTTTTGAAGCAGTGCTGTTTACTGTAAGCATGTTATCAGAGACCTCGGCTCAGGCCTTCACCATGTTCAGTTTAGTTTATTAGGATCCCCATTAGCTGTTACCATCGCAACAGCTACTCTTCCTGGGGTCCACATAGAACAAAATACATACAAATATATAAAAAGGGACAAAGTAAAACAACAACAACAAAACTATAAACAATCGATAAAAGAAAGAAAAAATTCAAGTAAGACAACAGCAAAGAAAAACAATAATGGACAAATCACAAATAGAGGTTGCAAGGTCAACAACCTCCAAAGGTGCTAAGTCTAGATTAAACAAAAAGAGAAGCTAGCAGTCTGTTTATTCCTTTGTCCACAGCACTTGTTTTCTTAAATGTCTAATAACTTTGTTACAGTAATGTATAAGAACCACAGCAAGAACAATGAGTTAAAGGGAGTGATCTTTATCACACATACAGTGATGCATACCAATCTCCTGCCAAACCCAGTCCTTCAGGTCAAAACTCATGTTGAGCTGTAAGAGGTCCTATCACACTGGAGACGAACTCCTGGGATAAGTTGTTCATGAGACAACTTTTTTTTCCTCATCATCTCTCATTCATAAAAGCAAACAACTAATGGAATGAAGTTGCGAAATTTGGCATGAAACATAATATATTATTCATATAAATAATGTATTGTGTATCTAATGTAAACCCTGATTGTTGTTAAAAAATGCAAGCAGTGAGCAATGCATATCCTTTCAGGAGGCATTGCTCAATGAGTACTGGTACATGTAATGGATATGCGCAAATATATTTGCAGAAAACAAAGTTCACTCTGTAAAAAAAGTTCACCCTGTTAAAAATGTCTAACTAGAGGTCAGGTTTAAGTGAACTAAAGCTGTCAAAAGTGCCATGAAATTGAGTTTGAATATTAGCTTTTGTAATTAGTTAGAGTTCGAATATATTCAAATATCATTTGCCTATAATTCACAAAAATAAGCCGTTTATTGTCGGGCGCAATATGCACGTGACGCTCCCTCTAAACTAGTGATTTAAAAAATTTAAACATGACTCGATTTGACCGTGGAAATGGTCGTCGCTCTACGTCAGGTCTTCACTTGACGTATGCACGCAAGTTAATTTTATAAATGAGCCCCCTGCAGTTTCTATAGCTTAATGCGCAAATGAATAAAGCACTTTCACGTGGATGTAATTTGCCACACATCGGCATTTATTAATCATCGGGAAATGATTATTTATAGGAAATCCCTGTTTATTTCTTACCACAAAAACTATTTAAACGGCTACATGTAGCCTAAAACAACATAAACTAAAGAGAGTAAGTAATTTAACTTCTTTCATCATCCAATTTTATCAAAATCTTCAGAAAAGAAAGGAATTCAGCCTGCCATGGGAACATTATTTAGCCTAAATTGTTAGCTAACCAGATCTGTTGAACGAAGTGAAAAAAGAGACTGGCTCGCGAGGCTAGCTGACCAGTAACGTTAGGTGTCAATAGAGCTGAGGGTATCACCGGAGGTTACTGACAAGGAAAACCAGACGATCCACTTGCCCTGGGTCCAGGGCAGAATGTTTTTTGTTGACAGAGGAAGTAACGTTAGCACAGGAAGTGAACTTTGCGTGTATTAACATGATTCACCGCATGAAATTAAAGCCTGCATGTTAACTTTGCGTGCATGAACATGATTCGCCGCATGAAATTAAAGCCTGCATGTTAACTTTGCGTGCATGAAAATGATTTGCCGTATGAAATTAAAGCCTGCATGTTAATTACAATAGGCGGGATCCAAAACTAATATTCGAATGCTCAAATTTAGGTTCGAGCTAAAAAAAAAAAAAAAAATAGTTTTCGAACTTCAAATATTTTTTGAAAGCCCTAAAGTGAACAGTTTGGAATCTAATAGTCTGTCATACTAAAGAGTATGTTTACATACTGTTGACCATGATCTATGTTAAAAGCATACTATGCAGGGTTTTTTTGCCTTGCTGTGGTCCTGTGTTCCTAATGAAAGAAGTCTCCTCCATCATCAACCCTGCCCACTCAACCAGAGTTGTTTTTCAATTCAATAAATGTTTGGTCTCCTTTCTCTATTGCAGATAATCCGTAGTGCTATACTGCAACATGACTGCTGGGACACATTTTGCAATGCACTCTGTAACAATATAACAATGTTCCCATCATTAAGTAAAACCACAATTTGTAGACCACTGCCAAATGGCTCTGACTAACATCGAACAACTCATTAGCTGTAGGTCAGAGGCATACTGAACAGCATGGATTTGTAACTTTTATACAGTACCCGTAGTGAGTGTTGATCTCGATGAAAAACATGAATGAACAACAAATAGCCTAATATTTAACAGTAAAGACCCAACATCACAGATTACATTTCAGCTCAAGAGTACAGTCAGTATAGCGAGTAAAAAGCATGATATTCAGGGACTTAAAAGCTCTCTGTCCAAAGCATTCTTCTGCATACTTGTTCTAATATGTACTGCCTCAATGGAAGCTAGCGGGTTCAGTATAACCGATTGTTGTAAAGCCTGAAATTTACACTGTCACTGAGGCAGAAGTTCTGCCGCGAAAAGTTGGGGACAGAACTGCCACCGTTCCATCCATTTTCCCTCTGCTCAGTTTCAGGTCTGAGCCAAGATTCCATAGTTGAACACTGTGCAGGGGGGCATCGGGGCTTGAATGAAAGCTGCCCTGTGCATCTCTTCCCCCTCCTACTACTTCAACACCATGACTTCATCCGCATTTGTTCACGAGAACCACGGATGGACTTTATCAATTCACATCAAGAGACAAGTAAATGAACTGGTCTGGGTGGCCACACAAAGAGAGCTCTGTTAAGTTTGTACAGTAGCCTGGGAGTGCTGAGCAGCGATCGCCATTAATTCACAATGGAAAATAATAAAGTCAATGTACTTGGTCACACATGCACAAAATGCTATTGAGTTTAGCCAGAGGGAAAAACTAGACCATTCATTTTTGTGTGATACATGATAAAAACATCTGAACTTTAAAAGATGAATTATGCTCAAGCCACCCTTTTTTATTCTCTGTGAATTCCACCATTGACCATAATGCGATGCAAAGGACATAGGCCTATCTCGCAGGCACAGCTTAATTATTTAATCAAATTTGTTAAGATCCAGTTGAATAATTAATGACCATGTGGTAAACAAGTCACATGGATTCTGAGGAAAGTGCCTCAGAACATTGTAATTAGGCAAATGTAGGAAGTTGGTGGGTAAGGAAGGATGGATCTGGGCAGATTTTGCAGGCAGAGAGTGAGAAAATGGAAAGAGCGGGCAAACAACAAAAATAAGGATTTCAATAAGGAAAATTCAAGCTTAGTAACACAAAAAAGGTTTTCCTTACAAATAAAAAAAGAAAAAAAATGTTTCCTTTAAGTCAAGGTTTTAAGCCAAAGCTATGCCCAACACTGAGGTATCACAGGGCCTGGATATAGCTTGCTTCATTTGTTGACATTTGAAGATCACTAACAGGGTCAAAGCAAACAAGATGTTCCCCTCAGTTGAGGAAATGTTTGAACCTGCAAATACTGAGCTTCTCCTTTCTCCCATGTAACTGAGAAGATGAATTATAGTAAGTGCACTGGCATCCAGACCATGCCTATTGAGTAGTGCAACAATTTAAGCATCTACTGTCTTTCTACATTAAACAAGTCTTACTCCCAATTGCAGCCTGCAATTGCCTAATGCTAATTATCAAGATACTTTTACATTCCTGCCATTGGGCATAGTATACAAGCATCCAAAACAAGACCAGGTTAAAACCTAGTATATGGCTGGACCTAACACACGTCATCCGGCCAACCAATGGTGTAACTTCATCACTAAGTCAGTCACTCACTCACAGACATTCACATTTGTAGGGCTGGCCCCACTGTTGCAGTCCAGCCAAAAATCGTATAAAATGCAGCAGAACAATTTAAACCACTGAATCTTTCATTCAGTGAAATCAGTCACCTGGTTTACACATACTGACAATGCTAACAGGATACCATCAATCTGCCATTAACAGTTAAAAGGCCCTTACAGTTGCACAATGCCATAACATTAGCCATTATCATGAGCTTTACTGTACATGATCTCAGGCAGAAAGCAAGGGTTAAAGTGCCTAAATAATACACTATTTACATCACAAGGTAAGACATGTATTCCAGCCTTGTTTTTAACCATATAATTCAAAATGGAACCTGGGGAAAAAGGGAAAAAAATTCCTAATGAATGATTTTTTTTGGACCAAGGAAACTTTAATATTTTCTTGGACATAACCCAAAAGCCAAATTTAAACGAACACAGCCTTCCCAAACACAGACTGAACATAAATGGGGTTGTTACAAATACACCACACAAGAGCACTACACTTTCACTTGGCAGTTTCAAATGCATGTGGGCTACAATGTTCACAACATGAGCTATATTTTTTATATCACCAAGTGATATAAAGTTGTAAAGTAAGTTGTAGAACGACAGTAGTTATAAACAGAACCTTTGATTAGCCGGTCTGATTTGTTTACCTTTTGGAAACCTAAAGCTACTAAAATGAAACGTATAATAAAAATACCTGTGATACTTAGTTAGTGATTATTTGACACCCTTGCCAAATTTTTTTTTTACTGCAATGCTTTCTCCCCCCACTGAGATCATGAATTGAAAATGAAATGTCATCACTCAAAATTAGGTGCAGACTTACAGGTTTTATGCACAGTTTTAGCTATTCCTGCAGGCCCAGCCTTGGTAATGCGAGAATTTCCTGCGAAAATTTGCAATAGCAATCGATCTACCACATTCCAACATACTGATAAATTAATCCGCAATTCACCCTCCTATCAGACTGAATTTTGTAAGCATTCTCCACAGCACTTCTGTGAACATTAATCAATAGCCCATTAGCCAGGTGGCTATACTGCACGCTACTTGTGAACAAAAGGTGAACGGAAAAAAGCTAAAAACAGCCAGATAAAAATCTTGTTCAGCACTCGTCCAAAAATGGATCGCTGGCTGAAAAGAAAATGTGCTTCTTTCTGAGACAGGGGTGCCCTCGCAGAAAAGGGCACCTGACCCTGAAACATCGAATGGCCTTGGCGATCTCACTCAGAAAAGCAACACAGAGGAGAATGTGCTCAAAGATAAATTTCAGGCAAGTTATAGGCTACATACAGGTAGCCTATATGAAGACCACTCAACAATGGAGATAGGGGTTGCACAGTTTTATGAAACGTGTTTAATGCTTTAATAATTACCAGCTGCTACATTAATTTGGCACTGGAATGCAGTTGCTTGTAAGTGTAACTGCATTCCAGAGCCAAATTAATGTGCCAGTTTTAGTGCAGTAGCACTAAAAACGAGAGGCAGAATTAGCTAAGAATGCTATGCTACTACCATTGAAACTGCAGATACAAAGGGATGAGGAGACAAAATAACTACTTACAACTATGTAGGCCTATTTTCTAGCATAAAAATTAGCCAATTCAAATTTTGTTGACCTCATAAAATTTGTCTTTCAAATACCCCTTCATGCAAGCCCCCTAGTGGCCAGGACGGCAGCGTCCTGAGATTGCTCAAATTTCAGTGCTCAGTGCTCCTGCAACCAAACCATGAATGGAAACAACAAACTCTGTGGTCTAGCTTTATTAGTAGAAAATACACAACAACTATGCCAAGTACACAGTTTCTAAGTGCCACCACTGTTGTGTAGTTTATTCATTTAACAAGAACCCCCCACCCAGTCTCATCTGCAACTAATGTGACACATTTGACAATAGTGTCTATCTGGGAGTTTATAAAATTATTCTTCCACCACCAAAAAATCGTATTCTGTCATAGAAACAAGATAAAGCCAACAATATGCCAAGATAAAGAAGTTATGACAATACAGCAGTGAAAAACGCTTCTCACTAAATAGCTAAATAAGCAGAAAGGCAATAAGGAAACGGCCAGGGAAAAACACACAAGTTAGTGCCTTCTGACAGCTTGGAGTTGAAACAGGTGCCCTTGTAACATTAAAGCTATAAAACTGTTTGGATTCAAATCACAGTATTTGAACGGTTCCATTTTGTTTTCATAGCTATTCTGAAAAGCAGCATGATAGCCGACCTGAGGTGGGTGGTGCCAAGGGCCTATCCTCAGGCATTCAGGTCCTCCAGCTGGTCTGCGTACTGCATGCCCACTGGGTTTCTCTCTCTTAACCATGTCCCTACCTGGCTGTCTGGCAGAGCTGCCAGCCTTGCCCGCTTCTGCAGCAAGGTTTCCTTGCCACATGGCCACCTAATCCACAGCACCATGATCGAATATAATCTCGCTTTTAATAGCTTGAGGGAATTACAGTAAAAGCTCTGGGTGAATCTGGTTGTATACGGGAGCAATTTTATCACTGCTCATCAGGCTGGAGGAGACGGCCTTTAATTTAGTGGGATTTATCAAGGCCCCCCTGGTTCCTGACACCAAGACAATGGGGGAAGGGGGGTTTACCTTTGGAAATATACAGTCACATTCACAGAGGCCCTAAAAAGGGATCTTTTCCCAGTGCCTAGTCGCCATGGTGACAGGGCTTACACAAAGCCTGACGAATCGGGGGTCCTCCAAGCTAAAAATGAAGCGTTGCTGCTCCTGCGTCATACTGCTGATGCCGACCGCTCTGTCGAAACAAAAACCTGGGAATTGGGTGCAAAGTTTTGCACCTCCTGTTTCGTGGTGCACGTAGCAACCATGTGCACATCCGGCACTTAAAATAAGCCACAGAGAGGAAAAGACACGAGCTGACTTCATGTTAATGCCAGTCTTTCAATTCAAGTGAAAGGCGATGCAGCAATTAACACCTGATTCAGTTATTATGAAAAGATTTATTATGGAGTCTCAAAAGCAGAGGAGCTCTTATGCACATTCCAATGAAAGGCACAAACCAGCACTTGGCATCAGGGGCAAAATGTAAGACTATTACTGCCACATCCAGCAAAGAGGGGCAAATGAACAGCAAAAAAAACTAATAAAGATAAAGTGCTTTAGCTTTTTCTGCAGTAAAACAGAAAATTACAAAACAAAACTGGAGTGGTAACATTCAGGATGAGTACAGTAAATTTGAACACCCCAAACGAACGCACCTCTTAAAAAGTCACATACAAATCAACCCTGATCCTTAACTGCACTCTTTATTTATGATGTTTTTTTTTTGTTTTAGAGGCTTTAAGCCTCTCAGCATGTCACTGGTGTTTAGATGAGTCGGGCATACTATGAGTTAAACTACAAACCTCTCGATTTCCATTCTGTTGCCATAGAAACGGCACCAGCAGCAGATTTGCTCCTTGGAGACGTGATGTGGATAAGTGCAAGTCATCATCTTGATAGGTTAAACAAACCCCCCCCCCCCCCCCACATGCCTCAGAACATAACATTAAAGGAACACAAAAACACAGAACAGGCAGTTGACATTCTAGACATTGTATGTCCCTATTATGCAGACACCAAGCTATACGACTTGAAAGCTTGTGGCCAGCGTTAACCACGGTCATTGTGACAAAGTGCACTGTAGGCCCACACCCAGAAAAACCCCTTCAGTCATGGAAAAAAAAAGAGGGAAGAAAGGAAGATGTGGTGCTATTTTAGGTAGAGCCGGCTCAAAACCGACATGCTCTGATGTTCCTGCTGTCCTACGCTGGTTCACACGCAAAGCCACCAGATCACAACCTCCCAAGCCCAAAACTCACCAATACAGAACAGCAAAAAGAAACAAAACGTCAAAAAAGCCTAATTTGCTTGAATATGCGAAGTTATTGTGTGATTATTACGTCCCATTTCCTCCAAGACTGAGCCTGTGAAAACAGTCCTGCACACAGGGTTTTTTGTGCCCTGCATTCTAAAAAGATTACAAATCAGATAAGTGACCTTTTTCCAGGAGCACCTTACTGCTTCATCTGATGTTGAAAAAAATTAACTTTTGCTGCATAGCTACTACATAAGGACCTAGTTAATAGTGAAACAAACAAAATCCTTAGATAAATCCAAGTAGCTGTTCCAAATAACCCATTACCACAAGGATAAAAGATTAGAAGCACATGGTATCGTTAAGAAAGCTATCAGAACTCTCCTTAGCCAGATAAGATCAGATGATTTGTTTTTTAATCACAATGGAAGGAAAAATAAACCGAAATATTTAACTGGAAGAGGCCCAGTCCGCAGTGGGGGACCGCCATATCGCTGTGGTGCTCGCACGGCCGCCACACATCAATAAATGCTAAAGAGGGAAAGGAATCTCATAAAATACGCTGTACACTCAGGACAAAAAAAAAAAGAAAAAAAAAAAACATTGCCCGAATTCACCCTCAAGGTTTCTGTCACATAAAACTCAGTTCTGCAGCCAACCGGCTAGGACAATTAGAGAAAAACACCACGCCATGGTGGAGATTTTTTTCATTGTCAGGGGGTAAGGGAGAGATGGGGTTGTATGATTATGAATACGGCAGCAGTACAAAGCTTTCTGATCTCCTAAAAAGCTTTTGTGCCCCCCCCCCCCCGACTGTTCTGATCATCATTACAAAGAGCTCAAAGAAAAACAGGGCTGTCAAAACAACGACCAATAGGACAGCTCTGGAAGGCTTGGCTACTCTGCGCTGCAACCTGGGTGTGGCCGGTCGTGGGCACGGCCATTCACAGGTGCCAGGCCTCTGCCGACAGGGGCATGCGACACCCACAATGTCCCAGGTGGTACCTGTACAACACAATGCTGCAGAAGCAGCTGGAACTGCGAGGCTGAAAATAATGACACTGCACCATCACGTTCTGACACAAAGAGCGCACGAGACACTGCGTATCCTGGAGTCAGAGCCCAGCGAAGCCCTCCTCCCGTTCCCTCGCTCTTCCCGCAGCACTGAGCGCGCGCGTCTCTCTTTATTAATAGCTCCGGGTATGGCAGGATGCACTCGGGTAGGGAGGAGATGGCTTCCTGCAACAAGAGCTCTATCTCTGGCAGCATTCCACATACACACAGCATACCCACACACACAAACAGCCATGTATAGACATTCATATGTAAGACACGTTCATAAACATGCAGGCAAAAGCAAGCCTGTGCAAGCATACAAGCTCACACACACTATGCAGGCTGTAGCTGACCATGTTGTGGTGGTGGTGGGTGTGGGTGAGGGAATCTGACTATGAGCCCCCCCACCCCATGGTCAAATACCATTATGGACAGATCAGACAGTCCATTCAGCTCAATGATGATAGTAACTCCTGAAGGACAGTGTTCATTTGTGTTTACTTCAACCTCTGAACCCCGGCCCGAGGATGTAAATGGTGGCTTTGTCAAAGTGCAGGTGGACAAGTTGAAACCTTAAAGACCCCCTCAGACCCAGAGCAAGTGCAGAAATGGGACAAATTACAGTTTACAAATGTGGGAAATTACAGTTCTTGCCAGTGTAATTTTTCACAGGTCATGTTCAATTAATGAGTGAGACAAATATATTCTGCCCCTTCAAAAAAACAAAAACAAAAAAAAAACAGCATCTGCTGTAAACTTAACATTTCTCTGCCTGACCAATGCAAAATTTTCTATGGTAACAATTAATATGTTAAGAATATGTTAAAAAGCTTTCCGAAACCTGGTCTTTCATCCAAGCTAAAGGTGACAAGCGATAATCTGAGTTTAAAAACACGAAAACTATGGATCTAGCTGTTAATAATGATCTACAAGCAATTTCTAAAACTTTTTGCTGAAACATAGGTTAACACTGAATTGTGCTAAATGTAAGACTAATATCTTTGAATAAAAATCATGATAATACTTCACATATGCAATTCACATATTTTTAAAGCTTCTTTTTATAACAAAAACAATTTCAACAAAAACAAACAAAATACCTGAAACATACAGAATCTCTCTCCTTCTGTAGAATATTTGAATGATAGCCACCACAATAGGTCAAATGTCGCCTGATAATGTTTGTGTCCATTCTGTCACTATTCTACTACTTTATGGATCTCCTTAGCTCTGCATGCTAGTGAATATGCCCCTATACATGCATATTTGAAATTCTATGAAACACCATATCAATAGTTGAAATATAATACCATAAAATGAAAACGACCCATGTCACACCTCTTCAAACCCAACAGTAAATGCACTTGCCCCGTTCTGTGGTCACGAGAAGCAACATCATAATGCTGGCTGATCCACTATCTCCGTCCGCTAAATGGCATCGTTGCGTACGTAAGCTGCCCTTGACGGCATTAGGGACAGAGAAACGAGGAGCCCATCTGTACGGCTCTGATAACACAGAGCCCTTCTAATCCATAACAGCAAGGAGATGAAAGGCTCCCCAGATGCTCAAGCCAAACAAAGGGTGGATTGCAAGGGTTATGACTCCTTCACTTTTCAGCCCAGGCCCCAGAGGTCGCATTTGGAAGAATCTCCCCACGCATGAGCCATGATTGCAAATCCATTAAGGTGGTGGATTAATGCCACGGGGTGCAAAAGGAAATAAAATTGCGATGGGCTGAATGCACAATCCCCCATAATCTTCCGCCCCCGCCCCCGCCCTCGAAACGCTCAAGCACATTCGCTCACCTCGCGTGCTGGTGGCCAAGTCAGCCACTTTCTGAAACGCGTCCAGGAAAGCTGCAGCCGCAACCACCGTCGTCCTGCAACAGAAGCGGAACACATCTGCTCACAATCTTGCCTGCGTTTACTATGTTACAGCTCAAGTGTAACCGCTTACATTCAGGCCAGTCGGTGCTTCCAGGAGTTATCGGAGTTCTTAGGTTCACAGAAAATGGCCTATTACTGTTATTTCTTCACTAGACGACAGGTTAAATAAATGCATTTTTGCCTGACTGACTGATTGCAGGGCAACTTGTCCAACCTGTACTGATGTACACAGATGTGCACTGTGCAGAAACAATGAACAATGAAACACAAAACAAGGTGAAATTGCATTTCTATGCTATGTACGTTGAAGTTGTTAGTTTAGCAGAGTAAACCGTTTTTATGTAACAAATCAGTAAATTATTTAGCATTTATTTAGAGCCAATTGTAAAAAATCACAATAATAAAGTTGACCACCCAACTGCTAGAGCTGCAAATCACAGTAAAACAATAATGTAATTTTTTTATTTATTTATCTTTTTTTTTTTTTCCCCAACAACCGGTCAAATCTTTGAGTCTGCGAAATGTAGCAGATGCGGTATTACGTGAGTAGCTTCAAGCAGAGTAATGTCACTGGAATTAAATGTAGACCAGTACATAGATATGTAAGGCATAAATCAAAGCTAACATCCCTGAGCTGCCAAATACCTACCGGAGGCAAAAAAAAGAAGGAACACTCTGCCTAATGAAAGCAGTAACATATCACGCAGTTTAAGTTTATTTTCGACAATTATAACACGCAAATAGGTTTTTTTTTATCTGGAAAACCAAAGAGGCACACAGAGGTCACAGAGAACTGAGGGTGTGTGTGTGTGTGTGTGTGTGTGTGTGTGTGTGTGTGCGCGTGTTTATCCAGTTTTTTTTGTATAAGAAACTGAACTGGGCTGAAAGGTCAACTTTAAAGGCTTGTTTAGTCTGTGTTGAAAGTCAACCACTTCACATTAGCAGCATGATGAATGGCAAGTTTGTTATCAGTCTGTGGTAGAGTATTCACAGGAGGCAAGGGTGTTTCCTTCCCTTAGAAAGAATGCATATCACATGTAAAAAGAGGAGTGACCCTACACACATGCCTGCCTATTTAAAGGCCAAGTTGAGCTAAATAGGGAAACCTTCAGAGGTAAACTTAGAATTTACTACACTGTTAAATTAAAGCACAGAACCACAGGGTCAAACATCCAATTGCATTCAAATCCAAATAAACTTAAAAACAAACTATTTGTATTTCACATATTCTCCAATGCAGCACTGAAGCCTTTTAAAACATTCCATGTTTGTAGTTCATCAAGTCTTAATCAATCCCCATGTATTAGTATTTTTAACAAACAGGTGCAGTAACAACCATTATGGAGTAGGGAATGGAGCATTATTTAAATGACATTAATGACTGCACAGAGACTGAACTGGCTGCATTCAAGAAGAGAAAAATGAGTCTGAAACAGGCTCTGCATTTTGCCAAAAATGCAACGACGACCAAAACCTTGCTATAATTAGAAACCCTCTGAGACTGTAGGGGAAGAGGGTGCTAAATTACAGGGCACAACAGTGGACCTCATTAGAGACCTCCAAAAAAGCCCATTCCAATGCCCTCCAATTCAGTTCCGCAGAGAGATCACAGACTCTTCCCAAAGACAGTGCTTTGAGCGCAAGACTGGCCATGTAAATCAGACTCAACATAAAGGCTCCCCATGCCTGAAACGTAATACTCATTGTGTCTTGACTACAGCGGTAGAAATGTAACAGAAAACTCTTTAGAGTATGAAAATGACCTGACCAGTCTAGAAGTCCCAATTTCGAGTGTTATGGTCGACCAACATGCAAAGGGGAAATCACAAAAAGAGAATGCTGACCAAGTTAGTTCATTACATACATTATAACAGTGTGTAACAGCATCTTAGTCACATGTGTGTTACTTAATGAAATCTAACCAAGCAGTTTCCATTTCAATTTGATGAGTGTGTCAAAACTCAAGTGCAGCTGACCCCAGACCACCTTCAAAGCTGACCATTTCTGACACTGCAAACCCTTGCCTGTACTTTGAAGACATCACTCTGTACATTTGTGCAGGGTCTTAGCATTGAATGCTTGACACCTGCGTATTTGTTTTGAAAAGACTGATTAAAAAAATTGTGATGCATGGTGCTGTTTATATGCAGAACCAGCATGTCCCTTTGTAGGTAAAATGTTTTTCGACCAGTATAAACTATGACATAGAAAACAAGGACATGCTACTTAGCTAGGATTACAAATGAGGACGTTCTGGCTATGGTTTTCTGCAGGATGAAGATTCTTGGTTCCATTCCATTCCCTAGGGCTGCAGGCCAACCTGCTATCACACCTGCGATTGGTAAACCCATTGGTGGGCAGGGTTGATAATCAGTGGAGAAGGCACCTGCTTGCCTCAGATGTAGCTAAACTAAAGCTAAAGCAGGTCACAGGAAATAATGCTTTGTACATGTCAAGACAAAAAATATTGGCATGTAAATGTTCTTTTTAACCATATTGTATCCCCTTTTTCGTTTATTTAGAATGTACATACATACCTATAGGCCCATTCTGTAACATGAAAATCCATAAAATCAGATCAGTAAAGGCAAGCACATGTCTTTTTGCTACAATACCACTGGGAAAACCATGCTGATATCGTTGGGTGAAGCCAAATGCAGCAAATTATGCTCTGCTGCGTGAGGCTGCTTGTCACAATTGCCACCGATACGGCTGGGAGACGAGAGGTTTCAGCTGGTTAGGAGACCGTGTTTCATCACTCTCTAGCGAGCCTCACAGGTCGACTGGGCGCACGTGGTCTGCATGCCAAAGCCGTGTACGAAACGTCTTCCTCCAGCTCAGCTCTGTATGAGCTTGGCAGTGGACTGCAGTGAGAAAAGAAGCAGACTGGCGACACAACGCATTTCAGAGGAGAACCGCAGATGTCTACACTCTCCCGAATCAGCAGCGGGGATCGTACATGAAAGTAGCTGCAACTGCAACAGTTCCACAGATGGCTGCTCCCATTTCATGTTCCCCCACTGATGCCTAGTTATTTATGATACTGCTAGAGTCATCTCCAACTTACTCATAGTTTTCCCCACATGTAGGCTACACTTGTGCCTTTCTCCATTAATAGCTCTCAGTCGATCTGTAATTTGCAATGTTTTTGACCATTCAGTTCAAGTTATTTTCACATACTTGACCATTAATAAAGCACTCAGTTGCCGAATGTAGTATTTACTTTTTAGTCCTGCCTCTCCGGCTCTAGCTCAAATTATACACTTACTGCTCCTCACAAGACGCAGGTCAAGCTCCCTCATTAAAAGAACATGGACTTTTTAACCAACAAGGCTAGCAGCTCGAGTCAGCACAGCGCCCTTCCCACACACAGCCAACTCTTGCATGGTGTGAATTCACCCTTAGTACAATAACTATCTAAACAGAAGCTACCACTAAGCACAGTTTACGACTATAACACTTGAACATTTTTAACAACTTTAACATTGATTCTGCAATATCGGTCTTAATCTAGAACTGTGGTTGAGTGGGCGGTGCTAACTGGTAGTTACATTTGAATGAAACTTGAATGAAAGGCTATCGGTGGTGATGACCGATGATGTCCTGGCTGTGCATAATTGCATAAAACATTAGACAGTCGGTCTTCTTAAATGCCAGTTACTCAGTATGTAAAACATATGCAACATTTGTTGGTGTAACCAACTGATGAATTCACAGAGGGGATTTGTATTTTAACTTTTATTTTCCTTTTTATGTATTTACTTAAATTATTCTTTTTTTGTTCTTTATTCATATTATTATTACTTTTCTTGACTGTAATTTTGTGTTTGTTGATCTTGCAATAGGTTACCTTTATTATATTTTCATCTCTCATCTGATCCAGATTTTATATTCATATATTGTACTCATATTCTGTTTCTCTGTTTTTGTTTGTTGTTGTTGACATAGAAGTCCAATAGATCATAGCAATTAAATTAGCTATTACATAATTAAGAACAACACCGTTTCTAAGGACAAGCAAAATAATAACCTGCTAGGCTGCATACATTGGGTTTTGTTTAGAGGAATACCCCACATGCTAATTTATTTTTACCAAATGAGGAGAATATGCCCTCAGCACTGTTTAAAAACTTCAGGTTGTCATTAACGTCATTATAAATATCCCCGTGACATTATTTTTCACAAATCTAAAAACTTATTTCGTCAAACATATACTGTAGATTTCCTCTTTCTGCATATCTTGCTTCTGCTCGCATAAGGCATTAGTTGGCCTATGCTATACACTCATAGCATAGGCTACTCCGAGTTTTCGTACCGTTTCAATCTCAGTTAATTTGAGCCTTTAGTACATTCAGCACAATCAGTTCATTTTGGTCATTTGAGTCATTCAGTACATTTTGTTCATTCGAGTCATTCAGTATATTCAGCACAATCAGTTCATCTCATAGATTTGAGTCTTTTGAACTCTGAACGAACTGAACGAAACAAGCGAAAGACCGGTCTGACGGGCTTCCGCTCCGGCACAGTAGTACACGAGCGGTTTCATACAATTTATTTAATGACATAAATAGTATTTGCAATGCCTACAGTGCAAATACTAAAAAATTTTGATTCCATTTAGATTATTGTCTTTAGTGACGAGAGTCATGCAGTGGCTGAAGGAAAAACCAAACATGGTCATGCAAGCTCATTCTCGAACTGGTTCAGTGAAAAACTATGCAGAAATAAGTCACCTACTGTCCTTTGTAGGTGAATTTCTACATAGTATACACTGTTGTTAGGCTTTTCACAGATGTTTGCGCAACATTTAGCGTGCACTTAAAAGAAAGAAAATTGCAAGTTAGGTGACAAGTTAAAACATCATTTGTAACCAAATAAGGATTTATTATAACAATATAATCTATAGGTTATTTTATTAAAAGCATAATATTTAGCAATGTGGGACAATTTTTATGAATGCATACCTTTATTGGTACAGAATCCATTGGGAAATGCATACTGAAACACACTCTTTCATTCACGTTTTATTTAGGCTACATTATATCATGTAGCCAAAGATCTGGGTCAAGATGTAAGCCAGTTGCTTTCAATTTTATGCAGGTGAGTGTTTGTCATTGCAAAGACATTTGGGTGAGGGAGCGTGGTAGGGCTCCAGCGACTGCTAACTCATTGCAGATCCGGTTCCTTCACGTATTTGTTCTTCAACGTTGCCGCTGCTTTCAGTGTAGGGACTGTTGCTTTTCATCACACAGATGGGAGGGGTTCGGAGAGCACTCCCCGCTCAAGCGGATGAATGCTGTTGTTAGCTAATTGCAACTACACAGCCCAATGGTGTAAATTGTTTAATAGGAGTAGCTGCAGCTTCAGTGAATGGCAAGTTCACAACTTACTGAGAGCTGAGCCAAATGAATTAATCTTTACATGGAGGGGAGACAGTATGTTTCGTTCACCAAAAAATGTATTCAAGAAGAACGAATAATTCAAGAAAGACACGCCACTACTTTGCGGCATTGTCCAAGCAAGGTTACAGCAGGACACACTTGACACACAATGTGAGCCACATATGGAGCAGATCAAATAACATCGCTTGATATGAAAGCAGGGAGTGGCCCTTTCAAGTTTGTCTCAAGCAAATCTGAACAGTATTTTGGTTTCTAAATGAGACTTTTTCAGATGTTGTATTAATTTCACCCGAACGGCCAAAGCCGAGCTTTGTTTTTGAATTCCGCTTCCTGGACTTGTAGAGGCATTGCACACTAGCACCAGGTCTTTCAGCCATAATCCATTTCAATCTAAGTCAATGGTACCAAACCAGACAAAATACAAAGTTAATCATGTTTTCCCACAATAACATGTAGTCACAATAGGTGTTTTTCTTCGTCCAATGTCGTAAAAAAAAAAGTCCTTAAAAGTCGCACTCAGTTTACTCCTTGCAGTGTTTATTAACCAACAATGAATGTAATAATTGAATACGCAGGTAGACATTAATAGTATAATATAAATGGCCTTAGGTCATAATCCATGTTCAAACAATAAGGTATTTAAGTGTATTTAAATCCAAAACCCAGTATGCTTCCCAGCAACAGGGGAAGTTCCATCTTTTCGTCTACTTGTACTACGCTGCAATGTCGTCCAATGCCTCCCCATGAGCCAATTAAGTTGTGTCATTTGGACAATATTTTAATATTTAGAGGACCAATCTGACTTAGTTTGTGTCACTGCCTAGAACCAAGGCCCAGCCCAAACTCCATTAACATATATGGGTGCCCCCCTTTTCCCAACTGTATAGTCTCTGGCTCTGATTTGAACATGGGAGCACAAAAATTGCACTTCTGCGGTTTCAAAACGCTTTTCGCAAGCCCGTAGAAAGTCAATGGCTGACATCAGTCACTTTTGTCCATATTTTTTATACAGTCTATGATTTCACCCACAGGATGGAAGTTGAATGGGTTCCTGTTCCACAGAAGGAAAGGGAAGTTGGTTTGGAGGTTCACAAAATCCCAAACCAAACAATAGTTTTACAAAACATAAAATAGTTTGTTGTCCTCCTGGAAGATCTTCACGGACATCCAACAACCGAGCAATCAAAAACTAAATCTGCTTATATTTATGTACTAACCCAATGTAGCCCACTTAATTATAATTTCAAGAGGCCAAGGCTACATTTACACTGTAGCTCTTGAAGCCCAGATCAGATTTTTTGTAGAAATCCAATCTTTTGTCTATAGTGTCTATGTTACACAGCCTGTATGTGACCTGTGTGTTCTCAGGTCCATGTAGCTTGTATGCCACACATGCATACAGAGTAAGACAAGTATGGTTGACATGACAACAGACAGTTGCCAACATGGAGCCCTGTGAAATTGTGTTGTTTTTGTTCTGAGTTTCAAAGGCAGCAGCATGCAACAGCAATTAATGGAAAGATGGCAGAAGAGGGCCATCACATTTGGTTTTTATTTGCTGCTGAGATTTTTTTGAATGAGAAGGGAAACCTTTGAATATTTGTGCCATCATTTTCCCATTGCCTTTACTAACAAAGTACTCCAACCAGTTCCAGTCAGGAAGCATGTAGGCGCAGGGCTGTGGTGACTCACTTCTGGTGCTGGATATTTCAATATCGCACACCTTTTTGCCATAAGCACATCCCCAGTGTGTTTGATAGTTTGTGCAGTTTTTCAGGCCCTACAAAGTTAACTTTTTAGAGAATACATATATTTGCCCCAAGGTGATGAACTCCAGGAAGACATCAATGGTTTCAAAATAAAGTGGAAGTTCCCTCAGGGTGTAAGAGCATCTGACGGGTGCTATATCCCTATCATAGCTCCAAATGAGAGCCACAGCGATTGTTAATCACAATTTCGGGGGGAAAAATCCATTGAGTGTTTAAATTCAGGCTGAATGTTGGCAATTGGAATTGTATTGAACTTAATACCACATATAAAGGAGGTCTACATTCAATCGGGAAAAAAATCGAATACCATTAAACACTTTTTTACACTTTGAACAATTAAATCCAATCTGTGCGAGATGTGCGGAAAAAATCAGAGTGGGAGCATAAATGGAGAGTATGAGTTGATCTAATGCTAAGAAGTCACAGAAAAGAAATCCATTAATCTATAAGAACCAGTTCTCCGAATAATGCATAATTTTATTAAGACACAACTAGAAGAACAGTTGCATGTCCTCACTGCTGCACTTCAAATTCAGGAACCATGACACGGTTAATACACATGTTTTCATCTGAATTTTAAGCAAGGGATTGTTAACTGGGTTCATTGGTGACTGTGTCAAATGGCTCAAATGTTTTGCACACAATGCTGATTATTCCATTGTGAGAAAATTTTAGTTATTAACTGATTACAAATGATAATCATGAAATAATTAATTTCTTACCATAGCGGCATATTTGAAAATGTACTAAACCACTGGGCACAAAACCAGTTTGGTGACTTCGGTCATAAAAATGAACTCATAATAGGCTAGGGATCAAACTCAAAGAAACAGAATCATAAATACACATTGCTTTGTTCCTTAGTCAATTTATTTATTCCAGTACGAAGCCTACTAGTCTGCATTTTGGCTTCATGCTGAAATAAATTAAGAAACCAAAATGACAGCTAAAAATATGAAACAATTTATATGAGTGATACTTTTATCTGTCATTTTAAAAATACAGTTCCTTCAATCTAATTACATTTTTGTGGATTATTAAACATGCTTGACTGTTGAATAATCAATAACAAGAATGAACATTATCCCACAAATCAACATGAACATATTTTCAAGCCTCCTTTACAGTATACTGTATATAGTCTTGGTAAGGGTTGCCCAACTCTGTTCCTGAAGATTTATCATTCAATAGGTTTCCACTCCAACCCTAACAAAGCACACCTCCTTCAAGAGATCTCACTGAGCTGCTAAATAGTAGTATCAGGTTTGCCAAATTATGGTTGAAATGAAAACGTAGAGGATGGTAGATCTCAGGGAACAGAGCTGGGGAGCCTTGGCTTAGGTCACGCCGGAAGACGTGTTCTTAACCTCCACTGACAAAAAAGTTTGTTCACCTATCGATGGCCTTGCAGAACAAGCAAAAATACAACTTTTATGACTTCTGAAAGCTATGGCAGGTCATGCAAAGATGAGACCGTTGTACAATTCCAGGGGACAATCTGCACTTTAGCTGTCACCTGAGGCGACACAGAGAATGTATGGAGGCGACATATCTTGATGATGCATATCCCCAGACCATTAGCATGTTTGCACAAGGGTACTTAATGACAGGCTGACTTGAGGTAGCATGTGTAGGAGGATGGCCTTACCTGAGCTGTGACTGCAGCTTCCCAGCCTTGCTGATAAAGTCCTCCCAGATTGGATAGCTGCTCTGTTGGGTGGGGAAAGAGAAAACGGGCATTTCAGAACAAAGGCAACCCATATTAATGACTTGCCATAGCCCTCAGCTATTCTCAAGCATAATGTCAACAAAAGAAAAAGATTTAACCACTGCTGACCTACATAATCAATTGAATATAGGCTAGTGACTGATTTTTAGTGGGGACAGTCACAGATTACTGGTACTACGAACAGGATGAGCAGGCCAACCAGTTCTTTCCACAGACATGATAAAATTATATTTGAAGACAAATGTTATACTTATCAGTTAAAAAGCTCAATGACGGTACTACTTCATGGAGATGATCGTGATCTCCGAAGAAGGTTTAAGATCGGAGGAAATTGGGGACGTCACTGCCTATAGTCATTCCAATACGTATACGCAGTTCTTTGCACGTGATTGTTGGGAGTCTCCACGCCATAATGATATACGATTGCAATATCAAATAACTTTTTATTTTGTAAAACAAATATGCATAAAACGTGTATTAACTGAGCGATTTTTGCGTGATGAGACAAGTGAACCTATGCTCCTATTATCTGGTGCATGCGCTTACCTAGCAGGCTACTACTGTCTACGAATTACGGAGAGAGTACAGAGACAAAGGCACATCCATTCACTGCGTCATAAATATTTAAAGAGCCAGAAAATTTACTCCCGGTGAACCTCTCCACAGCCCACGCCCAACAACCTGAATTTTGTCACTGAGAACATGATTATTTTCATGCTTCGTTTAGGCCAAGTTATTCTTAAGTTCCCCGTTTTGGTGCTTAACGATTTCAATATGATTCACGCCTCCCGGAAAGTCGATGCAGCCGATCGTAGGCCTGCTTTGCTTACATGAAAATACCGGCTGACAAACGCAATAACGCTGACGTATTGGAATAATACGCAGGTCCACCTAAGCTATACTGTAGGTCAGAGCAGAGCAGAAAATTACTGAGTGACTAAGTTCAAGAAAGTCTAAGGCATTCAGCATTCACACACAAAAAGTAGGCCTAGTAGTTCGAAAAAGTAACATCATGTTTCGTTTCCACAGTTCAACAAGATCTCGCTTGCTTAAGTTTGTATTAGACTGTGCTTTTCCGCAGTTCTGCAAGCACAATCCTCATTTTAGGAGACCAGCACTGCCTTTACATTAGAATTTGTACAGGCTGGTTTTCAAAACTCTGACTATGTCTGGAGTGTAATATTCACTGATAGATCCATCTATAAGTTTGTTATATACTACTGATTGACACCTTCAAATAAAACGTAGGAGCAATTGATTTCTTCAACATGTTTATGTTTAAATTAAACTTGCAATGAGCCCTGTTGTCAGAACATTAACATTGCCATTATTAACCCTTACGGTGCAATATCACATAGCCTATATGATTAGAATGTTCTTTACTAAACATTCTAAGGCTGATGTAACAATCACTACCGATAACTGAACGCAATGACGTTATATAACACAGAAATAAAACTGATTTTTTTTTAAAACATTCCACAAAAATCTACTGTTCAAGGGGTTAATAAATTGACAATAATAATAATTATAATTTAAGCAATTTGGCGATATCTGCATAACCAAAAATAACTCCATTGTGGCGCCTTTTCAACTATTGACTTAAGATTCCACTTCTACAACTACTGCTAGACATTCCCTGCGACCTTAAGCGGTCAAATTAGATTCTTGCAGTCCATAACTTCGGGTCAGGTGCTTAACAGCCTGATGACTGCGAAAAACGTACACATATGCTCCAATTACATTGCTTACCCATTTACAATATATTTGTGTAACAGCTAAAATGTAGAACATATGCACCCATTGCAGCCATATGTTTCCTTTGTTAACTAGTCTGAAATGGGTTTTGCGTTTCCAAAATAGATCAAACAAATCTATCAGTCATAGGGTTTATTTTGAGTAGATAAAAATAATCCACTTCCTGATATAAAAATCATAAAATGGTTGGGTCACTTCTTTGTTTGCTTGGTGTTCTGAGATCTAAAATTATATGCAGAGTACTGATAGTTGCAAATCAATTTAAGCAATTTCAATTGTGTGTTCATACAATTTGTCTCGCAAAATTCAGTTAATCTGGGCTATGTCCATTGCAACTAAACTACTACCATACTACTCCCCTCAAGCCGTAGGCTATTACAAAAACCTGCACACCCACTAGCTCTTTTCGGATCAGACTGGACACCCCTGGACTAGCAACTCGCGTGACGAGTGAAAACAGGTAAACCTTCCTCATAAAAAAATAAATGTGTATTTATTAATTTATTTACTGACGTGCAGGTACGTCACGCTAGTGACAAAGTCAAGGATAGGCATTTGTAAACACGATAGGTACCACAAATCACTACTAAGCATCCAGTTGGCTAGCTAGCACAATTCATCACCAGTAGCAGCAGTGCGCAATGATATGGGCACAGGGAAGCTAATAGTCTTTTCACCAGCTATTGGCAAAATGCGATATGTATTTTTTTCAAGAACACTGTTTGATATTAGAAAGCTAGCTATTGGTTTACCTTACCTTCATGTCGCTGATCACGGTTTGAAAAAGTCCTCCGAGCGCACTGCATTCTTTTTCAATTACAGCCTCCATTTTCCCAGGCAACCTGGATTGATTAGATAGCTAGCTAACGTTAGCTAGTAAACTAACGTTAGCAACTGAAAACTTGATCAGAATCTGTCGGTTTCTTGGGAATGTGCAATTAAATAGAAAGTCAAATATAATATCAATCAGATATTATTAAAGTTCTCCCATCAATAAGACAGAATGCTTTCTCTATTCAAGCTATGAAGCAAGACGCAGCCTGAAGCTTGCCTCTTAGTGCAGTTTTCCCGTACAAGGGACTAAAAAAATAGTGAGCGAGGATATTTAAAACCCACTTTCTTCTCCACGCTGGAACGCGTTCCATGATTTCCTTGCACTCATACCGTAAAGCAATTCGAGAACCATAACACGACCGAAATCCGAACTGAAGTGGTCTCGATATAATGTGAACAAAACAACACAAATTCCAATGGAGCTCTCCCAGCTGCCTTCGCATTACATTTACAATTCACCGCAGCTGACTAGGAAACCAGGGGCTCGAAACCCCGCGCGTTCATGCACACTAGGCGCGTTCCCGATTTGCCCCTCCTCTCAAATCGCAAACATTATTGAGGTGTGTGCTTTTAATCATGTTGGTTTTTTTTTTTTTTGCCGCTTGCTCCCAATAAAACATCACCATGAAATAGGGTAATCAATTTAACTTTATTTCAGACACATAGGTCCATAGAAATAAAATCTGCTTAAATTGCGTTTTAATAAAAACATATTATAAATGCTAGCCTATTTTAAAAACACCAAGACATTCAGTGTGCGTAATGGATTTTTCAGCCATTGTGACCATTAATCGAAAAAAAGTCCGTTTTGCGTTTCTGCAAGCTAATTCACCCATAGCAGGCATTTTGGATTTCAAGAGAATGTTCGCTTTGTTCCTATAATATTCTAATATATAATGTGTTATTTTCCCCTCAATGAACTGTAATTCAGAAAAGGAAAATTCGGAGTTACCTTTACAATACTAAGGAAACTAGGACGCCTAGTGGTTATATATTTAAAACTTCGCAACACTCTACGGGTAATGTTCAGAAAGTGTTCAAGTCAAGCGACATTATCGGGAATTCACCGTGCAAACAAATTGCTGCAATTTCTGCAGTACCATAGGCCTAATTCTCAGCACTAGTCGTAGGCTGCTGCAGACTAATCACAGATAGCATATACGCTACATTTTAAACAATAGGCCTACATTTTCCGCGCCCGGCCGAAAAATGTCAGGACTATTAGTTGTCCAATAAAGAAATAGGCAAGTTAACAGCTTGGCTGGAAACCGAGAGGTCAGACGGCATCCTCGGATTCATCGACCATCACCATTAGCGAAACCGGCCATTAAGGACTAGTTGTGGTTTTAAAAGGGTGGAACAATTTGGTGACTGAATAACGGGAAGCTTGAGTGTCAATGTGCGGAAAAGAACAGTCCGCCACATAAGCGTAGGATAGGCTATACAGCTGAAGGACTGTAACCCTACAGATTTCAGGGGAAATAAATAAAAATCAACACGAGGTTAACATTGAATTTTTTAAAATTTATATGTAGCCTACGAACCAGCTTAACTGCGCACTGGGGCCGAATAGTATAAGGCTATTTAGCCTATGCATTGTGCCTGCTCTGGTAAACCCAGGTAAAACGCCCCCTTAGAACAACGTCTATTTTCTTAGGTATGAGTAATTTGCATATCAATATAATATGTGCAACCAAATTCAACTTCATTATTGTGAAATTAGCCTAAATGTCAAATTTTCTAAGTGGAAATCTTACCTCGTTATTCCTTACCTTGTTTTTGTAACCGTTTGACTTTTTTGGGGACCTATTTATTTTCAACTGATGAGCCAGAAAGAGTCCTCTATTCATATTTGACTTTTTATTGGTCTTTTGTCATGAAAACATGGTTAATTTTGAAAATTTAATTTGAACAGCACATTATTTTTCACTGAATTAAATCTCCCATTGCATAAAGTATTTAATACTGAAGTTTACCCTGGCAGGGAAAATGTAGACTGCTGTTCTGGACAGGAAAGTAGCCAGATTGTCATGTGAGGCCTTTTTGACACAACTCTGGAACACAGTCAGTGGCCACAGATGAATTATTATTTCAAAGTGCATTGTAGTTCACCAAAATACATAATGTGGTGTTGCATTTTGAAGAGAGAGAAAGAGATTTAAAAAAAAAAACTATTTTCATTGTGACATTGTTCAAACACAGAAATTACAGAACTTAAAAAAAACAGACCACTCAACAAAGAAAAACAAACACACCCACACACACACAGAGCACAGGCGGAGAGAGAGAGGCAAATCCATTTTTTGTAATGCTGAAGGTAACCACAAGAGGTCCTCCAAAGATAATATGAAACAGTTGTGTTGTGAATCAGCAACAATGACGATTACCGAACTGTAATTCAGAACCGTCTATTTAGTCCTGTATAATAGTGGCCCATAATCAGTTTGTAATCTCCAGTAAATGTTTTTATATTTATTTAAATGTATCTACTGGTCCTCAACCCTCTTCCTGGAGATGATACTGTCCTGTAGGCTGTCATTTCAATCTTAATTTGGCACGAATTTGATTTTTCATAGCAGATCAGTGTGATGTCTAGCTTTTGAATTAAATGTGCTTTGTTAGGGTTGGAGTGAAAACTTGTCAAATGATGAAATATTTAATAAAATAATTTTAAAATCTGTCTTTGGCTCTATTATGAAGCATTCTGGTGTGTTCTTCAGAAATACCTGACTGATGTACTCATACCCTGTTCATTATCTGCTTCCACTAATGCTAATGGATAACCTTACAGACTAAATATTACTTCCTAATTCACTCATAATTAATTGCAATTGTAAGCTATTTCTGGTAATCTCATGGTGCACTGGTTGTTCTTTTGTTATGTTTGCTAACAGTTGTTTAATTGGCTAACAGGCAGAAGTTTAATTTCATGCTTGTGTGATTGCTATTTACAGGGTATGTCATAAATGTATGCCTCTAGTTTGAGTAATAGAGTAGTGTACACCTGCAGGCCATTTAGAAGATGGAGGAAATGCAACAACAACAAAAAAAAGATTGTGAAAGAGAAAGGGAGTTCTGCAGGTTGCATGAGATGGCAAAAACACACAAGAGAGCAGATGCACTCATAAAAGAACAATTAACTATACTGTCAGTGATGTCATAGATACAAGGCTGTTAAATATTGATGTGGATACAACTAACATTTTAACATTGACTACTACACGATAGCAAAGCTATTAGGAGTTCTCTGTGTTAGATGGGGTCATTAACCTGGCATATATATATATATATATATATATATATATATATATATATATATATATATATATATGTGAGTTTAAGCTTATACAATAAGACCCAGTTTAAGTTACCCGGTATGTACAGTTTAGGAAAAAAATGTGAGTTAAAGTTTATATAATAAGACCCAGTTTAAGTAACAACAAAGGCAACTTATTTATACATTTTGTTATACTGTACATACATGTTGCCTTTGTTGTTGGTTTTGTACTGTAATTAGTAACTGATGTGTCTAGGCAATCTAACTCTGGATGATAATGTCTGATATTTTTATGTTTTTATTGTTTCTGGCCACCTGGGCTATTGTTTCTGGCCACCTAGGCTAAGCTTGCATAATACTATGGTGACCTGGGATAACCAGGTTTCTGCTGTAAGTGTTGGTGGAGCAGAGGAGGGCAGTCTATCCAACTAATGCTTCTATATCTGCTTCACCTCTTATGCAAATATAATACACAATGCACCTCCAGCACAAAGAGTGTTTTTCTTATGATAGTGTTATTGAATTATAGATGGCATGGGTGTCTGTCATCATGAAAAAAGACAATGAATTCCGCATAACAGCTGGACAAACTTTTTTTCCACATTTAAATACTAGCTGAAGAACAGAGGTTTCATTATTTCAGCATTTATTTGAATTTATTTATTTATTTTGTGGCAGATATGATATTTCCAGCCTGGATTGAAAAATGAAACATTTATGACATATAAATACAAATTGAATGGGAATTTCCACTGTTATCCCTGAATATGCAGTGTGATGGGTAGATTACAAATAATAATTAATGTAATTTACAAGAGCATTTTATGTTGCTGGTGCAAGCAAGCATTGCTATCTAGTCAGTAGACATGATTGGTAGAAATAAAGTGCCTAGCAGATAAAGAACTGCGTTCATAGCTAATGTCAGCTGGACACACCATTCAGGCTAAGGGTTTTGTATGGTTAGCCTGACAGAAGGCTCTCATAGTAGTCCTAATGGGGGAAACACTGTGGACCTGGTTAGACCTACAGAAGCAGTTCTCTTCTGGCCACAGGGATAGAGCACAGTTTTATTGTTTTCCCCAATAGACAAATAAAGGTCTGGTTTCATTTTTTCTGTTGTGTGACCCATAATATTGACACTGGAGTCTGTTGTACTGCAACACTCCTGAAAGTACCCCTCTGGTACATTCATCCACAGGCCTGTAATAGTTTTCCTGCTACCTGTCACACGGTACTACAGAAAAACTAGAATTAATCAGAACAAAGGATTTTCTCTACCAAACTATAGCTCTGGTAGCCTTTGAGCACCTGGAGCATTGTTGGGAGGGAGTGCAACAGCGAACCAAGGAAGCCAAGTAAACTTAACCCTACTCTAACAATGATGCAAGAAACCAAACCCTGAATGATTCCCTGTCATATTCAGCTAATGACATTTCCAAGGCTCCAACTTGCAATAACTTGGGTACAGCTTGCATGTAAGATGAGCACCTTTACTAACTGATTCACATGAGAGCCTTCCCACAATTGACTTCCAATAAAAACTCGGTGAGATGTTTAATCAGATTAAGAATTTTATTAAGCTTTTCTCAAAACTTTCAAAAAAGCACATTATATGCATGGATTAGAGCTCCAAAAGAAATATTTACAATATTCTTCATTGACTTACTGATGATAGAATCCATGCAAATAATGCCCCCTTTTTAAAAAGTTTTCTAAAAATCTTAATAAAATTAGTTTGATGCTTTTAGTCTGATGCTGTTTCCATTTATGTCTTAATGCTTTCCAGAAATCCAAAAAATTATGCTCCAGCATCCTGGCAGCATATTCTGGTCAAGCTTTTTAGCAACCATGTCTCTGGCTAAATTTAATAAATGTATTTACATGCCACTGAAAAAATATTTTTTGACAATGACTGTACCCTGGGGTAACTGTACAGGTTCATTTATTGAAACACTGAATGTATTTTATTATATTACATTACATTTCAGTCAAATGAATGTGAATTCTCAAAATAGGTCTTCTTAAGACAATATAAGCAGGATGATATTTTAGCTGGAAGAGAGGGTAGGGGTGCCTTATCACCTGATAGCCAGCAGTTGGTTGTTCATTTAGCTTGTCAAAGTCCTCCAGTAATTGCTTGAGACCCTCAGCTGTGGAAGGCCACAGTGTGTCTCCTCTGTTGAACTTTGAGACCCTGTCAAAGCCCTCTCTCATTCGTCAGAACTCAAATATGATTATTCTCTGTCAGGTTTCTCAGTTCTCCGACAGTTCTTATTATACTGCAGGCAAATACCAATAAATTTACTGGCTTTATTTGGAGAACCAACTGCTACCAAGACCACAATAACAAAGCACAGTGCATACCCAATGGCAATGGGCCATAATGTTAATGCCTGGCTGTAATTCATCTTACAAAGTACTTCATGCAGTGCCCATCGAGTAAAGCAAGTATAAAACCAGCAATTGGAAATTCATTTCAGTTCAACAACAACCAAAATATACTGGGATGGTCAACTTTCCTAAAAGCACACAGAAGCCTGGTTAAAAAAAGCATGACTCATTGGCACATCAAGCAACAGAAGAGGCCACGGGTGTAAAACAGTTATTTAGATTCCCCAGATTACCCAGAGGTGGAAATGTGATGTACAGCACAACAAACGACAAAATAATGATCTAATATATCATTATTAAATATTAAATAGCTTCAACTCATATCAGAAAATGAGAACCATTGATGTGAACCATATGTAATCTTTTGTAGAGACACACTCACGCTTCAGCCAGCTTCTTCAGAATCCTGGTGCTCTCAGTAATAGACATACAGATCAGCAAAGACACCCTGGGTAACTTCACTTAGAAGGACTAACCCGAAGATTGTTTCCACCTCAGCATATGTTTCAGCATAACCTATTTAACAAATGTAGTTATTATATACAAAAACATCAGGAGGGCTGCTGATTCTGAGATGGTGGATCCACCAAGTCTGGCACCAACAATCGTACCACAGCCAAAGTTGCTTAGATCATGCATCTTGCCCATTCCAATGTTTGGTTGAGCAAAAAAATGAACCCCTCACCATGCCTGCATCCTTTATATGTTGAGTTGTAGCCACATGATTCACTTTGGCGGAAAAGGCTATTTGTGTTAATGAGCAGGTGTACCTAATAAAGTGGCCGGTGAGTGTATATCTCCAGGATGGCAAATACTGTAATATGCTGTTCTTAGGCCTGAGAAATGGCGATTCAGTGAAAAAAGTTTTATGAAGAATATTGTACAATAACAGCAGAAAACAACATTGCTGTCTCTCTGCACAGCTTGTTATATCTGAATTCAACCATCTGTCAGTAGACCTGCGTGTTTCTGCCAGTGCATTCATCATCCTCAGTATGAGTGCATGCGGGCGAGAAGGGGAAGTCATGACATCTTATATGACCGTTGCTTTACTGTTGAAAGATGCATAAAGGAATCAGTCAATACAGCACAGCCATCTGTCTACATCATATTAAAAGTTATTGTCTTACACAGAGGATGCTGGGAAGGGCTGTGCTTTATTGGAACACAACCTCTCCTGTAAAGGCGTTGCTTTCTCCATGACTAAATATTCCCAGAAGCCATTCAGCCATTTCCTCCATTAGAAGCAGGGTTCTGAAGTATAAAAGTCTCAGAATAAACACAGTGAGCGAGTTAATCTGCCACAAGGAATGAAGTGTGCAGGGGTATATAACCCATTTCTGCCACCTGTACTGAACGGTGGAATTGAGATCACAGCATGTATGACCAATTTCATCTCATACTTGCAAAATGTAATTTACAAGTACACCAATTGTGCTAGTAGTGTCTGAGTCTGATAGTAAAACTACTTAAGAGTCAAATAATAGTATAATATATATGTGCTGAGGATTGGTTTCTCAGAAAAAGATAAAAATATGAAAAACTAATTCTAAAAATGTTCTCAAAATATATCCAAAAAACATATTTTCAACTCGTATTCCTGTCACTTTAAGGTAGTGCTCTCCAACCCTGGTCCTGGAGATGTTGTTTGTGATTAAAACTGAAATACGCCAACAAGAATATGGATACATGACATCATGTGAACCCCTGTTTTCACCACAGACTAGGACTTTAGTTGAACACCTTATTTATGTTAATGGGGTGTTACTGTCAGTATCACAATAAACAGACTTTGGAACAAAGGCCTCAGAAATGAATATTCTATTAAATAATTTGTGCTGATGGAAACTGTATTTTAACATTGGAGAGGTACAGCCTTTCACTTTATTTATTATTTTATGATAGTCACATTGTTTAAGCCGTTGAAATGGTCACTTGAATGGAAAAACTTGAAAGGTGCTTTCAGATAACAATGAAACCTTTATGTTCTTCTTGGGGCATCAATAGTATTGGGAATTTTTCAAGCGGACTTGAGAAACGCATATAATCAAACTTCTATTTTCTCACATATCATTCTGCAGTGCACCTGTCCACTTTTATCAGTCTGGCTATTTCTGATTTAATTCAGGTTATGTGCTGGCAGTGTGCACATGGGTACCTATTGATATTAAGTCATAATTTGTGTCCTGTAGTTTTCTATTGATATGTATGATACATCAGCAGCCCCCAAGCTGTTACATATCAGATGCAAACAAATTGTATTTTCATACAGGTGCACCAAGTACAAATCGCTGTGTCTATTTATCGACCCATTGTATTCCAAAGGAAACCCATTATGTTTTCTGAATATAAAATCTCATATCTCAAATTGAATGAGGTGATGGACTGATCATGCATACACACAGACAAAAAGGAGATGGTCGGAGAGAAACCTCATTGAAAGGAACATAGCATGAAAATAGCATGAAGCAGTGGGATCTGTACAAGTGTCCTTCATACCATTCAGTTCCTTTTTCACCAGAATGAGTTAATACAGCTTAGTCTACATCAGTGGTGTCAAACTCGTTGCCATGGAGGGCCGTGTGTATGCAGGTTTTCATTCCAACCAATTAATGCTGCCTTAATTGAGTCCAATTACTCATTCAGCCATATGAGTTTAAGTGCATTGAAGCACAGAATATAAGAAAATTTTTATTTAGACAATGTGGGTCACCATAGACGTCGGGTCACCATTGTGCACAAACCTGCATCCCTAATTCAGCAAATAATTTAACTAATTATATAATCAAGATGGAGGCTGGAATGAAAACCTGCATACACACGGCCCTCCATGGCAACGAGTTTGACACAAATCGTACCTATAGGACACTGCTAGGCCATGAACACCATATGCAAGAAACACTGCTGCTGAAACTTGTATAGTGTGTTATTAGCCATGAGCCCATTCATATTTTACACCATACAGGCCATCCTCAAGGACAGCTAGCATCCATCCAGGGCACCAGGAATTAGGTTAAGATTAATTCAGTAGTAACCCATGCTACCTCTGGTGGGATGATAGAAATTCAATACAGTCTTTGGCCACAGCTTGTTCCATTTTACCGCTGCATTTGGCATTGGCCAAAAAAAAGTATAACATTTGTTTAACATGTATAACATGTCTGTTTTATGTACTTAACCCATTAAGACCTGATGCAACATTTGCGTGTATATCCCTTTGCCGGGTGCAACGTTTGCCTGCTTCTCCCTTTAGAGCCAGATGCGACGTGAGAATGTTTTAGATGCGGTCATCTTTTTCAAGACACGTGACTGATGAAATGCACCGTGATTCACTGAAATACACGTTGGGAAGGCGAAATGCGTTATTCATTATTCGCCTTAGGTCTAAATGGTTTCATCATGAATAACTTCCATGGTTAAATAGAAAAATTAAATATTTAAATGTTTTTCAATTTCCTGGATTTAAATATATAAATTTGTGAGAAATACATTTGTGTTTTTCAATGTTTGTAAATGATTATGTCATGACAGGGATGTTTTTTAATGCAGCAAATTTTAAATTTTAGGGACTGTTCTGCAGTGGAAAAAAAAAATTAATTGTAAGTCGCTATGGTTAAGAGTGATGGTTTAAAGAATGTAGTGCAGTCTAATGTAAATAAAAAGACATGTTTAGATCTACCACTCAAAAGTTTAGAGCATTGTGTTCTTGGCTAAAGTTCAATTAACTTTAATAATGTAGAAACGAATGCTATCAGGTTTTGTTTGGTGCAGGGTAATGCGCCCTACCATTCATCAATATGATCCATGCCAATTGGTAGAGTCTAGAATTGATTACAGTAATTTGAATTGATTAATTAATTTCATTTGATTGGCTCTCAGTTAAGTCATCGTTTATCTTAGGAACTTTTGAGTTTGAGAAGTAACTCCCTAATGTTCTTTGAGAAAGGTATAAAATCTGTGATGCAAAAATGCATCTTAATCAGTTCATGAAGAAATGTTTTAAAAAAAAAATGAAGAATGGTGGAAAATCTAATAAAGTGCATTTTATGGGTCCTTGGGGATAATTTCCTGCTTATGACCAAGTTTTGTGACTATATCGAGTTAAGCGTTCCATGCTTTCAAAGCTGGCATTTTGAATTATTTGCAATAGCAGCACTATTTGGACAATGGAAGCCATATGTTAAAGGGATGTGTTTGACATGGTCAGTTTTAGAGCATCCCTGAATTTGATACCCATTTTACAAAAAATGACCAACATAATGGCAATTAATAAAAATGATAAAAACACTGAATTGAGTGCAATAACAATAGTGTTCCAGCATCTGCCTGAACTCCTAATAACATGGAAGATAAACAAAATAACCACGCCACTTGGAAGGCAATATTATACCATAATTAATCTGGACAGTTAAGGGAGTAAGCAGATTTGTAATGGTTTTTCTTCAGAAAAAAGCAACATTAATCCTCCTGGAGAACTCAGAAGGATTTAAAGCAAGTTGAAAAGTTGGTTCCACCAAATACAATATGAACATCAGCTGGACTTTCAGGTGCAAAGGGGATTATCCTTTTCTTCAGTCCTCACAGTGGTATGTACACAAACTCAGTGAGTCCATACCTATTAATTAAATTATGTAAGTGATTTCAATGGCAAAAGTGTTACAATAACTGGGTTTCCTTTAGTGGGATTTAGTCTTACAAAATGACTTTTTAATGGCTTGCCTCTGTTACTGCGTGTGTGCAGGTGCTCTATCCTCATTTGGCAATGAAAAGGACAGCTAAATCCACTTAAGACAGTCATGAGCCGTAGACCCATAGAACGCCATGGGCAACAGCCTTTTAAGTGCATGCTGACATGTTTACCTACAGTGTAAATTGCATTTGGTATTGGCTATGTTTGTTTTCTGCCTCTCTGCAGACGTGCAGATGTTTCTTGTAATTATTTTCCCTCCCGTCTGCAACTCCTGCCATTACAGGCTGCGTTTCCAGGCATTACTGCTATTAAACCGTTCATAAAATGCATTATGCTGCCTTCTAAACCTTGCCTGGCCCCACGGTCTTCTTATGTGTTCATACTTCTGAGTGTAGTCTCTTTTTATTGGTGCAAATTTAGGTATGAATGAAACAAGCAAGCATGTTCACTGTGTTTCAACACTGAGCTACCGAGGAAACCACGCGTCTGGAAAGCATGCCTTTCAGAATGGAACACCACATTTAAAAAGGCTAATTAATCCACTTACAGAACGAACACGACTCGCAGACAATGATGGCAGTCATGTTCCCGTAACAGCCCAATTCAGAAATATACAAGCCTTGAACAAGAGGAGTTAAAGGTCAGTTAAATGTCAAGGCACTTGCATGCATCTCCATAAAGCTGTTGCCAGACAGCTAACTGTTGGGCACTTTCTCTGTTGATACGGCAATCATTTCAGGCTCATGCCCACACCTATTTTTTTGTGTTTAAACTATCTACCTTTATATTGGACCTTGGAAGAAAATGTGGTTCCTGATTGAACCTGTGTTTTGTAGTTGTTCCAATGACCGTGATATGCACTTTTGTACATCACTTTGGATAAAAGCTAAATAAATGTAATGTACAGTAATGACTGTATTTCACTTTAAATATACGCTTAATTTCCTGCTGGTATTGAGTTCTAGCATGGTCACATCCTCACGTAACCAGTTGAGAGTGGGATTCTTTTTATCCCTTTATATATTTTTAATCAAATAATTTTAATTTTCTCCCTATTTGTAATGACTAATCATATTTTAAAGTCTCTCATGACTGCACCGATCTCTAACTCTAAAAAGGCTCTGCAAGCCATTGCTAATGTTCACTCCACAGTCCTCCAGCAGAGCTGTGCCAGACTGCAGACACCCAAGAGACCAGGAGGCTTGCTGGTACCCCATGAGGTGTACCAACCCTGCTGTCAAATGGCCTCTCTCCCTGGGCAAAACTACAGCAATTTATGTGCTGTTCTGTCCAGCAACTGTTGCCCCTGGCATAGTCAAGAATCGATACTGAACACAGAGCTCATTTCGATCACAGAACCTTGAGTATTAGCAGGAAGACACTCCCAGCAGGCCTCACGTAAAGGTCATTCTTGTGGCAGATCTACTTACTTAACATTTCAAAAACATTTTCAACATTATCTCTGTCCTATTTATTTTATCACCATTGAACATATCAAAACAATCAGTCACGCATGCAAAATCGGTATAAACCATTAGTATGCTAAAAATCGCCAGATTATGCAACCAGTTTTTGCTCAAACAAGAATGCCATTGCCCTAAAGTATTATTATTACTATTCGATTGACTATTTTTCTAAATTCAACAACAACAGTGCACAAGCTGTCATCCAGCTGTCTTTGAAACAAACACATGCCTACAGTCAGCAGCGAACACAATCTTGTAGTTCTTTTTGCAAGTAGTCACACTTCTCCAAGAGATGTGGCTTGTGCACAGTTCCGCAGTGATCTAAAAGCTACACATTCGCATGCACAGCACATAGAATAGCTTTGGTGGCCCCACAGAATAACAGACTTTGAATTAGCAGAGGGCTTCCTCAAGTCCATCTGAGGGTTACTGGTTGAATTTTAGCCCCAGACACAAAGCCAGCTCATTTCTCTGGATCTTCCCATCATTGTTCACGTCACAGTGGCGCAGCAGAACGACACGCAACTTATCCAGTTCTGGTCCAGATATGCTGGGCTGGGGAGAAGAAAGCAATGAAGTGAATATACATATATACATATACACATACCCCATCCAGGCCCCCCACCCCCACCCTCACCCTCACCTCCACCTCGACACACACACACACACACACACACACACACAAGCCACTTAATAATGGTGTCCTTAAATGGGGGGACTGTATAAAATGTGCTGTAATGTAAGGCATGGTGAGGATTTTGCACTAAGTTGCATCATTAGATTGAAAACCAGTCATTTAGCAGGATGAACCACACATTAGCCACATGATGCATTTTAAAAATGAGACATTTATGAGCATACTGGCATTCATTTAAACAATAAGAATGCTCATGTAAAAGATACCTTCATTTGAAGAACTCAAATGCACCTTAAGGTTTGCCTTCAACCTACCTTGACTAGTTCCATCATATCTTTCACAAAGCCATCAACTTCTGGGCCCTCTAGGGCTCCTGTCTTACTCTGGAACAAGAGGAAATGCACCAATAAAGTGATGAATATTTGAAAATTTCTATACACATTCTAATGTATTTACATCAATATACACCTAAACTACACCTGACATTTTGCCATTTCACTTTTTGTGTTGTCCAGCAGATTAATGTTCTCTCTTTATGTAACTTAAATGGTGAGTGAATACCTCAGTGAATGAATAAATACAGTAAACAAATTGCTTTCAAATGTCTTGTCAACACTAGTAAAGTAGGGTTTTACTTCACTGGTATGAAAATGAAGCTTTGGATTGTAAAAATCCTGCTTAATTCAAGTTACTCCTTACATTACATTTACTTAGCAGATGTTCTTATCCAAAGCAACATACAATGTAACAGAACTTAAACCATTAATGCCAAGATTTTTCCCAGAGATTTCTTTTTAAAGCATCTATAGTCATCCAAAAATATTCACAGATGGAAAAAGAGTGGTAGAGACTTCGGCAGCTTTAGTTGCCCACGGGCTTAAATGGGTTAAGTACATTCACCTGATTCATGTGTGCAGTCTGCTTAAGTTAACATCATCCTCAGACCAGCACATATAGATGTGATATCACTAAAATACTAAGCTAAGTATACTAGCCAAGAACTATAACACCATAATCACCCATAACAAGCCCTAACAATGAAAATAAAACCATGAAATAGAATCTAAAACCATTAAAATACCATGACTTCAATTAGTACAGAAGATGGGAGTGCTAGAGGGTGGGGATCCGAAGGGAACGATGGTGCAATCTGAAAACGGGGGTTTTCAATCAGTTAGGCATTTATTAAAGGGGGTAGGCCACTGTGGTTTCAAATGGGAGACAACAGTATAATAATAAAGAATACAGTCTCCAGCTGAGGTAATCAAAGTCTTATTCAGACTCTAAGGAGTGAAATCACAAAAGGCCAACAAATGTGCTCCTGCCTGTGATTCCAAAATCATTTATCCATTTAAGATAAATACCAATAACCATTTAATGTGTAAACATCTATTTTCTTTGTAATGCACATTAGACCCACTTTCCGATATAAACTCATTTTATGCACCCTGATATGAGTGGGCTAACTACTAAATTAACCATATACATCACTAATACAAGCTGGACTTCCCAATATCCACTGCAGTTATCAACTATAGAGCACTTGCATGTCAAGTTATGCTTGTCAAAAATGTTTAAAAGTAATAAGAGTAAATATTACAGCTTATAATAATTAAGATCAAATGTTGGTTCGTCAACCAGAAAACAGCAAATCCCCTGGTATGGTCCCCTGTATGGTTGATCACCCACAACTCTTCAGGGCTAGTTCTCTCACACAGAATGTGCTGCTTACAAGTCATAAACTATGCGTACTGTATGCGGAGACTACCTTGATGTGGAGATGTCCATTGTACTTACAACATCATAGTATGAAAATATTTTTTCGAAGTCTCGCTTTCTCTCCTCTTGACTGCATGCCTGCAATAATAAAGGTTATAGGATTAGCTTGAATGAACAATGATTATGTCACTCCTATTTACTTTTTTTTTTTGGGGGGGGGGGGGGGGGGGGGGGACTTACATCCATTTGAAACTGCAGCAGGAAGTTCTCTTGAAGCGCCAGAATTCTGATAAGTAACAAAATATGCCATCAGTGGGAACATATTGTAAAGGTCATCTGTTAACTACCAGCTTGATTCACTATGTCTTATAAATAAACTAAATTGAATGTCAAAATAAATCTTTAATTTTCAGATAATGGCTAACTGGAGAAGGTTTTTCCTTTAGCCCACAATTTTCTCCTCATTTCTAAATATCTTGGACATGCCAGTCATGTCATTGTTCTTCCCAATTTGCAATGCCTGATCATAATTGTAGGCCTGTCCCATCACTGCATTGTCTTCTGTAAGTCAGTGAAGGCGCACAAAAGCACACGTGTCCTCTACAATACATGCAGTCTGCTGCTATTCATATTCTCCTAGCAACCAGAGCAGCTGGTGAAGGCAGAATGACCAGAGGTCTTACTGACTGAGGATGAGATGGGGAGCACCCTGCTGACCATGACCCTCCCACCTGGGACAACACTGCAGATAATTATACATTGATTTGGAGGACTCCCACTGGTATGGCCTGGAATCAAGCTAGACCACAGAGTGCAACACTGCTCTATTTATTACCATTTACACAACACAAGTGGCCATAGAAGATAATCACTTACTCTGTCAATTATTAATGCATTGTTTAGGCCAACTTATTTCTTCCATACCTTGCTAAATCATTCAGATCCAACCGTCCATCCTTATTTTTGTCAAAAATATTCATCTGTAAAAAGTACAAAACATTATAATGGTTCAATGTTTTTTTTTGTTGACAAATGCACCACAACCATCACAGCACCATATCTCTTTTTAGAAACCATTCGGATTTGAAAGCCAATTTTGAGCAAAACTACCACTGTCAAAAACCCAATGCCACTAGGGTGCTTCTGCACTGGCTGTGCTTGGCCCCTAATAACAATGTGGTTCAATAATACTGGAAGTACAAAGATTACTAGACCATAAAATGCTTACAACAAATGGGATTGAACACATGAGGTATGAGGAAGTAAATAAAATGAAATACATGGTTCAAGTGGTCATAAACTGTGATCGATTGCACAAGGTTACCATGGTGTCTCAGCTATCATCGGAGCCTTTTGATTATTAGGGCAAAGCTACTTTCCAGAAAATCAAGACCCAGTACTTTTCATTCCTAAACTGGAGAAAACATCACTCTGGAGCCATCACCAAATTTCACAGTTACATTTCACATTTTTTGACTTTGAAAATGATGCCCTTGAAAATGATGTTGAAATATAGCTGTAGGCAGTGATTACAGGGCAAGAAAAAAATTACCAAAAAGAAACCACTGATCAGATCATGTAAAGAAATGAAAGTTGTACAGTTTATAGCAAATATTATAGACAAATTATGAAGAGGGTAACACCATGTGTGTACACAATTTTTATAACATACAAGATGAATACAAAATGCAAGCACTGGAAACAGGAAGAGTACATGTTGTTTTTAGAAATTGGTTCAGAAATTCTGTATCCCAAATTACCTTTAAATTAAATCAGTCAAACTGTCTAGGAGATGTGGAGAACTGGTGGCAAGTACTCCATCAGTGTGTTAAATACAAAAATGAAGTTAGCCCTGGACAAAGGTGGTAGAAGAAATACAGTAGGATTCCTACAACCTCATCCTTACTAAAATCCACAATGCAATGTTTACTTACAAATGTGAAATTGGACCGGGGCGAGAGAGGCTGGATTGTATTAAGGCTTGACAGTTCCCCCTGCCTGGGTAATAGAAAATCCCGGCCAGTTGAGTCTCTAAAATTACATGATTAATTCAGAGCCACTCCCTGTCAGAGAAACACCTGCCCCAGCGCCTCTAATATGTGACTGAAATGGAGTCAGTTATCAGGAATGTGAAGCATCATGAAATAGCCTTTCAATTGAATTTACCCCCCGCTCACAGAAATAAACCATGAGCAGGACCCTTCAGTGGTGAAGACTTGACAGTACTGATGCCGCTTCCAGCAGGTGAGTTGTGTCAGTAGTGATGCCATTCCCATTGGGTAGTGTGGGTCAGTAGTGAAGGGGAAATGCTACATGAATCTCTTCCATGCAGCGTCAATCACAAACCAATAAAATTATATTTTTCCTGACAGCACAAGCTCTTTTCAGCCCTCTATTCAAAACCAGCTGACCAGTATAACAGAATAATAATTGGAATTATTGATACACTCAGAAACACAGCATCATCCTCAGACATGCATTGCATTTCTCCCTGAGAGCCAGACCAGAACATTTTCTTCTTTAAGAGGTAGATGGAGTGAATAACTACATCTCAGACTGCTCCCAATTTTCACATTGGAAGGTGAGCTGATAGCTCTGTATGATGTGTATCCCATTTATTAAATAGAATCACAAAGCAATTCAACTTTAAACACTATCTGAGCGTATAAATTCTCTGATAAACAACATGTTCTTTGGATACGAGACAAAACATTTCGGACTGCATTATGCTGATTGCTCCAGGCACTTGATTGATAGGAATATGCAATATTTAAAGCATCCCAGTATTTTTATTCATAAAATAAATCAGTTAGGTCAGCAGAGCATTTTTACCATGGCATCTGTGTATTCATCCAGTTTGCTGGAAGATACAACCTTTTTGTGCTTCGCAAACAGGTCCTTTAGGAAGCCCTGTGTAAAAGAAAGAAATACAAAATATGAGCATATAAAACAATGAACAAGCGTGAATCCGCAATAGTTGCGACCGCACACGCGCATGCATCCGTGTGTGCATACATCCACGCACACACCCTCACACACACACGTGACCTCCTTGGCTCATGACCAACCTTTCCACAAAATCTTGTGCAAATCTGTGAATCCATTTGGGAGTTATGCGCCTTTTTGTGTTAGGCCACGCCCCCTCTTGGTCAATCAGCCTTGAAAGTTACTCAGCTCGACACTTTTTGTGGACCAACTGACCGACTGACAGAAAGAGCTATAGGGCTGCGGTCGCAGTTAAAAATATATATTCTACTGTAGCACTTAAACGGCTTGGGTGCCCATAAACCATATTTCAGTAGAATGCTGCCGTTGTATGCGGTACTTGTATCGGTCTTATTTTCCATCATAAGCTTTGGTTTGGCATCAATTATGAATATATTGCAGGTATACTTAACAAAGCCATAGTCGTGTCATTATTTTACATCATGTTTTTTTATATCATCATGTCATTTTATTTGTCCACCTTATTCACATGATTTTACACAATTTTCACAAGACATCATGATTTCACATGATTTTCAAAACCAACTGTGGATAGTGATTAACTGACAAAGAGTTACGTCAGTCACAAAATAAATATGAAAAAAATCTTACTGTATACCATGTATTTAATTGACATTTGCACTTATTAAACTTGCAGTGTATGTGAAGATTTAAAAACCATTTTATTTTGACATTTGAACACAGTAAGTTTGTTATATTTAAAAGGACCATGGTCTCAAGACACTTCTAATGTATAAATATGTGAATGTGAAAAAACAAATATAAAGCTAATTCTTGTGTGTAATGTCAATGCCATTTCGCAAACCAACACATATTTTAGGTGTCTGAATGTTTAGATGCAACTGATAATAAAACACAGCTCCTTTAACCTACATTTCCTGTTTCATATCTGGCTCTATAGCCTCATTTCAAATCTCCAGTAAAAAAGGAAATTATTTTACCAATAACCGTTTGCAATATAACCAAGCATAAATGTTCCAACAAGTGAACATCCAGTACTACAGAACACACAATGCAGGACTTGGCTTGGTTAGCACTTGGATGAAAAACCTCCTTGGATGGGAAAAATAAGTTGCTGCCGGAAGAGAGTTGATGGGCCAATTGGGGGCACTCTTAAGTCTAGACCCAATAGAATCCAATGCCCCAGCAAAGTGATGTACGCATGGTTCTTTATAAGGTTTTGCCCATCAGACAGGATGTTAAACCAAGTTCTCTGCTGTACAAAGTGCGGTCTAAACATCCCAATATATCTAACTGGCCACACAAACCCTTGCATTGCTTGCCCACCACTGTCATGACATGACTGTCATGACAGAAGAGAATACAGTTTTTCATTCTGACAGATCTTTCAAGAACCCAACAAAACAAAAACAAACTTCCATCTTCCATTCAGGGAAGTGATAGAGACTCGAGTGATGGAGCACTCTGGCACTGTCATCATTAACAACCTGTCATGGAATGCCAACACTCAGGCACAATACCCAAAAGGCCACAGGGGTTATTATTTATGTGTAAACATTGGGTTTTGAAAAAGGATGGCATTATGCTGATTCAGTTCTACATAACGCAGTCCTGACATTTAGCATTCTGTGTTGAGGAGGTGGTCTTTCTGTTCAAAACTGCAACTAATTAAATAATTAAATAATTAATTAAATAATAATTAATATTGGAAGAAAAATCTCTAGTACATCCTTCACAAATTTTACATAACTGCCCAATCAGTACACTCTTAGCCATGCTCCCTGAATCATTGATGATCTTTCCCACCCCCTCAGAGACTGTATGCTTGTTAACCTGCTGCTAGGCATACAACTTTTTAACAGCATGAAACTCAATTCATAGAAAGCAATTTAGGAACTAAATTTAGATTTTTTTTGTGTTATTTGTGCATGAATGTGTCCTGTTTGTAATGCCTAGCCATTGTGTGCAAGGCAAATTAAATCCACCTATGGTTTAATAAAAGTAAATGAATGATGGCCACAGGTGTTAATTGGGATTTGGAGAAAACAGTAGCGCACAATAACTGAGGGAGCTCAGGGAGGATGTCTTAATGCAGTGTGCACTGGAGGGAGGGGCTAAAGGAGACACAAGGACACTGTAGGCGATGTTTTCAGTGAGAGTAACATAACAGAGCTGCTCCACTAACTTTGATCTTACAAGACCACAATTCCAAATTGTCCTCCTAGCACTTTAACAGAAAATATTCTCACAAGGACACATCAGTCTACATCATTAATGATGCTGTGTGCATGCGGCAAGGCCAAGGGCTCTTGTTCTGACCACTGAGAAACCTGAATGGGAGGGTAGGCCACGCAAATGTCTTATTCCCAGCTCAATCTGGTAAATGTGGGAGGGCAGCACTTTGATTCGTTTGTCATGGAACGGTCACGATGGCTTTTAGAGGACAGGCGCCGTTTTACTTCACCTTGAGCTCCACGGCAGATATGTAACCACTGCTGTCTGTGTCGTATTTCCTCCAGATCTGTGGGAAGAATGAATTATTCTCAGCTTTCATGAAATCCTCGCTGCGGTTTTAAATCTCATTAAAAACAGACAGATCAGACAGATGCTATTTGGCTGAATTAGTAGGTACTGTAGGATGTGATGTGCGTCAGAGTAAAAATTGTTGGTCAGATGTGAGCATGTTACATTTATAAAAAATATGATTGGTTGGATGTCAGTATGTGTATATGTTTGGTATCACTGGCAGAATACATTATTGATGAGGCTGATGTGAAAATGTGATATTGATGGGGTACAGTGAACAGGATCCCACCTTCATGAACTCCACACTACTGTCTAAGGGGGCCTCCCTACGAAAGAGCAGCAGGAAGTTCTCGTCCTCCGGGAGCATCATGTTGGCCAGCTGGAACACGACAGAACTCAGGTAAACCAGAAATCACACAGTAAAACTGCAAACTCAGCTCCTGTACTTCATGGTCGACCGAAATGTCATTAATCACCCGCCCTCCAATATTTCAAGGCGGAGAAACTTGTGACATGGCTGCCATTTTGAGAAGCCTTAGCACTGGTTGGGCAGCTCTCCAGATCGGTGTACTTTCCTTAATTACATTTCCCGCTCTGCATTAAGGGAATTAGTTGGACTCAGATCAACACTCACATCAATGACCAAGTAAGGGTGCCAGAGTTAAGTTATAACAGTGGACAGAGATAGACAGCAGTGCGCAGAAGCATGAAGAGCATGGTTTAGAATAATAGGATTATCTGCAGATGGTAGTTCTGAGATAAAACTCAATAACTTTCACATTTCAAATCATGGTACCATTTTTCATTACAGCTTCGTTCACCAAAAACAAATGTTTTTTTTAAAGCAAATTTAATGTTTAATCTATTGAACAGCAGACAGGCACAAAGACCATTCCCATGTTCATAATTACTTCATGAAAATGAATGTCAGGTCTCTATAATTCTAAAATCTCCAGAAATTAACTGCAACCACAAGGCCTGTCATTCCAAGCTTGATTTCGTTGCTGTAATTTTGAGCATCAAGAGTGAGGTGGTGCCATGTGCAAAGATTTATCCAAACAGGCTTATGCTTCCTCCACCCAGCAAAATATTTTTATTTATTATCCACCACAGCACGGGCCAAGACTTCCCAGGAGCAGCCAGAACAGTGAGGAGGCCGAGGTCAGCTAAGTGCATTACTTCTTTTTAATACACATTTAAAGTGTATTGAATTTTGTGCTCACAAACAGGTGGAAAATATCCAAAGAGGCTTTTAGTGTGTGTGTGTGTGTGTGTGTGCGCGTGCATGTCTGTGCGCGGCCTGGTTTTCAATATTGAGGACCCAGACAGGTGCTGGTTCTTTAACACAGAGCACTGACTGGAACCCCTGTATCCCACAGTGACAAGCTCTTTCTGGACATATTGAGCTCAGGCCCCTTTCAAAGTTATAACAATGAGCATATCCTTTAGAGCAGTGGTGTCAAACTCGTTGCCATGGAGGGCCATGTGTATGCAGGTTTTCATTCCAGTCTCAGATCTTGATTATATAATTAGTTAAATTATTTGCTGAATTAGGGTGCAGGTTTGTGCACAATGGTGACCCGACGTCTATGGTGACCCGCATTGTCTAAATAAAAATTTTCTTATATTCTGTGCTTCAATGCAGTTAAACGCATATGGCTGAATGAGTAATTGGACTCAATTAAGGCAGCATTAATTGGTTGGAATGAAAACCTGCATACACACGGCCCTCCATGGCAACGAGTTTGACACCACTGCTTTAGAGGGTACTGTAATCTGTAGAACTCTTTCATCAGTTTTAGTCTGTAAATAAATTTAAAAGCACATAGTACACTGAAATTGTGCAAATACTTTTCATTTCTGGCCATATCAAGGCATATAGAGCTCTGATCTGATCTTATTATTTTAACCTGTTCAAATCTGTTCTGACTACTAGGTCACAAAGATAGAAGAACAGTCACTAGGATGGTGGCAATTGCCTTGAGCACAGACAGGTGACAAGTCTGTCAGAATCCATTTAAAAACTTGGTTCGGTTGCTTATCTGACAAGCAATAATTATTTTTTCCTGGTCTTTAGTTAATACAAAGCCGAACCAAGTGCCCCGAAATAAATTGTTCTGAAAGGCATGCCATGGTGAATGAGATACAGTACCTCCTGGATCTGCAGGCGACCATCTGCAGTGACATCATACGCAGACATGAACCTCCGTTTCAGCTGCTCCACCTTCTTCTCAGTGACCTCATCCTTTAAAAAACAGGACCATGACAAAAACCACATTCACCTTTGTCTGCACTATTCAAGATAAAGCCATATTCTTGCAGACCTGTGGTTTCCCTGACATGTGAATGCTACCTCTTTCATGCATTACAAATCTGTATTTACATTTTGTATATGGCAGTCAACAGTGGTACAGTGTATTGGATAGCCACTGATTTCTGTCCTGTACAAGAAGCAAATATTACCCCCATCATTTTTATGAACCACATTATTTTGGGAAGCATTGAGCTAATATTTATCATATGCAGCAAGCAGCAACACTTGTTAAATCAAGCTGATGCAGAACTCAATTTTCTCCTTAAAAAAAAAAAAAAATTTTTATAGGTTTGAATGAGGGACTTGGCAAAATAATATGCTCCAGGGATGCCAAGCATCTTGCTGACATGGTAGGTCTCCCAGATCGCTTCTATGTCGTATAAGTTTCCCAGTACTGCTAGGGAGAAAAATGAAAACGTGATTGAAAAGGTGGGGTCACTGTGCAGTGAGATGCAGTGATAGGTGTCATTAAAGACCCTCTGACACTTATGAGGAGTAGGATGGTGTTCTGCAGTTGATGGACCCAATTTCAGTTGATGGCCCTTGCAATCAGGCAAACACATCATTTACTTGTATATTAAGAGAAATAAATCCCTGCAACCTGTACTAAACCTGTATAAATCCAAATGATATCACCACTGTTATTCTTGAGTCTATTGGTGATTATGCCATCAGCCTTACAGGACTGTATCCTTTAAGTGGCTCAATTATGTAGGCAATCAATTTTACAGATAAATAATAACCTTACCATAAATTATCAAGCATTATTAGCCTGCACTAAGTACATTTCACCTGGCTCAAGGCAAAAAAAAATGGTTTATACTCTTTTACCATGAGTGTATTTAAACTGATGTAATTATGGGTTGCATGGTTTTCTTCTTTAAATAATAGATGCTGTTGTTAGCCAATAACGATTTGTTTAAATACCCTCACGGGCCACTTTATTCAGTACACCTGTTTGTTAACGCAAATAGCCTTCTTCTCCAAATAGTGAACCATGTGGCAGCAAGTCAATATATAAACCATGCAGGCATGAAGAGGTTTAGTTTTTGCCTGTAACGTTAGAAATGAGCAAGAGACAAGAGTGACTTTGACCCTGGTATGGACTGTTGGTGTCAGACATGGTGTTTCCAACATCTCAGAATAAGCTTCCCTCCTAGAATTTTGACATACTACAGTCTCTGCAGTTTATAGATAGAGAATGGTGTGAAACAAAAAACATCCAGTGAGCGGCAGTAATGTGGGCAAAAACACCTTGTTAATTGAGAGAGGTCAGAGGAGAATGGGCAGACCCATTCAAGCCAACAAAAAAGTCTACAAATGCTCAAATAACAGCTTTGTGGATCCACCCTGCCTCGTGTCAATGGAGTGGGGAATGTTTTCTTGGCAGACATTAGGCCCATTAATACCAACTGAGCACCATTTGAATGATACTTCATATCTGAACATTGTTGCTGACCATGTGCATCCCTTTATGATCACATACTACCCTTTTCCAAATGGAGACTTTCATCAGGATAATGCACCATGTCACAAAGCACACATCATCTCAAGCTGGTTCCATGACCATGAGTTTATTCCAATGGCCTGCACAGTCCCAAGATCTCAATCCAATTTATTCCACTGACCTACAAAGTCCACAAATCTTAATCGAAGAGGCCAGCTTTAGAATGATGTGGAATGGGAGGTTGGCAGCATCAATGTGTGGCCAAAAAATCTTCAGGAACTGCATTATGGTATTGAGTCAGCAATGACCCAGAGAAATGTTTCCAGCACCTTGTTGAATCCATGCCACGAAGAATTCTGGCTGTTCTGGAGACAAAAATGGGGCCCTGCTAGATGGGGCCCTGCTAGGTGTACCAAATAAAATGGTTGGTGAGGGTATATCAATGAAACCAACACTACAGCTGCTTTGATTCTGGCTCAAATCTTAAGGCTTTTTTTTTTAAGGCAGAAAATACCATGGGGAAATGCTGCTGTTGGACTACTGTGGACTCCATTTTAACCACTTCCAGTACCCTCCAAAATGTATGGGAACAGTCAAATGAAATTCATTTTTGCTGTATACTTAAGGCATTAAGATTTGCGATCAACAGATGAATGAGAGAAAAGTACAGACAATAAGCTTTTATTTCATGGTATTTACATGCACACGTTTAACCATTTTACAGAAATAGCTGTTTTTATATTGAGTCTCTCCATTTTCATCTTTGCAGAATTAAGTGAAAAGTTAAGCGAAGCAATCAAGTAATTTGTTTGCATAGCCCTTAAATGCAGTAACTACATCACATCTACAACCTAGTGACATCACCAAACGTTTGGTATTTTCTATAGAAATGCTTTCCCGGGCCTTCACTGCAGCTGCATTCAGTTGATTTTTGTTTCAGGGGGTTTCTGTCTTCAGTCTCCTCGTCAGCAAGATAAATGAATGCTGAACTGGTTTTAAATCAGGTGACTAGGCCAGTCTATTTGCTTTTTTCCCCATTGATGAATACTTTGGTTAGGCAGGCAGGGTGTTTGGGGTCACTATCTTGTGGCAGGATGAAGTGCTGACCAATGAGGTTGTAGGAATTTCTTTGTAAATAGCCAGACACAATCTGTCTGTACACTTGCAAATTCATCCTACTGCCATTCTCAGTTACATCGTCAATAAGCAAAAGTGAACCTACACCAGAAGCAGCCGTACGTGCCCAAGCCATGACACCACCGCCTCCATATTTTACAAATGGATGGGGGGGGGGGGGGGGGTGCTTTGGATCATGGGCTGTTTGTTCTTTTCTCCACACTTCCAGCTTTTAATTGCTTTGGTAAAGGTTTATTTTGGTTCCATCTGTCCATAAAACTGTCCAGAATTCTACTGTCTTGTCTCTGTATCTGTAATGTTGGCTTCTCAATTTTTGCTGGTGAAGAAAAGTTTGTATCTTGCTGTGTAGCCTCTGATTCTGCTCTTCCATGTATAGGGGCTCATATTTTCAACCTTGCCCTCTGGAGACTGGTGATGTCACTGGCTATTGTTGAAGGGTTTTATTTCACAGCTCTTAGGATTCATCTGTGATCAGCCACTGTTGTCTTCCTTGGCTGACCTGTACAGTGTTTATTTCATTTGAGGCCACCAGTGCTTTTTTTCTTTTTACAAGACATCACAAAAGGTGCTGTGCTTGATATACTCAGTTTCTGTGCTATCCTTCCGAATAAATTCTTACGTCCTCTCAGCTTACTGATTAGATGATATTTCACCATGGTTTGTCCTCTGGTCTTTGTGATGGTGCATGTCTTCTGACCCCAAATGCAAATTTCCACAGATGGAAAACAAAGGCTAAAACCATAATGTGTATTTTAATATTGTCTATTTTACTGTGGATGTTCAGTGTCACACAGCGAGCCTTACATATAGAACATACATGGACTGTAAAGCTGTGCTGAGCCATGGCTGTGGCAGGTCCACAGCAGGTTACAATGGGTCTGTGCTACATTTGCTTCTGGTGAAGATAACAGTCTCGGCAGCCATTACCTCAGGGACACTTCACCGGTGGACACAGTGTGCACAGAGCTGCAGCTGCTACACAGGAGGTGTAGATGAGCCTTCAGTAGGGGCACGAGTACAGTGGAGCTTGAAATTGAAGTTGTGCAAGGCGATTCAGATCTTTCAAGCAGTTTTTTGAACATCGACTCAAAAAACACCTTGTAAAAGTGTGAAGTAAAATGCACATAAATTGTTTATCTTATAGCCTATTAACAATTTTGGGGAAATGTTTTTTTCAAAAACACATATTAGCCTACTTTCCATAGCTGACATAATATGCATTAATTCTGTTACCAGCTATAAAAGTTTTGTTGCTCTTTATCCATTTTAGTAAGGAGAGGAATAACTGGAAATACCTGCAACTTCTCTGTAAATTCCAATTCAGAGAGGGGGCCTGCCTTAAAGGCTTTGTGTGTCTTGGAGGATGTTCAGATCCTTTTCGTGACTCGAGTTAGAACTGGATACTGATATTGAATCATTTCAGAACCGGATACACACGATTTGTTCACCGAATATCATTTGTTTGTGTGCGCATATGTTCAGTCCTCACTGATGAGATAATGAACATAGCCCATGCCCAAAGCTATATTTCTTTGGGCCACATTAGAAATTTTCCAGGAAAGCCCACTTACTAGCAGTCACAGAAACAGACTATGAGAACAACCAAATGAACTAATCGTTAGACAGAGGTGATGCAGTTAATTTCATTCACTCAAATGACCAATTCAAATTAAAAAGAGGGAAGAACTCTGGCCTTGTTTGTACAGGGTCCAACTGCCATAACGAAGGGGATTGGTGTGTTATATGCTGTGGATTACGTCATCACTCCAAGGGTTTTATCTCTAAGCCAATCACTGTGGGTTGCCGTGGGCAGTGTTGAAGCAAACACATTGTCTGGAGGACAGTGAATTGTCTCCCCAGTTCTTGCCATTTGAAATAATATCATACCAACTCCTATTATTCAGTTTCAGTTTGACACAATGTACCATACTGCAGAACCCATTAAATAATGTATGACTTTAAATGTAAATTATAAGACTATCCGATCAACTAGAAAGCAGTACTGATTTAATTATCTAATAGCTGCAATAGAAGGAAATAGTGTATCCAGGACTTAAATGGTTTCTAGTGATTCAGATCTCTTTAATCTTTGGTTATTGTTTTTGCACACGATAAATGTTTTTACAGAATGGCATTTGTTTTGACTTTTTAGCCTGTTCTGTTTAAAGTGAGCAGGTCCAGCCAGAATCTGTTTTTTGTGGATTGTGCACAGTAGCCAAGCACAGACGTTAGCCAGAACAAAATAATTGTGTTGTCCATCACATTAAAATGTCATTTCAGCCATCTGGACAACATTCTCCTGACTGACAGATGTGATAATAGTTGGGGCTCCTGGTTGTCTGACAAGCTTGCATCAACAGAATGCAATGTGTCTAACCACAGACAACATGAATTCCCTAATCAATGGTCACCGTTATATCTCACCATTTTTTCACGCTCTAGGTGTTTATATCATTACATTATATTTCATGATGTATTACAACCTCCAGGAGGTTGTACATGTGTACATTGCCAATTATTTTTAAACATGAACATTTAAGCTTATTTTTAGTTGGAACTATTTCCTATGGCACATGCAACTGGAGACCGCTATGCCCAAAGAAGTGGTGGCTGGCTACCTAGATCCACATTACCACACAGGTCCTTGGGCGTGAACAGAGAAGGAAAGTAGTGCCAGCACAATATAAATTTATGTTAATAATTGTAAATAAACATTTAAAAAAATATCTGGTCATATGTGCAACGTCTGTAAAAATAACATCGCTGTACAAGCTGGCTTTTAGTTACTTGAAACATTTAAACATATTTAACACTCAAAGAACATAGGGTGAGAATTTACAGTTATCCCCTTTAAAAGATAAATTATAGGCCTTTCGATAGCCAGTTTAGGTGTCAACATGGATGTAGCCACAAAACATTGTGGTGTTTAAAGCTGTTCTTAATTGAGTGGAACAGAGTCAGATCACCTTCAGGGCCATAGGTCCTACATTTGCTTCTCATCCCTACTTTAGTGCACTGCTATAGTAAGTGCCCTGCTAAGGCTACAAAATGTTGTGCTGCCCTTTGCATACTGTGCTCAAGTACCTCATCTTCCTCCATTCTGATCATTTATTATCTCCATATTCCCCTCCTCCCACTATCGTTCACTCTCCCATCACCTAAGCAACAAGTGAATCTGAATCCCATCCCCTTGGTTCCATGAGGTTACCATGGACACTGTACGCCCAGCATTACTGGACCACCCTGAATCATTATAGGTGGATACGATGCCTGTGCTGTCACTACGTATATGAAGATGCTGATGTCCCTCCCCTGGTCACTACTAGTGAAAAGATTCCACCCACAGTCCTACTGCATGCATCTCTTCATTAAGGCCATTTTCCATGAGTCACACTTGCTCTCTCCTTGTTCCACAGGTCAGGGAATAATATTCCTGCCACCACCCAGCATGTCAGCCTGGTTACAACTGTGGAAATGGGTTTTCCAATGAGCCAACATTTACACTGTATGTAGAAATGGGTTGGTTATTCACGGCAACCCTTCTGCTCTGATCTGATCTAGTCCAGTTGGTCATCAAAGTAACATAGGTGCTGATTATACATAGGTTTTTAAGGGCGATTTTGATTGTAGTTTTGAAAAAATCTCTAAACTTAAGACTGGGTTGTTCACCATGCAACAAGCTGACCAATAAATAATAATTAACCGAAAACATACCGACAGCTCCAACTTTAAGTTGCGCTTCCCCAGGTCTCCCGGAAAGATGGGAAACCTTAACATACAATTTTTCCGCGTCTTGATGTACAGTAGGTCGAGACGCAAGTGTATAGCCTAATACCGACGAGAGAACGCAATTTCTAATTAAGGCTCAGCTGCAATGATAAAATGAAATGAGATATGTGCGGAACTTAATTAAAATTGTTATTTCCTACAGCCGTAAGCTGAGGCAGTTTACTCTGCATAAAACAAGCACGTCTTCCGCTGAATGTAAAAATTTAAAAGGCTTGCAAATCCACGAGATAATACTTGGTGTGGTGATACATCGTGTGCAGTTTAATTAAGAAAACGAGATGGATGATTTAAAACGCAGCCAGTCTATACAGAATAAGACTTTCGTTTTTTTATACCAGTGAATGAAAAACGATGTTTGAAAGGAAGAAAAGTCCTTAAGAGTTTAAAAAAAATGTTAATTTACTTACGCCTGGGCTCAATTTCTTCAACATGTGACGAAAAAAGTCATCCAGCTCTTTTCCCTCAATATAGCCATTATCTGCAAAAACCAGTGACTTTGTCATATAGTCTACCTAACATTCTCTTATATGTAATATGTGTTTTAAACGACATTTTATAAATGTAGACACACACACACACGTCAAACTTGAATAACATTCACTTTACAGATACTAGTACAGCTATACAGAAGCATGCACTTCACTGTCGACATATTGCCAGTAGCAATCCAATCTTACCGTCAGCATCAAAGTACTGCCAGATTTGCAGAAAACCGGCGGCATCCAAGTTATTAAAAGCGCTGTCCATGGTGACAACAACACTACGAATACGGATAACAGCAGGGAAAAAAGTTCTGAGGCTAGGAGTTCTGAGGACAGGAAACAGATGTAAGGGCTGTCGAGGTTTCGGTTCTTACTGGTGTTTTCCTCTTCTTGCTTGTTTAGTAGCCCACCAGAAACCCCACCTCCGAAATATAGAGGAGTCATGTTCAACCCCTGACGCCTGCGTACAGTGGACTGCCAATTTAGAATCGGCAAACACAAGGCATGAAACAGCTGTTGGTGGTCATTACTTGATTCCTGCGAAAGTACAAAGTACGTTCAGGTGTACGCCATCGTGTAGGTAATATAAGTGCTAATGTGAAAACTAAGATATTGCCATTGTTATTTCACAGTAAGTGTAATTAGCACTAGGGAAACCATTCAAAACCAAAATAAAATAAAATAGGCAGCACATTTCTTCCCTTTTTGGTTATTTGCAGCGTTTTATTTGTTTACTTTTTTGCGTAATACACTGCATAGAGGCCATGTTAGGGAATTTCTAGGCTATTCAAAATGAAATCTAAAAAGAATAGTGAAATCTAATAAAGAATATTTCAATATATAGTTCAAATGACTGACCAGTGCATATCGCAAAAGGGACAAACGTTATTATTCCAACGCAGAAATGTAGGATACGTTGATCTACAGAAGGCCTAAGCTGCGCGGGTAGTTGAGTTTATTAACGATTTTCACCTATGTATGCCACTTTAATATTTCATACTGAAAATATAGCCCAACCAGTGCTGGGTAGACCGACACATCATATAAACTAAAAACAGCTACTGCAGAGTAGGCTATCCCAGTTTGAGATTGGTGTATGGCCTTGTAGGCTATGCGTACACTGCTACCTGGTGGCTGAAATGTAGACTATCCCATAGTAATTCGTTTTCAGATCAGTAGCTAATTGCATTTACAATAGAATGTCTCAGCGAAATTGTTCAAATGAATAGCAGGCAAAATAAGTTGGTACGTTTGTGTCCAATACCACTGTTTGCATTTGCTTTAATGCGCATTAGACTAAGTTCGCATTTTCCACATTGTTCACAAAGCAAAAATAATAGATTTTAATGGTTATGTCCAAATTACTCCTGGCAACCAGACATATTGGATAACGTTTGAAATTTGAAAAATAAAAAGCTAAGGCAAACATGCAGTTTCACCCTGTTATAATTCCAATAGGCTAACATAATAATTGTGTAAGAGAAATGGGATAAATAGGCTATATGAAACATATAGTCAATCGGTACAGTCAGAATAAATATACGCGCAAGTAAACGGCCACAACTTACAGAAGACTTTGAAATACGGAGTATGGAGTAAGAACTGAGTACTACAAATATGATAAGCAAAATACCACCAAGTTCTCCAATAAAAGAATACAGACTTCTAGTACGTCAGACATGATACACCCCGTTTAATTTAATATTGCAGTTCCCTTTTTCGGTATTCAAAATAACACATTTTTATTGTGCTTAGTGCGCAACAAGAAACGTAATTCTCAATTTCTTGCGTGTTAACAACACAATATACATCAGCAGGAATGATGACGTCCAAGCACCAGCTTCTCTATTTTAATAAATTACATATAAAAGACCCTTGTAATTAGTGTGCTTAGTACCATTGCAATATTATTCGTGTATTTCACGTGTTCACATATAAAAATGTGTGTGCGCACAGACAAGAGCACATAGGCGTACACACGTGTGCGTCGTTTTTTTTGTGTACGACGCAATTATACACACTTGCACATATCCGTGTGTGACGCACATACACATGCACACAAACAAGCCAGAAGCCTAATTTGACAGCCAAATTCCTTCTTGTTTAGCCACCCCTCCCCACATTAAGAGATGGCAAAATGTATGATTTAAAACGCCGAAAACGTTTTATTAAACGGACTCTAGAAAAGAATTAAGACAACAGGTACATGTGTAAAACTGTGCCTGTAAAAGACCATTTTAGACAGGAGTCCTTATTTTAGCGGATATCAGACACTCGGAGATGATACCAACTACAATTACAGTGTCTTGGATGCCCTGGCATTCCCTCCACATCACAATAACGAGTTTCATAGTCAGTACAGAGAAAAATAAACAGAAATCTTAAATTATGGTTTTTAATAACCCAAAATGGTGAAATGTGAACAATACTTATGTCTGGTTCATACAGTAGCAACCCGCCACAGTGACCAACTGGACTAGAACCATCAATGTTATGCATTTATTTATTACAGTATATGAATTTAGTTAATTCATAGAATAGAACCCATATAAATTCTGAATAAATAGGAAGGGCTCGTTTAGAAGAGTTGATGTATTGACCAATTATAAACAAATTATAACAGTACTCTAGCCTTTTTTTGCTTTTAAGTTACAGGGGTAAATGGGGTGTAGCACAGTGTTCTCAATGCATAACACATCATACGGTTACTTCACCTGGCCTTCTAAGAAATAATAGTAAACAAACATACGTTATTTGCTCTGTTTGGTCCAGCAGAACCTACAGAAGACAGAAGTGGAAGGTGCAGATTTTATTATTCCTGATTTTAGACAGAGTAAGACCAAAATTGGCAAGGTCCAGTTTGCCAGTTTTCTTCGTTTTTTTTTTGGTCATATAAAAATAAAGTCTTTGTCCACTTCTTCTCCAGAGTCGGTGGACTTCCTACTCAGGCTCTTTTCCTTGTTGGGTGATTTGTCCTTGGCCTTGGAGCAATTCTCTTCAGAGCTTTGCCGTTGAGGGCTGGGGCGCTGTGCATTTTCTGATGCTGAGGCAGGTCTTACTGCAAGAACAAGACCACAAAATGCCCGTTAGAATGTACAGCAGGGGGCGCTGCCGATTAAGAAATTCAAACCAAATTTTTCAATAATACCTTTTTTCAGAGATCTGAATGGCAGAACAAATAAACTTACAATTGTTGCCTACTACACACATTCACATTATTTTTTACCTACTGTACTTCTGAGAGGACCCACAGAGTATAATACATTCTTTTAACTAGTATTACCTGTAGAAAATGGGTGAACTGTATACAGCCAAATTTACAAAAAAATCTGGCAATGTTACCACCTTAGTTCAAACTGAGCTAAATGAACAAAAGACAAATATCAAATCTAGAGGTGGTAATCAAATTCAGGTGAAGAATTGTCTCACAACACTTTCATTGACGTTTGAATTCACTCTTGAGCAGTAAACATTACATATATTTATTTATTGGTGTCATGTAGGGAAAAAAGGTCAAGATGTAACTATTCATTTTGGCCGACATTCTTTATTTACTACTGAAAATGGAAGAAAAATATAAATAACTTTGGCTTTCAGAAAGCTGCAAAAGTGAATCTGGTTATATTATGACCTGCCTGATAGAACAGTAAGAGGTGAAAGGTGAAAGGTGGAAGATGATTGGTCTAACCAGGTCGGGGGAGGGACTTCCTGTGCTCCTGCTCGCCCAATTCCTCTGCAGCGCCGGTGGAGTACTGCCGTGTGGCTCTGGGTCTCATGGGAGTCGCAGGTTTGTCAGGCTCCTGATCGGAGTCAAAGGGGCTACCGTCTCCCATGAGATCCACTGGGGAAAGGGAGTCTGCTCTTTAGCCTCCGTTAATAGCTACAGCAATCCCATAAATCACGGGCACTTTACCTGCTTGACTAAAGCCAAAGGCAGCTTAAGCCAAAACATACATTTGCTAATGAATTAACAGTAAACGGTCAATTTTTGAGCATCTCTCAGCATTACTCAGCACATTGAAGACTTAATTATCTCTAATTAGTGTAACACACTTATCCACTTTTCCTGGTTTCTGCAGCAGTCAGCTGCAGAAGCCACTGCAGGATTAGGCTAAAACATTAACTTTTTTCCTGTGTTGAGGAAAAATTGAGCAAAGTGGTATTATTTGTATATATAACCTTTCTTTTTTCATGCTGGCTCATTGATACAGGTGAAAGAAAATGGTAATGCTTTATCTCAAACTGTCTATGGCTCTGTAAAGGAAGCTTACAGACCCCAGCAACACCGTGAGTCGAACTGAATGCTGCTAGTAGAGCTGTTGCTTGAGAGCTTTAAAACTTGCATCAGTTAAATCTTTCAAATGGGTATTTTTTATTATTTCAGGACTCTCAAATATTGATACAAGATAAACACAGAGACTATATTCAAACTGACTTTAATATTAATTCTGTGTGGAGATGACGTGCACAGTATTCTAGCGGGATGACCAGCCGGCTGAATAGTACATAATGCATGACAAACATGGACAGCGTTAAGCTCTGACCCACTTCTGTCAGTCCACAAGCAAAGCATGCCTGGATGTTCAGGGGCAGCAGCAATGGTGCTCCACAGAAACCGTCAAATCAAAAAGCTACACCGGCTGGAATAATCGACTCAGAAAAATTAATACTGCACACGCTGTAAATTTCACAAGCGTTTGCATTCATTTGAGCCCAGCACTAGCAAGGAAGATGAACCGATGGGGGACTGTGAAACAGGATGTGCACAAACACGGTTCACTAGTATGGGTGGATTGGGGAGGGATGGGGAGGGGCAGGGGGAACACACATAAAAGGAATCTGGAAGGGAATGGACATATATACAAGTACACAGTCATGCAATATACTGAGAGGAATACACTTCAAAACAATCAAAGCAATGCAATACAAAACAGATAGGCGAGCACGCTAAAAGACACAAAAGAGCTTTAAAACTGATTTGGACACTTTAGTCACAAAAGCAAGAAGAAAGAGCCTGCCAGCCATTCAGACATTTGCTGTAATTGCCGATAAGAAATGGCACCTAAATGTCAAGTGTGCTTTCTGCATCGCTGAGGATGCGATTGCTCTAAAGACCCTTGTCATTTCAGTAACATTAATGGGTTATTGTATTTATGGTGTTTAATTTATTTCTATTGATCTTTTCTGATGGCTCAGTGGTGGCTTATCCATCTCACCTGATCACCTGATATGTTTTTGCGTAGCCTATGAGAGCTGAATCTTGTGTCCAGTCATATGTCCCTTTCTGCCATAATCGACCATGTCCTTTTCTGCAGAACACATTTCCTCTCAGGTATAATAAAAGATTGACTTTACTTTGCCTAAACATGACACATCATTTGACAGGTTCTCGTGACCTGTGCCGTGCGCACTTCTCCAACCAGAACTTCACCCACACAGGCAGTGTGACCAGCCTACCTTCCTGAGCAGGCCCCCTGCTCCCGGTGCCCATGGGCAGCGGGCTGCCAGGCACGTCCCTCTCCTTCTCCGACGACGCCCTCTTCAGTGGGTGGGGCGGCAGCGGTGCTTTTGGGGACATGTTCCCACCCGGCAAGTCTTCATCTGAAAGGGAGAGGCACAAGCCTTGAGTGAAGGCTCGTATAACCCGTCGTGGGACACGCGGGTGAGTGACAGTTATATGGGTGCCTGGCAAAGAATGTTCCAGGGAACTTTGCAAATGTTGGTTATGTTTTCTGTAATCAATGGCAGGCACATAGTGCACGAACGCAGTCCAAGGTGTGGCGCGCGGGCGTGGCCACTGAATGTTGGCTCGTGAATGACAACAGTATCGTGAAGTTAAATTAAACAAAATAAAACCAGGGAAGATCACACAATGCCGGTGATCCCATTAACATAACACGAGTTCATCATTAATTCAGGACAATGGCATGGCTTAAGTGAACTGAGCAGGAGTAGATGAGTTGTGGTAGATTTTTTCCACAGTTTCCACCTCACATATGATTTGTAAGTAAATGGCCAACAAATGACGTAAAGCTCACAGAAAAAGGTTTCTTTACTCTTCCGTTTTGACATGACTATATTGACAAAAGTATACACATAACATGACTAAACCACAACTCATCCAATCCCCCATACAGTATGTACCATTTGTGGTAATAAACAAAAACAAAAAGAAACATGACCTTCCTAATTGGTTGCTGGTTTAAACATCCATGGACAATATGGTCTTTTACCCAACAGCATTTTGTCCTGTAAATACTGAAGATATTAATGATTTATCTGGTTGTTTATCATTGTGACAACTGTGCCTGTATTACAACTGTCCCGCACATACTTTGCAGTTGTAACTGTCGGATTATGTTAACATTTGTTTAAATTGTACACAAACCATTTGTAATCACCTCAAACTTAATGTGACTTATTGTAGCAGACAAGTGTACTCTCTTTGTAGTGAAATTTCATAGTGACTGCCAGGCAGTATGAGAACAGCCATAAACAAATAAAAATAGAAATAAATGCCATAATTTATAAAATAAAAAATGACAAAAAGACAATGAAAAATAAATGCAAAGTATGTTTTTTCCTGCTTCTGGGATTTATATCAAAGTCAAATTGGACAGCATATGATCCACTGAAACCGCTGATTGACTTTTGAATAGGCTGTGATCATGTACGCATTGCATGGGAAAGCCCTGAAATGAGCAATCCGCCCTATGATGTGCCACGCATTAGGCCATAGGCCTCGTTGGGGCAGGTGGGTGGCGAGGGCGCAATCCGGTAATATATTTTAAGTGACACACCCCCAGAAGAGACTGTCCTCCCACTTCTGTGTGGAGCGATAAATTACGAAACAACCCAGGCGCGTCAAAATCTATGATGGAAATTCCATTTTGTCAGTGCCATCATTGCATAATTTCCATGTTACTGTTATTTCTGAGTTGCTTTAGGGGTTCCCGGCAATGTCTTTTGGCCCAAGTCAGACTTAGATAGGTAAGATAGACTCCATTTATCATGCATGTTGCACAATTTCAAATGCTGAATCATGTATTCATCATTGTACTCCTTATGAGCTATGTGATCTGACCTCATTAAAGCAGCTAACAGCTGCAACACTAGATCCTCAAGGACATTCCAGGGGTCAGAAAGTAAAAGTCCTGCCATGTATTTCATCCACCCCTGAACTCAGCCAGCTGATTTAGCTCTATCTCCTGGCTAAAGAATGGTGCTCATTAGCAAATCCAGGTGACTCGAACAAAATCCTGGGATTAACTTTTACTTTCTGAACCTGGATTGTTCACCTCTGCGCAAGGTTAGTACTCTATCATGTGCCTAGGGTCAACTGTGATTTCGGCAAAGCAGCCTTTCTCCTATGCACCTTGAGCATGGAATAATCTACAGGAAGCATTAAGCTGGAGACATTGCCCCTCGATACAGGATTATAAAAACAGCATCCAAGGAACTCCTACGGAAGAATGTAATTGCTTTTAATAGATAATGCTACCCTTCCCTCTGTGATATACTGCACTGTGATTGCATTTTATGTCCTAATTATTTATACTCTTTTTTATTGTTTTCTTATTAATCTGTGTCTTATTCATTTTAATTTTTCCTCCTTGTTGCTGCTGTCTTGGCCAGGTCTCTCTGGTAAAAGAGATTAAATTTAGATTTTCTGGTTACCAACTCGTGCCCCCTGATGTCAGCTGCCAGGGCAGAGGAGCACAGTGTGAATTTCCAAGGAAAGAATACCCACATATTGCTGGCTAGCTGTGGTAATCATTGTGTTGCAACATGTACAGATGATGAATGCCTGGGTCTAAATCAGAGATGTTATAATGATAAATGTGCGTCTCGTTTCTTTTTAATCACATGCTCACATCAGGCAAGCTAGGTAAATAAATAAATCAGTTTTCCGATCATACAGCGATCAGGGAAGCGTGCAACATTCACGCACGCCCCAGGCGACAGGGAAAACATGAATGCTGAGTGCTGCAGTCAGACCCCAGAGCGCCCTGTTCCCTCCCGAAAGCCTTCCCCAACGCTGAACGCGCGGCTGTTCCGCTCCTCATCCTCCCGCTTACCTATGCTCCGGCTGCTGCTGGTGCGCGGCTTCTGCAGGATGGTGGGCCGGGCAGCCAGGGGGGGCTTGGCGCCCTGCAGGGGGGGTTTGGGGCTGGCGGGGGAGGGGCTGGGAGGAGCGGCGCGGGCCCTGGCCGTGGCCTCGGGCTTGCCGTCGTTGCGCGGGGTCTTCTCCGGGGAACCTGCAACCCCCTCCGCTTTGGGGCCCCCCGGGCCTCGGCTCTCCGGCGCAGCCGGGTGCACTTTGCCTGGTCACAGAGGTGCAACAGAAGGCACGAGCACATTAGGGCTGCAGGAGAGTCAGTGCCTAACATCACACCAGGCCAGGGATGGGGAAATTCAGTCAATTCCAAAACTCAATTCTGTAAAATACGTCAATATAAAATTGGTGATATTGACCAAAGATCAAAGTAAGATTAATTTTCGTATTTCACATAAGAACTGCTTTTAAGAAGGCTACTATTCATGTAATAGAACCTTTAATGTAGACATTTAAGTTAAATCTCTATGAAATAAAAAAATAAAATACTCTCACCCAAAAATATGCGTAATGTTTTTAATTTTTAAAACAATTCAGAGATTACGAAATATGAAATATGATTCTAAAGAACCTGTGTAAATGATAACCAGGAAAAAAAAAAAAAAAACACCCATTGGGGAGTGAATATTATCAGTTTTCTCTTGGCCTTTCGAAGACCAGAACAGGGCAGGCCAATACCACTCACCTGTCCCACCCCCATCTGGTCTGTCTGGACTGGATGAGGAATCATGCGTCTGCAAGAGAACACCACTACCGGTCAATGAGGTCATACATTCGTTATGAACACACCACATCTATTTTTATCTCAATACAGTATCACAATTCCGTAGATTTGCGTTAGTCACAGTGTTCCTAGAATTACAAAGTAGTCTTGTGGTTAAGTAGTCGTTTTCATAATCTGTCATGAGAATCAATAAGACCATTATGTTGCTGCATGGGAATCCCGGCCACAATGGGTTTCTTGCCTAGATGCACCACTTCAAAGGCAGCCAGCTCACATATGAGCATAAATAAAAGTCACATCTGAATTCCATTTAGAAAACTTCAAACTTCAACTGGTGAGTTCTTCCCCTTTTATATAACCCAGCATAAAAAACCTGAAGGTCATATGTTGAGGACTGCAGTCCCATTCATTTCACAGTCAAATCACCAGGCACATTAGCCCATGCTAACGCATAAGGGACTGTGTACTGACATAGTAGTAGGACTGCGCCTTAAATAATAATCTCAAAGATTTTCATTAAAATAAATGTCTGTTAAGTCCCTATCTATCGCTGAATTAGGTAACACAATACTGATTGAGCCTATTATATTAATTTATATTATTATAATAATAATAATTTATGATTAAAGAACTGGGTGTCTGTGGCGACATTCCCGGGAAAAAAATCACAAGCGGCGCACAGTTAGTGACGCGCTTTCCATCACCCATCAGTGGTTGGTCCGCCAGTGAGGGTAGGCGGAGCTAACGCAACAGGCTCGCTCTTCAGCTCACTTGTGTGTCAGCGGCGTACTGTTTTTTTCCTGTGTCTGCTACCGCTACAATAACAGAGAAAGTTATGGAACCCTAAAAAGTTTTTGTGTAACATGAGAGGTCATATTATTTGTTGATGTAGATTTTGTATTACATTTGATGACAATGTAACGTTATTAAATTACAGAGCTATTTGCACAGCTAACGCTAGCTACCGGACCGTGTCAAGAAAGGCAACATTAGTTTAGACAACGTTGTGCAGAGTAGCCATCTCTCGTATCAGGTAACATTGCGTTAGCTAGCTAGCTAATGTAATTAACATAATCTAATGTCAGCTAACAATTAGAAAAAACACTTGCTAACGCTACCGACCGGTACCGACCTCGCTACTTTGTTGCAACTTTGCAATGTAGCTAACTAAAGGCCAGTTCTGATCAATGATTTGCAACGATTTGCAAAATTCCAAGACTTTGTAAACGTTATAAAACTGCACTCGGCGATTTGACAAGGTGGGTCTTTTGAGACCCCAGGGCAGGCAACGGCTTCAGACCATAGACCGTATAAAAGCTTCAGACGCTCTGCAACTAACCAGTTCACACCGCTGCAATTTTCTCTGCAACATTTTAAAACCGTTTTGTCTCGTTGTGAATCATTGATCTGAACTGGCCTTAACGTTACAGTTATTTACATTGCCATCAATATATTTATATAATTTATAATGATCGGAATAAAGTGGTCTTTACACAGAGCATTAACCCCGGGGTATAGGTGGAGCAGAGCCGTGTTTATTATAGGTGTTTATTGTGCACGAGATACATAATTGCACGAGCCACACCGAATCCCGCGGATTCTTCTCTGCAGTGTAAAGACGTTCATACCGGGCAAATGGTAGACAAAGAATGTCAGTGGAAATTGATCATCACTAATTCTCTCCCAGGTCTGCTACAGCATTTTAACCCGGCTCGGCAGTGTAAATACAGCGTAAGTTAGCCTAATATTAGACAACGAATGAGTATGTACATAACGTTACTTTTATAACAACCATTTTTTATTCAGTCGACAGTAAATTTTACAGTTACCGTGGCCAAGGTGCCAAATGACTGACGTCACACAGGCGACACTGTTTGGAAGTTGGGAAGTGAGGTCCAAAAACACACCTGCAATTATCGCTTCTCGCCATTGGTACCGCCAAAGAGAACGAAACTAAGATCTTCGAGATTGTAACTTTAAGCTGACACAAAAAATGCAGCAAAGGCAAACAGCCAATGAAGAGTAGAATCACCGAAACCTTCACTAGCATAGTCACCCCATTTCCACATCACTGCTGAGTCTCCCACTCTTATTCTCCTCCCACACACAAGGCTGGTAACCAACTAGACCTTGTATTCATCAGAAGCTGCTCCACTCCCCAACTTACGGTGACGCCCCTCCATGTCTCAGTCCACTTCTTTCTTTCATTCTTGCTCTACTCCTTTAACAGCTCACCCACTGTAAATTTCAGGAGAAATTTCTCTACTTTGTCACAATCCTCCCTCATCTCCACTGCTCTCTCTACACTTTCTCCTCCTGCTTCTTTCTCTAACCTGCCTGTTGACCTTGCTACCCTCCACCCTCAACACATGCCTCTCCCAGTCCCTTGACTCACTTTGTCCACTTGTCTCCAAACCAGCACAATCATCACCCCCCTGACCATGGCTCCAGATCCTCTGATGACCTGACCTCATATCACACCTTGCTGGCAACTTTCACATTAGCCCTCACATTGGCTAAGACCTCATTTTTCCAGTAAAAATCAGTGCGTGCTTCTCTAACCCACGCAAACTGTTTTCCACCTTCTCCTCCCTGTTCATTCCCCCTCCTCCCCCATCTCCCTCTTCCCGTTCCGCAGATGACTTTCTGGCCGGCTTCGAAGGAAAGGTGGCTAGTATCCGGAACTCCTTTGCCCATCCAGTGTGCACCCCTACTCCCAGGAGAAACCCTCAGCCACACTGACCTCCTTCAAGATGCTGGATGACTCTGATGTACTCCAACTCATCAATTCTCATCACGCAACCACCTGTCCACTTGACCCCATCCCATCTACAGTCCTCCAGTCCATATCCGGTGAGATAATTCCCTATCTGTCCTCTATTGTTAATACCTCCCTTGCCTCTGGCCATGTTCCTTCTGATTTTAAGATGGCTTGTGTTACCCCAATCCTCAAGAAACCCACCTCAGACCCCTCTGATATAATGAATTATCGACCCGTATCGCTTCTACCTTTTTTGTCCAAAACCCTTGAGCGAGCAGTGCTTAAACAACTAACCTCTTTTCTCCATCAGAACAACCTGCTAGACCCTCACCAGTCTGGCTTCCGATCCAGGCACTCAACAGAGACTGCACTCCTGGCTATGACGGAGGCACTCGCGCCTCTCCTCTGTCCTGATCCTCCTAGACCTGTCTGCAGCATTCCATACAGTCAACCACAAACTACTCCTCTCCACCTTAGCTGAGATGGGCATTTCTGGGACTTCCCTGTCTTGGTTTGCTTCCTATCTTGCTGATAGGTTCTGCCAGGTCACCTGGATGGGGTCAGCCACTGCTCCTCATCCCCTTGTTACGGGAGTACCACAGGGATCCTCTGCTGTTCTCCATATACAAAAAATCTCTTGGTTCAGTTATTAATTCCTATAACTGTTATGCAGACGACACACAACTCTTCTTCTCTTTCTCCCCCTCTGCCTTACAGGGTAATGTTAAAATATCTTCCTGCCGGGCTGACATCTCAACCTGGATGGCCAGCCACCACCTAAAGCTCAACCTCAACAAAACTGAGCTGCTGTTCTTCCCATACAAGTCCTCCCTTCTACGTGAGCTCTCAATCACAGTTGATGGCACCAGAGTGACTGCCTCTCACTCTGAAAAGAGCCTGGGGGTGGTCCTGGATGACCAGCTGGACCCCAAGGAGCACATCAAGGCAACATCACGGTCCTGCAGATTGCTCCTGTACAACATCAGGAGAATTTCACCATACCTGACTACGTACTCCACCCAGCTGCTTGTCCAGGCTATGGTGACCTCCCATCTTGATTACTGCAACTCCCTCCTTGCAAGCCTGCCAGCTTGTGCCATAAAGCCACTACAGATTCAAAACGCAGCTGCCCAACTCATCTTCAACCTTCCCAAGTTCTCCCACCTCACTCCTCTGCTGAGGTCACTCCACTGGCTACCGGTCGCTGCCAGGATCAGGTTCAAAGTCCTGACCCTCGCCTACACTGCAGCCAACAGGACGGCCCCTGTCTACTTACAGGACATGATTCAATTCTATATGCCTGCTCGACCACTCCGCTCTGCAGCAGCAGGGTGCCTTGCACCCCCTCTCCCTCCCTACCCATCTTCCACCGTGGTCTGAAGACGCATATCTTCAGACTATACCTGGACTAACTGTTACCACTCTGCGAATAATTTCACTTAAATTCCCCTTTTTCATGCCACTCATGTTACATGTACATCCATTCCAGCACTTATTGTAATTTGTATTTTCGTCCTAATATTGTACCTTGTACTTCCCCCTCGTTTGACTTAGCATAAGTTAGGTCAGAATAATGTTCACTGCGTGAATTAGACTGTGTTCCTGCCAATGAATAACTGTACGAAATGAGTATTGTACCTTATGGAACCTGTGTTTTGTAGTTGTTCCAATGATATGCACTTTTGCACATTGCTTGGGATAAAAGTGTCTGCTAAATAAATGTAATGTAAATGTAATGTTAATGAAAGACTATTTTTCATCTACATTTTAAAATATAATAAAAACATTAACTTTTTGAAAATTTGTTCTTAGTAACATAAACATCCTTAGTAAGTGACTGTCATATTGTCTGTCACTTTTTAAGTGGCTGACATTGTGGCGCAAATGGTATTTAAATTAAAGCAAATAATGTCATAATAACCCTGTGGAATAGAGCCAAGCTCTGTCTTCATTCACCCATTCATTCATATACAGTGTGTTCAGTGACACATGAAAAAAACAGATCACCACAACAATATGGAGCTCAGTTACAAAATCAGTAAAACCGAGTCTCGCCTATTACATGATTATTAACTCGGGCTTAATGCTTGGGTGGCAACCGTTTTCAGAGGAGCTAACCAGTGTGAATAAAACGTAATTGCTTTTCATTAATCTTAGCTGCGCGCTAATCTTCCTTTGTGTGCTGCATATCTCCACGGGTCTGGAGAACAATCAGACATTCTTATCAAAGCTGTCACGTTTCACCAACTCAATAACAGCTCATTAACAGCAGTATCTGAATGCCATCCTCCAGAGTACAGAGGCTGCATTTTATTACAAAAAGTTGAGCAGGCTACTATGTAGTTTTACAACAAACGATCATAATAAACAAATATGAATAGATGCCAAATCATACAGATTTGTTTAGCTTCATCTAGTTTTGATTTTATTCTACACAGAATCTGCACAGAGAAGCTTGCTTTGTTCCTACAAAGCTCTGAGGGAGAAAACCTGCATCTTCTGAGAGTGTCCTATCATCGCAGTATTGTTTGGAAACTAACGTTAAATTATATTTCAACATTTTATTGGTCATCGCAAGTCCAAGATTAATTCTTGTTTTAATGTTTGCTTAAACATGAGGGAAACAGCCTATATTCTGTGAAATGAAGTGAGCAGTGAGATGCCAAAACCAAGTTTCACTCAAGCAAAGTGTTTTGACCGGTGTGGTCTTTAATCTGCAATTACTCAAAGCCTGACCATTTTAACCAGGTGCAAGCTACAGTGTGTGTAAACTATGTACGACAATGTATGCACTGGAAATTTTAACTCCTTCACCACCATCATCAGTGAAAGATATTTAGTAAATATTAATTTATCTAGACTGGAAGGAAACAGAGACTGTAGCAGAAGTCAGCAGAACAGAAACATCTGTCAGAGTGCCTGTGAGAGATTAAGTCTAGTGAGTCTTGCAGGAAGCCCCCTTTCACTCAGTTTGGAAAAGGAGATACCACATTTTGGCCATGTAGTGTATGTGGACACCTGACATCCAATATTCAGAATTATGGTCATTAATATGCCGTTGGTCCACCCTTTGCCACTATACCAACCTCTACTCCTCTGGGATGTTCAAGCATTGCTGCAGAGATTTGCTTCCATTCAGCCACAAGAGCATTAGTGACCTTATAGACCTTATAAAATCCTTCCCACACTAGAACTAGCTGAACATGTACCAAAAGGGGTCACTAGAGGGTGCCACACACAAAGACACAGAACCATCAGAAATCAAAACTGTACCCACAGTCACAAAGCAGCACAGAGTAAGTGTGCTGAACCAGCTTCAGTGTAGTCTTTAGCTTTTCATGGAATAGGTAAGCATTTAGAACGGGGGAAACCTGATCCTATATCAGCACCCCCGATCTTCAACGGTTTATGAACATGGGGCATAATCCAACTTAAATCTGGTGCTGATAGCAGTTCCATATATAACACCCTTTACTGTTTGTAACAATACCAATGAAAAGAACAGGTGAAGAAGTGATCATTTCATACCATATCCTTGTATGTGTTCACCTCCATCTCTCAAAGTAAAATAAAAACTACCTGACAGTAAAAAGCTCTGCCTCAAAACTTTGCGTGGCCTTGAGGCATGATGTTTGAACACTTATTTGGACTTTTCATGTGACACTTGACACCTCAATGGCCGTTCTAAAACAGTGTCTGTTGTTTTTGGTCAAAGATTTTTGGATACACAGACTTGGACGGTAGCCCAGATGTTTCAAACAGGAAACCTGCTTATCCATCAATTCTCTTCTGCTATCTGGTAAAATCCCACACAATCCTGAAAAATAGACATTCCATTCCATTCATTTAGCAGATGTTCTTAACAGTAGATAAGTGCATTCAACGGCTTACAAGAGCAACAGGAACTCATAATGAACACTCTCATACCCAATGCAACAAGAAGGGCTATAATCATCTCTACATTTAAAATCATCAATCCTGTCAATTACAGTCAAGTTCCCTGTGACAGATCAAGTAGCGAACCAAGCCCTATGATTAAGAAAAGTGCTGGGAAATATGGCTGTGGTTGAGTTTAGGTTGACATTGACACACACATGCTAAATATGGAAAGTGAAATGTATAAAAAATATTATATTTGGGATTTAACATTTTTAACAGGCATCTTTGACATGGTACAGTCATACTTCTACCTCTGCACAAAAGTAAATTGGCCCTCACAAATAAATTATGCTACAATGAGTTAAGCAACAGTCAATTTTGTAGTAATGCACAAGCAGAGGTCACTGTGGAGAAAGTGAAATAAGACTGATACCTCTGTAGCCCCGTACAGAAGCTTTTGCCTGGAGCAAGAATCTGGAGCATGAATGTAGCTGATTGTGTACCTGACACTGCAAAGGAACTTCCCTTGCTGTTCAAGGTACACAACAATGGATCTCACATTAGACTTTGACGCACCAAATAAATTCAAGAATAAAAAAACATGATGAAAAGACTTGCCGTGAGAGCACTGTTTAACACCCGCGGTGCTGCGCTGCCTCACAAGATACTGCCTCACAAGATACTGAGTATACTGTGAGGCAGCACAGTTCCACGGATGTCTTGGAGGTACTGACTACAGGATGAATGCAGCTGACTGGATGGCTAGTTCATGGATAATGTGCAGACTACAGAAGGAATGTAGCTGATTGGTCGCTTGGCTGATGGGTCTAGAGTGGAGCAGTAATGGAGCTGATTGGTTAGTTGGCTGGTTGGTACAGACCTTATGGACACTAGCTGCCCTCCTCTCCTGCTTAGCCTTCATCTCTGCCAGCAGGCCGCTGCCCATGACCTGGACACCGTAACGGCGGCCTCCCTGGGGGCTGCCCTTGCCGTCACCCTCCGAGTGCTCGTCCATGGAGTCGGGGGTCTTCAGGTCCTCCGAGCGGTCCGAGCTGCTGCTGTAGTCCGTGGGCGGGGCTTTGGCCTCTTTGCCCTTGACCGGGCCCTTGGGCGAGGAGGGCTCCTCCGTTGCTACGGGTGCCGTCGGCTGGGGAGAAGCCGCCTGGCTCTTGTCGGAGGACTTGCAGGTGCGGGATTTGATGAGGTTGAGGAAGCCACCCTTGCGCGTGTCGCGCTTCTTCTCTCCGTCCTGGGAGTCTGAGCTCTTCAGGGAGGGACGTCTGGAAAACAAAGATCAGCCCTACTGCGTTACACAGGTCTGGCATACCAAGAAAGAGCTTCTGCAAGCCTCCCACCACAGGACACTCGGAGACAAATGGCCGCCAGGTGGCTGGGGAACTGATTTCACTAAAACGGCTGGTCAAATGTCTTACCCTACATAATGTGCAATTAATGCGTTCATCAGTCAAAGTCCCTCGTGAGCTTAAATAAGTTCAAATAAGTTCATAGTTGTTATAAATTGCACTGCACTTCTAATCAGTTACTTCTCTGGAAAGCCAGTCTCCAGACTTCAAATAAATTAATGTTTGGTTTATACAATTAAGTTTTAATGCACACTACATGGCCAAAAGTATCTGGACACCAGACATCTCATCCATTACACTCCACTACAGTGTTCTAGAACATTAAAGATTTTTACATCAGCATGTTCAGTTAAGAACATTATAATAACATATTTGTGATCTTACACCTTAAAGCCTTACTCCTTACACCATAAACATCAGGATAGCTGTAACAGCCAGCATTACATTCTTTGTACATAAAACATTTAGCAAGTTAACCGTCTATGCTCTACTTCCACACACAAAAAACAATCACTAGCATAACCAGTAATAAGAGTGCGAGTAAGAGTCATGAAAAATTCTCAGTAATCATGGACTCTGATGTAATATAAATGGAAGTCAACCCTCATAAAGTAACCATCTACCAAAAAAAAACCCATAAAAAACAAACACCCCACAGACCGAATGTTACATGATATTCCAACACTTACTTGGTGTCCAGTTTTGTGACTTTCTTGGTGAAGAATTCATCTACTCCCTCATCTACCCTTCCCATAATGCCATTCTGTTCACCCTCCTGTGAGGTGGTGCTGGTTAAGTGCTGAAATACAGAACAAAGAAGCAGAATATAATGCAGGCAATATATAATCCAGGCAGTTCCAAACAATGTCCAAATACATGACATACAAGCAGTGCCAAAAAATTTCCAAATATATGGTAGAACGATAGGTTGCAGCTACATTTACAGTACAGCTGCAGTTATTTTATAGACTAAGACATAATGACAGATGAAGTTGAGGCCATCTGTGCTTGTGAAAACTGAAAACAGCTCAAACCCTTAAACTGGATAAGGACATGCTATAACAATATAGAACAGAAACTGCCATTTTATATCTTATATCAATTTCCTTTGCATGATTGAACGTGTGCTTTTACTTTTGTATATATACGGATATATATATAAACACTACATTTCCAAAATTATGTGGACACCCCTTCTAATTAGTGGTTTCAGCTATTTCAGCCACACCCATTGCTAACAGGTGCATAAAATCAAGCATACAGCCATGCGATCTCCATTGATAAACACTGGCAATAGAATGGGTCATATTGAAGAGCTCAGTGACTTTCAAAGTGGGGGAACTTACAGGGACCTTACTGGACTGCTTCTTCTTGTTCCTTTTGGGCCGCAGTTTGGTGTAGTGCTGGAGCTTCTTGCACTCTTCTGAAGGCAGCTCTCCCATCCCTCCAGAAGTCTTCTTCTCCAGCTTTGGAGGAGCAGCTGCCGGGTCGTCCATGTGGACGGGCACATCCTCCAGAGCTTTGTCCAAGTCAAACTCCATTTCTGATAGACACAACATGATAACCAATCAGAGCCCAGAGCATAGCCGCCAACCGTGATCACACTATGAGATAAAAGTGCAGATCTCTGCAGATATCTTTAAACTACCACAATTAATTTCCCTTAGCACTAGATTTGTTTTTTTCCATAATGTGTGGGTGGGAATTCCCTTTCCTTCCTGGGACTGCACAGAAGAGCTCTATGGTACGATGGCTGCGGAGGGCATCATTGTTCTGTAAAGTGTGGATGCTACCATATAATTATTAAATGACAGCTCAAAGCATTTCATTATCCATAACACTGCTCTAATGGCAAAGGCCTTGAACCATGCAAAGAAAACCAATCTAGTTGTCAGGAAGTGCATTGAGCCGAGATCTCTCACAGGTCCATGGGTTAGGCAGATACTCCCACAAATGGCAGAATTATAACATTACTCTGGGTGTTTCTGTCACAATGCACATCCTCTACAAGACACACAGTAGTGTGTCTACTGTATCAACTATCTAAATGCCATTTTAGTATAATGTACTCAACAGCGAATGCAAGGGTTTGAAGCATCTTGAAACAATAATGATTTTCACGATTCATCGTGTGATAAAAGCAAACAGCCATGCATCATGCCTGAAAAACGATACAACTTCCAACAATAGTAGTGAATGATTATGTAATTAAGTTATGTTCCACATTGGTATAAATCCAATTAATTGATATTCTATGTTGATATATCTATCCCGTTGGAGTCTATAATGTAGATGAACCAGATAGCAACAGTTAGTTTCCTCAGTCATCATCACTCCAATATTGTGTGCGTGTGTGCGTGCGTGAATGCATGCATGCATGCATGATATGTACATTTAATACAGAATATTTTAATTTATATTTATACAAATATAAATGTCAAGGTGTTAAAGTCAGTGTTTTATACAGCCAAGCAACCAATTTACTCATAATATATGCTGTGTGCTCTTTAGTGCTAGAGCGTTTGCATGAGTGCAGCTGTGTATACATGAGCGTGCACGTGTGTATGCGTATATATTTGCATTGACGTATTTGAGTGGGTGCAAGTTTGCATGTATGAGTGTGTACATTTGCGGCTCAGACTCACCAAAAGCTCGAGACACGGGCCGCAGCATTCTGCTGTGAATGCTTTTCCTCTTGGACTTCGGGGTCATCTGCGGCAGAAACATATGCATCAGCAAAGCTCATTGGAGTACTCAAAAAAAGACCGGTGACATCACGGCCATTAGCAACCCTCAGTCAGCATACGTCCAGGTGCAGGAGGAGACTGTGCAGGGACACGCACGCATAAACAAGGCTGTGTGCTCATTCGGCTGGGTGTGACTTTCCCTGTGGCTTCACAGCCGAAGACATCACATTCCCCTCAATTGCCATCTACTCCAGCTTCTCCCATCCCCAATGTTTATGAACATCAGAAACCACACTCCAGATCCAAACCACTAAGAGGAAAGAGCAGCCAGATTTTTTAAAATTTTACTTCCATTTTATTTAGACAGTGATCTCATTTTCTGAGAACTGCACCATGTTGCACAATAATCCCAATAAACTTCTTGTATACCCAGACTCTCCAGCTGCCCAAGTCTGTTGTTGTGGAAGTCAAGCCCTTTCATGACAATTCAGTCTGTCTGAAATAGTTGCACAGAAATAGCCCTTGTGGTAAGTATCATTCGAAATGGAATACCCTCTGTGAAAAACATACCGATATCTAGACCGCAGGAATGGTCTAACAAATACGTGTACATGGAGTATATAACATAAAAAACATGCAAATCGGGGCAAAGCAACTTCTGCAATCCAAACTGGAAAACAAGTGACTTCACCACAGATACAGGAAGATGTCCTTAAGGCTATAGGCCAGCCCTGTCTCCAAGGGCTTGACATTTTAAGGGGTTTCTCCATTTTATTTGGAGCCGTTTGTTTATTTTTAAAGGAAAAGGAAAGGAAAAAGCAGCAATACTTGCATCCGTGGGAACTTAAACAGGGTTTTAAAACAATGAGAGTGAAAAGGGAACTGGTCACCTCTCTGATAAGTTATAGCAACAGAGATGATCTTCCAGCAGTTTGATCACCAAGAAACTGCACAAAGACTCCTTGTTATGATGTCAAAGCCCCGTGGCCACGTGAACAACAATTGACAAATCATTTACAGTTAGATAAAACCACCACGCTGCGCTTCAACCCACAAACCTGTTAATATGCAAACTAAAAACAATCCCACACAAACATCGCACTGTGCCTCCACTGCTCTCTTTGGATGTTTCGTTGAAAAATAGCCAAACTTGTCCCTCATTTCCCCATTTCATGCATCATTATAACCCACACAATTTTCTTTCAACAAATAATAACAGCCTTCACCCTAAGAGTGACAACAATGAGATAATGAAATCACACGAGAGAAACTAAAATGACGTAACAGCACTTCAAACTTGTTTGCATTTTGGACTAAGTTGCGGGGTAAAACAACAGCACTAAAATGTAGAACAGCATCTCAGATATGTAACACAGCTGGGACACATCAGCTTTCACCAGCTTGTCTTAGGTGTACTATAGTACCCAGGGCCTCATGTAACTTGTTCCACAGAACATTTAATTGTTCAATGAAAGTCAAATTAATGTCAAAAATGGTGACCATATACCATGTAACACTTTTGTTCTGAGCCTCAATATAAGAATGAAATGAAAATATGATTGTTGATACAGAAAAAAGGGTTTAGGTTTTTAATCAACTGAAAAATGACATAACTGGCTAAATAAATTTAGTCAAATATGTACTAACAGGGCTTGAAAGAAACACCTGCTCATCAATCAAGTGAAGGTAAATTTACTGACGGCAGGTAATTTACTCAGCTTCACTAGCTATTTCAGTGGGTATTTGCTTCCACATTCATACCAAGTTTAACGCTATAGGTCTGCATACAACGGGGTTCAGTGCTCCAAACTCAATGGGAAAAAAGTCATCAGCACAAGGACCTTGATTAATGATAATGAAATTCCACAGTGATCGGTTTCAAGCCCTGCTCTCCTCCTGATGACACAGACAGTGAATGTGTTGCTATTATATACAGGGTGCTTAGAAAGCAGGCACACATTCTACTGCATATCCACAACAATGCTGTACCAGAACAACAATGTGGGTGACAAACACTTCTCAAATCACAAAATGTCCAACTTCAGACCCCCACACACCAATATTACCAGACATATGGAACCACCTCTTTCAACGTGAAAAAGATATATATTTAAAAAACTGTTCCTTTGGCAAACACAACCCAATAGCTTTTTTTATGAAACAAATTGACTAACGCAGAGCTCCTAAATCCACCTCAGTAAATCCACCTCAGAAGTGAGTTTGTGTCTGCCAGGAACAAGAGGGAAGGGTTAGCTAGCCTCCCCGCTGGGCTGCCAGATTTCGATGGCCCAGAGAACGTGACATTTGGGGTGGGGGTCTGAGCAGCATTTGGCTCTGTGCTACAGCAGAAGCTACGGTGGAGCAGGCAAAAGCCACGATGCAGAGAGCGCGAGCATTACTTACGCTGGTGCAGCAAAGAGTCTCCACGAGGCAAAGGGTGAGAGAGGAGGAGGGAGGGAGGGAAGGAGGGAGAGAAAGAAAAGCAAAGGTGTAGGACAAAGAGGAGGAGAGGAAGAAGGAGAGAAGACAGTGAGGCTCCATGGTCCCAGAGTGAAAAGGAAGAAAGAAGTGGCGGTGGACCATGGAAGCCGCCGTTTGGCTCAGAAACACAGACGCAGAGACAAAGGCCCAGCATGCAACACTGCACGCAGCATGACTCTCCCACGTAAAAAAGGCATCTTTCAGGCCAAACACCTCATCAAATCATGCGTTCATGTATATTCAATCATAATCTTGGCGTACACTAACGATTTGAAGGCCAATTAACAGGTGTCAATGATTTACAACCTTGAAGACTGGGTAAAACACAGTTTTACAAGAAAACTAAAAATGTCAATATTCATCATGTTATTTTAATGTCAAAATAAACTGTAATTGGGAAATTGGATCCATCATGAAATATAAACGTTGATATCACCCTAAAAAGCGGTAATGATGCCTCCTTTGCCACCTACCAGAGAATCATTCTGTCCATCCACAGAAAACAATGTCGGTGTGAGACAGAATGTTTGAGGTACAGTACGGGCATCCAACTGAGCTAATGAGCTCCTATGACACACAGTCCATCTGCAGCACTTTCACTGAACAGAGCCAGAGATCTAACTTAGCTGAGGGGCATGTCCGTACACTGTAGCATTTGAGGCTCAGATATGAGAAGCATGAATCATTTGGAAAGCACATTTAAAGCACATTTAAAGCGTTATGATCTCCCTATTGTGTAATGCCTTCTGGACTGAAGCGTATCCCCCACAGAGACTTCTAAATACACAAGAAATACTGAACCCAGGAAAAGTGCATGCTTGGACGACCCAGGCACACCAGTCTTGTAAGGCCCATTGACATATTGTGTGCTCTGTGGTGCCTTTAAATATAAAAAGAAAACATACAACCTCGTAATTCCAGGTGCATAAAACAACAAGATATTAGAATATTGACATCTCTCAGAGATAAAAAGGAATATATGTGTGTCTCAACAACTTTTATAAAATCTTCCATTCTGAAGGACTGACTGCAATGGGAAACCCACTTCCTTTTTACTGTACTGTAAGACACAGATCTATCAGCCAAAGTGAGGGGAGGCTAAACTCAGAACATAGAATTGGAACACCCCACCCCCCAGCTGAGGAGATCATTCAGTACAATTATCCTGAACCTGGGGTACTCTGAGGGTATCCAGCAAAAATGAGACGCCTCACTGTTAAAAACACACTGATTGCGCCGGGTAGCACTCAGCCATGTAATAGCCTCCCGATAATGAGTTCACCTTTTCCACACAGAGAGGGAGAGAATGACCTGCCTGGAGGCCCCGCTTGTGTAACCAGAGGCAGGTGGCCAGCCCAACATCCACTCGCTGCTGACCTAAATCCTCCGAGACGTTCCCCAGGTGGATGCTACACGTGGTGGAGGTTGAGGGGATTTTCCACCCCTCGCCGTGAAGCACGCAGAGATCACAAGATGAAAGCGTGCATACGCGCAACACAATAAATCGGAGCGTCGCCTCGTTTCAGGTTCACGAGCCTGGCGGCAGCGGGACTCCCAATGCTGTTTGTTCAAACAGCACGTGGCTAAGCCTAGCCAGGGGGTTAGGGAAGGGTGAGCAGCATTCAGAGCCTGTGCATAAATGCATAGCATTTTTACATGAATATGGTGTGTTGATTGGTCGTTGTATGTGAGCTGTGGAGCAGAATTAGCATTTTGCCTCTGTGGGGAAAGATACAAAGCGCAGAAAAGGGCACATTAAAAGCACTGATACTACTGGGAGAGCGCTGGACGGGCTGATTAATAAATAACCACCTCACCACCGCTTCCCGCACCAAAGAGAATCCAGCACTTCTGCACTTGAGAGAGAATTATGAGGCCAGGGACACACTCGTGAATGCAATTTGTAACAGACTGCAATTTATCAGAGTCCCTCTGGTAGGAGTATGGTTTGATCTATTACAGACCATTCATGTCAGGCTGGTTAACCAGACAAAGGAAAACCCTAGTTGGTTTAAAAGCAGGATAATAACTCAGACTTGATGTTCTACATCATTTCCTATGGAGAATCTACACAAGCGCGGCAGCAAGCTCTGCTGCATCAGCTCAGACAAAGACAGGGATCTGAGTCCACTCAATACAGTGCATTGAGGAGAGGGGGAGTCGTTAACCATAGTGGAAGCAAGAATGAGTAGGTCTCAGTCACTGTGATTACCATGGCCTTCAGAACTCACTGAATCAAAAAGAGGCAGTACTCAGTCCAACCACACTTCACATATTCCACTGATTCATTCAGGTTCATTAATCGGTACTGCAGTACTCACTTTACAGTGATTCATAATGTGATAATCTGCATAATGTAAGCCCAGATACAACTGTGTCCAAAACAGTGAACATTTTGCCACTAGTTAACTGTGCTTCTAAAAACAAATGCTTAAGCACAAAGTTTAACACTGAAACTTATGTGGTCAATATAGTGCAAGAACCAGCTATGGATAGGAAGTAGGCTAGATACCAGATTACCTCACTCAGTAACAGCACATTAGACTTCATAATAATACATTTTTTTTTTTTTTAAAGTGCTTATAAATTATAATAGTGGTACAATAAAATCTCATTAATAATAAACAAGAACATTTGCTAAATCAAGGAAACCGCATTCAATAGCCACATTTAATAAAAAGTAAATAAATGTAATATTTTGTATTCAAATAGTAACATTAACATTTTTACGAAAAATGTTTGACAGACTAAACCAGCATGAATGACAAATCACTAAAACTAAAAATTAAAAGGTGCAGCAACCAACGCATCAGAATTTTATGAGGAAGCACTAACATTTGAAACATTACCATAAGTCTGGCAGGGTCTTTCTGGTCTCTGAACATTTGAATAATAAAGGGCTTGCAAACATTTCCATTCGATTAGAACCAGTGATGGTCAGTCACAGCTTGACATCTGAAGAAGGGGGCTACATTCAAAATATGATAAATATTGGGTAGATCTTTGATGTTATGGATTTGTTATGCATCTGGGCTTCTTTTTAAAGTCAAAGGAAACATCAACTAAAATCCTGGTTCTCTTTGCCAGGAAGCTCAAACTTGGCCACAAATGCATCTTTCAGCAAGACAATGATCCCAACCATACTTCAAAATGACAAATTTGCAATGGCCATCAGTCTTCAGGCTTGAACAGACTGAAGACTGAAGATAATCCAACAGTAGGGTAATTTGGAGAAAGAAGACTGCCTAGAGACAAAGCGCAGAGCAGTCCAACGTTGTAATATTGAACAACATATCTATCCTAATTTTAAAGAAAATGTGTCAACAGATATGGCTACATTTTACAAGTTTTACTGTTAGCGACATCATCCGCAAGAAATAAGGGAATGAAGAGAAGGAGGTTACATTAGGTAATGAGGTCAGACTGTAAATACGATGTAAGTCGATATGCTCACTTTCACAATTTTTTATCCTCAACCTTTACCTAAAGTAGTTTAAATTAAATCAAGTTTCTGCTAGAACAGCCTAAATAGCTAAATAATAGGCACTTGGCTCTTCCGCATTCAACATGCAAATTCCTGCGCATGTATCATAACAATTTAAAACTTGGCACGATTGTCGCACTCGACAGCATGAATGAAAAATAGCATAGAGAAGCCATTACAAAATGCAAATAAGTTAAATGGAAATTGCTATAAAAATACCAGCATGAAAAGGTATCAAATGTGGCATTTTTCCCATTTTTTTGTTCATACAGCCCATTACTTATTTTCTTTTATAAAGCCATGTTTGCTCATATTTATAAAGAGTGGAAGTAATTATGGAGAATATTCCAAAATTATTTTTTCAAGCAGTGCATTTACCCTAACTGCTGCTAACGTGCAATAATGATCTATCACATCACAGAACCCTAAAGACACATGGGAAAAGCAGTATAAAAACTGAATTTGCAAATGCATCAGTCATTTTGACTGGCTTTCACACAATTCCAGTGTAGTTACGTGAAACTGCAGTGCACTCATTTGACCTCCTTCAGAGCAGAGGTCAAAGCCAAACCCTGCTCAGTTTTATCAGAAAGAGCAGAGAACACCTTCCCAAACCATGCTCAGTTTTATCAGAAACAGCAGAGAACACCTTCCCAAACTCCAGAATCCAGAGGACTCCACAATCACACGGTGTGAAGGAAATGAGGGATTGCACAAATCAGCGGAGAGCAAGGAGGAGGAGCGTGCAGTGATTCCACCACAAAGTCCTGCCCTCTCTGTTCAGTGATGCCTCTCTGTGATGCCTACAGCACATCCTAGAGCGTCTGAATCGGGCGTGGCAAGCAGGCTCCTCCCAGCGGGAGGGGGACAGCGTACCATGCACGCCTCCAGGTCATCCAGCCGCTCCGGTTCCGTTAGCTCCATGGCGGCCCGCTTGGGGGTCCTCTCCTCCGGGGCCTCTGCCTCCACGGACTCCTGGTGGAGGAGGGGGCGCCCCTTCCTGGCCAAGTGCTCCGCCTGAGGGTACGGGGTGGGAAGGATGGAGACCACCTTAGGTAAGTAGTTCTAAATTATTTGAGACCACACCTCACTTAATGAGCAGACACTTTTTCTGTGACTCACCCCTTATTAAAATACAGCTCAGTATAGTTCCGTATAATCACTGTGTACTGTAGTGGAATACAGGAAACTAGTGCCAGCGAGTGCCCTTTTAATGTCTATGGAAAAAGTATGTTTTACACAATTTTTCCTTAGTCCTATATCTGTTGAACCACTGATATAGGTCACCTGAACCCACGTCTGAGCAGAGCCAACTTTACCACACTTTTCCACTCCTTGCTTTTCAGTCTTTATAACAGATTGTTTTCCCCTTGCCCCCGCTCCTAGCTTGGAATGAAAGTGTAACTGCAGTACCATTTAGCCATTCGGTGTGAAGCTAAAGATATCACCCCTTTTATTATGGAAATAATATAAACTAATATACATTCACTGTTAAACTTTAAAAAATCTATATTTTGAACAGACCTAAACACCTTCTTACAATCCATGGCATTTACATGACTTCAACCACATTAAAGTAAGTCTGAGGTGCTGATATTTTAATAAAAGGTCATTAAGAGAATTTCAGAATCACTGTAGAAAAATAATCATTATTATGTTATTATACCTCCCCTGTGGCCTTCACCATGAGTTGCAGAGATAAAAATTGTACTAAGTCTGCATGACTTAATATTCCTCAGTGATAAGACTCAATCCTTCACTGAAATGCTCTACAAATTTGAGTCCTGATGTAAGCTCAAATGAACAGGAACACTGGTCATACCTGAAAGATGTTTTGACAGATCATCATGCACTAACTTCACTCTATACTGTGCGTGTGTGTGTTAGAGAGAGTGTGAGAGAGAAAGAGAGACTCACCAATGTGTGTTGAGAACGTGAAAGAGCCTCCAAAATCTCATCGACGACACGGTCTGAGAGGAAGGACGCCAAGCTCAGCTTTACCTCACTGCACGTAAAAATCACAAGGAGAGAGAAGGACACAGAGAAAGGGGAACATAAAAGGGGAGAGACAGCATGAATTCAGCTGTCAGGTCACAAAAAAAACACAATATGAAAAAAACAGAAGTGTGACAACATAAGTTCCAAGAGAGGCTGATTTAACACATCGACAGACAACAGAGTGGGGTCACCTGATCTTGTTGATGATGTCGATACCAGACTGCTGCAACAGTGTATCCTTGACAAAAGAGCTTGGGATGACCATCTTGCCTGTGCTGGCCTTGATAAGATCCTGCCGCAGGTTGGGCCTCTTCATCACGTGAGGGCAAAGCCCTTCAGCCGTGTCCACCATGGACTCCAACAAACTCTGCAGGCACAGAGGAGTGTACTCATCTTACCAACAATACAACAGTACTACATTGTAGACTACAACAATCTCGATAGGAACATAGGAGTGTACTCATTTACCAACAATACGACAGTACTACATTGTAGACTAGAACAATCTCGATAGGAACAGAGGAGTGTACTCATCTTACCAACAATACAACAGTATTACACTGTCGACTACAACAATCTCTGTAGGAATGGAGTCATTTAACCAGAATTTTACCACCCATTCTAGACCTCAGACTAGAGTATGTGAGTGGAGTTGAGTGGGCATGAATGCCACTCAGCACTCTATAAACCTACAGTAATCACACCACTCTGTGTTTTATGTGCACTTCATCCCAGTAGTTCACCTGCACTATAAAATATGTGAAATGTATCAGATCCTTCTTATAAATTTCTATTCAAAAATATTAGCAAACCTCTGGTGACACTTAATTGCATTCTAGGTCACCAAAGCATTTGCTGTACTTGTAGAGATAAAGTTCAGGTAACTCCTTCGCAATAGAGAGTACGTCTTGCCAACACTTTACAAACACCAGAGTTAAAACAACAGTGGGAACAGTGGAGACTACCTTATCTTATTACCAAATATGACACACTACACAAATTTCAAAACTTTCCATCCGGCAGATATAACGCCATTTCTTTGCGTCTTATGCCTAAAAAGGAATAAGCACTAACAGGGAATAAAACAGTTTACACTTCTACTTTCTATTATTGTCAGCAGTACTGTAAATGGCAGTTTCTGCAGAAACTGATTTTGACGAACAGAAACGCATGTACTCACTATGTGTCAAAATTTGATATTCAGTCCCCCCCCCGCCCCCTGACAATTTTCATTAAATTTTGATTCATACAGGTGACAAAGATATAAGGATTAAAAGCAGATAGAGAAACTAAATGCTGAAGTAGGTTTATCATTCAGTTTTCAAATTTAGCATCAGGGCGCCACATGGTTGAGTTGTGCAACTTATTTGATTTTAAATGAAACCTTTTTTTTTTTTTAAAAAGAAATGAAAGCATCCAGAACCAAGCCCTGACATTGGGGTTTTGCTGAGAGAGAGAGAACTGTAGAGTCCAGTTTTCACTAGCTCTCCAGAGGATTTCAGGGTTTAGAAGTTTAGGGATGAAATAAAATCGCTCAACTTCCCTTATCTGAAATTACATGCATGTTTATCAAAGTGCATTTCACGGGAGCCGGCCAGCGGTCTTGGTCTCCCCCTCCCATGCGCGCCGCCAGTGCGTACCACGCTCTATTTCAGCTAGCGGCCCAAGGGAAGTGCGCGCCCACACAAAGAACACCGCGCTCGCTCCGTTTCAATGGGAAAAGCAGCCTTTATTGAATGCATCCTGGTGGGGCCTCTAAACGCAGCCATTCCTGCATTACCACTAAGTTAATTTCACTGCCAACAATGTCAAAGACCCAAAACCCAAGAAAAAACATTAGTAGACTATGCACTGATATGCACTGAACTGCCAAGGGCAGCAAGGCTGCCGTGTCTGCTCCTTCCAATTACGCTAAAATCATATTTGTACGCCCCTCCCACTACTGCGACATCCTAGGCAAATATGAAAAGCAAGTACATGCCAGTGGTTGTGTTATCCCAGGATTCTGTGGTTTCTGTGCAGAAAAAAGAGCAAAAATGCAAGGGGAAATAATACATTGCCTTCTATAAATGCAGATAATCCAAGGACTTTTTAAAAAAAATTTTAAACAACAGGCGATGACCCAGACTTGAACCACAACAAAATTACTCCGCTTTCTTTGAGCCAATTGTCTTTTGGTTTCTGGCACTTGTGTTTTTTATTGATCATAATATTTACATAGCTGCGGGTAACATTGCAGGATTCAAAGAGAAAACACTTAAATTGAAATAAAAGTTGAAAGCGAGATACTGTAACTAACTGGCTCTTGAGTGAATTAAAACAAAAATTGCTCCTAGGGTTTTTAAAAAATATTACTAGCCCTGCGTTCCAAAGACACCGCATTCCATGGGCTAGCGCGACCAATCACAGGCTCTTCGTACTCCTTCAGTGGCCCCCGCACTGCACCGGCACAGTCAGATAGAGACCCAGTCAAATGACTATATCTTCCCCTTTCATAACTGTATGAGCAACTGCATGAAACCTCTGAGTTACCGGCCATATATGGATGGTATATTAAGCTACTTTCTCACCTCTATCTGTATTTGTAATACTCGACAAAGTATGTGATTTACATAAAATTATACGACCCAGTATAGGTATCTGTTTTATAGTTCTACTCCTGTCTTCCTTCTTTTTCTTCTCCAATGCCCTTTCTGCCAATCACCTTGCCAAACCTTCAAAAGGCAGTGGCATTGGTCAAAAACACTCTGCTGCAAATTGCACCAAGAGCAAGTAGTTACAGGCAACATGATGATTGTTAATTCTGCGCAGAGCGCTTACTGTGCAGTATTTAGTCATGCAGAGCACCGCCCCACAGTAATCATGATTTACATCTTTGTGCCTTCTTGTAAACCAACCCTCAACTCAGTATGTATCCTTAAAAATGAGTGAGCAATACCCTAACACAGTCTCCTTCATAATGCTTGTTTTCATTTCTGCAATTCAATGTAATTACTCCCTGAATAAAATATGACAGCCACTTGGGCTGAGGAAAGACATTAATGACATAAATTATCTATGTGGTTACACGGTGCACATCATCAGCATCTTTCAATTGGGGTCATCCCAGGTTGTGAAAAGGTCATGAAATGATGATGGCTCCAGGGAAAAACTGTTAAAACCAATGCATGTGAGGGGAACAAACTGCAGGGGAAGTCTATTCATACAGCTAACTGCCTGTTTTACTTATGCAATACAGTGTGAGCACTTTGAAACATATTTCTGGATGAAACTGCAAAGACTGGACTACTGCGCTCACCATAGGTGCAGGCTGGACTCTATAGCAGGTTGGAGTTCAGGCCTCAGCTATGTCATGTCAAATACAGTTGGGAGATGAAGTATCTAATGCATGGTGGAGTGGGTTTGATTCCTTCAGTTGCTCATATGTAAATGCTCCCGACAGAATTCCCGGTGCCCCCATGCTACCAGTCAGTAATGGAAGCATCCCTCCTCTGAGCACGTGTGTGATCGACATATTGTTAATTGTGTCCTAGCCTTACAGAAATAAATTAGTCCTAAACAAGCCATGCAAAATTTAAATTAAAAAGAAAACTTAAATTTAAAAGAAACTGAGGGAATGCTGGTTTATAGGCTAATGCTCGTTAATCTCCAGAAAACCCCCTTTACCTGTAACTGTTCATCCATCACCCTGGTCACCTCTCCAACCATGGACTCCAGCTTCTCCTGGATGGGGCTAGAGGATGAGCTATCCAACCCCTCCTGGGAGGCCGCCCCCAGGTGGTACAGGTTGGGCAGGAGCTATGTGTGGAGGAGGGGGGCAGAGAGCGGTCAGAAGAACTGTAGAAACACTCACCTTTAACCTCTAAACCAGCACAGAGGGGAAAATTAGCCATGGTATTAGTTGTGAGGGAGCGAGGCTTCATGACCTCTAAAATGAGTAATGGTACCATGCTATTGGCAAATAACCTACTTGAAACACACTACTTTGCTTTGAATTCATCTGATTGACTTAGTAATTGATACTACATGTTAGCATCACCCAGTGTAGGAGATTCATAAAGCTTTACTCTCCCATCACATAGGCGAAACAGACTGTGGATGCTTGCAACCAAAAAAGTTTTAACAGCCCACAGACCACCTATGTACAGGTGGCATCCTTTGTGGAGTATGAAGCCCTTCACTCACCGTTTTAGAGTTCCTGGCATCCTTCACAAAGTTTTCAGCCATTTTCACGTCCTCTAAAATGGCGTCGGTCTCTGAATATCTCAGCGAATTGAGATGGTCCTGAACTTTGACGCAGATCCTGTCAATCATCTGTGTGTGTTTGTGTGAGTTACATGACGTCACAAACATTAGCATTGTGCATAACTCTTAAAAACATCCCTTAAATATCTACACATAGCAACACTTTCAAATAATCTCTAATCATAAAGTTACTAATATCCTGCAAGTTACAGCATCAGGGTAACTAAGAGTATTAACTGAAATAGAGATTCCCCACTAACCTAATACTGCCAAGAGACCTGATTTATTTCCACATTCCATAATAAATGATGAATGCTTAATTTCTTTTTACATTAACAAGAATAACAAGAGGCGTAACATTTTGGATTTCTTGTATAAATATCTTCAGCTATACTATCTTTAAATTCAGAATATGATCCACGTAACAGTAAATCATCAGTTAACGACAGTAAGGCCAATGAGCGTTACTTTTGGCCAGCGGTCATGTGACATAGATAGACTTATCCAGGCAAATGTAAGCAGAAGGCTCACCTGCTGTGTGGTTGTCGTGACAATGCCCTGCTGGAGACGGTAGGCCTGCTCCTGGAGGTATTTACGGGTCTTGTGGTTCCGAAACAGGTAATTCTCAATCTGACATTTAGAAAATGCCATGTAACTGTACATAAATGTACAAAGGAAGCTACTTCTAGTTACATTTAAAGGCACATTTAGAATCTCATTTTCAAGCATGTGCATTACTGTAGATTCCTTTCAGTAAATTGCAAGATACAAAAAGATGCAGATTCAATTAGCTTCTAAATGAAACTGTACGGTACAGTGAACAAGCTCTTGTTGCTCTTTAAAATGAGTTTACAGATACGCCACTCTGGCAGAGCGCAGTCTCACAGCTAACAGAACCTCCCTGCACTCCGCCTCACCTTGAGCAACGCATCCTCAGTCTTTTCAGGGCTGGCCTTCAGAGCTTGGGACGCGTCGATAATGGGGATCGGCATGAAGCGGATCGTGAAATTTCTGTTGGAGAAAGGAATCAAATCACATGCTAATTTCTCCTCCTCAAATCAGGGCTATCTGCAAAATGAAATAGCTGTTTGAGCTGTACTGAGGGACATTACAGTATGAAGAATACAACATGGCAACATCTTCATGGAGCCAGCCGCCTTACTATCCTATAACTTTACCCTGCCTGGTGACTGATGCTAAATAGGAATGGGTTTGGTTACTACTTGGAAGGGAGACTTTCTGGGAAAACTGAATTGCCACCCAAAGAGAATGTGCACACCTCAGGCGAGATGAAAAGGAGGCTTTTTGTTTCCTGTGGGTAAAGAAAGGTTTCCACACCCCATAAGTGGGAACAGGAAATGACTTCACCTCACCCAGCCAAGAGGAAAAGAAGTGACATGGTGATCTACATCTGATTCAAGTCAACAGCAGACTTTAGTGTACACACACCACACTATTTTTTTGCAAGTATTCTGAAGCAACTCGCAGAACCCACACATGATATTGAAGAGATGGGAAAAAAAATCCTATAGATGGTGCCTAATATCTATAGGGTTTTACTTGAGATAAGACACAAAGCCAGTCCCTTTGTAAAATGGCAGTGGACATCTTACATAGTGAGACCAAGGACTGTACAGCAAACTGAACAGGCTGAACTGAATACAGTTGATGCTACAACAAAGAGACTGGGCCCCCACCACCCCCCCTCTTATTCAGAGACTGCCCCCCCCTCTCCTTTACAAGGGTAGCCACCCTTTTTTGAAGAGCAGGGTGCAGCATTTAGTCGCTTAAAAGCCATGTCCTGATTTCACCCACTCAGCTCTCAGAACAATTGAGTATTCTGCAGCCACTGAAAGTGTGTCAGGGAATGAGGCCAAAAACCTAAGAATCACTCCGGAGGAGAAAATAAAAGGGCTCCGCCCCCAGGTAGACTGGATGAACAGGGCTCGCAGACACCCGCTGTCAACCGCCCGTGTGCCCCCACCGCTTCCACCCCGCAACTCGCCCGCAGTTACCATGGAACCCCATGATTCGGCTGCCAATAAGCTTCGGAATGCCTTTTTCTCGGTAACAGCCAGTTTACGGTCTAAAGGAAGTGCCAGAATTGAAATAATTATGCCAAACGTCAATTAAAATGCTAGAAACGGATACCCAAACGTAAAAAGAGGCAATCTGGTTTTCAGATGTAGCGGCACATGAGTACTGATGGCTGTTTCTCTCCACGCTCAATATAACCCCCCCCCCCCCCTTCAACCCCCCTCTCTCTCTTGTACCCCCTCTGTCTTTCTCTTGCTTTGAGGAATGAATAATACACAACCATGAAAGGAGAGCGGACAGACTCGTCCCTCCCACTGGAGCAGGAAGCAGCACAACCCCACATTGTTTCATCGCCTCCTTTCCTCCTTGCCTCCTTTCAGTCTCTGGGCTGTTTTCTGGCTACAGCTGCTTCTGCAATTCCATGTCCAGGAGTTGCATCTGATTCTGGCGGAAGCTTTCATCTGCCTAGTTTCAACTGCACCCCCCACCCACCCTCCAGTCCAGCCATAAGCCCCTTTCTCCCATAATAAGTTCATCCCCTTCTTCTGAGAGCTCATTAGAGCCCCATTGCACCTTCAGCTGTACTGCTGCAACCCCAGGCCAGGTGTGCATTTGGGCATGCAACCCCTCACCCACAGCTCAACAAAGAAACAAAGAGCAGTGTCACACAGTCACACGCACGCACGCACACACACACACACACACACACACACACACACACACAGACAAAACTCACTTCTCCAGAGCTGCTGCAACATCCTGCAGGCCTTGTGGGCTGATGTTGTTTTTGTCCCAAATGACCGTTCTGTGAAGAAGCACAGGCATTGAAAAAAAAAAAGTCACATTGAAGAACACACCCACACACACAAAGAAAATCTATTCCCATTACAAGTCGGTACAAGAAAGCACAGTCGCCTGATTCACCTGAGCTTGCTGTTGATCTGCAAGGCTTTGGCCAGCATCTTGGCCCCCATGTCACCCATGCCATTCCCACTGATGTCCACTCTGGTCAGCGAGGTGTTGCTGCCCAGGGCATTCAGGACAATGGTCAGGTCACTCTTCAGCTTGGAGTCCGCCAGTGAGAGGGAGGTCAGTGGCTGGGTGGGAGGAATTTTAAATCCAGACTTACACACTCCAGAAGACCGGATCTACTCTATGTTACATAACTGAGTTATTGCTTTGAGCACCAGTCTATTAGGACCTTAGTTCGGCATGACACCAATTTATATTCTGAACACAATTCTGCTGTGGCAAAAACATGCCCCTCGATGTAAGAACAACAAGATTATCATGAACAGGATTCCTCTCATTTCCAGCCCTTTCATATTACATTGGTAATCAGATACCCTCATTAAACAGTGCGCAAATGGGGATTAATTTGACCCAGTCACATTCTGGGCCTCAATCATAAGTGAATCCATTGAGTGTTAAGCACTAACAATCCTTTTGACTTCCGTCTTTGATTCTTATCCATCCATTCAACTCCGTCCACTCCTCCTCAACTCGACCCCAGCCCCTGTCTGTTGAGATTTCCATCCTGATGGGATGATTCCAGTCTGCCATTTCTGCTTTTCTGGATTTCTTGAGGGTTGGAAAATTAACAGGCCACAGCAATGCAAACAAGGTTATGGAATGTCAGTGGATTACAGCAGGCAAGGTGTAGGTTTAACACAAGCCTTGATACTTTCAATACCGTGTATACTCAAGGCTATGTACTGGATGCAGACCTCTTGGATTTCTGCACAATCCACTTTGATGAATTCCAGAGATCCTTGCCTAAAGATTCTCTCAGTTCACACAGTTCAAAGAGCTGCTAAAGACTTTCTCCACAACCTCCTTGAATGAGAGACATGGGTAGAGGTTTGTGAGGGTGCTTTGGTTCAGATGCACAAATCTTGCATTACAACAGCACTGTACCACATTATAATGCATTATAACTGCAATATACCACATAATAACTTCTGCAAGCATTCTTCTCTATGCATAACAAATATGATTTGATTTGGCTGTGTGTCAGGTGGACAAAAGAGAGGAAGTAAGGATGTTTCCATGAGCCCACTCCTCGGCCACACAGAAGCCAAACTATGACCTCAGCAACAGCCCACGCTACGTGGAAGCATGGGGGATCTGGCCAGATATGCAGACGGGCTAGTGTGAGAAAAGCTGGGTCAGGATCGAAGGGGAAGGATGGAAACTAAAGCAGTTAATGAGGGAGCCATCTTGTGCTGGTATGAAGATGAAGAGCTGTGGTGGTTTACTAGTGAGAAAGTACAGATTACATTTGTTTCTCTACTTCCAATTACCTTCCTAATATGTCACTACAATCCTACCTGATTATTAACTGCACATTAGAGCACACTGATTTACTAAAAGCATGTACTTTGTGTCATCCAGTATGCAATTAATAAAAATGGAGAAGTCTTTCCATTGAAAGGAGAAAAATGCAAAGTCAAAAAACATAAAATAAACATAAAAACTAGTGAAAAAAGTTATGTGTAAATGATTTGCATAATTAATGGAGAACACTACCACAGTCTGGAATTATTTCACTGTGTAGGGCTGTAAAAAATAAGAAATTTCCTGAACAAACCCCCTTTATCCCCAGCACTGTGGCAGTAAGACTCTCACACGTGTGTAGAGAGCTCAGTTTATCTCCATTCCTATGCACTGGCAGGACACGAGTGGCTGCTAAATTGTATGCTGTTAAATCACAGTAATTACCCAGGTCGTAAACAACACACTGATAAATGACTGATGCACATCCATCTCGATTAACACTGCTGTGTATGTGGTGGGTCGACATTGTAAGATGTGACCTGATAGAATAGTTTATGTTGCATGGTCATGAATATTCTGGAAACTTACGCCACCCACAGAACTGGGGCATAATTACTGCAGTCTAAATGACTTCCCTATCATGGATACATGTACTAAGGTCAGGCCTTTCAGTAAAAAATACATTTACAATTCATAGCAAATAAGTGGAATACCATGTTATATACATAAACAACCATATGTAGTGGCGAACTGACAGTCACAGGACAAGTATCAATCTAAATGCAACACAGTTTTTCCTTCCCTCTACAAAACAAAAGGTTACAAAACACTAATAGTTACAAAATAAAGCACAAACCACATTGTGGTTAAAAAGTATCTTTGTTGCTATTACATAATGGTTAAAACAAACCATTTTAGTAAAAAAAAGCAGCAAAGTAGCCAATCTAAAGCATTTGCCTCATTTCCTATGCTTTCCTCTTTCCAGAAACTTCTACACAGCCTGGAAAACTTCCTTTTCAATGTCACATTTGACATGGTGATTAAGCCAGTGGGGACAAATAATTCCCAAATAGCGAGTCCTATCTCTGCTGTTCTATTTCTCTCCGAGAGAGCAGCTTTATCTCCTTCCTTCCATACTTCTATTTCGCTCAAACCTCTCAGGGAAGTGGCCTGTCACAACGTGATGCCGGAATATAAATTCAGCCCTCCATCTCCACACTTTGTAGTGAGAAACCAGGGTTCCGTAACCCTGGTCTGTAATTTTCTCAAAGGTCAAGGTTCCTGGCCTCCAGAAGCCGTGTCCTCCAAATGAAAACAGATTCAGCTTGGCAGGTGTAACACAAGCGGCAAGGGTAGTGAGTATTGGGACTGCCTGCATCAGATACATTGAATAGACACATCAATTCACAGCAGCCTCAGCACTAGTTCTGCCTGTGAATGTGTTCAGTCATTCATCCTGAGCTGATGTGACTTTATTCATTCTTGTTTACGGTATTACAGTAAGTACAGAATGATGTAGATTATATACAGTAGTGTCACACCCATAATAGGACGGAGTGTGGCACAGTGGGTAAGGAACTGCGCTTGTAACCGAAAGGTTGTAGGTTCGAATCCCGGGTAAGGACACTGCCGTTGTACCCTTGAGCAAGGTACTTAACCTGCATTGCTTCAGTATATATCCAGCTGTATAAATGGATACAATGTAAAGTGCTAAGTAAAAGTTGTGTGAGTCGCTCTGGATAAGAGCGTCTGCTAAATGCCTGTAATGTAATGTAATGTAATGTAATCTTACGGTACCATGAGCCTTATTGAGTTGACACTGATGTGTAATTATGTCCACCCACTCTCTGAGATGCACATTGCTAATTAACCAAGCAATGGTCAATTTCCTGACAAATTGTAATCTTGCATAGGTGGTGAACCAATTGGAGGCAGCAAAATTGCAGGCTAAAGCTTGCTTGAACCAATAAGATTGCAGGACTCCAGTTTCAGAGATGGGAACGTCCCTTTCCAGGCATTGTTGAGGAATGTCAGGGGTCAATTTAGAGAATTTACAATACAGTATTTGACAGAGCAGTTAAAACCACATCATAATACATGAAATCTAACAAAAACAATGCAAGTAAATGAGCACTCCTCTCTGGAATGGCTGCCAGCCAAGTCCTAGTACCATTTCAGCCAGCGCTGTCAGATAAACAGAAAGCACACTCCTTATCCTATCAGAGTGAAATACAGAGAGCAAGCTGATACAGAAATCATTCCATTTTAGTTGGCCTGACCGGCATGGCCCCAGGCCAGTGCTATCAAACACAGCCTGCACTGTGGTAACAATGACAAACGGTTTTGCTGGCTTTGCAGCAATGAGTCCTGTGTATTTATCTTACATTAGAACCCAAATAATATATGTTTACTGTTAAAATTTAAGAGAAATCAGTCTGACACACACGTCAGTGATAGCAACAATCAATTTGAAATGGAGATATAATGGAACATTCCATCCCTAATTTTGTTAACATTTCATTTGGAATCTTCCCATATTTTATTCAGAACAATCTGCTCATATTTATTTATAAATAGCATGATGGGATATTCAAATGATTCAAACTAAAAATGTAATATTAGTGCCATCAAAAATGCAGGCAGGAATGTTTCTTTATAAGTAGAAAAGTGCTCCATGTCTGTGAGGTAGGTATCTGACACAAGCTCCACCCAGATGTCAAGGAGCTGAAGGTGTTAACTCACCGATTCCTCATCCTGTATCATGTGCACAAGGCTGTCCAAGACGGGAGCTAGGTTCCTGTATTAAACAAAGACAAGAAAACAATGTACAAACTTTGGGACGCAAGTGATGCCAACAGTCAGACAAAATACACTTTAACCAGATCACTCCAACACAGTGTATCTTCTCCCTCCAAGAGCACCTTTGTGGGTTCAGAGAGGCTCAAAATGAGAACAGAAAAGCTCGAAATAATAATCTGCAGAATCTGAGCCAGCCTGCGCATCACAGCTCTGATACCAGCCTCCTGGCTCCTGACCGGGTGCTTACTTTGATTTGATGTTGTTGAAGTTCTTCCCCAGAGACAGATGCCGGATGGATCGATTTTTTGAAAGCCACACCAGTAAAGTTGTCAGGTCGGAGTCCAAACCTTCACGAAAACAAAAACAGCCCCGTTCAATCACTGAAGGACTACCTGAAGAATATAATAGTAAATGACTCACACTTTGCTCAGCAAAGAGAGTCTCAAAGTTTACTGCCGCACTGTATTTCTGATTTATGGCTACGTTATCAAATGTGATACTTCAGCAAAAGTTCCCATTTTATTCCACAACGTGCATGAACTGCCCAATTCACCAATACAGTCAAGTCTACTTTGTAAAGCTGTGTCAAAAATTTATAGCATAAAAAATACATTATTTTGAGCACAATAGGATTATGGTCATAATAATTCTGTGGACATTAATTAATTTTGCTAAATTAAATTACCATTTTGTGCAAGAGAATTATGACTTTCTGAGGCATGAAAAATTATAGAAATTTAGCATTGCATCCATGATATTAGAATACTCAATACCAAAAGCCACGTGGAGCAAGAGCTGGCTTGGGACAGTAAATTGCCATTGCAGCATGCGGAATTCTATTGTTTTCACATCTAAAGATGTTCACAACATGAAATGGTCATTTTTCTGCATAAAAATGGAACACAAAATGGAACACTTAATGGCACTGAAGGTTTCACTATGGCCAGATACAGACAGAGCATATCAGGCCTGTCTTTAAGCTAATACACAGTCACAACTTGCCAGAACAGTTAGATTAGTAGCAGCGTAATTAAAACCAGATGTCCTGTCAAGTGTTTATTAAGACACTGAAAGGAAGCAGAAGGCTCAGAAATAACTTCCTGGATTGCCTTGTCTGCCAAAATGCAGCAGCTGGGGATGATGGTTCTTTAACCACTTTGACACCAACACACAGACAAGGCAACATTAAATATGTTTTATGTTATCTAGCATTGAGCCAATGCTTATATATTTTTGCATATGACTTACTTAGGCAGATTCAGTTACAGTTGCAGTACAGTTTCTGGACTGCATTTATCGAACTCCTTTTACAATCTCAGAACACTTTCAGCACAGTGACCACCAATGTGTAGGACTCACTTGATAACATAAGAGACATTCACAGAAATGATCTCACCATTGTCAGATATGTCCAGGCTGGATACGTTGGGAATCTCCGCAATGCACCCCTCTAAGGCCTGAGAGCCGCCTGACCTCAACTGCAGATCAGAGGGGGAAATGATGCGACAGAGAAGAGGAAAATACACTACTGCTAATCAACACACTACTAAAGGGAACGTTACAGCAGGGCATAAACTTCCCCTCCAGCCTGGCTTCACTTAGTAAGAAATGTTTCCACAGCTGGACACTTATGAGAATGTAAAGCACCACATCAGCACCAATGCCTTTTTAATATTGCTGAGCTACCAAACCTTGCAGGCCAAAACATACAACGCTGAATTAAGAGAGGAGGGTTCTCTTTTCCTTTTTTTATTTACATCAAAACAGGTACACAATACAACACTTAAAGTGGACAGAACAAAATGATAAGACAGGGGAACATTGTATGGTATTGTTGTGGTCTTCAATTGATGACTACAATATTGTAAAGGCAAAAGTAAGAAACGTGTTGTATGGGGTGAATTGTATAGAGAAATTAACTCTCAAGGAAAAGGGATAAATCGTTGGATGTTACAGTCAGTGTTTTTACGATGCCAATGGGGTATGGATAATTTCATTTGGTCTTTTCAGTTGAGTAAAATACTTTTTTTGTCATTAGTTGTTATACTAATATAAAGGATTTGGACTATGAGGGTGATTACTGTGGAGAGGCCACCCAGTAAAGAAGGGGGTTCTTTTTGAGGGTCTGTTGGAAAGAGCCAGTTGGTAGGTTGTTTAAAATATTTAGATTACACTTAGAGTCTTTAAACAGTAATTTAGCAGGAAGCAAGACATGCGTGGTAATAGATGTGATTGTTATGAGATAAGAACTAGCACAGTCAAATCTCAGAGTTGGGAAGATATTGAAAAATAAATATGAAATGTAACAGTATAGTACAGATATTAAAATTAAATTAAGACTAATTTTAGGGCTCTGAAAACAAAACAAAACTGTACAAGTTGCTTTTGGGGTTACTTGAATTGTACTTTCTTTAGACCACAAATCCTCGAATACCACAATAACAGCCATTGTAAATCCAGCTGGTCATGTATCTAAAACATCCTTCATTGTAAATAAAAAAAGAGCTAATCAAAAACATGAACCAAAAATAATGGAAATAATATATATTTAAAAACCTGAGCTTTTCCTTTAAGTGAATTTCTTTCACTGGTTGCTACAGTGCCATGAAACAATCTCTCCCTACCAGGAGCCATTAATCAAGGCTTAAACAATTTAACAACAGCAATCATACTACACACAAACCTGTATCCTGTGAGTTAGATGACATAAAACAGTTGAGCTCACAATTTCCCAGTTGTCTAAACAGCCCACATGTACACTGAAATATAACGTTTCTACAACCCTAATACCCACCCATAGCTAATTCAGGTAGTACCATGAATTAATATTCAGACAATGATAATAGCATGACAGTAATAAAATGAAAAAGCAGAGTGATTGTGTTTATTTCATGATATAAGTTTGATTAAATTGAATTCTAAATTAAAATGTAATGATAAAAACATTTATTTCCTTAAATTTTAACTTGGACCAAGATCACTTTTTGAGTTTTACTTTAAAAATGAAGAAAAAACAAATTGTACTGAAATCAAATGCCCTGATACATCATACACAGCCCTATTTATAATGATGTGACACGTATGGTTATTACAGCAAGGAAAGTTGACAGAGAACATAAGACTGCAGAGACCGTAGGGAGTTAGCAAGAGCAATACTTACACAGTGGCCAAGCTTATGAGTGCGATAGGGAAGAGAAGAGCACATATCAGGTTACAGCCAGCAGTTATGCACAATAACTGCACATCATGCAGGAAGCCAGCCCGCACACAACATGCAATAAAGTAAAAGCTTTCAGACAATTAATTGCACAGGCAGTTAATTTTTTGAAAGATTTCAACTTCCTGGAATGAAGTTAGCAATGTATCAGTTTCCAGGGAATTAGGTTTTCACAGTCTAACTGAATCCATTATTACCCTTCTTTGTTTGAGAGCAGATGATGTGATATTATTACCAAGGCAAATTTAATTTCCCATGCTCTCCCTTCTTGCCAAATGGCCCATTATGCAGGAATTTGTAGTTGGTATGTCAAATGTATTTATGTGTGTTCTGATAGGAAGTGCAATGTGTGATACGGTGTGTAACAATTATGCTGCCCTGCTTCCACTCATTTAGCAATTTCAGCGCTTTAGTCAACTGAGTCTAATTATGTGAACAATGAATTGCAGATTCCTATAAACAAGTGTTCTGTTCACCATAGCAGCCATGAGCTCATATGTTCTTAAAACATAATTCATCTGATCCAACACCTGAAAAACTGAGATAACTAACCAATGAGGACTGGTTTAACCACACAAATTTTCACAACTGATATGCATACTTCCAGCAACGAGGAAGCATGTTACTTCTTAAAAATAGATCCCCATATGGAAGGATAAAGCAACAAACTGGTTGAATACCATAAAGATATTTGAGCTCTATTCTGTAAAAGCATTCATAAATAGGAAGTAAAGTGAATACATTTTGACTGGAGGCATCTGCTGTCATACACCATGAACCTGTTTCTAAACAACAAGACTGCTTTATCAAACTACTGCCCAAGACCAGATTATGTAATTTAAAGGATTCATCAAGGAGTTACTCAGGCCAAAGATGTTTGCACTTAAAGCATATTTCTCAATGACCGAGTGAGCTTGTGCATACTATGATTTCCAACCTTCACTGCAATCCAAAATGGAGTTAAAGCTCAAGTTTAGGCTTAGGCAGTTGGCATGCTCTTCTCCACTACACTCTCTTAACTACATTTTTATCATCGGTCCACAAGGTGAACAGCAACAGATTGAGCAACACATAATTTTCTCTTTTGTTCAGTCATCATATTTCATCTGATGTCATCAAATTAAAAGTCAAATGCAAATTAAAAGTCAAATGCAAAAATTCTGAAATACATTCCCTAAAAATATTACATTTTTCAAGAAAGAAAATGCATAACCCATTTGCCTGAAAGATAACCCATATGCAGAGGGCTAAATTGGCATATTTGATGGTTGTCATTTTATCACCCCTTAAATATTTGGGCCAAAGTGGGTTTATTTGCATTCATTCTGTTTTTGTTTTACAGTGAAATTTTCAATAAGTCTGGTCACATGATATACAGTACTGTTTCAAAATGTTAAAATGCATAGTTTTATCTCTATAAACTACTTCATGATGCCATTGTTTTAGCAACAACAGTTCCTTATTTTGTAACATGTGGGGAGGCAAAACAAGTTTGGGAGGTCCTCTCAAGGGTTTTGGAAATCCAGAGACACAAATCACACTGGATATCCTTATCATGACAAGGGTCCAGCAAACAAAATCCATAGCGGTTTTATACCCGAAAACGTGCTAACTCAGAGAAACATTGATAGAGTGTCCATTGTTTACTAAGCAATTCTCTCGAGGAATTATTGTTGTCCGTATCTCCTTTGCATACACACCGAAAATACTGTGTATATAAGTACTGGCCAAACAGTCCCTCAATATAGCCAATGGGACCCACTGTGCACAAGCAGCAACTCATGGACAGTACAACTTCTGCCCTGTACATAGCCAGCCAGTGGCAAGGTATTATGGTGGCGACTATGAGGCATTTTAGCCAACGAAATTATGTTTTTAATGACGTATAGTTTCTTAGGCTTGTCTAAAAGGACACACATTGTTTCTCCTGTATAAACAAACCACAACTTTTTCAGAATGTAGGCTGAGAATGTTTCGCACCGGCAAAAAAAGTTCTTGAAATAAGGTTTTTGTTTTCAACAAAAAATTATTTTGTAATGCCTAAGTCTAAACAGAAGACTCCACATTTGGAGGCCTTGAATGAAATCACTCATCTGAGTGAAAACCAGGAATTTTTATACCCCATTTTATGTCAGTAAACATCTTACTATTTTATTATTTTTCAGTATGCTTATAAAAAAGGAGTAGGCCTGATTTTGAAAAATACATGTGGCATGTGAAATGTAGGATGTGTCTGACATGTTGATGCATGTGGAGTATTTGACAAAACCTTCAATCAATGGATTAGTAAACTGGATAGATAATGATTTTACAATCTTCCAGACCTGCTGCTATCAGAGCTGGCAAGGGGAAGGCAAGGAGAAAGAGGTTAAGAGGGAGGGGGAGAGGGGGAGAGTGACAGGCAGGGGAAAAGCAAGCTAATTTCACCACATGAGAATAATGAATATAGGCATTCTATATTTGTTGTGTTTGGTAGCCTGTTCCAGCTATACATCACACAATAAAAGTCAGCCAACCCTGGCCCTCAACAACCAGTAGCTGATTTTTTGTTTTAACCATAAAATCAAACAGTTTATACCCAAAAAACCCAGGTAGGTAATTGTTTACTACTTTAATTGATATATTAAGTATGCTGAGTAATAGTAAAAATAAGCAGAACCAGCAGCTCTCTGGGATTAGGGTTGGCCAAGACTGACATAGATGATAATTTAGGACAGACACTGTCAGAAAAAAAATTTGTGTGCAAATGTGTGAAATGTTCAGGTACTCAAGTCCCAATACCTGAGGATTGAAGGGTGTGGGGACTGAACATAACTAAACACCCTATGGAATGGAATGAAAAATTGACAGCATTTGCATCCTGTGCGTGCATGTAAGACAAAACAGCTAACTAGGCCAAAGCTTTAAGGGATTTATAAAGGACATGTTCTCAACATTATCTCAATACAAATACACCACATCTTTCCAGTCCCTTTAGCTCCCAAACTGGAAATTTTTGTTCACCGTTCTGGAAAAGTGTCGTGGAAAATGACAAAAGGCAATTTTTTTTGATTCATGATTTAGAAGTACTCATCCCTACCTCACAACAGCTTAGGTCCAGGGAGACATCTTTCAGGTTGGGATTGCTGGCAAGGCCCAGTAACATTGCCCTGAGGAAATAATTAGCAAACAGAGTAAATCAACTTCCATGAATTGTCATGAACAGTAACGTTCGTCATAAGAAACTGAACTGACTATGTGTCGCTGCACCAATGTGCTGTGCGAGAGAGACCTGCTGCACATGATGGAATGATGGATGTCTTTACATCATTAGAACTCAGTGAATGGCACCAGTCACACAGGAAAAACAGCAGGGGACTTACTTTAGGCCCTCCGGTGGAATCTTTGTTCCTGACACGTTGATGCTGCTCAGAGCTACAGCGGTGCTGAAGAAATGTTTGAAGGAGGGAGCGACCTCTTTACCTTTTCTGGTGTTAAACGACACACAAATACAGATTATAAGCATGCCATCTTTAATTGTACATGGTTTCATTTGATTTACTTGTTTTCTTAAAGTGCTCATATTCCTGAGGGAACATGCAGGGTATTTTGTCTAATTGTAACAGTCATGCTCTGAAACTCATCTCCCTGGCCCACATCACTCCCAACCCAACAGGGTAGGGAACAAGTGAAATGTGCCAACTCCAGACCTACGGGCATGTGGGAAGCCAGCAGGGGACTGGACCACACTGTCCCATCTGACTTCTGCTAACAGGGACCATATCCTAGAGCACCAACCCAAGGCTGACAGCAGCTTGGCCTTCAGTAGAGTGAAGGCTGAGGTGCCATCAAGGCTCCGGTGCACTGCACACACCCTGCTTTCATCTCACATAATGATGAGTTGCACACAGCTGTCATGGTGTTACAACCAGAAAATTTCAACAGTAGTAATTACACTGTTAGACAATTAGCCTTTTACAACCTTACAAGTGCTCCTTGCAAGTGGGTATGAATGTGGTAAGTGCCCAGCTATAGTAGAAATATTATAATTCACTTCTGTACTTAGCGAATGCCCCTTGTCCAGAGTGTCTTATTAGTGTCCATTCGTAAAACTGGACATTGACTCCAGCTGTTCAGGTATGGAACCTTGCTAAAGGATACAATGTCAGTGCCCCATCTGGGTGGGGTTCAAACCAGTCATCTTTTGCGGCAGAAAGTTCATTTTCCTGACATCTGTGCCTTTTCAGCTGGATCAACAGATAATTCCTCCAAATATTTGAATCCAATATGACTACTGATAAACACTTAAGCACATTGTATAAAGACAAAGAAGATGACAATCAGTTCTCTACACCATAAAAACACCCTATTCAGACTGAAATGGCATTGCAGGGGTTAACATCTCACGGAACTTAGATTTTACTTACAGATTTAGGCAAATCTTTCCATTAAATTTAAAGCATTCTCCCTGGCACAACAGTGGAGTGTGTAAAAGAGGCCCTTTAACAACATTTACAATTGAATTTGCTGACAGTATTCGTAAACAATCTGTCATAAATCACTGGAGATTTCACAACTTCAAATGGCAGGTTGACAAAATCTCATGCCAAACTAGACATTCTTGCTGCCTCATTCAATCTTATTTATAGTACACAGACATTGAATAACAGAAGCATTATGTAGTACAGTCACTGAGTACAGTTCACAGAGATGACCAATGGCTGTTACCCTTATGCACTGTGAGGCAACAGATGAAATGCTGGCTGATTTTGGTGTTCCTCCTTTGTCAATACATTATCTAAGCTGAGAACAAGTTTTCACAAGATTTTGCTTCATTAGAAATTTTGCAATAATTATTCTCTAACCAATGGCTTTAATTCTATTTTTCTGCAAGGTGTGAAAATTCCCCTTAGTACAAATGGATAATGTACAGTGAGCGAGTCCATTGTTTCAAAATAAGCCACAACAGGATTATGTGACCCTAACGTGAAGAAGAATTGAGTATTCAACAAAGCCTTGGTATAACCGTGTAGAGCCCTTAGTAAGATTAGGCACTGCTGGGTTTGGTCAATGGTCAATTTGTCAAAAAGTTCCATAGTCTTATGACCCCTGTTGGAAGTTCTGTGTTTACATTTGTTTCTGATGCATGTTTGTCTGGTTCTTCTGGTGCATTACTAAATAGGCCATTTTCTTTTCTTTTTCATTTGAAAAAGCTGGTGTTTGCCACTCACTAGAGGACACTAGCTCTTCAAAATGTGTGCTTGGTACTTGTAGATTATGATACTTTGTCTGACTTTGTGTGTTTGACCTTATGTTGCTCGATTCTGATTCTCGTCTTGGCCTTCTGGTTTGTTTGCTGTTTAGATTTTGTGTTTGGCAACTAACTTATTCTATTTCTTTTATTATTTTTTGAAGGTAACTCTGTGTGGAATTTTAAACCTCCGTTGGGGGTACGCTATTCGGACTTTTGGTCCTGCAGATTAATTTTCCCGAGGTTCAGCGTTCAAAGCCGTCACATACTTGGCAAGCCTTCAAAGACGAGCCTGGTTAGTTCGTTTTGGATAGGACAGACATGGCCCGGAGTTGCTTATCAGCCTGTAGTTTCATTTCCATTCCCCATTCCCCACTTAGTTCCATTATATTATTTCCTGCTAGACCTACGATCCTATTCATAACAACGGGCACGCTGGACTTTGCTGATCTTGTTCCAAACAGCATGAGATTTCATTTGTGGGTCTGAAAACATTCAGGGCTTATGCCCTTTCGAAACACCACATCTCTTCTTCTGTACAAGTAACTTTGATTGCCCAAAGCAATGACATGCAATACATTGATCCCGCAAGGAAAATATGACTGTAAAACACATGGAGGGGGGAAGGAGATTTTGAACTTTCAGTAAAGTTCAATGCATTCCAGACTGCCAGCAAAACAAGGTGAACATGCCAAGTATTGCACAGCTTTGAGAGGGGCAGCTCTCTGTGGGATTCCACTGAGGTGAAATCTGCCACGGCTTGAGCTCAGACAAGGCTGCCGGTTCAATAACTCAAAGAAAACGACGGTAGCCCTGCCTACTGGTAACTGCAGGAACACCCAGACAAGCATACAGATGAATCCTCGATGAAGTTTCCCTGGAAACCATTTACTAGCATTCACAAGAAACTTAACCTATTAATTCTCTTGGTGAGTCAAACTGACAATGTCTGGTTATAAAATGTCACCTTTTAATGAAAACACATTAAATTTTAAGACAGCTGTTTAATGCAATCACTACCTGACACAGTGTGATGATCTTGATGAACCATGTTTTTTCTCACCTGTGGGCAAAAATGCTCTTTGACATGTTTAGAACTGACAGGTGCTGGACAGAGCCCCGTAGAAGTGCAGAACACACCTGGAAGACAGATTAACAAGTCATAACAACTGGCCATTCACACATTGCCCACAATCAACCAACTACAGACCATACATCTGCATACTGGCTGATTCCAGAAAAAGTTCTTCAAGCGTCAAAAAAAGTCATCAGTCATAAATATACATTCAAAACTAAGACGCATATTTCAAAATAATTGAGAATAAAGGTAAACAGCATGGAAAGGCAAGGCAGGGTAGGGTATGGTGGAACAGGAGCTGTGGACCATCTGCTCACTCACCAGGTCCAGTGAACAGTCAGTGTTGGACAGGTCCAGAGTGGTCAGGCTGTTTGGCTGGCCCAGGAAATGGTACAGGTTCTACAAAGATGTCCAAATGTTACAAAGACAGGTCCATGGGGTACTGTACCAGTGTTGCCTACAGAAAATATGTGATAATTCAAAATGGCACCTTGGACCCTACTGTACAGGATCCTCTACCTTGCCAACTAGTTTGGAATAGAATCAACAACATTTTAGCGCACTGAGGTAATTAGACAGTAAGTGACATCCCCAAAGGGACCTCAAATCATGCCTGTGAGTCATCTGTAGTTGTGGATTTCACACACTAGTTCAACCCAGTTACTAAATTTATAAAAAATATTAACCTGTCAAACATTTTATTGAGTGATCACGATCATATTTTCTTCACTGGTGTAAGTGTTGCTGGTGTAGCAGTCCCATGTTGCATTGGCAGTAGGGATAAATTCACTGCAGTACTATGCGACAACCATACTGATTCTCAGCCGAATGAGGACAGCAAAACCTGCCGAGACTCAGGTGTTGATAGTGCCCCGTGCTCCGTGTGCAATCAGTGCTGTGTTACTGATACAGACATTATTAGTGTGAATAGGCTGTGGGAAGATGGTGGACCTGGGGGATGTACTGTAACTGTGGAGGTACCTCACTGAAAAGAGAAGCTCATCTGCCTATGATTGATAACAATAACATAATGGGGAAGCACATCATGTGTGTGTTTGCATGTTTGTGTACGCGTGTGTGTGTGTGTGAGTGACTGAGTGAGAGAGAGAGAGAGAGAGAGAGAGAGAGAGAGAGAGAGAGAGAGAAAGAAAGAAACAGACTGAGACTGAAGGGGTGTCCAGTCACAGGGGGCCAGTTTCATTTTCATTGCTGTTTTTGAAGAGGCAGCCAAGCACAGACACTGAGCAGGGCAGCCGGCCAGAGACACTCTCTGTGGGAGAAACTGCCTGGCAGACTGGCCTTCCTGTCTGGGAGGATAACCTGAGCTGATTCTCAATGAAGCTCAAATGTAGGACCATAATCTCCAACTGATCTCTTAACAGTCAGTGCCCCACTTCTGGGAAGTGTACTATCAACTATCAGGGACCATAGCTGAGCCCATAATAACGCAACTATTAATATTGAAATTAAGACAATAGTCCGATTAAGCAATTTACATGGGTCTACAAAAGAAGCAACTCCCGAAATGGCCAAAAGCCATCTCCTGCAGGATTCCCTAAAGATCTACCATTTCCATTACCAGAAATCCAATTGCATTTACATTGCATTCCAATAGTTCTACAATACAAGTAACATCAGAGCACTCTATATATATTACAATAATTAGGTTGCTTAAATTAAGACCTTAATTTCAGTAACATAATGAGAATAAGGTGTTCAGTGACTTCTGCTTTAGTCAGAGTTTTGATGTGTGCACATGCGTGCATGCAGTGCAGCTCATACCGTGAGGTCATCTCCTCGTAGAACGTTCCCTGAGAGGTCAAGGTGTGTGAGGGTGCTGGCAATGGACTGGTTGGCACTCAGTGACTGACAAAGGCTATTCACCCCTGAAACAAGAAGAAAGCATGCATAGGAAATGACATCAAGCCCAGAGTGGTACGTTCTGGGAGTATCCCACAATCTAGGTGGTCCTTAATATCTCTCTCGCACTCACATAAACACACAGACACTCACGCACAAATATACACACATGCTACCTTTATTTAGACAAGAAAGTACATTCTGACCTATTGACTGACTGACAGACGGACTAACATTAAACACAACATTAAAGGATGTCTGTTTTTATTGGAATGGCAAATAAATTTAACAATATATTAACTGTGAACTCCTTAAATTTTACAGTGCCCTCCATAATCTTTGATATAAAGACAGTTGCCTTACGTTTTCTGTTCAGCACATGAAACGCATGTTCAATTGGATTAAAATTGGGTGACTGACTTAGCCAGTCTAGAATATTCCAGTTTTTGGCTTTGTTGCCTTAGTATGTTTGAAATCACTGTCTTACTGTTGGATGAAGCACAGTCCAATGAGCTTGAACCTAAGCTGTTTCTGTGCACTTCAGACTTCATTCTGCAAATGCTATCAGCAGTTACATCATCAATGAATACAAGTGAGCCAGCACCTCTGGCAGCCATACATGACTGAACCATAACACTCCCACCACCATGTTTCACAGACTAAGTGGTATGCTTTTGATCTTGAGCACTTCATTTGGCCTCCACACTTTGTTCTTGCCATCACTTTGATACAAGTGAATCTTGGTCTCATCTGTCCCAAGACCTTGTTCCAGAAGTCTGCAGGCTCTTTCAGGTAATTCTTAGCAAACTGTAGCCTGGCTATCCAGTTCTTGTGGCTAACTAGTAGTTTGTTTCCTACAGTGTAGCCTCTGTAGCCATTTGTGAAATCTTCTGCGGACAATAGTCACTGACACATCCACGCCTGCCTCCTGAACAGTGTTTCTGATCCAGTGGTAACCAACCCTGTTCCTGGAGATCTACCATCCTGTAGGTTTCCCCTCTTACCTGACAAAGCACCACATTCAACAGCTAGAGATCTTGCTCAGCTGCTAATTAATAGACTCAGTTGGGATAAATTATAGTTGAAAAGAAAACCTACAGGATGGTAGTTCTCCAGGAACAGGGTTGGTTACCACTGTTCTGATCTGTCAGACAGGTGTTCGGGGGTTTTTCTTTATTATGGAGAGAATTCTTTGGTCATCAGGTACAGAGGTCTTTTGGGGCTACCAGGCCCATTACAATTACTGAGCTCACCAGTACTCTCTTTCTTCTTAATGATGTTCTAATTTGATCAGTCAAAATCAGTTGATTTTGGTAAGCCTAAGGTTTGGCCTATGTCTCTGTTTCAGTGCTGAATACTAAACACTGTTTCAGTATTCAGAAGGAAAGAGAGCTTGCAGGGGTCTATAACTAATGAGCTCCCACTCTATTAGGGACTTGACTACTTTTCTTCATACTCTCAGGGCAATACCGCTGGCCTGGGAATCATCTCGGAACCTCTCCATCAACATTCACTAAGTACATTCTGAATAGGTCAAATTTATTAACAGTGTTGTACAGGACACGCCAACTTGTTACCCACCCCCATCTTGTGCAACATTGTTGCTGAATATGCACCACCCGGTGGCACTGGTGGCCATAGTCCTCATCGGCACTCATCAAGATCCTATACCATTACATTACAGGCATTTAGAGAGAGCCCAGAGCGACTTACACAACTTTTACATTGCATTTACATTGCATCCAATTATACAGCTGGATATATACTAAAGCAATGCAGGTTAAGTACCTTGCTCAAGGGTACAACGGCAGTGCCCAACCAGGGAATTGAACCTGTGACCTTTAGGTTACAAGACTAGCTCCTTACTCATTATACTACACTGCCGGCAATACCAAATCATAGGGCATGCCAATCAACTAAACACCAGTGACTTAGCATGACAATTCCCCTGATAGTCCTGCTGCAAGCATCTGATCTAACAAAAACAAGTATTTGGGGATAAGAACACCCTTCTCCAAAAATACCATTGACAATACTTATGATGTAGGATAACCTTTGAGAGACCAAACATGGCCTTCGCTAGGATCATAACCAGCCAAATTAAGCAGTGGTTATTATGTGGTCTTATATGAAACTGGGAGTATGGAGAGGTGGTGGTGGGGAGGAGGGGGGACATTTGGAAACATGGTCATGGCAGCAGTGCATTAGCACCTGGTCATTCCCAGCCCTCGAGCCAGCAAAAATGAAAAATAAAAATAAAAAAGACAAAACCACATGGCAGCTCTTGGAGGGTGTTTGCTGTGGAGCTTATCATTTCAGATGCTGTGCCACCGCCAGGGCAGTGACCTACGCAAATGAGGTACATCCTCAAAACAAGCAACTCCTGTCTCCCTGCTTTACACACCTGGGTCATATTTATTGCTTTTTTTGGAATCATATCTCCTACCCAACTAACTACCGAGCACCTGTAAATCACAGACCGACCCAAATGAACACAAATTGCCTGCTGTATAACAAAGAATCGGTTAATGGGCGGGAATATTTCACAACTCACTTTTGATGTCTGTGAGGTTTTTGGAGTCTATGGAAGATCACCCACTGGCGGTGGCATTTGTTTGAAGGGACAGCTTTTAATCATCCTGGTTTAAACCCCACTGAAACCCTAATTGCCATACTGTAGACTCACTAAATTGCATTGGGTTTGATCCAAGAAAAATCCATGCATTTCTTATTAAGAGAGGAATACATTTTCTGAATAGAACAGTTGCATCTCTATGAAATGCTGGAAGCTCCTGGTGAGTAACCGTAGAAAACCCTGCAGGTCCTGCTGGTCAGGGTCACACAGAGTATACACAGGAAACAGGTTGGTGTCAACTGCATTTCAATTCATTCAACCCAGGAAATGTATTGTTTAAAAAATTAACTTAAAAATACAGGCAACAATTTTACATTTATGAACTGAAGTGTGCATATTTTTCCTTCACCGGAACTGTTTCTTTGTACCCTGAACCTGTGGGGTGTGCACGTCTTTTCCTTTTACGAATACAGTACCTACCTCAATGTATTCCACTTGTAGCATTAGGCACAAGCGAATCCTCTCAAGTTACAGGTTCATATATGAGCACATGTATAAATATATGAATCACATCTTTGTTTGCACTTTAGTATGTAACTGACACATGTATGTACAATGAAATGAGTATGGTATTAGCTTACACAAATGACAACCTTGCAGTTTAAAGTATTGGGTGTTTATATAAATAATACATAAGCATCGTTTATAAGCATTATTTATTCATAAGCAAATAACCATTACATGAAATAACAAGTGGTTCTACTATACTTTTCCATCAGTCAATTACCTAATTTGCACTTTCACAGTGAGGAACATCAGAGGCATCTACCTGGCCGCAACCACTACAGCACAGAGAAGCAACTGGACCCCTTACATCAGCACCTGTCATTGGGTACAATCAAACTGACAGAGTGGACAGGGTGCACAAAGGGAATACGTATGCACCACACTATGAGGGGCCAGAATTGGATAACCGTATTAGACCCAAACTTCAAGACTCCCGGGATGTCTACAGATAGCTGCCGCTGAACTCTGACCTTTCAGAAATCTCTGACTCAACGAGAGGCAGCGCCTGCCAGCCACAAGCCTCCATGATATGATGACAACTGTCAGAACAGCCCGATTCAAGATGGAGGTTCCTCTCATTGTCAAGATGGAATGCATTTACTGTATTTCTTTTTCTTTTTTGCCAAGACGGGAGAAAGTAAAATGGCACTTCTCCTCACAGGTGCTATCTCTTTCAGACAGGTCTAAAACAGCGGGCTCTCAGCGCATCTGAACTAATGTGTCAGGCCTCTCACACAACAAATGAATGAAAAAGGGACACAAAAGGAAATTATTCATGTTATTGATTTATGGCTCTGAGAGTTCCATTTTAAAAAAATGGAATGAATACATCCAGTTCAATCATTCAATCAATCCATATGATTACTGTATCAGCAGCAGGTCATGTTCCTGAATGCTCAAAGTGAATTGGTCAAAAGTCGACTTTTTGTGTGTCTATTTCCAACACCTGCCTATCATTGTTCTGAGAAAGGCGTCTTCCACAAATGGTCACGGTTTCATTAGTCTCCTTTAAGCACCCTAATACTGTAGCAGACAGAGTCTTTTGCAGGCACAGAGCAATCTCTCAGCTCTTAATCCAAAAGCCCATGAGTCTGTCGATGTTCTGAAAGACCGGCCTGCTTTTGAATCCAAATCAATAAGGAGACAAATACTAGCAATTAATGTGCATTCTAATATGTGGCAGAAACTGAAGCACAAGCAAGCATATTATGGAAGCCATTAAATTCAAACAGCTTACTGAGGCAAGGGAAGATCTATGAATGAAGAGTCAGTGCTCTTCTAGCCAAGTAACTAGCAGAAATTGGCTTTCATCCTGCTTCTGGCTGCATTTATTAGGGGTTCAAGCCCCGAAGGGCTGAAACCCTATTGTTTTTGTGCTGGTTTATTATTAATCTTCTTCAGAAATGTTTGCGCAAATTCCTGTGAGATGGTAAATGGTAGAGACATGAAATTCTGCCTATTGATTGGAAGTTGTGCGCAAGTGCTGGCCAAGAAATATTACCCCAATCGGCCTGATGGGGGTGCTATAATTAAAGGTCAAAATTTTGAACTTTGAAAAGTCATAACTCCTACGCCGTGAGTCTGATTTACACGAAACTTGCTACAGACATCCATCTATCCTCACTCTACAAATTTGCCTCAAGAACCAATAAAGTCCGGTTGCTAGATTTTCCGCCATTTTGATTTTTTTTAAACATACATTTTTGACATCTCCTCCTAAACCGTAGGTCCGATTGCTACCAAATTTTCTGTGGATCATTACTGGACCAAGCTTATCAAAAGTGATCAAAAGCTTGTTGATATCTTATTGCATTTTGAAGATATTGAACTCCAATGAACTTAAAAAGGGCGTGGCTCAGCACATAAATAGATCAAAGTCAACAATCGTTGGGCTAATCATCACAAAACTTGCAGGATATGTCCACATAAGTACCTGAAACATACCCTGAAAGTTTAATCAAATTGATCACTAGGGGGCACTATAAATACAAAAAAATGGCCGTGGCATAACAAAAATAAGACTACAAATCAAACATTGCTTGTCCAATCATTACAAAACTCGCAGGATATGTTTCATAACACTGTTGAACCACGTGTGTGAAACTATATTGAAATCGCGCAATAGGGGGTGCCACCAGTCTATGGACAAAGGTTGAAGGTCATAACTCCTACGCCATGAGTCTGATTTACACGAAACTTGCTGCAGACATCCACTCTACAAATTTGCCTCAAGAACCATTAATTAACTGACTGAATTACTGACTCATAAAGGTGTTTCACATCTAAAAATGACCATTCAAGAATGTAAATTGGAACTGGATTTAGCTCAAATGAGTATATATGGGTATATCCTGGTATTATGTGGCACCGCGAGTGTACCAGTAAAATAAATAGCCTAACAATTACAAACAGAACTATAGCCATTAATTATAAGCGTGTTGAAGGCTCCCTTTTCCCAAACCCAATACCTATTATAAAATAGTTTTCATGCAGACACAATCAAACCGTCATTTATTTTTTATTTAGTTCTTGTATCATATGATGATTATTTTTGGGCTGGAATGCAACACACTTAACTTTGAAACCACTTAGAAATCCTGAGATGAAATGCACCTTATGAATGCTATACATTTACATGCCCTGAAAAAACATTTTTCTGTTAATCATGTCAGTAATACCTATTTCTAAATAGTTATTTTTATTTTTATTAATTTTATTTATTTATTGAATATTCTGTGAAATTCCTAAATACATATTTATAATGAACAAATACCCGAGAAAAGCAACTCTATAGATTTACCCTTAAGAAGTCCGCAAATAGGAAATAGCTTCTTACATGACATGTTGGTTTGTGTCCGTGTGGGGAGGAATTACATAATTAATCATTTCTCCCTGAGAGGGATTCAGCTGAGAATGTTTGAACAGCAGCACTGAGAGGTGAAAGTGCTGTCAATTAGCACCCTTTATTACCCACAGTGAGGCTGCCTGTGTGCTTCGTTTGAGCAGCAGGGTGATTGGGCACATTAATGATGAACTCTTGCTATTCTGCTCGCTTTTCTTCTATTACACACTGAATATGTATCTCGTCAATCTGCCAGGTTTTGCTCATCACAAAATAACAATGACTCACTGTTAAATGACTGGTTAAATGACTGGTTAAAATCTGTGAGTCACTGATTGTGTATTCAGCCCCTTTTCCTTTCATAAGGCCTCATTCTTTCCATCACTAATTTGTGGATTTGGTACAGTATGACATGAATGTCACACCTAAAAACCATTTATAGTCAGTCGTTCGGGTATTGATTACCTTTGGGTGATAACGAGGTTTTTGAAAAGTTTAAATGCTTGACTCCAATTCGGAGTTTGGCAAACTGCACACTCAGAGAGGCAATACCTGTATGGAAAAAAGAAAAAAAAAAAGACATGAGTCATCTGATGAAATAATAAAATGTGAGACCAGAACAACCTTCTGATAGATGTACACAAATTATTCTCAGACAGTGTGTACAATCCGGCCCTATCATGCAGAGTTCAGACTAGGGTTAAATTATGTGGCTGTACTTCAAAAACCTCAGTAAGGTTTCTCTCTCCATGTCTCCCAGCTGGCATGCTGAAACACAACACTCAGAGGAAATGACACCGGTCCCACTTGCTGACAAGCACTATCTGTCAATAACAGTAGCGGCTCTAAGACATTTGAATGCAAAAAAACTTTGAAATGACAAGAGGTGCATGGCCCACAGCCCGAATTAGACCAAAAAAGGCAAGTGCTTTCAGAACCTCAACTCCCAGAGGTAAAAAATGAGAATCATGTACAAAGTGCTGATACATTTCAGCAAAGCGTCATCTTTCATTTCTTACCACACTGAAACGCGGTGCCATTTATATTTCCTCACTTAAAACTAACTGTATTCCATATTTCCCATTTAATTCTATCTCCAGTAATATTTCAGGCTGGAAAATTAGAGAAATTCTGATGCCAACAGCGACTAGTAGGAATACACAAGCATCTACCTAAAGGTCATACAAAAATCTTTTGAAGCTGTCTTTTAGTTATCAAATATGAGGGTGAATGAAACTCGATGTCTGCTGTATTTTGTATTAGTACAAATTTAACAATAAACTGAGAGCCAGGGAATACAGAAGAGTAAGTGCTAAAATAATCTAGAATAATCAAGAATCTGGGCTTTTTTAAGGAAGAGTCCTTTTAAACAAAAAGCAGGGCTATCACGTTACCCATTCAAAAAATATAAAAGCGTATAAAAGATGGAGCTCATGAAAAACCATGAATTCTACCCCACATATTCAATATCCATCGGTAATTCTACTAAATGAGAAAATGAATTCCACTTCAGCTTGACCAGACAATACAGTGCAATGTTAATGGCATACATTATTTATCTTTTATTATAAAAGGGTTATAAAGGTATCCCACCACAGGTGGCATACTGATTCATTTTCAAAGGAGCCTCATTAACTGGAGAGAGTAATACACCAAAACTGATAGTTTTATGACATGACCAAAACTAAATAATATCTTGGTACACTAAACTGGCCAAAAGGATGTGGACACCTGACACCTGACATCCTACATCTCATACAAAATGATTGCCATTAATATGGAGTTAGTCCACCCTTCGCAGCTATAACAACCTCCACTCTTCAGAGAAGACTTTATAATAAATTCAGCAAGAATACCTTTGGTCATATAGCGTAATTTTGTAATCCCCTATTATTTTCCCTTTCTTCAAATTTGGAATGGTCAAATTTACCAGGACTCATCACTAATTAAATCTCTCTCCCCCTGGCTGAAGCCACCGCCAACTGTTCAAGGGAGAAGTGTATTACTGTACACACAGTCAGACTGGGTCTGCATTTCAGGGAAACGGAGTACCTCTGTCTTCAAGCTGGTTGTTGGAAAGGTTTATGGTGTGTAGTCCTGAGGCTGGGTTATGGGCAAGGGCATTCGCCAACTTCTGTGCAAAATCACTGCAATTTCAGAAACAGAAAATGTTAAGTCTATACAACTATTCAGGTTCCAGATTTTTTTTTTCTCTTACACCATCAGAAACACAATATTTAAATTACGTCAGTTTTCTATTTATTATAAACCATAAACTAAACCAATAAGAAAATAAGGTTTTGTGTTTGGATGCTGGCCCCAGCACAAATGACACTTTAACTATTTTAATTTTAGACTGCGATATCAAATGTGGTTATCTACAACAATGTAGTTCACAGGGTAGAAATCACCATGAAATGTGGGGGACATTAATCTGAACAGGATTTGGGATGGCCGGTGGGGTGGAAGACGTAATTGACTAGAACAGATGCAGAACCCAGAAAAAAATCATTCATTGGTGTTGATGGTGTTGAAGATTTACAACCGCAGTTTCAGACACAGAATCAACAGCACTTTATAGAGTGTAATGAGTGTAATTAGAGGTTCAGATGGCACTGGGTGATTGGGGGGGGGGGGGGGGCAGGGGGATTGAGCTGAAGGGACAGCACATGTTCCTAAGCTCATAGAAACGAAAACAGCGGACCACAGGACCAAAAAGCTACGCTCACGTTTTCAGTCCAGCATTGTCCAGAACGAGCTCCTCAAGCCGACTGGACCGAGACACCACTCGCAGGATCTGGTCACTGACATCTGCAGACTACAAACACAGTGTAGTCAACAGACATACCTTTACACACACACACACACACACACACACACACACGGGTACACACTCTCACTCTGATACACACACACATACAAATAGGATACATAAACCCATTTAGAAATTGTCACACACAAAAAAACTTCCTCTCTCATCCACACATCCATGCATACACAAACACGAAGCACAGTCCAATCAGTCTGTACCCCTGCACAAGTTAGACTAAACTCAGACTGGTTGTGTCCAACAACACAAACTCAAAATAACTCAGACAAAGTACAGAACATCAAAATAAGTAAAACATTCCAAATCCTCACACACAGTCTCCCTTTGATACATACGATAACTTCTGCACTAATCAGTATTAAAAATCAGTATTAAAGCAATTGCCTGTCTGGATTGAAACGAAGAGGCTAAAAACCAATCTTCAAACTGCTATATATCCTGAAGTGGTTTTCGACTGTTAAGAGCATCCACTGCAACAGTATTATTACCACACTGAATACTCAAAAGTTTTAAGTTGCTCATAACTCGTTGACCATGCACAGCCAAACCATGCCCTAGCTTTGTCCAGTACCAAACAGATGCCCAATTACATCCATCTCTGCATCTCTGAGCATCTGTACCAAACTCCATACCAACTGCACCATAGACATTAACCATTTAGCTAAAGGCATACCCTTCCAAACCTTTTAATTTAGTTGAATACATCTTGCTTTGGAGGGAGATAAGGCTTAGCCTAATGTCTAATCTTTCTTCTTTGATCATGAGCTATTTGGAAATGGAAATGTTCCCCTGAGCGGTGCATCTCCAGTGGGATTTGAGACAAGTTTTCTAAGCCTCTCTTAAACTGATGGTGCTGTGCTAATGTTTTGAAAGCAAAAGGCCTTACTGGCTCTCTGAGTTCACAGTCCCCAGTTTTAAACTGAGAAGTGCTGTCTATCCAAAGTTTGCCATCCAAGGAAAGTTATGCACTACCATGAAAAGCTTCAAACCTTTATCCTTCCTTCAAAACAGAGCAAACCGCAGCTTTTATTGTTCCAAAATCAAAGGTGATTTGGAAGCAGCTATAAACCCATGTTGATATATGTGTAACACCACCGGTAAATGCTATTTCAAAGGAAACCACTCTCACACACACATCTGAGCCCTTCAGAGAGGTGCACTGTGGGAAAATAAGCATTTAACAGGCTTTTCCAACACCTGACTGGATACACTTGGTAATCCAGAGATAGAAATAAATGGGATAGAAAATATCATATTGTTTTTCATTTTTCCTCTGGGACAGCAAGCAAGAAGAAAAAACGGTAAGCTTTTCTGAGAGAAAAGGATTCTGGGTGGCAGGATTCCTTGCGTGGGTGCACTCTGAGGAATTCAAGACATGAAATGCTCCCACGGAGGACACTGTCCATTGTGTTCTAGTGCTGCTGTTTGCCCCATGGGGGGGTGTGTTGGCCCGCACGGCCAATCCACAGAGGTCAAGCCACGGTTACTCAGGTTCAGGGCAAAATAACCTCGCTGGGCGAGAGTCACAACTTACTTTTTTGTTTTTTTGTGAAATTATGCCCCATAGAATGCTATTGCAGACAAAAGCCAGCCTTGAGGAATTTCTCATCTGGGCATGCCCGAACGGATCCCAAGTCTGGTGGCGTGAAATTCTTTTAGGGTTTGGAGAGCCTCATTATCCGCCACCCACAGACCGAGTAAGAAGGGACTGTGGTTCCCATCAGTACTCACCCTTAGCAGTCTGCACATCAGCAAATACCTATCACAACCCGTCTGTGACGCCATGCATTACCATTATAGCACGGTGAAAAACAACAGAAAACAGCAGAGCACAATGCAACGCAATATAATAAACATCACGGCTGAGCACAACACAACACAAAGGACAATACGTAGCAGCTCAATAATGCATAAAAACACAACTGTATAGAGCAAAACAACACAAGGTCTAACAACTTGTAAAATCGAAATATATCAAAATACAACATATCAGAGCGCAATACAGCACAGCACAGCACAACATAACAGCATGACACAACACTACACAACACAACACAGCACACCACAGCAGGTCACAATGCAAACCATCCCAGCGCAGCACAAAGGCATCTCTGAGACAGACACAAATACACAGAGGGGGAGAGGAGGAGATGACTGCGCTTTTCTCTGACGTGCCTGAATCTATTGTACACTTCAGCTCTTTGGAATTATTTATCTGCCGCGGTAGCTGGCAAAAGCAGTCAGGGCTGTAATTCAAGAATTCATCTGTCTGGCAACAGTTATTAGGCACAGAATGTTATAAAGGCAGTTATTTAACTGCAATCACAAGATCACATTTTTTTAACAAAGCACGTATTCGTACAATAGGATTCACTGGACAGCCACATTGCCCAATTGCACTTAATCACAAACTACTTTGGGTGGTCAGGGTCTCAACAAAGGCTGTATTTCATGGATTACTGCAGTGCATCAAGTTAAACCAAAATGCTGGGCTTTAGACATATGCCACCCTAATGCCACTTTTCATGACACTTTCACACATTTTAAGACCCAGTTTTGACTCAGTTTAAACAAGAAACAGTTTCCTTGATTTGATCAATGTGCCAAGGTTTTCAAACATACTCCATTACCAGCTTTCCATTTTGTCTTTAGTCACTACCCCTGGAAACAACAAACCAACTTCATGGTTGGGTTTTAAGAAGCTGATTTACATTCAGAATAAACTGTTCATGTAGTCTTGGAATCATTGACCAGTGGAAAAGATCAGATCCGACTAAAGATGTTCCAAAATGGAACAAAGAACGAGGGCTCTGTAAAGAACATATTCATCTCTAATTACCAAAGAGCACAAAGGAATTAGAACATCTGAACACACTGACATTTGAACATGTGTTTGGGAGCTCACCAATTTGTAGTCCTTTGTAGAGAGCTTGGTGAACCACTGGTTGTACTCCAGGACAGCTATGATGGCAACCAAATCCCTGTTACATAAAAACAGACATGTCATTGTAACGGAACATTATTCAGCCAAAGTCAGTCGGTGATAAAACAACAAAATCGAATCCCTGTCATTTTTAGTTTCATCATTACTTAGCACTAACTATCCTTATTAAATTTGAAATGCCAAATTGTAACTGTACTGTAGGCCCATATTCTCCCTGCAAAATTCAGGCGCACGTTGGTGTGTGTCCTCTGAAAAACCTGTAGCAGGCAGCCACTACTTCACACTGCAGTTAGCCAGCTGAGCAGAGGTGTTACTGTAAAAGAGGAATGCAAAACTGGCGCAGTTGGCACAGGCCGATGTGAAACCTCATCAGCTGCAGTCACTATAACGAGACAGGGGATACCCTTGCCAATTACAATCCTCTTCTAAGCAATGCAACAGTAAACACGCTTCAACTGACAGGACTTCCAGTCCTCTTGTGGAGAACATCAGAACGAGTGCCTCAGCTGAACACCACCCAGGTGTTATGCAAGTAAATTATAATTTTTATTTTGGGAAACAGTAGGACAAGCATTCTACTGAAATTTCGGCCATGAATGAGTCACTACTTATAGGATTAAGGTGGCAAAAATTTGCCAAACTAATCAACTTAATCAGTTCTAAAAAGTGATCAATTTGACTAAATACACAGTGATTAATTGCCACAATAATTAAAGATCCTAATCATCTCCACAAGCATCCGTGGAGTCCTGCTGATCGCTCTGGGGTAACGATTGGAAAAGGGCAGCTGCTGCAGATAAATGGGATCCCTTTTATGAACATAATTATGCGTCTGAATGTTTTGGGGGACGGTGGGCATCTAATAGAATTTACTTCATAATGAAAGCCAGTCTAAGACATTGTTTGTGAGACTGAAATGGTTGTTCCAATATTGCTCAGATCCTTCACCGAGTCAATAAACTGTTTAGTGTTGTTTTAAAAGAATGAACGTTTCATTGATAACAAAATAATTGTTGGCTGCAGCCCTGCTTAAGATGCAGGGAAAATAGACAAGTTCGATAAGGGCACAAATTAGGGACTTGCCTGTTTTCAAGGTGACTGAAATCCTGCAGATTCAACTCCCGTGTGTCCTGTGTTAAATAGATTGTGTCCACGTCCTTTTTTAAGACACAGAGAGGTGCATGTTAAATATTTTCATAACAGAGGGAAATGAAAGCCCAGGTGACGGCTAACAACTGACTGTAAACATTAAAGTGAGCAGTGATTGATCTCCAGGGGAAGGGTTTGGACAGTAGGGTTGTCCCAGGCTTTTCACACAGGAGCAGTGATTTCCAGAGCAGTGGCAGGGTCACCAGCAGGGATTTTGGGCCCCGTGAAAAGATCTCACATTGGGTCGCAGGCCAACCTATCCCAGCACAATTATAGCACAATTTTTTGAGGGCCCCTGTCAGAAGCCTTGGATGTGTCCTAACACTCCCACTGTCCCACCCCACCCCCACGGCGCAACTCAACAGTGGCAAGACACCAACCATCAGCAGAGTCAGCCACCAACTGTTTCAGATTCATTCAGAAGCTTCAATCAGCACTGTGAGACCATTATTCCATGCTTTTCTTTGCCCACTACAAGGATGTGAGGTTTTATCATTGCACAGAGTCATCTCTGAGATATGATAGCAATTTTGGAATTTCAAAATTTTCAATGCTGAAAGTCACAAGAAAAATACAAATTTCAGCCTAAAAAAACAACACTACACTCCAAAAATTCAGTAAGTTATGTGCACTTACTGGTGCTGAGCAAGAGGACCGTAATAATAGTCAGCACACAGTGTGTTTTTTACTTTAATGAAGAAACTGTAAGAATTTGAATACATTGATGGGCATCATACATATAATTACAGTCTTATTTATCACTGCAAATCTGGATGGCAATCTGCCCCTCTTTATATCATCCAACTCTAATTCTGGTTGCATTATGAAAGCTCTCTGTCCAATTTCAGAAAGCAGTTTGAGGTTTGTCACTCTGAGGTTTGTATCGGAGACTCTGCCACACTTTTTATACAATAACAATGGAATCCCATGCCAACCGCTGCAAAGTGTGACAGTCATTAAGAATAGAGTGTCAAGTATTTCCCCCTTGAGGGGAAAGCCAGAAGGGCTTTTTGATTTGAAGGCATCGCATATTGAAGTTAATGGGGTGTGCGCACAGCAACTGTTCTGAACAGACCACGAGCGGTAGTCATGTTCTGTAATGGATACTAACCCATTGCACTTCCTCCCTATATTGTAGGCCCATCCAGTCGCACACGCACTTGTACAGCTGGGAGAAGCCCCCTGGAGACCAGAAGACACAGAACAGGCTGCTGAACACCATCGGCACCGCAAGACCATTCTCCCCACTGCCAAAACTTAACATCTGCCCTTTAAAATTACTCGTACATGCCTGTATAGGGAGGGGTCCTTACCAAGTAAAGCATAAAAACTATTACAAACACCATTTTAGAATTGAGCCATTTTAGTCTGAGTCCAAATGACCCCAGGGGCCCTACGTCTGATAGGCTAAATAAGACAACTGTTCATATTTTGAGAGAATTTCATCCTCAAGCTATCATCAGACAAATACATTGCAGATTGCTTAAAAATGCCAAATTTTCTCTGAAGTGCCGCTTTCACGAAGAAGCCTGAAAATATAATGATGCATTATCCTAATACATTTAAAATGCATTTAATATTAGGCTGCTCTGACAAAGACTATGTAATAAATGGATGTGTAAGCTAATGATGTCAGTTGTAAATGTAGATAATTACCACAGCATTTCAAGTACATGCAAGTACACTTGACATGCAAGACATTGACATTTCAATTACTCTCCCTGACAAGTCTGAACACATACTCACTCTCTCTTTCATTCACTCAGAGGCAGACATTCCCAGACTCTCTCTCTCTCTCTCACATGCAGACGCACACACACACAGGCACACACACACACATACACACAAAGGCGCATGCATACGCACACACAGGCCCGCACACACAAACACACACACACACACACACACATACACGTACACACAAAGGCGCATACACACACACCCACGCACACTTGCACTGTCACTTTCACAAGCCCTCTCCTCCTTGTGCTTGGACTAGTTGCAGTTTCCATCAGTAGATTTTCTGGTTTTGGTAAACACAGAAGTGATAAGTAGTTTACCACACGGTCCTGGTTCTGCTACATTCTGGTTCTCCCATAATGTCTGTAGGGAGGAAATCCGCTCCGGGGGCTCCATCGCCAGCTTCTTCATCACTTTCCTGCCAGGGTCAGGTATAAGGGAGAATTAAAACTACCACTCTGACACTCTCTACACACCTATTTACACCTATATCCCATTTCATAGCAATTCGGTATCAGGACAGGACTATCACACAAGACCAAACTGGTTTTACTTAAGTTTTCAGGAGTTTACATTCCAGGACAGACCACAGTCCTAACAATAAGTCTGGAAGAAAACAACAAATACAAGAATTAATTATGAATAGAAGGAAAACATTTAGTGTTGAAATCTAGAGCTGAATTGCATGTGAACATTAACAATTAAAAAGCACAGAAAATAACAGCTGGAGAGACTGCTCATCAGTGTAAGCAATCAAAGCAGATTAGCACTGGAAACCTGCAGAAGAATACCTGCCCTACAAACCCTGCCTACAGATGTTGCTTCATTATTTAGAATCAAAGTAGGACCTTACAATAGACACGATTCACGCGGGTTTGAAAACAAGACTGTCTGACGCCAGAAACAATTCGCTCTGTCCACATTGGCCCACTTAATGGCACAAGCTACTTCACGGAACATTACCAAGCGATGACAGAGGCAACGGTGAAGAAAGGTGAGTAACAGGTGTTCCTGCTCTTCTGGGGAGATACATCACCCAGGAGCCTGCAGGACAATGGTTGCTGATTACACTAGCTACCACCAGAAGATATGAAATGTCAGAATAGTGGCCTAATGGCAGCAGTGTTTGTAAGGACCATAACATCAACATGTGTGAACAGGTGCCACCCTGAAAAACTGTCCAGGCGCTACATTGTGCCTGTATTTTGTTGTCTCTCTTTTAAAAAAAATCTATTTTCCCTCCCTTCTATCTCCCTGCAATTGTACGAAGTATAGAAAAAGACACCAAAAATTGTTAAAGTTTTGTTTTAATAAGTGCAATTATCCAGCTAACCCAGTAATCCTGATTCATGAAATAAGGCCTAGAATAGCTAAATACCAAATGAGGAAAAACACAAGCTAGATGCACCAGCACTACAGAGTAGCTACCGTACGATGTGTGAGTGGGGTTTACAAACCAGAGTCTACAAGAGCCGCAAAATGCTACATAGTATACATTTAAACAGAACTCTAAGCAAACCATGATCCCTTTAAATATATGAAAGTGTTTAGTTTTTGCTTAACAACCAGACTGGCTCACTAGGACGTTAAAAGCATTTTTTTGCATTTGCTGATGGCAGCACTAAATTGGGAATTCCCAGGGATCTATGAAAGTACACAGACGCCACCATGGTTGACCACTTTTGACAACTTGCCACGCATAACATTTCCAATATATTCCCAGCAGTGGAAATGAGCAGCAATGTTGTCATCCTCTAGACTGTTAGTAATTTGGCAGGGAAAACCAAATCAAGATGATTAAGTGTTAATGCACTACAGTACACATGCAAACCTTTGGCAGACTTGTCTAAGCCACCTTTAAAGTATGCAAGATTTTTAAAAGGCAGAAAATGCTTTATGCCCAAGTCACTCCTGCCATTGAAACAATTTATTCTTATAAGCAGGTTCCACAATCAGAATAATGCGCCAATACTGATTATACACAATGCAGCTAACTATTACAGTGCCTTTTTATTTAATCGTTGCACACAGTATGCTATTCATTTATATAGCTGTGTCCAAGAAAATGAGATACTGGTGGAAACTAGGGATGTGAAGGCACATATCAGCAGTTATAGACAGGTTATAGGCAGTGATAGACAAAGAGAGAGAAAGAGAGAATGAGAGAGAGAGAGAGAAAGAGAGAGATGGGTAACAGAAGAGTGGAGACTGACAGGACCTACACGGGGGATAAACCGGGACATATCCTCTGCAGACAGCTCCCTATGTGGGCCACCACCTCATTCACTTCCTCAGGCGATGCCAGCTTCATGGACACCAGGCCCCGGTCGTACTCCACCGCCAGCTGTGAGAGGCAAACACAACCTGTCAATCATGCTCCGCATCTAGAGGTACAGCACAGACGTAGGGCCCCAGGAGTTATCACCATTGAGAAAGCCTGTTGAGGAGCCTCAGTGCTAAACCTGAGTCAAATTAGGGTGCATGAGTAGGGCCTCCTAAATGTGTAACTGGGCTGATATTAACAGTGCTTCTTTCAAGCTGCCCCATGGGTTAACACCTGATGACACTTCCTAGCCACACAATATTTCCCAGTCAAAACAAAGATTAGATTTACACATCTCAAAGAACTAACGCACATTCTGGTACCATTTACTTAATGACAGTGTGAAAGGATTTGCTTCCCTCACCTCTGAAAGGCTGGCTTCTTAAAATGGAATTTTCTCTTAGATTATCTTCTGATGGAAAATTAATCCTTGTCATTTATCCAGCTGCAATCTTCCTGGCAGCTTTTACTGAAAGATGGGCTTAAATAAAGACAGGCTTTTCAGACTGATCAATACACTGATAGAAGACCAAGTCTCTAAAGTGGCATTAATTGGGTTAGGGGTTATTACGTTTGCACAACAGGAGACGGTAGACGGCGAGGGCTCATACATTACTGTCAATCAACTCAGGACTTGTTACCTCTACATTGGTCCATTAAGTAAATATTGTACAATTAATCCACAATCTGCAGGTTCCCAGTTTCTTAAATGACCACAGATGCGTGTTGATCAGTTGCCTCTTGACTGGGGAGGTCAAGGTCGTTCCAAACATGTCAGTTCTCAGTGAACTTGAAAACTTAATTAAAACTGTAATCTGTAATAGTCCTTGTTTTATTTTAACACAGCTGCTGCTGCTTCCTTTATTGATATACAATAAAAACATTAAAATGAGCTTTTAAACATAACCCTAAATTTTCCTTTTCTCCAAAGTGTCAATTACATATTTTAAATTATAGCTGCAAGCAGGAATTCCAGGGCTGAAGCACAAAGCACATCAAGCATAAGTCAGCATACCAACGAAATGAGTCCAAAAGTGAGGATTTTGTATTAATGCATCATATCTGCCACTACATGCTGCCATCTAAGTTTCATCAAAATTAGTCAAACCATCCAGGAAGATATTGTTTTTTAATTTATTCAAAATGGTACCAAATCCATAATGTCCATGATAGGTTCCTAAAGGCAAGTTTATTTTGTGTACAAAGGGGGATCATTTGACATTGGCTCCATGTCCCTAGGTCAAATGAAGCAGGATTTAAGAATGCTCAATTGTTGTGTATTCCAAAGACTGCTGTACCTCTACCATATGGCCAATTAGCACCTAATTTGGCCAGTGGTGCTTGGGAGTTCGGAGAATAAAATTAAATAAACACTAAGGTGCTTGGCCCCCTAACCTGTCTTTTAGGCTGAGAACCATATTACAGTACTAAGGTCTAGTGCTTATCTAGATACATCATTCAGCAGTTCAATTACTATTAATTACTACTCTGACATAAAAAATGTACAAAAAAAATAACGGGTGGATAACAATTCTTCTTGTCTACCCAGTGGTAAAGTGGAGGTTGCAACTTGCCAAGAGAGAAACAAGTTAATTTCCTGTGGTGGAACATGTCCAGATATTTCTGCACTGGTGTGATCTATTACCTGAGTAGGCTTGTTACAAGTGATTCCTTGGATTTCCAGATAATTGAAGGTCTGTTCAACCTGAAAGAGGGGAGGAGAGGAAATAAATAAATCACCATTCTAGAAATAGATTCCAGTATTACTCAGGTGAATGGGACAGACAATGGCACCGCTGTATTAAAAATATCCTTTCCCCATTAATATTTGAACACTTCAGAATATTTCTGTAGTGCCAAGAATAAATTAGATCTGGGCCATTGCTGTTTTCCCCTTCAACCTCAGCATTCAATTCGAGCCCTTTGGCCACAATTTAAACAAGCACATCATTCATTAGAAGCCATTCCAGAAGGTGTAAGCACCTGCAACACATCTATCAAACACCATCACTCAGTTGCAAACCACCCCGCCACACAAACACATATTATTTATATACACATTACATTTTATATTAGTAATCTTCTATTGCATCTCTGTGTTTTGTGAGGAGGATACAGTGGAATGAAACTTTCCAAGATTAAATGTTACCAACTGTACTATTATTAACATGTAGAGGTCCAGTTCAACTGAGGGCACACACACACACACAATGCACCGGCGCATTCATACACACACAAACACGCACACACGCACACACAAATACACCACATACACAAGCACACACATACCAGCACATTCACACACAGACATACTAAGCACTCACGCACACACACACACACGCACAAATACACCACACACACAAGCACACACATACCAGCGCATATACACACAGACATACTCACACATTTACACACGCACACACACACACACACACGCACGAACACATGCACACACACACACGTATCCATGCGCGCACACACATGCTTCCACACACACCGTACATCCAGGAGGAAGGGGAGGGAGAGCAAGCCCATGCTAATCCAGGTAGCCAAAGCTCCTGAGGCATAGGACTCAGCATGACTCCCACTGCCGCCTTGCTCCACTAATGTGCTACTGGATGCAATTCCCTCAGGCCCCCTTTTATCCAGGACACGATGACTCACATTCAGACTGCCACATTACACAGACGACCACATTCCCCCTCTACACTGCTGCATTATGGAATGCCTTTGGATTTCCTCGGCCGAGAACACTGTCTGTAATGCTTCACACACTAAAAGAGCGCATACTGCCCATTTGTTACATTTGTGCTAACTATAGCTGCAGAAACCCATAGTGTGCCAGTACATTTTTTATGATACAGTTACAACTCTTTGGCCTCCTAAGACTTCAGCACTGCCTTGTCAATGCTTCAAGAACATATTCATTCAAATTCCAGAAGCCCATCCAAGGAACCTGGATGAAATTTCCCACCCACAATAACATCAATCAACACTACCATTGAGCCATTTTGCAACTTTCCTTCTCTTGAACTACATTAATAGCAGTTTTATAGAGAAAATCAGCCGAATGAAAAGGAGAATAAAATGAGACAATAAATGTGAAAAATGACAGCTTGCAGATTTCCATCATTTGACATGGAAGACATAACTAATAAATAGACCATTCTGTACCGTCTTTCATTCAATATTGCTATAAGGCTGTTTGTTAAGTTTCCAAGTGACCCAGTTCCCTGAAATATATTATTTATGTGTTTACATTTTAACAGTTGTTATATCCATAGATGATATAAACAGCTTTTAATCTCCGCTAAATTTTTTGTAAAGGCTACAGCTTTTCCAATAGTTAGATGCTGCATATATTACATCAGCTATTCCCAATCTGGAATGCTCAGGCATGTTGCCCAGACATCTTGCTTATCTGATAGAAACCATTTAAAAATAATCAGGACCCATTACCAACCTATGGAATTTCACTGCCACGTTCAGACAGTTGTAGGGTTTACAATTCTGATAACAGTACATGAAAGCATCTATACAATGCATGGGTATTTCGCTATTTCAGTAGATGCAGTCATTCTTGATATCCTTAAGCTGCTTTTCTGTTTACACTGTGGCACTGCGCACTTAAACTTTGCCTCTCCCTGTATCTCTAGCCTCGCCACCTCCCGATCTGTTCTGCAACACCACCAGGAGGTGCAAGCGAACTAACAAGCTTGTTGCGGAAGCAATGACTCAATCAGGGCCAACAATTACTCATTCAGAGGCGACCATCCGTCCCTCAGAGGCCTGGGAAACACAACCCTCTCCCCACTGCTGCATCATCAAAGAAGTGGCTGGCATGCACGAGCACATCGCAAAACCGATGCCCCTTGTCTGTACCCATATGGAGGAAGCACAGCACGTTTACAGCCATCCTTCCCTACCGCACACTTTACAACCAGGTGAGAAGTTCCTGGTTCTCATTCCTGACTTAAATAAGTTTCTTGCTTCCTGGCAGGGGCCGTACACTGTAGTGGAGCAGATGGGGGCAGTGAACTACTGCCTGGAGCAACCTTGTCAGCAAAAACAACAACAGGTATACCATATAAACCTGCCAAAGAAACAGACAGAGGGGCTCCACTGCTGTACCAGTCTCACTCTGCGCCACCGCCAGTCACAGCCAGTCAGAGACAAAGAAAGCGTGAATGGGTAAGCATCCCGGGCCCCACTAAATCCAATCACTAAAAGAGCTGTTGTCCCAGTTTCAGGACCTGATCTCCTTTTGTTCTGGCTGCACTAACCTGGTCCAGAACCGCATCCGTACCCCGCCTGGCACAGGGGTAAATGTGTGGCCCCACAGGGCGCCCGAGGCCCGGCATTGCGCCATCTCTGAGGAAGTGGCGTGCATGAAAGACCTGGGCATAGTCCCTGGTCCAGCCCCATTGTCATGGAGCCACAACAGGACAGCTCGCTCTGGTTTTACTACAACTTAAAGCACCCGAATGCAATTTCCGACTTCGATGCCTATCCGATGCCACAAGCAGATAAATCCATCGAATGCCTGGGTGAGTACATCAGCTGATACATCAGCACTTTGGATCTAACAAAACGTTATTAGCATTTTCTGCTCGGCCAGGCTGCCAGGGAGAAGACCACCTTCTCAACCCCTGGAGCTCAATACCATTACCAGGTCCTCCCCTTCAGCCTGCATGGGGCACCTGCCACCTTCCAGAGGCTAATGCACGTGTTGCTCCGGCTGTGGCAACCTTCTGGCACGACATAGTCGTCCACTGCCAAACCTGGGTGGAACACCTGTGCCACCTCCAGTTGGTCCTGGAAGCCTCAAGACGACTGCCAAACCAGACAAGTGCCACCCTGCACATTAGGAAGCCCACTACCTTGAGTACACCATTGGCTGAGGCCTAGTCAAGCCCCAGCTGGCAAAGGTGGTTACTCTGCAGGACAGGCTCTGCCCCACCTCAGAAAACAGGTATGCGTCTTTCTAGGTCTAACAGGCTACCGTAGGTGCTTTGTCCCTCACCTCTCCACAGATGCCTTAGAGATGTTACTGGGAGTCGTTCTATCACAAGCCACCAACTTATAAGAACTCCCAATCCCGTTCCTGGATCAGAAATTACTACCCGACGAAACCAGGCACATTGCCATAGAGCAAGAAGCCCCAGCCATAAAGTGGGCCATCTCCCATCTCTGCTACTACCTCCGGGGCTGTTAATTCTGCAGCTGGTCACTGAACATGTGCCGCAACAATGGATGGCTAAAGGAAAATACACAAATGGTATGCATAACTCGCTAGTTTCTTGCCCAAAAAGACTTTGTTTTCCAGGTGGTGCATTGTGTGAGGACCCAGCACGGCAATGTAGATGAGCTCTCTTGCATGCACTCACTCAATCCTAAAGTCCACCTCTCACTGTATCTGGCCTTGCCTCTGTTCTGCTGCAGTGCTAGGATCTGCAGCCGTGGCAGCAAACTAACAAGCTTGTTGCAGCAGCAATCACTCAATCAGGGCTGACCAACCATCCCTCGTTACCCGCCCCAGCTGCTGCTCAGCAAGTGCGCTTGAAGGAGAACCTAAAAGTGGCCAGAGCTCAGTCTCCAGAGAGCTCACTTAGAGTTCCAACTCACACTAACACCTCACAGAAGACAAAGCTACATTCCAGGACAAATCCTCGCCTTAAAGCCTCCCCGTCTCTCCTGAAGCCGACTTGCTATTTTGTCGGGAAGCCGCCCCCACCTCTAAACCCAGCTTCTCCCAAAGCCCTGCACTCTCGCGGCCCCGGCTGCTTTCATGTATTAAATAAACCAGGCCAGTTGGCTTGAACTTACTCCTTAGTTTCACCTTGTCTGTGTTGACCCTAGTTTTCATTCATATGGCAGCACTACAACATGCACAAGCTTTCTGGTTCAGAAATTCATTATAAATTTGTTCAGAATTTTAAACAGTTCTTTCTTTGTACTTCTAACACGAATCAGCCTCCAGCTCCATTTTGTTTCAGAATGGCGCTAGCAGTATAGAAGTAGCCATAACTAAACTTAAAATTTTACTGGCTAGCCAGCTACGTGGTCTGATGATGTCCTATGATGATGTTACTATGGGGAATAGTCTTAGAATTACCTCGGGTGTGGCTTAAACCCCCTTGTTTAAAGTCCCATGCTTAAAGCCAACAAGAGCCCTGGAAAAGACCGTGGGGAAAGCAGGTGGTCCATAAATCTTTGTTCCTGAGTTCTGTTAAGTTCTGAGTAAGGACCCACACGCAGACCAGGGAAATCCAAGAAAACTTTGTCTTTAATCAGTCCGAGGTTCGAAGCCAGGTAATCAGAGAGAGGACGGTGCCGAATCGAGTTTCCAAAAGAATAGTGAAAAGACAGGCAAAAAGTCAAAAACCAGGAGATCAGAATGGCAAAGGTACAAAGGGACAGGCAAAAGAGAAGTCAAGGCAAAGCGAAGGTCGAACCAGAAGCAAACAAAACCAAAAGGGGCAGGCAAACTCGAAGTCGGGCAAAGGGGTGTCGCAGGAATCTCGATAGACAAAGGCTTACAAATAATCGGCACAATGAATACGATCAATGTTCTGACTCTGAGCTGGTGGAAAAGACTGACATTTATACACTGGGGAAGGTAACAATCAAGGAGGGGTTAAGTGAGTGAGGGAGGAGTAACAAACAACATCCAGGTGAAGAACATTAGGAAAACTAATTCAATGACAGGGGACTGACAAAACGCGGACTGGAATCACATAGACAACAATGATAATAGACGGCCTGGGTGAAGCAGGTAAACACGTGCAGAGAGAGAGAGAGGTGCAGTTAGAGCAAGAGACAGGTGCAGGCAATTGCAGAACTCAGCGTTAGAGCAGGCTAGAAAGAAAAGGGGCGGAGCTACAGCGCAGCATGGAAAAGGGGAGACTGGTTAATGTATTAGTATAGTGATCTAAACTATCAAAAACCCAAAACTAGTGTGTGTTAGTCCATTAGTAATATTCACATGTTAGTATATTAGTGAGGTTAGTACTTTACAATCTATAAGTTAGTAGGGATTAGTAAAACTAGAAATAAGCAGGAAGTAAAGCGAGACTGGAAAGAAGGGGGGAAACCACGAAAACCCGGAACCACCCGAATAGTGAAATCACACAAGTACAGGGGAGTGAAGCAGCTCAGGGAACACAGACACAGAGACAGTACTGGGGAGACAAGTGACCGGAAATACAGACTACAACAAGTTCAGTCTCATTACACAATGAAATCTATGACGTGAAGGGGGAGTGCACTGAGGGCCCTGCACATGTACAGTCAATAAAACAGAGTGACCTCAGGAGGCTGTGATGTCATCTCACTTAGTAATCAGGGTCACTCCGGGTGAGAATGTCACGTGACAGGTCAGCAGCAGGGTCATGCAGGCTTCTCTGAGGGTCAAGGTTATAGCACTCTACTAATCCAAAGCCCAAACAAATACTATCACTATGTTACCACCCAAACAAAAAACTGACTCATTAGGCGAGGTTCATTTCACATGTGCCTGCAGCTTTATATCCATCATATTTCTCAGACAAGGTAACACAATTAAATATAGGTTAAAAACAAACAGGTGAAGAAGATAAAGTATTTTGATTTGGTCTCCAAACAGTGATGAAAGCTTCTGAAAGTCTTACAGCTAATTAGTCTTCCATAACTATATTACAGGTGACATGTACACTGCAACACAATGAATCCAAACACACTCAAAAATTCACACCATGGGATTGAGTTTTTCTTGTGCGCCTGACATTCCTGGTGATGTTTGTATGCTCATGAACATTCATGAGCAGCATGGCGGCCACTACCTTGGTTTCCAATTCAAATCAAAATGTGCATGTGCAAAAAATGCTGTCTCAGCCCACCACACAACAGAAGCCAGCAGATCCCAGAACTCAGCAAGGATGAGAAGGGAGAACCAGCGGAGGAACTTGTCGGTGATTAACTGTGGCACGGGGCAAAGGGGATGTCTTACCTTACTGGGGATCCGTGCTGTCAGCAGGTATGCCCGATGGGACGCCAGAGCCTGCGAACAACATGAATAGTGATTACATTAGAGACAAGGCAGAGCAAATAAATGCACAAATACATTATTTAAATCTAGAGCATATGCCAATATATTCATCATACACGTACATTATATTATTATGTCATCCCTTATACTCCTTTAACACCAGGGTTGAACTAATTGAATGCGGGTTGCCAGCACCAATAAATCTTCAAAATGATTAAGTGTGCATGGGCTTCTTTTAGGCACACAATGAAAAGCAGGGCTTTTCCAATTGTGACTGCATTAATGGCGGTGTAGAAGGGTGAGTACCCCTAAAGATTTTCTTCCAGGCTTTCACCAATGCAAACAGTAGACAAAAAGAGGTTTAATAGCTCTCTATTTGCAATTCAGCTGAGAGTATAAATGGCTAAAGTTGCAGTGAACCCTGAAAGAGGCATGCAAATTGTGGAAGTTAAAAAAACACTCTCTTGCCCATGGCATTTTGGTTCATTACGTTGTAAAGACAACAAAACAACCCACTGACAACAAAGGGGTCTCCAGAGTTTTTCCTGCATAGAAAAATCTTTGGCGTGCACCAAAGCAAAATGTGCCAGCGTCAAAGCAGAAAAAAGGGAAAACAAACAATTAAGACTACAGTTAGAATATTATTCATTTGGTGGCAATATGCAGCCCCCTGATAGAGAAAAGCAAAGAGAGAGAGAGAGAGAAAGAGGGGAGGAGAAAGAGAGAGAGAGAGAGAAACATAGCAGCAAGACAGCAGACTCAGGGAAAGTCAAACGTGAAGTGACTTTGCAAACACATATGGAGAAGTTTGTGGAAAAACAAACTGTAGTCAGACCCAAGGTACGGTTAAAGAAAAAAAGGCTAAACATGAAAACCATTCGATAATCGTGGTTTATCACCCAGTTCTATAGTACTGGGTGATAGGTATAGGTATCATTTTTCAATTTAACTACAAGCATAGAAGATTGGATTTAAACATTTTTTTGTTTGAATATTTTGTATAGTAGCCTATCATTTGCAGGTTGCATATTACGTTTTTTACTATACAATTTTTGAATGTTATTCAATACTTCACTATTCAGTATTTACACTCCTAATAAAAATAGTTAAATTGAATAATTATTACATTTTTATGTTTCTACTGTTACAGTACATTTCAGTTTACTTACATAATTTGTATTGGAAAACCAAATGCAGTCATACCGACAATTATATGAAGAGAAATATCATCTGACGAAATCCTGATGAAATCCTAGATGAAATCCAAAATGCGTTTCTAGGTCGAAATGCCTCAAAATGTTGGAGCAGGTCACACCATACTTTATCCAAAGTATTAGCGAGACGCCATTTTTAATCAGTGAGATGACAGCAGACTAGCACTGGGTGATATGGTCTCTAATTGATATGGAAATTTTATTTATTTAATAGCAATTTCTCATATTTCTTATGCTAAAAAAAACTACTGTGGACCTGGGGGTATAGTTATGGCCCAATGATGGGTAGTACCGTGGATGTAGGTTTATCAGTCATGCATTAAAAAGGGCTCTACGCTGGGCTTTGAGGAGGGCTGTAAAGGCCTAGAAAGGATGCAGAGCAGGTGAAAACAGGCACTCCGTCAGGTTACAATGCACACAAAAGACCAAATCGGTTGGTCTGTCTGTTCACCAATCAGCATGCAGGGAAGAGAACAGTGGAAGGTGAAAAGACATAGCTTTGTGCACCTTATGCCAAAAAATGAATCAGTGTGTTTAAGATCTGTGATTATGAATACTTAATCCTTAATAACACCTACATATATGCATATTTTATTAACTTCATGTATGTGTATGAACACTGTATGTGGGTATACACACAAACACACACAACAGTGTATGCAAGTACACTAGTATTCACTAGCATTTCACAGTAGTGCCTTCAAGTGCACCAGTATTTAATCAGCGTCTAAATCGTGCAGTTCTTTGACATACTTTCATTACAATACATGAACAGAACAGCCAATGAAAACGGTGCAGCTTCTATCATTTCAATGTTCATCAAATTAAACCAGGACAAGAACAGCGGTTGCTTCTTTTATAACCGGCCTTTTCTCATCTTTGAAGTGCTTTTTTTGTGTCTCATCTACTTTACTCTGCTGAGTGATTCACGCAGTATAATTAGGTTCGTTACGCTCAGCTCAAATGAGGTCATCCACCCAAATCAGAGCAGCCCTGTTTTTAGAACCCGCCCAGGGGCTTTTCTGGGCGACATCACCCTGATGTCTGCCACTCAGGACTTGGAGCAGGGAAGAGAGGATTTTAAATCTAGTAAGAGGGACATGAATAAATCAAATCCAGGGAGCCAAACTTCTTTTTTGGTGTAGTGCAGTGGGCTGAGGGCAGAGAGTGAAGGCCTCAGCGGGAGTAACGCTCTTGTGTCTGAGTGCACGTGCCCTGGTGCCTTAATGCAGCAGTCTCAAGACTGAAAGGGTACGTGAATGGCTCTAGCTAAAGCATTAATGGGTTTAGAGAGTACAAGAGAGCAGTAAGCCCTTAAACTGCACAATGAACTGCACAATGTTTTAATGATAAATTATTAAATAATGAATGCAGGTAGGTAATAAGTAAAATGAAACAATCAATAATAGTGCTGTGAATGTCTATTTTATTGACTCAAAAGCGTTCATAACATATAAATCTACAATTTCATTTGTTGAAATGCAAATATATTGTGAAAAGTAGCTACTGAACTCCAGAAATATCATGGTGTAAGACTACCTAATATGTTAGGTAATATTAACATAATAAACTTGCTTATGACTTCATTTGCTTGAGATGGCATGCTACATTATTTATGCTTTCCGATTAATTGTTGCTGTTAGGTTTCACTTGAGCTGGCTTACTCAGCTGTACAACTCATACAGTATATGACATATGCCAATATTTATGTTATAGTATCACAAGTTACCTGTCATATCATTTGATGTATGTGTGTATGTGTGTATACCGTATGTGCATGTGCCAGTGCACATGCCTATTATGATGATTTACATAACCTATTTCATATTCAATAGAAACTTCAGACCTTTTTTGTGTTAAAGCGTTTCAGAAAAAAAAGACCAGTTTTCATAAGTGCTGGACCTTGATTCACTGGGTATGCTGGACTGCAAATATGATTTCAGCAGTGCTATCTGCACCTCAGCAGTGACAGCCACAGGGTTCTTACACACTTATCCCACTCCCACTTATCGGCCTATAGGGAGCCCAGCTCTCTCTGCCACGGGTTGCCAGTTTGAGCCCCACAAAGCCCCTGCATAGGAATGCCGAAAGAGAGCCACTCCACTATGCAGACTCACGGGTCTGTGTCAGGACAGAATGCTAACGCTAGCACTCTGCAGTTTCCTGACCACCTGTCTCTACGGGCATCTACCCCTGGACATCGGCTCCCTGATGGAAATGACAGAAGTTCCATTGCCTGCATCCAAAGTGGAGAGATGCCCTAAAATGTTTTCCCTCCAAAGACTGTCCTTTTAGATTCTTGCTTCCTATAAAGCAATACTTGGATGGAACCATACACCATAAACTGCACCATGGGCAAAGCCGCAATGGTGAACATCACCTGTAGCCAATCGTATGGCGTCCTCTCCAGACAGCAGTGGTGGAGAATGATCTTAAGAGGAATGCCCTCATAGTCAGAACCTTTTCAGCCAGCGCAGTATGGCGTGAAGTGCTGAAAAAGCAGAGGAAATGCACAGCAGGTGCACCAGAGGTGATGCCGAGGGACCAGTAGGGGGACGGCATACTGTTAGTCTCTGCGGCCGATGCCATTCCAACCGGTATGTGCATCCCCATGCCGTTGCCATGGTGACCGCAGGCCCACAGCACATCCATCATAAAAGTTGCATGTTTCAGCAGTGTTAATCTTAAGCTCAGGGTGCATGCATTCAGAAAACAGCATGAGGAGGAGAGACAACTAGGATTAAGATTTGTGCTTTTGGTGATCGCTGTTCTAAACCAGGTCAGCGTTAAACCTTAATTATGTGCAGTTAACAGACTCACGTATCCAGAAACGCATTCACAGCTTCAAAGCTCCACTTAAAACACATCATACCTATTATGGAGAAATTTTTTTTTTGTTGATATGATGACTATTTTTTGGCTGGACCGCAACAGTGGGGCCAGCCCTACAAACACGAATGTCTGTGACTGAGTGAGTGGCTGAGTGATGAAGTTACACCATTGGTCGGCCGATTTATGACGTCACAACATTGGTCGGCCGGTCCAGCCATATACTAGGTTTTAACCTGGTCTTGTTTCACAATATATACAACATGTAAGCTTTATTGCTGCAGTAACATGTAAGACAAGAGGAGGAGATCCTATAAGCTCCAGGTCTACAGCTACACACAGCACCAGATCAATATGGAGTGGTTTCACTCTGATCCCTGGTTGCAGCCTCTGACTGAAAAATGAAAGGGAGGAAAGGGACTTTTGCTTTTCTGAATCACTGAGCTGGAAAAACGGAACCAGTGTTTTTGATGTCACAGCAGCGCTGATACAGGCTGGGTTCACCTTTGAGTCTCTTCTCAGTACAGTGTGCTACACCAACCGCTTCTTAAAGCAATTACAACACGTACCATTTGTCCACTTGTGTAATCCACAATAAAACGGATACAGTACACTTCATTCCACACTCGACAGTTCTGTCCAACAGATAATATCTGTGTTCTAAAAAAAAACCTGGCTCTAGCAGCTGTAGACTTCACTGCAATTTTTCTGTGTTTGATCCAACGTACCCAATACATTGAGCCGTTTTCCCAGGACCATCAAATTCAGATTTCCATTGATGACTTTGTGTCAATTGCACACACCCCAACGATTTCAGACTGTCCGCCTTCAGGATTTGCAAGCCATTCAGCTGGGCCTTTGCCACTGTGAAAAAAAAAAAATCAGATAAACCGCACTGGCTGCGGATTCAATTCTGTCCGGACATTGAGATAAACGCGAGGCAAATTGATTTACTTCAACAGGGAGGAAGAATGGCTCACTTCCTTTTTTATCTGCAACTCTGGAGAGCTTTATTCTGTTGAAAATAAAAACGAAGAATATCTACAGCCAAAAGATAAAACCATAATCATCACGCAGCTTACACCCTCTATAGTCAATGCTATTAGGGCCATTTCAACGTAATGAGAATTCACTGTATAATGAGCACTCCTTGTTGTGGCACCAATAACAGCACAATTACAGGCTGGACATTAAACAGTGGGACTGAGAAAGCACACCAGGGGTTTCAAATCAATTTAATACATTTAAATTACTAGCGCCAAACACAGGGCTTGTTTTAAATGTGGGGGCAGGCCAATCAGGTGATTCTGGAATGTCCAGAATCTCTCTCTCCTTAAGTGTCGCTAGGGCCCATGGATGTTCGTCATTACGCTCACTGACTCAAAAAGTCAGTCGGGCATCGAGGCATGGAAAGGAAACATGCGTTCAAATTCCCTCAGTCTCCACTACCCTATCAACCCCCCGGCCCCACCCTTGCACGCTTGCGTGTGTGTGTGTGTGTGTGTGTGTGTGCGTGTGCGTGTGTGTGCATGTGCGCATGTGTGCGAGTGTGTGTGTGCATGTGCATGTGTGTGTAGGGGGTTATTTTCAGTAGCCGCCTCTACATCTTCCCAATAGCCCGGGAGCAGCAGCACTGTGGAGATCCTCTGTTCCAATGGCGCGTTTTTATGCCTGCTGGCACTCCGCATTAACCTACTTATGACCAAACCCAGGGTGGGGAGAAGAGCAGAGACCTCCGAGTGATTCCACACACAGCAGCCTGGCTGCGAATTAAGGCTTCGTTTCATATGCTGCCTTGG